>NC_133454.1:117293807-117911585 GCF_048565385.1 Saimiri boliviensis | reverse complement strand
TTTGTTCCTTTTCCTTTTCTCTTTTACTCTTCTTTGAATTTAAGGTCTAGCAGAGCCACTGCAAGATCTAGGAGGAGCCTCACTCTCCACTCTGGAAAAGATAAGAACTGAAGAGTAAATAAATTCCAAGAGAAACACATCAGTACAAGAAAAGAGGCAGAAGTGCAGGTACATTGATTGGAACTATATCTCAGAAATATTACATATTTGAAACATTTAATCTTCAAAAATTTTCTATAAGCATCAGTATTCATATCCTCAATTATACATTAGGGAACCAAGGCTCATCAAGGAATGTGGTCAATGCAAAAAATAAATTAGTAAGTGAAGAAACTGGGTTTCACCCCCATATCTAACTACAAAATCCATGTGACTGACACTCTACCATCCTACCTTCCTTCCTGACACTAGTTCAGATACGAAAGGATAAAAGTAGACTTTTAATTTACTGTATGATTGCAAAATTGTATATGCTCATAAAATTTGTAAATACAGAAAATCACAAGCCATTGCCAAAAAGATCCACAATCCCACTAACCAAGCAATACCCATTGTTAATATTTTGAAGTAGGTTCTATTTTTTATGAATAAATGCAATTTATTTTTTAAATTAAATTCTGATATAATGCTGTTTATAACCTGCCTCTTCATGAGTCTTTCCATTCTGCTTATTTTTCTACAATGCGATTTTTAAACAATTACACAGTTTTCCACAAAATGAACAGACTACAGTTAATTTATGCATTCTCTAATTATTGATATTTAGGTTGATATAATTTTTTACCATTATAATGAAAACAGTGACAAACATTCTTGTCAATAATTTCAATAATTTTATGCATGTTTAGTTTCTAAGAATAAATTCCCAAAAGCAATATTACTGAATCAAAGTGTATGCATTTTTTCAAGTCTTTCACTGTGTTACCAAATTGCATTTCACAAATTTTTATAGCAATGGATACTTCCACCAGCATATTTGGGAATACATCTCTCCTTGCAACTTTTTGTTTGTTTGTTTGTTTTTGAGACAAAGTCTTGCTCTATCTCCAGACTGAAGTGCAGTGGCACAATCTTGGCTCACTGCAACCTCCGCATCTTGGGTTCAAGCAATTCTCCTGCCTCAGCCTCCTGAGTATCTGGAACTACAGGCATGTGCCAGCACACCCAGCTAATTTTGTATTTCTAGTAGAGACAGGGATTCACCATGTTGGCCAGGATGATGTCGATCTCTTGATTTTATGAACTGGCTGCCTAGGCCTCCCAAAGTGCTGGGATTACAGGTGTGAGCCACCGTGCCCAGCTTTTCCTTGCAACTTTAATAACACAAGGAATTATCATTTTTCTATTGCTATTAGTTCATAAACAGAAAATAGTATCTCATTTTGTTTAATTTTGTTTATTTGAATAATAACAAAATTTAATTTGGATATATTTGTTTGCTTTTGCATGTTTCTTTTTAAATTTCCATTATTTGTTTTCTGATGTTTTTCATCTGAATTGTAAAAGTTCACTTGCTATTCAATTTGCTTATTGTGTTTTTGCCTACAAAACTTTAAAATTTTTATTCTGTTGCAATATCAACATTATTTTGACTCTGCCGTTTGTTCATTTGGTTATAAATGTTTATCTAACCTGAAATCTGAGTAACATTCATCTACACTATCTTCTAGTTTTCTTTTACTTTTTAAAATATTTAAAACTAAATTCTGTTAGAAATAAATTTTGAAACATTTAATCTTTATAAATTTTCTGTAAGGATCCATAATGTTTATACATTAGAGAGTTAATTTCAAAAATGATTCCCTCATTGTCCTAATGCTATGTTAGGAAATTGATCCTTTCTAATTGATTTGAAATAGTAAAAATATTTAAAATACTTCACATTAAATGTGTACTCTGTGCCTGGATTGTTCTAAATACTTTCACAGAATAATTTGTTCAAGTCTCACAACAACCTGAGAAGGTAGGTAAGCGTATTTTCAGTTCTTTTTCACAGATAATGAAACTCATGCACATAGCAGATAGAGACAATATATTATAATAAAGTGATACAGGCAAGAGACCCTGGAGCCAGTCTTCTAATGCTTAAATTCCCATTCCAACACTTACTATCTGTGTGATCTTGGGCAAGATAATTAACCTCTCTGTGCATCCATTTCTTCATCTATAAAATAGTTATAAAAGGCCCTTTGTAGAGGGCCATTATGAAATGACTTAATAAATGTAAAGTGCATAGAGTAATATCTGACCCAGTAAGTGCAATAAACAGCTACCCATTATTACTGAGTCTTTCTACTCAGTTATTTGGGATCTCTAGTGTTCCACAAGTACCATTTTAAGACATGATAATATAGAACATATTTTATAACATAATTATTTGTTACATATCTTAACGTCATGTGATACTAGTTTCACTCTGTTATTTCACTCTTTTTAATATACTTTTGTATTTTTACTTGTTTGTTCTTCTAGAGATTTTGATAGGATTTGCATGGAATCCATACATTATTTCAGAGTCAATTAACATCAAAATATTGTTTTCCACCCAGGCACCTATGTGTAAAATTTAGTTGTTTTCTTCAAATCATCCTACTTGTTATTTATTATTTCTTCACTGGTGTGTTATCATTTATTCATTCATTCATTTTGGTTGTTTCTGGAGAGAAGGACATTTTCTAACAGTATCATTGATTTAAAAAAGAAAGAAAGAATATCCTGCCATTCAAAGCATAAATTACATAATTACTTTAATGATTTTACTTTGATTTAAATGATACAAATAGACATGTATTCATCAACCTTTTGCTATAGAGTCAAGTGCCTTACACTGAGTTTGTATTACCTGAAGTCAAAATCTTCTTTGCCTGGATCATGTATTAATTCCAGTTCTAGTGCTTTTTTTTCACATAAAGTGAAAAATTAGACTCATATCAAATATAAATATAAAATTATTCAAGATGTTACTACTTTCCCTCCTAGCCTTTTATAATGGTCTGGCACACACCTTACTCTACCACAATTATTAGCAACTTGTAATTATCAAGTATTTCTCAAGCAATTAAGTATTAATTTTTATTAAATATATTTATATTCACAATAACACTTTATTGAAATTTGTAATATTTAATAAAATTACATAAGTACAAAAACAAATACTCATGATATAAACAGGCTGTGCAAAATCCAACCACTTATGTACATGCAAGTCAACTTTGGGTGTAGGAATATTTAGATATAGTGGAGAGCAAGCTCAGAGCTCTTGTGTTCAAAGTGTCATGTTTAGCATATAGTATGTTGTACAGAGGAAATGAGGAGTATTGGTTCATCAGATACATCAGTTAAGTGAAGATTAGTTAAAATACTCTCTGTTACATTTCATTTGGAACTAAACACCATGAAGAATATTTTATTGGTCATAACTTCTTCAATTTATTCTGCTGTGTTTTCAGTAATCAAATCTACATCTTTTTAAATTTTATTGCATTGGTTAAGTTCTAAAATACAATGCTAAACAAAAGTGATGCTAGCCTTTCTATATCACTATATTTATACTTCACTGAATTTTTTTCATTTGTGAATGTGAGACTGTCTCTGCTAGAACATAAACCCTATTTAGATTTGTTTGCATAAATATTTACTTTTCTCCGTTTAACCTATTTTATTTTTTAAGCTTGCTCACATTTTCTTTTGTTCCAGCCTTTTAGTTTTTGCATTTTATATTATGCACAGCTTTAAAAATTATTATTTTATTCTTTTGTTCTCTATACTATATTTACCTTTTTAAAATCTTCTGATTTGGAGTGCATAGGCTGGTTTTTATTCTATTGATTATTGTTCAGAAATATGTTTGAAATATGTGTTTGGATATATATGGTTGTGACTAATTTCTCTAATTAATCACATTAAACAAACTATTTATTGAGTCTTTTTGTACATAGGTTTAGGATATTAGCATATTTTCATTTCTCCCATCCCTACCTATCAATATTTCTATTATATAAATAGTGGTTGTAAATATATATAATTATTTTAGTCTTTGCATTTTATATTATGCACATCTTTAAAAATTATTCTTAGCAATTCTTTTTTGCTTTTAAAAATATTTTCACTATTTAATATTAAATATATATTGTATTATTTGCTTTTTCAAAATATATTATTTTACATTACAATTTATCCAATCTTAAAGTATATATTCTGATTAATCTGATTACCCATGCAGCAACTCATAGTCTTTCTTGAGGAATTTTTTAAATTGTATTTAGAATGAAATAGTTCCCAAGCCTTTGCAAATCTGAGAAAGTCTTTATGTTGCTTTAGAACATGAATCACTAAGACTTTGGTATAGAATTCTTTCACCTCAATTTTTTTTTAAACTGTGTAGATATTTTGTATTGTCTCTTAAATTTTTGTATTAAAATAAAGTTGTAGTCTAACCTGAAAGTGCTTAATTCATAGGTATGTTTAACTTCCCGGATGCTTATACGTCTCTTATTCTCTTGATTATGTTAATGCATAATTCAATTGTGCTATTGCATTTTTAGTTTTCTCATTGTCTTTTCTTATCTCAAGAAGCTCCACTTTAATTTTAACCTGACTCTGTTCACTTCCCTTTCATGTGAATCTATTTGAGTCTGAAAGTTTAGCTTCCTGTTAGAAATTTAGATAAAATATTCAAGAGAGGAAATATATGAAGAGTACATATCAGAAAAGATTGTAACAAAGGGTGTTTTCCTAGGTGTAGGTGGAGTCAAAATAACTGAATGTAAAATGAATAACTTACAGTATAGCCATAAAGCAATGGAAAGAACAAAGGATTGCTTCAGAACAACAAGAATAACATCTGCAGACATGATATTGAAGCCAGTTACAACAAAGTACATGCTTTACCATTTCATATATAAGCTGAAATATAGTTACATCAATCTGCAATGATAAAAGTCAAAAAGTGGTTACTTTTGTGAGGCATAAAGACTAAGAAGAGACATGAAGGATGTTTGTAGGTCACTGGAATTATTCTATTTCTTAATTTTTGTAGTGGTGATACTGGCGTATTTATAATGTTAAAATAAACAAATCAAGCTGCACGTTTAGGATTTATGAATTCCTCCACATGTCAGTTATATTTCAATGAGAATGCTTACCAAAAAAAGTAAACAACAAATTCATTTATCTAATTTTAAATATGTGCAACCCTACAATTCTTCACTGTAATTAAATACAAGAAAATAATTAGGTCTTGTCAATTGGATTGAAATTACCAGAGGCGGAGGGAGAGAGGGGAAGATATTTTCACAAGGAACATCTACATGTGTCTATATGCCTTGCCCCCAGGAACTTCTACAGATGACCATCTATTCCATTCATGAAGATTTCCAAGAAAAAGTATACCAAATCCTCTATCGTGAATTCATTCGCATGTACTGTGATTGGAAACTAGCTACTAAATAGGTAATTCCAAATAAAATTGTACACGCCTGCTTTTATTCAAGCAATAAAGCAACTCAACCAAGAAGAGCTCAGGGCTTCCTAACCTTTTGCAGAAGACATGCTTGTGCAGAAACCTGTCTTCAACCAGTCTGACCCCACTGAGTTTGTGTTCCATGTGTTCACCACAGTCCCTGAATTCCAGGTTCTTCTCTTCCTTCTCTTCCTGCTCCTCTACTTGATGATCCTCTGTGGCAACACAGCCATCATCTGCGTGGTGTGCACACACAGCGCCCTCCGTACCCCCATGTATTTTTTCCTGGCCAACCTGTCTTTCCTGGAAATCTGCTACACCACCGTGGTGGTGCCCTTAATGCTTTCCAACATTTTTGGGGCCCAGAAACCTATTTCGTTAGCTGGATGTGGGACCCAAATGTTCTTCTTTGTCACCCTCGGTAGCACGGACTGTTTCCTCTTGGCGATCATGGCCTATGACCGCTATGTGGCCATCTGCCACCCGCTGCACTACACCCTCACCATGACCTGCCAGCTGTGCGTGCAGATGCTGGGCGGGGCCGTGGGCCTGGCCCTCCTCCTCTCCTTGCAGCTCACCGCCTTAATCTTCACCCTGCCCTTCTGCGGCCACCGCTGGGAAATCAACCACTTCCTCTGCGATGTGCCCCCCGTCCTGCGCCTGGCCTGCGCTGACATCCGTGTGCACCAGGCTGTCCTCTATGTCGTGAGCATCCTCGTGCTGACAGTCCCCTTTCTGCTCATCTGCGTCTCCTACGTGTTCATCACCTGTGCCATCCTGCGCATCCGTTCTGCCGAGGGCCGCCGCCGGGCCTTTTCCACCTGCTCCTCCCACCTCACCGTGGTCCTGCTGCAGTATGGCTGCTGCAGCCTCGTGTACCTACGTCCCCAGTCCAGCACTTCAGAGGATGAGGACCGCCAAATCGCGTTGGTCTACACCTTTGTCACCCCCTTACTCAACCCTTTGATTTACACCCTTAGGAACAAGGATGTCAAAGGTGCCCTGAGGAATGCCATCATCTATAAAGCAGCTTCTGATGCCAGCTGAAGCCTTGGGGGCACTGGGCTGTATGTCCATCTGTTGCTGTGTCAGTGAACTCTAAATGACATAAAATTTTAGTATTTACGTTCCCACACTTTGCACTTGATGTTTCTGTTTTGCCATATTTGCCCCAAGTTCACAATTCGTGCTCATTTTTCTGAAGTGCTTTGACTAAGATATGAAAATTTTGGGCGGAAGTTACAGTGTGGGAATGCTAGTTTCCTTAGCTCTACTTTAAGTATTTTCCCTCACCCATGTCAATTGCCATGTTAGGAACACCCCATACACACTGTGAATAAAGGCTGATAAACAAAGGTGCCTTAAGTAAGGAATATTCATAAAGACATACTTGACTCAAATAAATATATTTTATTATTGTCTTGGGTATCAGTACATGGCAAACAATAGCTCACTTAATGCACTAATTTCCTTTGCACCATACATCCCAACTGGTTGCTTTCATTTTCTTTCATTCATGCCAGGGAGGGAACAGGAATTTTCTTTCATTGATTAATCACCTACTATATGCCAGTCCTACTAGTCACTGGAGAATGACATCTGGTCGATGCCAGCCTTGCCTGCACGCGCCCTCAGTGCTGGTGGCTCTCACGCTAGTCTTTGTTGTTCCTTCCTCACCACCTCCTACACCTTCATGAGGGCTGCTGCTCACAGCTCCACTGAGCAGATAGCACTACTATAGCACTACTCCTACCTCAGCATAGTTTTGCAGCATGATAGCTGTTACCTCTTCAAGTACTTACATCCCAACCTCAAATAAACCTTCAAGTAAAATCCACTTCCGTTTATGATATTCACAGTGGACACCAAACAACTTAACCTTCTCATTTACACCCTGAGAAACAGCCAGGCACAGAGGGCTCCAGGGACAGATATTACCAGGAATTACCTCTCCCAGAACAGGTAAGGGAGTGTAGAATCTATCAGGTGAGAGTGTGGATCTGGATCATAAGCTGATTTTAGTTAGCAACTACAGGAAGAGAGTGAGGATATCTGCTAGTGGGTATTAAACTGAACTAAGAAATTGTTATAACCTTTTTGAATGCTATATGTTTATGTCTATGAAAAACCTTGTAAAGTTTCTATTCTTTAAGAATTCTTATTCTAAAAATATAATCTCAGAAAATTAACAGAATGTCAAACAAAACATAAGTGAGTTTCTTACATTTATAAAATGAAAGTGATTAAAATCTAATTTCCAACAATATTGGAAATAGAAACACAGCATATTAAAATCATTAATATTTAGTAATAAAGGGCAATGCTTATCATTATACCTGTAAGTGATAAAATCAAGACTCAAGCTTGTATTTGCAATAAGAGTTAAATTTTATGAAAATATATACATGCATAATGAAGAATACAAATACACCAAAAAGTTATCCGTGATTTCTAGAATTATGAATTTTCTAATTTTCTTTCTTATTAGTTTAAGTATTTTCTCTGTTTTCCAAAATAAGACTGCATTCCTTTTATAATCAGAAGTATAATTTTGAGAAGGGATATGAGGTTCATGTAGACTTATTTGGCATGTAAACCTCCCAATGTCATAGTTCAGATCCACTTTTTATATTTTTCTAGATTGGACTATTGGTGGGGGAGGGGTACTTCCTTTTCCATTTAAAATGCTTTTGGAACTCCTAATTTTTAACCTGATTTCACATGAGGATAAGGAGAAGAACTACAAAGTGTTATGTATTCTGGGGACAGTCATTGGATTTTACAGTATGTTAGAAATGCCTTGCTTCAATTGGTTTGGCTCTGTGTCCCCACCTAAATCTCACCTCAAATTGTAATCCCCATGTGTCCAAGTATCAGGGGAGGGGAACGAGTGGGAGGTGATTGGATCATGGAGATGGTTTCCCGCATGCTTTTCTCATGAAAGTGTGGGAGTTCTCACGCCCTCTCTTGCCTGCAGAAATGTAATATGTGCTTTGCTTCCCCTTCACCTTCTGCCATGACTGTAAGTTTCCTGAGGTCTCCCTAGCCATGTGGAACTGTGATTCAATTAAACCTCTTTTGTTTATAAATTACCCATTCGCAGGTAGTATGTTTATGGCTGCATAAGAATGGACTGATACACCTTCTAAATACAGTAGTTCATTCTTATCCAAAGGGTGTACTTCCAAGATCCCCAGAGAATGCCAGAAACTATAGATGGTATCAAATCCTATACATATTATGTGTTTTTCCTGCACATACATACTTACAATAAATTTAGTTTATAAATTAGCTACGGTAAGAGATTAACAACAGCAACAATAACATAGAACAATTAAAACAATACATTATAATAAAAGTTATATGAATATGGTCTCTCTTTCTCTCAAAATATCTCATTGTACAGTACTAACTCCTCACTCTTCTTCTCATAATCATGTGAAATGATATAATGCCTATGTGATGAGATGAAATGAGGTGAATGACACAGGCATTATAACATAACATTTGGCTACTATTGGATTCCTGATGGCCAGAAAAAGAGTCATCTGCTTGGGGTGATCTTGGATCATCAAGCTATGATGATGTCCATAGTTGGATTTCAGAAGCATAAAGTGTTATGCAGTGTGGATACACTGTACAGAGGGACAATTCATATCCCAGGCAGGACAGAGTAAGGTGACAAGAGATTTTGTCATAATACTCAATTTTAAATTTATGGATTATTTCTGGATTTTCTATTTAATATGTTCAGACTGCAGTTGAAACTGGAAAGCAAAACTGCAGATGGAAGGAAGTGGGGAAGACCACCATAAATCCTTGAGAAGAAGAATAAAACTCTCTGGTTAGCAGTTGGCATGTCAACCTGTCCAGGCCAAGTCACATTAGAACATAATGAATCAATTATTTGTGTACATTGTGCTAGGCACTGTCTGGAATGCCAACAAAAGGGAAGTTTGTAACTGAACTTTCATACCTTCTTTTATTCTTTAATGTCACAAGTCATTTATAAAATTACCCTGGAACTCAAAAGGAAGACAGTGAAATATTACACTTCAAAAGAGGGTTGATTAAACCTTTCGAATTGGGTTCTCCCAGTTACCTTCCTATGCATATTCTAAATGAATAGAGCGAGTTCCCTTCTTATTCTTTTCTTTTTTAAAATTTTTTAGTTGAAACATAAAAATTGTATATATATATGGCATAAAACATAATGTTTTAATATATGTAGACATTGTTAAATGGCTAAATGAAGTTATTTAACATTTAAATTATTTCAGACACATTATTTTTGTGATGAGAATGCTTAAAATCTATTCTCAGCCATTTTCAAATATACAATAAAGTATAATTAACTGTAGTCACCATCATGTACAATAGATCTCTTGAACTTATTCATCCTGTCTAATTAAAATTTCATGTCATTGACCAATATCTCTCCAATCCTGTCACCCCAAGCCTCAGGTAACCATCTTTTCTCTGTTTCTGTTAGTTCAACCTTTTTACATTCCACATATTAGTAATATCCTGCAGTATTTGTCTCTCTGTGAACTGTCTTATTTCAGTTAATGTGATGTCCTCCAGATTCATCCCTGTTGGCACAAATGACATGATTTTCCTTCTTTTTTAAGGTTAAGTAGTATTTCATTATGAATATATTTCATTTTCCTTACTCATTATTCTACTGGTGAACAACTTAGGTTAATCTTATGTCATAGCTGTTGTAAAGAAATACTTCAATGTACATGGAAGAGCTCCTTTTTCTTACTGAAAAATTATTCCCTTTATATGAGTCTTTCATTGGAATTATTACATTCTGGAATGAGAATATTGAATGAAATAACAGTACACCACGAGTCAGATGATGGGACAGAAATGTCAGTCAATGATGTTTCCTTGGGAAATGATGATCCCCCCTCATATCAAGGCATCCTCTAGGTAGCATAAGCGGAAGATAGAACTTGCAAGAGTAGTTTAGCTTTCCTATCCTGCATGTTTATTACTTATTTAAAAATTCTGCTCGTGTCAAAACCTTTCTCATTCCCTTCATCTATTCATTTGGGTGTATGAATGTGTCCTTAGTGTAAATTGCCTTACAGAGAAGTATTTGCTAATAAAGTAATCTCTCCCTCTACTGACATCCTCTTTCTATGTCTCACTCATTGAAATTTTATTAAAACACATTTATCAGGCAGTGTAATTATTTGAGCATATGCTCCCCACTACTAAACAATAAGCACCTGGAAGCCTGAATACACTAAAAAAGCATCCCAGGTATGTTGTGATACTGGATTTCTCCATCTCTGTTCTTATTGTTTAATAGGTGAATGAAGAGTCAGACACAGTAGTGGGAGTAAAGGGCAGATGTGAGAATTCCTTCCCAGTGTTTGTCAAAATAGTATATTGTATTCCCTTTGAAATCTGGTGCAAGACAAGGATGCCCTCTCTCACTATTCCTATTCAATATAGTATTGGAAGTTCTAGCCAGAGTGATCAGGCAAGAAAAATAAAATAAAGGGTATTCAATTAGGGAAGGAGGAAGTCAAATTGTCTTTATTTGTAGACGACATGATTGCATATTTAGAAGACCCCAGCATCTCAGCCCAAACTCTCCTTAATCTGATAAGCAACTTCAGCAAAGTCTCAGGATACAAAATCAGTGTGCAGAAATCACAAGCATTTCTATACACCAATAACAGACAAACAGAGAGCCAAATCAAAAGTGAACTCCAATTCACAATTGCTACAAAGAAATAAAATACCTAGGAATACAACTAACGAAGGATGTAAAGGACCTCTTCAAGGACAACTACAAACCACTGCTCAAGGAAATAAGAGAGGACATAAACAGATGGAAAAACATCCCATGCTCATGATTGGGAAGAATCAACATTGCGAAAATGGCCATACTGCCCAAAGTAATTTATAGATTCAATGCTATCCCCATCAAGCTACCAATGACCTTGTTCACAGAACTGGGAAAACCCACTTCCAACTTCATATGGAACAAAAAGAGAGCCCACATAGCCAAAATAATTCTAAGCAAAAAGAACAAAGCTGGAGGCAACATGCTGCCTGACTTCAAACTATACTACAGGGCCATAGTAATCAAAACAGCATGGTACTGGTACCAAAATAGAGATATAGACTAATGGAACTGAACAGAAGCCTCAGAAGCAAGACCACACATCTGCAACCAACTGATCTTTGACAAACCTGACAAAGACAAGCAGTGGGGAAAGGATTCCCTGTTCAATAAATGGCATTGGAAAAACTGGCTAGCCATGTGCAGAAAGCAGAAACTGGACCCCTTCCTGACACCTTACGCTAAAATTAACTCCAGATGGATTTAAGATTTAAACACAAGACCTAACACCATGAAAACCCTAGAAGAAAACCTAGGCAAAACCACTCCATACATAGGCATAGGCAAGGACTTCATGACTAAAACACAAAAAGCAATGGCAACAAAAGCCAAAATAGATAAATGGGATCTAATTAAAGTCCAGAGATTCTGCACAGCAAAGGAAACAATCATTGGAGCGAACTGGCAACGAACAGAATGGGAAAAAAAAATTTTCAATCCACCCATCTGACCAAGGGCTAATATCCAGAATTTACAAAGAACTAAAACAGATTTACAAGAAAAAAACAAACAAACCCATTCAAAAGTGGGTGAAGGAGATGAACAGACACTTTATAAAAGAAGACATATATGAGGCCAACAAACATAGGAAAAAATCTCATCATCACTGGTAATTAGAGAAATGCAAATCAAAACCACATTGAGATACCATCTCACACCAGTTAGAATGGCGATCATTAAAAAATCTGGAGACAACAGATGCTGGAGAGGATGTGGAGAAATAGGAACACTTTTACACTGTTGGTGGGAGTGTAAATCAGTTCAACCATTATGGAAGACAGTGTGGCAATTCCTCAAGGACCTAGTAATAGAAATTCCATTTGACCTGGCAATCCCATTACTGGGTATATATACGAAGGATTATAAATTGTTCTATTATAAAGACACATGCTCACATATGTTCATTGCAGCACAATGTTCATTGCTGTTTACAATACCAAAGACCTGGAACCAACCCAAATGTCCATCATCGAGAGACTGGATAAAGAAAATGTGGCACATATACACCATGGAATACTACACAGCCATAAAAAATGATGAGTTCATGTCCTTCATAGGGACATGCATGAATCTGGAAACCATCATTCTCAGCAAACTCACACAAGAACAGAAAACCAAATGCCATATGTTATCACTCATAGGCAGGTGTTGAACAATAGGAACACAGGGACACAGGAAGGGGAGCACCACACACTGAGGTCAGTTGTTGGGGGCTAGGGGAGGGATAGCAGGGATTTGGAGGGTGGGGATGGATAATGAGGGAAGAAATATCAGACATAGGTGATGGGGGAATGAAGGCAGCAAACCACCTTGCCATGTATGTACCTATGCAACAATCCAGCGTGATATGCACATGTACCCCAGAACCTAAAGTACTATATCTATCTATATCTATATATAGATAGATATAGATAGATATATATCTTTAATCCAAACTCTGAGAAAAAGTAGCTGAGAAATCAAGAAAAGTCCGAAAAAAATTATAATTCTCCTGTAAGAATTAAAGCATAATAGTCAATATAGAGTCATTACTGATTCAGAGGAATCCACTCAAGCCACAGGTAAAGAAAGAGAAGAAAGTGACGACATGCAGAGCTAAAGGCTGAGTCTTCATTTCCAAAATCAGCACAAGAGCATTAGGGGAGAAGCAGTTACTGCATAATCAGTCAATCTTGCTTATGGCTATTTTCATGTGTGTGTTCATGGTTCTGTCTGCTGTTAACAGTGAGTCAGTCTTACAAGCAAAATGAATATTATTATTAAGCTTATATACCTAGGATATTTTATGCAAATATGAGTGACATTGCAAGAAATAATAAGTTTTGGTAGCCAATAAGTCTTTGAATTGCATCTTGAAGTGTGAATCTGTGTAGTGCAGTTTACCTCACTGGGAGAACTGAATGATTATTCAAACACCACCTAATAATGTTCACAGTGAGTTTCCCAGTGCTTGGTTATTTGCTATAGTCTACTAAATGCTGTGTATAATATAACCCTGATATTTATAATTATTACATAAATTCTAGACACCTATAATAATGAGTAAAGAATACAAGAAATATTGAAAACATTTTAAAAGTAATATATAATTTTGACATTTCTCAGAAATTCTGATTTCTCACATCCACATTTTGAAGACCTAGGAAACCATAGCATGAATGTGTATTTCTGCATTTTTGTGTTGTCTGATTAGATCTGAGTGTAGATGGACAGGTGGCTAAAGAAATGGTTGACTGAGAAAAGTTATTATATGTTCTATTAATAAATAAACACTGAAGAGATCAAATGCAGTTCAAGTCTCAGGAGATTTTTCAAAGTCTTTCTCTTTTGTCTGGTCAGAGCAGATGTAAAATATAAAAAAGGATAGTGGGACTGCTGGGAAGATGGCTGACTAAGAACAGCTCAGGACTTCAGCTCCCAGTGAAAGTGCAGAGGGTGAGTGGACGCCACATTTCCAGATGAATTTTTATTGCCCACAGACCAGGAGATTCACAGGCAGAGGGGTCGTCAGCGCTGCTGTTCCAGCGGTGCGCTGTTTTGGCCCCCGTGGGGCTGATTTGGCCCACGCGGCTGCTTTGACCACGCCCTGTTGCGGTGGTTCTCCATACAAAAGCCACAGGTCTGGGAGCCCTCTTAGCTGGTGATTGGAGCCCTGAGACGGCAGAGTTGCCCATTCATCTGAAATAGTGAGCCAGGCCAGGAGATTCCTAGGCAAAAAAACCACCAGGAGCCTCGGCGCCACTGTTTGAGCTGACTCAGTGAGTCGCAGCATGGAAGATCATGATGCCTTTTCAACAAGCGACTGGAATGCTGGGTCGTTCAACTTAAAAAATAAAAAAAAGACTGAGTCAGGAAGCCAGGTAATCAGGCTCGGTTGGTCACATCCCCGACCCCCAACAACAACAACACATGAATGTTCGTTGCAGCACTGTTTACAATAGCAAAGACCTGGAACCAACCCAAGTGCCCCTCGATGATAGACTGGATAGGGAGAATGTGGTACATACACACCATGGAATATTACGCAGCCATCAAAAACGATGAGTTCACATCCTTTGTAGGGACATGGATGAACCTGGAAACCATCATTCTCAGCAAACTGACACAACAGAAAATCAAACACCGCATGTTCTCACTCATAGGTGGGTGTTGAACAATCAGAACACATGGACACAGGGAGGGGAGCACTACACACTGGGGTCCGTTGGGGGGAAATGGGGGAGGGATGGGGGTGGGGAGGTGGGAAGAGACAGCATGGGGAGAAATGGCAGATACAGGTGAGGGGAAGGAAGGCAGCAAACCATACTGCCATGTGTGTACCTATGCAGCAATCTTGCATGTTCTTCACATGTACCCCCAAACCTAAAATGCAATAAAAAAAAGGATAGCAAAAAAAAGCAATCCTTAAATCTCTTCTAAATAAGTACTACAATGTGTTTGTGAAGCTTAATACAATTGAAAAGGGAATATTTCTAAAATGCAAACCATAATGTTCAAAATACTATAATTTGTAACTAAAATTCCAGATAATTTCAATCATACATAGAAGAGAGAGAATGAGAGAAGAAAGATAGTGAAGTATTCTGAAATTTCATTTCGTTTGAAAGAATGAAATTTATAGACATTAATTAATTCATAAATTTAATCATTATTGGTTTACATATGGTTCTTTAAAATATGTATGTTTCTTTAACAGTAATAGAATATGTATTGCATCAATATCTTTCAAGTCAATAGAAGGGGTAAAAGAATATTAAACTCCATCAATCTAGCAATAGCCAAGAGAAGAAATATAAAACAGCTTTTAAAATTTAGCAAATAGAAAACATAAATCCAATGTATCAGCAACCTTATATACGTGAATTGCTTAAATTTATTTCATAAAAAACAGGAATGCTGAGATTATGTGTTAAAATCCAGATATATGTTTATAACATGAGACACATTTAAGGTACTTAAAGTAAATAGATCAACAGAGATAGCACCAAACAAGTATTAATTTTTTTAAAAAGTAGATGTGATAATACCAATATCAGACATAGTAGAAATCATCATAGCAATACTAAATAGGATCAAAAAGACTATTTCATATTTATAAAAGTTTCAATAAATCAACAATATCTTTATTATTATTAATTATATCATATTCATAGTAACAATTTAGCAAGAATATTATTACCAAAAGAAAAACTGTTAGCCAGTCTGACTTTCCATAGATGTAAAATTATTACATAAATATTATTTAGCTAAATTTGACAGTACAACAAATGAATAATACATTATAGCCAAATTAGATGTTAAAATTATAGGCTTCTGTAATATTAGAAAGACAATTAATGTAACTAAATATTAATCAGTTTTTTTAATCTAATAATCTCAATAGATAATATAAAGGCATTCAGTGAAATTCAATATGTACTTTAAATAAAACCAAATGTCTTTTTAGAAACAAAACCTTACGTCCAACAGATATGCTTATTAGCCCTCATTAAAATAGAATGTTGCTGAAGAAACTAGTCAATGAATTAAAACCAAAACCAAACAAACAACTAATAGAAATACTTAAAAATCAAGGTTGAAATTATCATTTTGCTTATGTTTTATTTTTCTCCCGGCAAAAGAAAATCAAGTTTAAACGATTAGATAAGAAAAGAGTTTAATAGAGAAATATTATAATAACAAATAAATTTCACACTTTTTCCTACATATCTGTAAACAAATTTACTTTAGCAAATTCGATATAAGACACTCAAGAACAACTTAATAATATATATTTAAAATAGAAAGAAAACTATGAAATGCCATTAAAAACATAATTTAAGAAGACTTGAACAAATAAATGAAGGGACACTACAACTATAAACATTAAAACCCAATAAACAACTTATACCAAAGTCTGTAGTAATATAGACTGTGATTAAGATGTGAGATGTGTGTTTTTAAAATTAATTTTATTTTTTATTTATACACAAATTTCTTATTAAATGATACATGTATTTTTACTGACACATTGTTCCCCATAATTTGAAGGAAGATCTGATATTTTGATACAGTCATATAATGTGTAATGATCAAATTAGGGATTGGGATATCCATCACCTTAAATATTTATCTTTTCTTTATGGTGGGAACATTGGAATTATTCTCTTTAAGTTATTTTTAAATATACAATAGATTATTGTTTACTATAGTCTCCCCTAATGATTTATCAAACATTCGGTCTTATTTATTCTATCTAACTGTATTTTTGTACCCATTAATCAGTCTCTATTCAACCCCACTTCACTTCTCTGGACCTGGGCCCTCGTAATCACCAATCTACTCTCTAAGGATATGTGCTATTCTTATGACTTACCGTGTAAGTTATGGGTTTTGTTTCCAAGACAAGAGCTAAGTGGAAAAGCTCCAACCCCTCAGAGGTTGGAATAGGAGACAGATATCTGCAAGCTCATCAAAAGTTGAACCATCGCAACTGTGCCATACACTCAGGACTGAATCATTTATCTGATTATGTAGATTGAAAGAATTTAGATGTCCAGGGCATCAAAGGGAAGAACTTTTTCTATTGATGAGCTTTCTCAGGGCACCTTTCATATCCTTATTCCTCAAGCTGTAGATGAAGGGGTTCATCATGGGTGTCACCACAGTGAAAAGTACAGCACCAATCTTATCAGTGTCCTCAGGGTGAGTGGAGGAGGGAAAAAAGTACACACCTGCAATGGTTCCATAGAACAGTAATACAACTGTGAGGTGAGAGCCACAAGTGGAGAAGGCTTTCCACTTTCCCTGTGCAGAAGATATTCTCAGGACAGCTCTGATGATGCAGGCATAGGAGAAGAAGATGAGTGCAAAGGGGAAGATGATAACTGATAAACCCACAATAAACAGCACAAGCTCATTGATTATTGTGTCTGAGCAGGACAGTTTGAGCAGAGGGGCCAAGTCACAGAAGAAGTGGGAGAGAGTATTGTGGTCACAGAAGGGCAACTGAATGAGCAAAATGGTGTGTGTCAGAGCAATAATATTACTGAGGAGCCACGGGATGACTGTGAGCAAAATGCAGAACATGGGCTGCATGAGGGTTGAATAGTTCAGAGGGTGGCAGATCGCCACAAAGCGATCGTAGGCCATTGTCCCCAAGAGCAAATTGTCAGTGACGACAAATACAATAGAAAAGTACATCTGTGTGATGCAGCTCTCATAAGAAATGGATTGACTCTTGGTTTGAATATTCATCAACATTTTGGGGACTGAGTTGGAAATGGAGGAAATATCAGCAAAGGATAGATTGGCAAGGAAGAGATACATGGGTGTGTGAAGGTAAGTGTCCACGCTGATGGCCAGAATAATGAGCCCGTTTCCAACCACAGTGACCAGGTACATACCCAGGAAAAGCACAAAGAGGAGGTTTTGATGCTCATCCTGGTGGAAGAATCCCAGGAGAATGAATTCAGTGATGGTGGTTTGGTTTCCTTGATGCATATTTCTACTGATCTGAAGAAAGAAACACAAAGTCTTCATACACCTACAAGAAAACCTAATGTGGTACCATTTGGCAGCAGCCATTGTGGTAAGGCACTTCCTCTAGAGTGATGGGCAATAAAATTTCTTCTGCCTATTAAGTGGAAGTGCTACTTAATAAGAAAGTATTTCAGCAATGCTGAGATTTGGAAAATGCCATAGAAAAAGACAGGACATGCCAGATACTTCTTAATGAACATGTTTTAAACTCTAACAGCGTTCTGAATTTGATTTTTCCAGTTGATCCAGTTGATTCTAAATGTAGTTTAAGTATCTCAAATGAGGATCATATACGAGGAATACCCTATATTCTAAAGATATTAGATACACTTGCAAAAATTATTTAAAACTGTCCCAAACCACCTTCATCCTTTAAATCTAAAAAAAACAGAAATTTGAAGTGTCATGAAAGTGAGGCATTTGAGGAAGTAAACATGACCGAGGGTTAGAAAATGGCTGTGGGAGTGTACACCATTGTGTGGGTGCTCCTTCCCACTAATGCTGGGGGAGATCTTCCAAGGGAGTGCTTTGGAGAATGAGTACAAGGAGCAACCAGAGTTTTACTTCATCTGTGGCTAGATATTAGCCTCAAGAAAATTCAGGGGCACATATTCACTTAAAGACTTGTGTTTCCTCTCACTTCTAAAGGTGAAGAGCTCACTGGATCAGCACACGATGGCAGAGGTAGAGAGGAAAGATGGTGGTTAGTAGGGCAATCCTGTATTTTCACCCTATGGCATGGGATGAATGATGAATTTCCTATAGGACACGTGATGCCATAGGAGGTCATTGGATTCAAGTCACCTTGTTGAGATTCCAATCTAGAAACAGCCTATCAGAGAAGAGGAGGCTGTAGCAATAAGAAAACATGAGGTGGCTCTCTTATGAAAGAGAGACCTTAAAGACATCAGGGAGACAATTCATTGCACTTGTCAGGGAACCACATTATGGGGCAGTCTGCAAAAGGCAGGCTCTGATGAGCCCCAAAATGGTCTAAAGAGACACCATGCCTGCCACACATAAGGCACCAACTGCTAGTCTTCTATGGCAAGATATGAACACTTTCGCTTTTTTTCCCACCCCCATTATTCCTCCCTGACTGATAAAACAGAAACCGAAGGGAAGATCAAAATAACCACAACAACAATAGCAACTACAACCAGCTGGGGAGAAAAGAGGCTAAAGAGCAAGGGAAGAACATATGCTCCTGCCTTCACGCTACACAACCCAAGCTACACATCAGATCTGAGCTCAGAAGGAAATTGGGCTAGATTTGGCTTTTTAATACCTGGAAATGGGTGTCCAGGATCAAAGTTAAACATTTTTAAAATCTTACGTGATCAGAAAGGTAAAGGGATGTCACAAGTTGTCATCTAGGAGTAGAGAAAGGAGATTGGACCTAGTATGATTTTCCCTGTGACTTACTGGAAATAATATCACGTTGGGAACAAAGAGAAATTGGTCCCTCTTTCTACTCTACTAACATTGTCTCCCTCCCATTCTTCCCATTTTATCCCTCTCTTCTACCTATCTCCAAAATCACTTGCCTCTCAAAGATTCTGTTTCCATTCAAGGGCCAGAAAAGAGGAAATCTTCATCTCTGGAATTCCTGAAAACTGAAAGGCATTGGAGATTGAAGCAGAGATCTGAGTCTCTTTGCTTCTGAAAAGCTTGGCTTACAAATCAGAGAGAAGGGAAAACACATGCAGAAAGGAGAATCTGCACCAAAACCAAAATGAGCTAATAACTGGCAGGCATCTACTATACTGAAGACACAGACTGGCCTGTGGTTACCAGGCCGTGGACTGGTTTGGGCTTGACTAGAGAGGAGGGGAATTGTAAGTTTCTAAGTGAAAACCTCTGAGCTCTCCTTCCTCTTCTACCTTTCCCACCTACCAGTAGTCCTGCACAAATTGTTCTGAGTTCCCAAGGTGGCTGCCTACCTGGTCAAGACCAATGCTGGATTCTAAAGAGACTCACCTCTAAATGACAGTAAAAATCTCAGGAAGTTACTGGTTTCTAGACCCAGTGGCTTTCCTTATCCTTAGCAGAGTTGCAGGTGGAGACTCAGCCGCTCTTAGGTATTTTTCAGATTGGACTCTTCCTCTAAGCCTCAGAATTAATACGATCATGGTGCTGGGCTCACCTGGGACATTCAGGTCCTTCTCAGCCCTTTGGGATAATATCCCTGAAGTGTTTTCTTCAAGACGAACAGTAATTTTTACATCCCAGTTTTGATGAGGTAAATGGGGAATAGACAGACAGCTCTGCTTTTTTTTTCCCCTTGTTTTGTCTTCATATGATCTTCCCGCTTGTGATTTCTGATCTGTAACTTAGTTGATTTTTGCACTTCACAATGAGGTAGTTGTTTTCTTTGTGTGTCTTCTCCCAGTGAGATGGTCAGCATTTTCAGAGTTCTTTTCTGTGTCTTCTCTAGCGCCTGGTAGTGGGAAACACTTAGTAAATACCTAGAGAATTGAGTTGAATATTTTGACTAGAGATTATGTATCCAAAGAGATGTCATCTCTAGAGCAAGGAGATAGGATATGGTCTTGGCATCACTTGAATGAATTTTAGCATTGGAAAAAAATTGGAGACCCAGTGATTCAGCATTTAGGGTTCTTAATTGCAAACTAAAGACAAACTCTTGGTTTCTAATTTTGCAAATAAATATGTTGAAATGATATTGAGTGGTTCACAATACAATGGGAAGGATGGAAATAGACATCCTGAAGTGGACAAGAGCAAGAGAGACTGCACAGCCAGGTACTCAGTAAAAATTAATATATCCCTTCTTCCAGTGCTTAGAGGTGCCTCATAATATAGTACACTTATTTCTCACCCAAACCAAGCATGTTGATCCCCTCTTCAATAGGAAAAAGATTCAACCTATGGATTAAGTATATTAATGAATATATTTAATATAATGTGGTAATAGAGAAGGAAGGAGGCAAGTTATTCTATATATGGATTAACATACATCAGTGGCAGTTCTATATGCTAGTAGTGAATTATCTGCTAAAGAAATAAGGCAAATGGTTGCATTTACAATAGCTACAAATAAAAAGTAACTAGGAATACACTTAACCAAGGAGGTGAAAGAGTCCTACCCTGAAAACTATACAACTTTGATGAAAGAAACTGAGGAAGACACAAATAAATGGAAATACATCTTGTGTTCATGGATTAGAAGAACTGATATTGTTAAAATAACTGTAATACCCAAAGAGAGCTACCAATTTAGTGCAGTTCTTATGAAAATTCCAATGACTTTCTTCACTGAAACAGAAAAAGAAATCCTAAAATACATATGGAGCCATAAAAGACCCCAAATTGACAAAGCAATTCTGAACAAATACATTATAAAGCCACAGTAACCAAAACAGCATGTTGCTTGCATAAAATAGACACATAGAACAGTGAAACAAAATACAAAACATAGAAATAAATTCAAGCACCTAAAGCCAACCTATTTTCAATAAAGGTGCCAAGAAGAAGATGTCAGAGTAAAGTCAGTAAATGGGGCTGGTAACACTGGATATTCACATGCAGAAGAATGACACTAGACTCTTATCTTTCATCATACACAAAAATAAACTTAAAATAGATGAAAGACGTAAATGTAAAACCAGAATCTATGAAACTAACAGTAGAAAACATATGGAAACACTTCATGACATTGGACTGGGCAAGAGTTTGCAAAATAAGACCTCAATAGCTCTGAGGCATTGAAAATAGAAATAGACAAATGGGATTAAATTAAACTAAAATTATTTTGCACAGCAAAGAAAGCTATTAACATAGTGAAGAGATAACCTACGAAATTTCAGAAAGTATTTGCAAACTATGCATCTGACCAGGGATTATAATATAGCCTATATAAGGAACTTAGCAGAAAAAATAATAATAATTAAAAATGGGAAGATCTTAACACACATTTCTCAAAATAAAACATGGCCAAACAGATGTATAAAAAATGCTTAATATCACTAATCATCAGAGAATTCCAAATCAAAACACCTTGGGATATCTCCTCACTCTTATTAGAATGGCTATTTTTCAGAAGACAAAGAAAAGTGTTAGCAAGGATGTGGAGGAAAGGGAATACATATGCTTACATACTGTTGGTGGAATTGTAAAGTAGCACAGCTGCTATGAAAAACAGAATGGGGTTTCCTCAAAAAATTAAAAATAGAACTACCATATGATTCAGAATCCCACTACTAGGTATATAGTCAAAGGAAATAAAATCTGTATGTTGAAGTAATATCTGCATTCCCATTTTTATTGCCACACTATGTACAATAGCTGAGATATAGAATCAACCTAAGTATTTACCAAGGCAGATAAAGAAAATGTGGTATATACACACAGTGAAATACTATTCAGCCTTAAGAAAGAATGAAATTCTATCATTTATTGACAACATGGATAAACTGGAGAACATCATGTTAAGTGAAATAGGTCAGACACAGGAAGATTTTTTTATAAAACTGGAGTTATAGAAGCAGAGAGTAGAACAGTGGTTACCAAAGACTGGAGAGAAAATGTGGGAGGGAAGGATGGGGAGATGTTTCCCACTACACTTGGGAATTATGGGAGTCACAATTCAAGATGAGATTTGGGTGAGGACACAGTCAAACCATATCACCATGAAAAGTGGTCACTATCTTGTATCACAGACCCTAGGAATAATGGGAGAGCAGGAGTAGATCCAAATAACACAAAAAGGGACCATATTCAATACAAACTTTATACTATTTTCTTCTAATGACACCAAGCACCTCCCAAACTCTGCTACCTCTTTCCAAGATCTCTGAGCTAGCTGACATTGAGCCTATGTGCCAATTCTTTCCACACAAATTTTTCCTTCTCTTCTGGACTAACAGTAACAACCATATTGAGGAATGTGGTTTCTGGATTCCTATGTGGCCATCAATGGGCCAGATAATGCAATCTGGAAGTTCAGGAAAGTCGATGGGAAATGAGATGAGAAGAACCAGAGAAAATCAATATAACTACCTTTCTCCCCTCCACGGACTGTTCCCAGGTATAATTTCTCCTTCCATAGGAGTTCCACATTCCATACCTAATAAGTAATGTTCCCTGACTCTTTCGTTGTGAACAATGACACAGAAATGCATGTCATTGCATTGCTTTGTACTTAACCTAGATTCAATTCCCTCTATTCCTCCTCCAATCTCCCTGGGGTTTTAACTTCCAAATAGAACATCAAGACTTAAATTCTCACCTCAGGCTCTGCTTTCTAGAATACCCATGCAAAAACAGTAATAGATAAGGAAATCATAAATATTCCTCATGGACAAGTTGCAGAAATGAGGATTTTGATTCTATTCATATTTCCTTTCCAGCTGTGACTAGATCGATATATAAATAGGTGACAGATATAGATATATAATAGATAAAAATAATAACTTGCCTTCTCTTTTTTCTCCATTATCACATTATTTTTAATTTTTTTAATTTATTTTTTAATTGATACATTTTATTTATCCATATTTATGAGGTAAAATAATGTTTTAATACATATGTATTTTGTATAATGATCCAATCAAGATAGTTGTTAGCATATCTATCACTTCATACCTTTGTCATTTCTTTCAGATGAGAATATTCAAAAGCATTTCTTCTGGCCATTTTGTAATATACTGTATTTTACTACTAACCATAATCACCTACTATGCAATAGAACACTAGAATTTATTCTTCCTGTCTCATTGTAACTTTGTACCCATTGACCAACTTCTCCTCATCCTTCCCTCCCACATTTCCTCTCCAGTCTCTGGCAACCACTGTTCTACTCTCTGCTCTTATATGCCAACTTTTTTTTTTAATTCCACATATAAGGGAGATCATGTGCTATGTATCATTCTGTGTCTGGCCTGTTTCACTTAACATGATGTTCTCCAGGTTGATCCATGTTGTCACAAATGACAGAATTTCATTCTTTCTTAGGGCTGAATGGTATTCCACTGTGTGTGTGTGTATATATATATATATCTATCACATTTTCTTTTTTTTTTTTTTTTTTTTTAGATGGAGTTTCGCTCTTGTTACCCAGGCTGGAGTGCAATGGCGCAATCTCGGCTCACCGCAACCTCCGCCTCCTGGGCTCAGGCAATTCTCCTGCCTCAGCCTCCCGAGTAGCTGGGATTACAGGCATGCGCCACCATGCCCAGCTAATTTTTTTTTTTTGTATTTTTAGTAGAGACGGGGTTTCACCATGTTGACCAGGATGGTCTCGATCTCTTGACCTCGTGATCCACCCGCCTCGGCCTCCCAAAGTGCTGGGATTACAGGCTTGAGCCACCGCGCCCGGCCACATTTTCTTTATCCATTTATGCATTGTTAAATACTTTGGTTGACTCCACATCTTGGCTATTGTATATAGTGTTGCAGTAAACATGGGAATGCAGATATTTCTTCAACATACAGATTTTATTTCCTTAAGATATATACCTAGTAGTGAGATTGCTGGATCACATGGTAGTTCTATTTATAATTTCTTGAGGAAAACCCATTCTGTTTTTCATACTTTACGATTTTACCAACAGTGTGTAAGCGTGTGTTCCCTTTCCTCCACATTCTCACTAACAGTTGTTTTCTTTTGTCTTTTGACAGCCATTTTAATAAGAGTGAGGAGATATATCAAGGTAATTTTGATTTGCAATTCTCTGATGATTAATGATGTTAAGTATTTTTTATACATCTGTTTGGCCATGTCTCCTTTTGAGAAATGTATATTAAGATCCATTTTAATTAGATTTTTTCTACTGTTAAGCTTCTTATATAGTCTATATTATAACCCCTTGATACATGCATAGTGTGCAAATATTTTCTGAAATTTTGTAGGAATTTCAGAAAATATTTGAAATTCTTCACTATGTTAATAGTTTTCTTTGCTGTGTAAAATCTTTTTAGTTTGATTTAACCACATTTGTCTATTTTTGCTTTTAATTCTGGAGCTTTTAAGGTCTTATTTTACAAATTCTTGCCTGGCCCAATGTTATGAAGTGTTTCCATATCTTTTCTTCTGTTAGTTTCATAGATTCTGGTTTTACATTTATGTCTTTCATCTATTTTAAGTTTATTTTTGTGTATGGTGAGAGATAGGTGTCTAGTGTCATTCTTCTGCATGTGAATATCTGGTCTTACAAACACTATTTATTGTCTTTACCCTGATATCTTACTCTTGGCATCTTTATTGAAAATCAGTTGGCTTTAGGTGCTTGAATTTGTTTCTACACTTTCTGTTTTGTTTCATTGGTCTATGTGTCTGTTTTTAATCCATTCCCATGCTATTTTGGTTACTATATCTTTACAGTATATTTGACATCACATAGTATGATGTCTTCAGCTTTTTTCTTCTTTGTTCAGTTTGCCAATTTGGGATCTTTTACAGTTCCATATGAATTTCAGGATTTTTTTCTGTTTCTGTGAAAAATGTCATTGGAATTTTTTTATAAGGATTGCATTAAATCTGTAGATTTCTTTGGGCAGTATGGTTATTTTAACAATGTGAATTGTTCTAATCCATGAACATAAGATATCTTTCTATTTTTTGCATCGTGTTCAGTTTCTTTCATCAGAGTTGTACAGTTTTCAGCATAGAAATCTTTCATTTCCTTGGTTAAGTTTATACCTAGTTACTTTTTTTTGTAGCTATTGTAAATGGAATTGTTTGTTATTTCTTTAGCAGATAATTCACTACTAGCATAGAGAACTGCCACTGATGTATGTTAATGCATAGATAGAATAACTTGCCTCCTTCCTTCTCTATTACCACATTATATTAAATATATTCATTAATACACTTAATCCATAGGTTGAATTTTTTCCTATTGAAGAGGGGATCAACATGCTTGGTTTGGGTGAGAAGTAAGTGTACTATATTATGAGGCACCTCTAAGCACTGGAAGAAGGGATATATTAATTTTTACTGAGTACCTGGCTGTGCAGTCTCTCTTGCTCTTGTCCACTTCAGGATGTCTATTTCCATCCTTCCCATTGTATTGTGAACCACTCAATATCATTTCAACATATTTATTTGCAAAATTAGAAACCAAGAGTTTGTCTTTAGTTTGCAATTAAGAGCCCTAAATGCTGAATCACTGGTCTCCAATTTTTTCCAATGCTAAAATTCATTCAAGTGATGCCAAGACCATATCCTATCTCCTTCCTCTAGAGATGACATCTCTTTGGATACATAATCTCTAGTCAAAATATTCAACTCAATTCTCTAGGTATTTACTAAGTGTTTCCCACTACTAGGCACTAGAGAAGACACAGAAAAGAACTCTGAAAATGCTAACCATCTCACTGGGAGAAGACACACAAAGAAAACAACTACCTCATTGTGAAGTGCAAAAATCAACTAAGTTACAGATCAGAAATCACAAGCGGGAAGATCATATGAAAACAAAACAAGGGGGAAAAAAAGCAGAGCTGTCTGTCTATGCCCCATTTACCTCATCAAAACTGGGATGCAAAAATTACTGTTCATCTTGAAGAAAACACTTCAGGGATATTATCCCAAAGGGCTGAGAAGGACCTGAATGTCCCAGGTGAGCCCAGCACCATGATCCTATTAATTCTGAGGCTTAGAGGAAGAGTCCAATCTGAAAAATACCTAAGAGCGGCTGAGTCTCCACCTGCAACTCTGCTAAGGATAAGGAAAGCCACTGGGTCTAGAAACCAGTAACTTCCTGAGATTTTTACCGTCATTCAGAGTTGAGTCTCTTTAGAATCCAGCATTGGTCTTGACCAGGTAGGCAGCCACCTTGGGAACTCAGAACAATTTGTGCAGGACTACTGGTAGGTGGGAAAGGTAGAAGAGGAAGGAGAGCTCAGAGGTTTTCACTTAGAAACTTACAATTCCCCTCCTCCCTAGTCAAGCCCAAACCAGTCCACGGCTTGGTAACCACGGGCCAGTCTGTGTCTTCAGTATAGATGCCTGCCAGTTATTTAGTTCATTTCCATTTTGCTGCAGATTCTCCCTTCTACATGTGTTTTCCCTTCTCTCTGATTTGTAAGCCAAGATTTTCAGAAGCAAAGAGACTTCAGTTCTCTGCTTCAATCTCCAATGCCTTTCAGTTTTCAGGAATTCCAGAGACTAAGATTTCCTCTTTTCTGGCCTCTGAATGGAAACACAACCTTTGAGAGACAAGTGATTTTGGAGATAGGTAGAAGAGAGGGATAAAATGGGAGGGAGACAATGTTAGGAGAGTAGAAAGAGGGACCAATGTCTCCTTGTTCTGAAGCGATATTATTTCCAGTAAGTCACAGGAAAATCATATTAGGTCCAATCTCCTTTCTCTACTCCTAGATGACAACTTGTGACATCCCTTTACCTTTCTAACCACATAAGGTTTTAAAAATGTTTAACTTTAATACTGAAGGCCCAGTTCCAGTTATTAAAAAGCCAAATCCAGTTCAATTTTAAACTTCAGCTTCACTATCAATTCAAAGCATGGGTCCTCCCTTTGAGCTCAGATCTGATATGTAGCTTGGGTTGTACAGCAGGAAGGCAGGAGCATATGTTCTTTTTTGCTTTGGACTCTCTTCCCACAATTACGTTTTTGTTACTACTGTTATTGTTGTTGTCATTTTAGTCTTCCCCTTCTTTTTTCAGTTTTATTGGAAGAATGGGGATGGGAAAAAAAGCAAAACTGTTCACATCTGTTGCCATAATACTAGCAGTTGGTGCCTTATGGTGCCTCTTTCGACCATTTTGGGATTTGTCAGAGACTGCCTTCTGGAGACTGCCCCATTATGCAGTTCCCTGACAAGGTCAATGAATTATTATCCCCTTGATCTCTTAGGATCTCTGAGAGTCACTTCATGATTTCTTAATGCCTCTTCTCCAATAGGCTGTTTCTGGATTGGCATCTCAACAAAGTGGCTTGACGCCAACGACCTCCTATAGCATTACATGTCCTATAGGAAAGTCATATATTCATGCCATGCCATGGGTGAAAATGCAGGATTCCTCTACTAACCAAAATTTTTTTCCCTCTACCCCTGCCATTGTGGGCTGATCCAGTGAGCCCTTCACCTTTAGAAGTGAGATTAAACACAAGTGTTTAAGTGTGTGTATGCCTTCTACATTTTCTCGAGGCTACTCTCTAGCCACAGATGAAGTAAAACCCTGGTTGCTCCTTCTTGTACTCATTCTTCAAAGCCCTTTCCTTTGGAGACCTCCCCAGCATTAGTGAGAAGAAGCACCCACACAATGGTGTACACTCCCACAGCCATTCCTAACCCTCAGCCATGTTTACTTCGTCAAACTCTTCACTTTCATGGCACTTGAAATTTCTGTTTCCCTAGATTTAAAGGATAAAGATAAAAAATTAAGATGGCTTGAGACCAGTTTGGTCACTTTTAAGTAATTCTTACAAGTGTATCTAATATCTTTGGAATATAGGATATGCCTCATATATGATCCTCAGTTTGGGCAATTTAAACTACATTTAGAATCAACTGGAAAATTCACATACAGAACCCTATTAGAGTTTAAAACATGTTCATTTAGAAGTATCTGACATGTCCTGTCTTTTTCTATGGCATTTTCCAAATCTCGGCATTGCTGAAATACTTCCTTATTAAGTAGCACTTCCACTTAATAGGCAGAAGAAACTTTACTCAAGTGCCTTACCACAATGGCTGCTGCCAAATGGTACCACGTTAGGTTTTCTTGTAGGTGTATGAAGACTTTATGTTTCTTTCTTCAGATCAGTAGAAATATGCATCAAGGAAACCAAACCACCATCGCTGAATTCATTCTCCTGGGATTTGTACACCAGGATGAGCATCAAAACCTCCTCTTTGTGCTTTTCCTGGGTATGTACCTGGTCACTGTGGTTGGAAACGGGCTCATCATTCTGGCCATCAGCTTGGACACTTACCTTCACACCCCCATGTATCTCTTCCTTGCCAATCTATCCTTTGCTGATATTTCCTCCATTTCCAACTCAGTCTCCAAAATGTTGATGAATATTCGAACCAAGAGTCAATTCATCTCTTATGAGAGCTGCATCACACAGATGTACTTTTCTATTGTGTTTGTCATCACTGACAATTTGCTCCTGGGGACTATGGCCTACGATTGCTTTGTGGCGATCTGCCACCCTCTGAACTATTCAACCCTCATGCAGCCCATGTTCTGCATTTTGCTCACAGTCATCCCGTGGCTCCTCAGTAATATTATTGCTCTGACACACACCATTTTGCTCATTCAGTTGCCCTTCTGTGACCACAATACTCTCTCCCACTTCTTCTGTGACTTGGCCCCTCTGCTCAAACTGTCCTGCTCAGACACAATAATCAATGAGCTTGTGCTGTTTATTGTGGGTTTATCAGTTATCATCTTCCCCTTTGCACTCATCTTCTTCTCCTATGCCTGCATCATCAGAGCTGTCCTGAGAAATCTTCTGCACAGGGAAAGTGGAGAGCCTTCTCCACTTGTGGCTCTCACCTCACAGTTGTATTACTGTTCTATGGAACCATTGCAGGTGCGTACTTTTTTCCTCCTCCACTCACCCTGAGGACACTGATAAGACTGGTGCTGTACTTTTCACTGTGGTGACACCCATGATGAACCCCTTCACCTACAGCTTGAGGAATAAGGATATGAAAGGTGCCCTGAGAAAGCTCATCAATAGAAAAAGTTCTTCCCTTTGATGCCCTGGATATCTAAATTCTTTCAATCTACATAATCAGATAAATGATTCAGTCCTGAGTGTATGGCACAGTTGCGATGGTTCAACTTTTGATGAGCTTGCAGATATCTGTCTCCTATTCCAACCTCTGAGGGGTTGGAGCTTTTCCACTTAGCTCTTGTCTTGGAAACAAAACCCATAACTTCCACGGTAAGTCATAAGAATAGCACACATCCTTAGAGACTAAGTAGATTGGTGGTTACCAGGGCTCAGGTCCAGAGAGGTGAAGTGGGGTTGAATAGAGGTTAATTAGTGGATACAAAAATACAGTTAGATAGAATAAATAAGACCAAATGTTTGATAAATCATTAGGGGGGACTATAGTAAACAATAATCAATTGTATATTTAAAAATAACTTAAAGAGAATAATTCAAATGTTCCCACCATAAAGAAAAGATAAATATTTAAGGTGATGGATACCCAGATCCTCTAATTTGATCATTACATATTATATGAACATATCAAAATAACAGATATTCCCCAAAAATGAGGGACAGTGTATCAAAAAAATACATGTATTAATAAATAAAAAGTTATGTGTAAAAAATAAAAATTAATCTTAAAACATACATCTTAATCACAATCTGTATTATTACAAACCTTGGTACAATTTTTTTTATAATTTAGACAATAACAGGTGCATATAGTGCTTACAGCAGGCATCCCCAAACTATGGCCCACAGGCTGCATGCGGCCCCCTGAGGCCATTAATCCAGCCCCCCATCACACATCAGGAAGGGGCACCTCTTTCACTGGTGGTCAGTGAGAGAAGCACAGCATGTGGTGACCCTCCAACAGTCTGAGGGACAGTGAACTGGCCCCCTGTGTAAAAAGTTTGGGGACGCCTGGCCTACAGACTAGCTTTTGTTGATTTGAAGATAGTTATTACTACTTCTTTCTTTAATCTATATTTGTTTAGGTCAGCTTTTCTCAAAGCTTGTTTTGTTAAGGTACCTTTCAGTGAGATATTTTATGGGTGTAACAACAGAGATTCCCATGGCCAAATAATTTTGGGCAACTCTGAGTTAAGTGAAGCAAAATGTATTAACTGGACAACTTCTCAGAACCTTCATTGTCATGTAAATCTCTAAAAGGGTAAGATGGTAAACAGCAATTCTCAAGACTAAACTTGAAATAATTGAAATTTAATTATTTCAATCATACGGAACCTGATTCATCACACAGTTATTCATGGAACTAGCATTGTACAAATACATTTTAGGAAATATGACTCCAGATGTACTCAATTATTTCAATGGAAAACCACAGAGTGTATGTATAAAAGGTATCAGTTATAGTTCTGACTCTGTCCCCAACAGCTATATAGTATATAGTAGACACTAAAAACAAAGTAATACTTTTTTTTAACCACCCACTCTCCTGGCTTCTATCTCCAACCTACCTGCCCTGCCAAATTAAGTTTATTTTTTCCCAGCCTAAGCTGACTTCCATTTTTCTCTAAACTTAGAATCATCCAACCTATTTATGAGTAAATGTATAATCGGCCACCTGCCTTTCTCCATGCTATCTCTTAAACTTTTATGCTTCCTTTTAGTTTTTATTATAAATGTAAAACCTACCAGTTGTTGTATGGGCTACCCAATAAGCCTCTCAACAGTTCTAGTCTTCCTCAAGTACCTCAATATCCATCCTGTTCCATCCATAACTCCAACATGGAACATCACAGAGCTCTGCCTTCATTATTCCATATGGAGCAATAGTAAGAGTCCTAGATTTATAACCAAGAAATATGGAGTCTGGCCCAACTCTGCAGTTAATTAACTGCAAGGCAAGCCATGTTGCTAATTTCAGTTTCTTTTTTCTGTAATATTGCAATTGGTCTAATATGAAGAAAGAAAGTTTAATAACAGCATGTATCATAAAATCCCATTTTTGTAAAAACAAAATTTGCATAAAGAGATGCCTCAGAGGAGAGTCAATAAAATACAAGTGGTTGTGCAGATTGTATTTCCCAAAAATGGCCACAGTATTTCCATCCCATGTGCTCTTGAAGTATCTACCCTATCACTTCTCCATCAAGAGGTGGAACCCATAACCCTCACTGTTGAGCTCAGTTTTGAGTGCTTATTTGACCAATAGAGCACCCCAAAAGTACTGTTGCATGATTTCTGAGACTTTCTTAGAAAAGCCAATTCTACTTTTTTATGGACTAAATGCTTGTGTCCCCACAAAATTTGCATGTTGAAGTCCTAACCCCCAAAGTGATGGTAGTAGGGGATGAGGCCTTTGATAGATGAGTCAGTCATGAGGATGAAGTACTATAAATTATTAGTGCCTTTACACAAGAGATCCAAGAGAACTCTCTATTTCTGCCACATGGAGGATAGAACAGGAAATCTGCAATCTCCAACCAGAAGAGAGGCCTCATCAGAACCTGACCATCCAGTTCATCTCAGACTTTCAGCCTCCAGAACTGTAGAAAGCAAGTGTTTTTTAAGCCACTCAGTTCATGGTAATTTGTTATAACATCCCAGACAGACTAAGACACACCTCGACTTGGCTTACTCTCTCTCCCTCTGGACATGGACCTCTGGAGCTTTGAGTTGCTATGGAAGAAGTCCCACTACCCTGAAGCCACCATGCTGGAGAGATCATATGGAAAGACCATACAGAATTCAGGAGAGTTGTCCAAGGAGTCCCAGATGCACTGGCCCAGCAGTCTTTGAATCTCCCCAGCCAGTCACAAATATGTGAGTGAGTGAGCTTTCAGGTGATTCCAGCCTCAGCCCCAACCACAAGGCACATGAGAACCCAAGTGTTAACTACCTAGCCAAGCACAGTCAAACCCTAGGACCTGAAAGACAACCATAAAATGATTGTTAATGTTTTAAATTTCTACCGTGTGGAGTGGTTTGTTACACAGTAATAGGTAACCATAACAGCAGTTTTGCTTGGGTCATGGGATAAAATAATTCATGTCACATTCTGTGTTGCTTTAACATTTTATAATGACTACCGTTATAGAATGAGGGAAAAGCTTTTTCAAGTTTTAATGAATATGAACTGTCTTGCCTATTCAACCATCATGCTTAACATGCTACCAGAATTTTCTGTTAAATAAAAATTAGTTGGGTGAACCTGTGATTCCCCCACCAATCTTCATTCTTGTTAGATCTAAGTCATATTTGATAGAATAAGGACCATCAGGGTTAAATGCAGGTGATTAGATCTAAACTGGTCCCCATCCCTGTTGGCCTGTGCTAATCCTCTTATCTCTGGCTTGTAGGTTCCACAGGAGGCTGGAAAATAAAGCTTCATCTGCAGCAAGTAACAGAAAAGTTGATTTGGCCAGATTTAGACTTGCATGTACATTAGAGTCTGCCTGACAAAGTGAATTAGGATTATATTTGGGACACAGAACAGAACTAAGAAAATAGAAAGTCACAAATTTTTATAAAAATCTGCACAAGTCTTTGCAGAGGAAATGCTTAAATCTATACCTAGATACTTGTATTTCCCTGAATCATTCTCCAATTTGTCACTTTCAACAAACATCTATTGAGAACTTTCCATTTGCCAGGCTCTGAATATGGGACTAAAAGAATGAATAATTCACAGTCCATGACCTCAATACACTCTAAGCCTAAAGAGAAAAATTAACATGATTTGTAAGACTTGATAAATGAAGACAATGTTTGGTCAATAATTAATGTCATCAGATTAAGAAAGCGTAAAGATTTTGTGCAAAGCACAGTCAACTGAATTTTACACCATTCATGTCCTTTTGTGTTAGCTGTACCTGAGAAAAGCCAATTTGCGGTTTTATGAATAAATCAATAGAAACCTGTGCCATCTCATTGTAGCTAACACAAATGCAAGAGGACTGCCTAGAAACACCAGAAATATCTATATATTGGCTAGGAATAACTTATGAAACCTCATCTATGAAGAGTCGCAATTACTTATCACTAGGATTTTTTTTAGTATCTATTGAGAGTCAAAAGGAAATGAGGCAGTGCTGTTGCTTCCTTGACTCTTACTTCATAGTGCATAGGACAGATAATGAACATATAAATAAATACATCACTGATGTAATATGAGGTGGTAAGCAGGACTTCAATGAGATGCTAAGCAAGTATGAGTACAATGACACAGAGTGGCTTATTACAGAAAAGGAAGTTTAGGACTTGGGGAAGGACTCTCTTAGCTATTTGAGCAGAGAACTGAATAGAATAAGGGAGTGAGCCATGAGATGTGGGTACACATTCCAAGAAAAGGGAATAGCAGGTTTAAAATCCTTATATGAGAACAGGTTTGGCATACTGCATGGACAGTAAGTGAATAGAGCTAGGGCAGAGGGATTTGGGAGAGTGCAATCAGATATAGTCATGGAAGTAATCAGAAACCCATCCAGGCTGAGTCTTATAGGCCATGGTAAAGAATTTTATTTTATTTTATTTTATTTTATTTAAATAAAATAAGTATTTAAAGCCATAGGACTTGGTGAAATTACCTAAGGAGTGATTACGAAGAGAGAGCAAGGTCTATGACAAAGCCCTGGTGGAGTCTAATATTTAAGAAACAGAATAAAGTAGTAGTCAAGAAGCCAAAGGAAGAATGTGAAAAATTTTCCAAGGAAAAAGAAGGAGCAACTGTTTCAAATACCACAGGAGCCAAACCATTACTCCTAAAATCATACTTTCTGATCTGCTTTCTTCAGCCCAGGCAGCTATCATCCCTAACTATCTCTCAAGCAGTCCTGAATCCTCAGCATTGAAACCAAAATGAAACTACCTCCTTCAGAACAGATTTTTCAGAAGATGAAAAAATTTCAAATTTCTTCTTTGCCTCTGTCTTTCTTATACTTGCATATGTCCCTCTATATATATTCTCCTTTTAACAGAGGATTGTAAATGACTCAGAACTACAAACCTCTTTTAAATTTGGCATACAGTTTTAGGTAATACCATCTGTGACACTTATAACCACCCTAGAATGATCAGGAACATCTTCTACTTACTGTCATAATAAAAAAATAATATACTGCAACCAAGTATAGTTTATCCCCAAATTATAAGAATAGTTTAACATTCAAAAATCAAAAAATGCTATCCATCACATTAATAAACAAAAATAAAACTACATTATCATCTCAGTAGATGCAGAAAATCCTAAATCCATTTCTGATTTTAAAAAGAAAAATACTATGAGAAGAAAAAACAGGAATCAAAGGGAACTCTCTTATGTGATAAAGATCATCTGTGAAAAATCTACATAAGGAATGGTGGGGGTATCAGAGATTTTTCCCTAATATAAACAATGGGACAGGAAGTTACATTCTCCTCATTTTCATTTAACATTGTGTTGGAAGTTCTAGCCAGTGCAATAAGGCAGGAAAAAGAAATGAAATCACTCAAATTAGAAAGGAAGAAATAAAACTGCTTTCATTCACCGACAACACAATTGTGTATGTAAAAAAATAAAAGGAATAAACAAAATAAGCTATTAAAACTAATAAGTGAGTTTAGCAGGGTTGCAAGATACAAATGTACTAGCATAAAGACAGACACATAGACAAATGGAACTGAACAGAGAGCCCAGAAATAAACCCAAATATGATCAACCAATATTTGACAAGGGCACCGAGAATACACAGTGAAGAAATTATAGTCCTGTCAACATATTGGGAAAACCAGGTTTCCACATGCAAAAGAATGAATTTGGATGCTAATCACACACCATACACAAAAATCAACCCAACATGAATCAAAAACGCTCATGATTCTGGTCTTGGTAGAATTTCTTAGCAATGACATCAAATGGACAGGCAACAAAGCAAAACTAGACTTCAATTTGACTACATCAAATTAAAAAAACTTCTTCTCTTCAAAGGAAACAATCAACAGAGTGAAATGGCAATCTATGGAATGTGAAAAGATTTGCAAATCATGTATCTGATAAAGGATTAGTATCTAAAATACACAAGGAACACATACAACTCAATAGGAAAAAAAGTATTTGAATTAGAAGATGGGAAAAGATCTAAACAGACATTTTTCAAAGATGACATAAAAATGGCCAAAAGGTATGTGAAAAGATGCAAATCAAAACTAAAATGAAACATCTTTTCACATGTTAGGATGGCTATCCTCAAAAAGTCAAAAGATAAGTGTGGGAGAGGTTGTGGAGAAAAACAAAACACTTGTTCATTGTTAGTGGGAATGTAAATTGGTATACAATCCAGCAACTCTATTTCTGAGTTTTTATCCAAAGAAAATGAAATCGGTTTCTCAAAGATATAGCTGCACTCCCACGTTAATTGCAGCATTAGTCCCTATGGCAAAGATATAGATAAAACTTGTGTCCACAGATGGATGAATGGATAAAGGAAATGTGGTTTACATATACAATGAAATACTATGTATTAATCACTTTAAAAAAGAAGAAAATATCAGTATCTGTGACAACATGGATGAATCTGGAGGATATTATGCTAAGTTAAATAATCCAGACACAGAAAGACAAATACTGTATGATATCAATTATATGTGAAATCTAAAAAAGTTAAACTCATAGAAACAGAGAACAGTGGTTTCCAGTGGCTGAGGGGTGGAGGAAAATAATATATTGATCAAAGGGAGCCCATTTTCAGTTATAAAGTGAACAACTTCTGGAGATTTAACATACAGCCTGGGTGATGGACGTGTTTATGAATTTGTGAAAATCATGATACAATGTAATGATTATTATAATACATATATCAAGTTGTCAAATTATATACCTTATATACATACAATCTTTATTCAATAAATTTTTTAAATTTAAAAAGTTTCTATTCAGAAAGATCTGAATAGATATTTCTCCAAAATATATATATACAAATGGCCAACAAGTATATGAAAAGATGCTTAACGTCACTTATCAACAGGGGAATGCAAATCAAAACCACAATGAGATATTATCTCATATCTATTAGGATGGTTATAATTTTTTTAAAAAAAATAAATGTTTGTGAGAATATAGAGAAATTTGAATCCTGTACACTGTTGCAGGAATGTAAGATGGTGCATCTGCTATGGGAAACAGTTTGGAAGTTTCTCAAAAAACTAAAGACAGAATTATCATATGACCCAGCAATAAATACCCAATGCTTCTGAGTATTTATCCAAAAGAATTGAAATATCTGTGTGTGTGTGTGTGTGTGTGTGTGTGTGTGTGTGTGTGTGTGTGTGTTCCCATGATCATTTAAGCCTTATTCATAGTAGTTGAGATGTGGAAATAACCTAAATGTCCACTGAGAGATGAAGAGTTAAAGAAAATATGGTACAGTTGGCTCTCTGACTCTGTGGGTTCCACAGTCATGGATTCAACCAACCTTGTATAAAAATAGTTGAAAAACAATCGTGTCTGTATTGAAAGTATATAGACTTTTTTCTTCCCATTATTTTTTCAACAATACAGTACAACAAATGTTTAAATAGCACTTATAAATAGTATTTACATTGTATTAGGGAGTATAAGTAATCTAGAGATCATTTAAAGTATACAAGAGGATGTGCATAGGTTTATGTGCAAACATTACATCATTTTATATCAGGAACTTGAGCATCTGCAGACTTGGTTATTTGTGGAAGGTCCTGGAACCAATCCCCCATGGACACTGAGGGATGACTGTATATATTAGAATATTGCTTATCTTTTAAAAAGAAGGAAATCTTACCATATGCAACTACATAGATGAACCTTGAAAACATTATGCTAAGTGAAATAAGCCAGTTACAGGAAGACAAATACTACATGATTTCACTTTTAGGTATCTAAAATAGTCAAACTCATAAAAGCAAAAATAGTGTGGTTGCTGGGGGCTCAGGAACAGGAAGAATAAGGAATTGGAATTTAATAGGTATAAAGTTCCAGTTATGCAAGATGAATAAATTCTGGAGATTTTCTGTAGAACACTGTACTTACGGTTAACAATACCATACTAAACTCCAAATTTTTAAAAGGGTAAATCTCATATTATCTGTTCTTACCACAATTTACAAAAATTAAAAAGCGTGACCATGCAAAGTTTTGCTGAGGATTTGGAAGAATTGGAACTCTCGTGCACTGTTAGCACTGTTGGTGGGAATGTTAAGTGATACAACCACTTTGAAAACAGTTTGGTTGTTTCCTAAGAAATTAAACATACATATATCTACCATGTATTCCAACCATTTCACCCTTAGGTATTTAACTAAAAGAACTGAAAGTATTTATCTATACAAAGGTTTTTCATGAATTATAAGCTTTGCTTATAATAGCCAAAAACTGGAAACAATTAAAATACCCACAAACAGATGAATGAATAAACAAACATGGTTTACAGTGTAATAATACTCAGTAATAATGTGGAATGAATTATTGATATATACAACAGTATTAATGATTCTCAAAATAATTATGCTAAGTAGAAGTCAGGCATGAGTCCATTGACATAAAATTTATATAAAATTCAAACTAATATATAGGACAAAAATTAGACCAGTAGTGGCCTGGGGATGCAGATGGGGATTGATGGGAAGGGCACATGGGAGAAATCAACGTAGGTACAAAGAAACTTGGGAAGTGATATACATGCTCATTATCTTGATTGTGGTGATGGTTTCATGAGCGTATTCATGTCAAAATGTATTAAATTGTACCTGTTAAATATGTACAGTATATTGCATGTCAAATCTCAATAAAATTATGTTTTAAAGTTTTAGTAAATTAGAAGATATTTCAGATACAGCTTTTGAATAATGTCTTTTGATAATGATAGATATAACAAAAGTAATAAAGTATATATACACACTTCAGATATATCTTTTGAATAACATCCTGTGATAATAATAGATATAACAAAAATAAAGTATATATACATATATATATATGTATATATACAAGTCCATATTTGTAAATGGTAAGAAATAACAATAATCAGTGTTTGAAAAGGAATATTGAATTCCTTGGGTAATCACTGAAGGGAAGGTTAGTGCCTGCTTGGAGGCACTAAGCCAATTAGCTATTTATTAAAGCACTCTGAGCCAAGAAATATTCTGGAAGAGCTTTGAAGGCAAATACTGCTCTTTCTGAGGGAGTTATAGATTCCCCCAGACTCTCCTCATTGGCCTACAAGAGGACCAAACTGAGTTCCATGAACTTCACAATTATGTCAGTCCATCAAACACACCCATCTCAGCCCACACCTACCAAACATAGAGACCAAGAATGCAACTGAAACTCAGATACCTCTGAAGCAAGCAAACTGTAACCAGGAACTATGGTCTCGGAGGAGAAAGAAGAGTGTAGAAGGGTGGTTATCAAATAAGAGGATGTACTTTGGAGCAGAACTCCCTTACCTGCCATTTTCTTGCTACATAACTTGGTCAAGTCACATAATATCTCTGAATCTTAGTTTTTCTTTTTCCTTTTGCTAAATGGGGTCAATAAAAATTGCTTTTCATTAACATTGTTGAGAGAGCTAAAACAAATGATTCATGTAAAGCTTTTAGCATTGTACCTAGGATATGGTAAGTGTGCATTAGCTTAAGGGTTAAGTTAAAAAATTGTTTGAGAACTTGACTCCTGGAAATGTCCAGATTTAGAGCTAATCTGGGCCCAGAAGGGATTGTTCCAGACAGTTCTGCAATAAAGAAGCCCATGGATCAGCTATGGGTCCCTCTGCCCATCAATACTCACTAGGCTGTGGAGCCTGAGCAAACACCATAATAACATGAATTATTGACAGTAATTAATAACACGAAATATGTTTATAACATTACCCAATGACTTCCAATTCTCCAAATATACCAAGTTATTTTGAGAATAAACGAGATACATATAAATCATGTCCCAGAGTAAGTGCTCAGTATTATTTCACAGAGGAGAAGCAGGCTGAGAGGCACTAATTAAACTGAAGCCACACTGCTAAGAAGTGGCAGACTGGACACTTTGGTGCCAAGTTCTGAGTTCTTTCCACAACACAAATATGTCTAACACCCACCACAGATGTTGATGTGCTATGAAAATATTTGCACGACAGTTAATATTTAGAAAATGATCCTCAAGAGGCAATTCTGTAGCATTGCTTCACCCCAATCTGTGGTTTCTGAACGATTTCTAGAAGAGCTGATATACGATCCCAAATCTCTTGGCCATGGGTGCTAATTTTTTCCCTATACCTTTTCCTAAACATGCCCAGCCAACTGTTTTCTAAAATATTGTATTTTCTTAAAGCAGATATTCCCTGAATTCAGAAGTTGCTGTTTAATCTACACAGTTCACTTTACCATGTACAACTACACACACATACACACACACACACTTAGTCACGTGATACAATACTAGCACACAGGGGCTGTAAAATGAATGTTGTTGACTGCTATCTATACCCACAGATTGGACTTTTACCTATTCTTCACCAGATAAAAGGAAAAAGAAAGTACAATAACAATAAATTCCAGTTGAGTGATTATATAGAGTAGGCAATAGATTACAGCTAGCAACAGTGAGCATGTTAGATAGGCTCTCAGATCTAACTGGGTGGAAGCCCCACCCAACCACTTGCTTGCCACTCTTGAGAATATTACTCAGTATCTCTAAGCCTCAAGTGCCTCACCTACCTATAAACCAGAGATAATAACGGAACCTGACTCATAAGAATGTCCTGTAAATTAAATCAAATAATTCCTAGAGCAAACTTATTGTAAGCCCTTGAAGGTAATAATGCTTAATAAGAGTAACTTGCTGTTATTATTATTATTGCAATTTTTCTTATTGTTATTCAAAAACCATATAAACAATTAAGAAGACAACACAAAAAAGAATAAATGAATAAATGATGAGATTTGGAAAATCCCCTTGGATCGAAACAGTAGTTGTATTTGTAGACTGCTTTGCAATTTTCCAAATATTCTTGCTTTACTCATCAAGTATTTGTCATGCCAGGCAATACACTGGATTCTGCAGATTGTAGTGAATAATACAAATATAATCCTTGCTTATTTATGCATTGGATTCTCAAAACCACAGTCCTATAAGGTAGATAAACCTACTTAACAGATGAGAAAACTGATGACTGAAGAAGTTACAACTTAAAAGTAGACACTGGAACCTGAGATTCATTTACTCAACAAATATTTATTGCATGCCTTTCACATGCTAGGTGCTTTGCTAGGAACTGGGCATATAGAAATGAAGCTCAGATAAAAAATACTTGCTCTGATGTTGCTTACTTTCTAGTTGTGAGCATTAGACAATGTCAAACACGTAAAACATGTAATATGTCAGATGGTAATAAGTATTACATAAAATAATAAATCAGAAAGTGGAGGTGGAGAGTTCAGGTGCGATTTTACTTAGGGTTGTCTAGGAAAGCCTCTCCAAAAGGTGCTATTGAGAAAAGACAGAAAAGATGGGAAAACTCAGGAATAACATATTTCACAAGGGTCCATTTAGGGTCTTCTAGCAGCCTTTGATTTGCTCAGGGCTTTCCTAACAGCCTCCTTTACCTCTTTGTTTCTCAGGCTGTAGATGAGGGGATTCAGCATTGGGGTCACCATCGTATAGAGCACAGACACCACTCGGTCTCCTTCCAAGGACTGGTTCATGTTGTCTCGCAGGTACATGAAGATGAGGGTGCCAAAGAAAAGAGCGACGGCAGTGAGGTGGGAGGCGCAGGTGGAAAAGGTCTTGGCCCGTCCTCCAGCAGAGCGGATCTGCAGGATGGCCGTGATGATAAACAGGTAGGACACCAAGATCACCAAGATACAGACAGGCATGACGAAAACAGCAAACACAATAATCACCACTTCCTGAGTGTAGCTGTCCCCACAAGAGAGTTTTAATAGAGGAGGGAGGTCACAGAAAATGAAATTGATCTCATTGTTTCCACAAAAGCAGAGAGTAAAGGCTGTGACCGTTCGAACAAAGGCACTGAAGAAACCAGCAACATAAGCCCCAGTGACTAAGCCCCAGTGGGCCTTCTCGGTCATGATGGTGACATAAAGCAGGGGCTGGCACACGGCTGCATAGCGGTCATAGGACATGATGGCCAGGAGGTAGCAGTCGATGGAGGCGAAGAAGGTGAAGAGGAAGAATTGAGCGGCACAGCGAGCCTGGGAGATGACTGTGCCGTGCTCCCACAGCACAGCCAGCAACTGAGGGATGATGGTGGATGAGTAGCAGATGTCCACCAAGGAAAGGTGGCTGAGGAAGAAGTACATTGGGGTGTGGAGACGACGATCTCTGCGGATCAGGATGACCATGCCTGTGTTCCCTAACACAGTGGCAAGATAGAAACTCAAAAATACGACGAAAAGAGGAAGCCTCCACTCGGGATGCTCAGTAAATGCCATAAGGAAGAACTCTGTCACTACGGTGTAATTCCTTTCAGCCATCCATCCAGTGGTTCACCTGCAAGGGCTAAGACGAGCCAGATGAGGAGACCCCTCAAGAGGAATTCAAATGATTTCAAGAAACAAAAGCTTTAAATTGAGTGTCTTACATGTAGGCACTCAACTTCAACAAACTTTGCAGTCGAAGACAGATACAGATATAGAGCTAACTATAATGTAAGATAAAAAGTAACAAATGCTTCTATTACAGAAAGAACAGAGAGCAAGTGATTCCCTGACTTACAAGTCAGCTTTTGTATTTGCAGCTTTGTCCCCAATTAGCTGTTTGATCTTACACAAGGCACTTAACCTCTCTGAACCTCAATTTCCTCCTCTGCCAAAAGGGGATCATAATACTTGCCCTGCTTATGAGATAAGGTTAATGCATAGTTTAAAACAGAAGCAAAAGCCCATTGGAAAGCTAAAAGCACTCCACATATATAAGGTGGCTATTTAAAATTTTAAATGAATGTTTTAAGTAAGGAAAATTTATATTCTCTCAACAAAAACATATGAACAAAAAATCTATCAGCAATTAGCCATGGGCTCTGCTTGTAGGAATATTACTATTCTCAGTCTAACAACATGTAAGTTTAATGAACAGCTGTTATCCTAATTAGAGTTGGCTGGCTTATGAAGGGTGTGCATACACACACATAAACACACACTCAAGCATTAACCTTGAAATTAAAAGGGCAAACATAAGTTTTTACAGGCACCTAACAAAGCTCCATAAGCCTTGTTTGGTTGTTTTCAAAACCCCTAATAAAAACAGTAGCCTGAAAAAAAACAGCATCCAAAACTGAAAGCAGAAATATTTTTGTAGTCTGGTGTTGTCTGAGCGCTGTTAGAAGAAATTGGGTTAATAAATTTGTGGGTCCTTGAAACAGTTCTAGAACAGGGCTGTAAAGGAGGGCTTTGATAGTATTTGAATACCTGATGTAGCTGCTGCCAGACCACTACTGAGCTGACCCATTAAGGAGAACAACAAAGAAAATAAATTAGATCTGAAAGCCATGAGCTGGGCACAAACTGTCCTCACCTGAATTCTACTTTGCTAATGCCCTCTTCTTTTGTATAGTGTGTTGTCTGCCCATCACCTGCCAATCCAAAGGACACCTGGCTTCTAGTTTACCCACATGGCATGTAAGACCCTGGGCAAGTCACTTTTCCTCTCTGGGTTTCAGTCACCTTGTCGTTGTTCCCATTCCAGAAACAAAATTGTACATATGCCCATAATCATAGCAACCTTGCCATATGGGGTCACTTTCAATACTTCTGTGTCTTATTATCACTTCCAGGAGTCTCTCTCTTTCCTCTAGCCCTTGACAAAACAGTATATCCCTGACATGACCATTGCCCTAGATTTTTTGTAGACTTACTTCAAAACACAAGGACAGGGGACCAACCTTTCTCCCTGAGCTTCCCATCTAGCATGAAACCTTGCTGATATGCTTCTTATATTCGCTGTCCCAGTATCACATCCTAATTGGTTCCTGAGGTGGCTCTCCAGGGGGAAGTGATGTATCTTCACATGACTTCCTAACAAGGTGTCTAATTAATATCTTCGAAAGTCTCTCTTTTTAATTTCAAACTTCCAAAGCCCCATCCCTCAGCAAAGTCTGATGGAGCTGGTTCCTAGTCTTACCTTCTTCCTGCCTTATATGAAAAGATATGTACTTCTTTGAAGGTTTCCTATATTTCAGTTGGCAATCTCATCGGGGTTTCACACAGTGCCACCCTAGCCAGCTATGAACTGAACCCCAAAGGAGGTTTTTATAAGCATAAGTTTTTCTCCCCGTTGCCAAAGCATGCTGTAATTGGTGACTTCGAAAGTTCACCGTTTGGCAGAAGCAGAGAATGGTTCAGGTGGGGAGTCATAAGATAAAATGTTGGAGAGGCCGGTGTGGGCGGGCTGTGAACAGACTTTCACCAGGCATGCTGAGCAAATTCTTGATAGTGACCAACTCCTCTACCACAACACTAGTTCTCAAACTTCAGTGTGCATAAGAATTTAGCCAGAGAATTTGTTTAAAATGTGAATAGTAGTGGTCCACCTCCACAAATGGATACAGATGAAGTACATCTGACATGGGAGGAGTATCTACATTTTGAGCAGGCATCCCAGGGGATTTTGATACAATTAATCTCCAAAAATTGTGGCAACAATGCCTTGTGATTGACAGCTCTAGGCCTGCCTACCCCTCTGTGTGTCCTGCCATAAACCAAAGTAAAATAATAGAGACATGTTCTTGAAAAGCCTGATTACACCCAAGTCCTGTCGGTGCCTTTCTTCCTCACAGAAGACCTGAGATAGGGTGAATGTGATGTTTCCCTGTCTTATAAATTTTAAAAACCTAGATACAGAGACAATTGTGGAGCTTCTTGGTGGCAAAACAATGACTTGGACCAGGTCAGTGCTCAGCTGACTGAGCCTATCTGGAATATGGCACTAGACAAAAGGACCCCAGGGCAGTGGTTCTCAAACTTCACTGCACACTGCACATTAGAATCACCTGGGAAGCAATTCCTGCAGCCCATATTATCCCCTTTAGCAATTGAATCAGAATGCCTGAATGCAGGAGACAAACACCAGTAATTTTCGTAAATTCCCTGGTGATTATAACATGTAGCAAGTTTGAGAACCATACCAGAGGCTTCTGCTTTGAAGGCTTTACCTTTCCCCAGGTGTCATAGGTAAATGTCCTAGGGAGAAAAACAGGTTCACTGTTCTCATAAATCTGGAGACCACTGAATACTATATTCTTCACATGGAAAAATCACATTACATGTTAGCATATTAAAGGATCTATAAAATCCTATAATTAAGAAATCTTGTCAAACTAACACAGGAACAGAAAAGCAAATGCCATATATTCTCACTTACATGTGGGAGCTAAATGATGAGAAAGCATGAACGCAAAGCGGGGACCAACACACACTGGGGCCTATCAGAGCTGGGAAGGTGGGAGGCAGAAGAGGATCAGAAAAAAAAGAATGAGTTATTAGCCATTAGGCTTAATACCTGGGTGATGAAATAATCTGTACAGTAAACCCCCATGACACAAGTTTACCTTTGTAACAAACCTGTACATGTACCCCTGAACTTAAAAGTTAAATAAAAATAAAAATAAAAAAGAAACCTTATCAACTTTTTCATCACCCACCATTTCCCAAAGGAATTTGAGCACAGAACCTCTTTTTCATTAGCATCCTACAAAACTAGAGTTATAAGGGAAGGATGTTCCTTAGGCAGTGTGGTTCTAAAGAGGCTCAGAAACTGTCCAAATACCAAACCACAAAGTAGTAATTGTTCCAAGAAACAGCATCTCCTGATGACTCATTTCAGGATCTGGCTCCTTGAAGTCTCTGACTTGCTCCCCCAAGAGCAATTGGGAAAAGAATTAGGAGGGAGTCTGGGGGAGCAGCATCCTTCCAGATGGATCCCTCAGGAACAAGGAAAGAGAAAACCACCTTGCCCTTTAAAGAATGCCTCCCTCTTTGTGAAGTGGATCCAATGACTGAGTCCCTGCAGTTCTACTTTATAATTACAGCAACCCCCTCATTCCTACCCCATGTGAAATAGACTGTGAGGCCATCATATCCTGCTTTCAGGAAGCCATAGTCAAATTTAAAACAACCGGTTTAAATGGCTTGATTGAATCATTCTATAATGTATACATGGACTAAAACACTACATTGTACCCTATAAATATATAAACACAATTACTATTTGTCAATTAAAATTTTTTATTTTTAAAAAATGCTATCAGAATAATTATTAAGATGATTCAGTCACCGTTTGGCCAGTCCCAGAAGAGAAGCAAAATGAACCTCAGAGTATAGACCAAAATTTCATATACCATGAGCATTAGAGCCTATAAAATTAACATAAAAGAAGTTTAGAGGTTTTTTTTCTAAGACCTATAGATCTGACCACAATTTAGAAAGGAAAATCTAACAGAAAAATCCAACAGCAAAGACCATTCTAAGAGATGACAGATGACAAATCAGATGACAGATATAATTGATAGATAATAAATAGATTGATACATAGATGATTAGGTAGATAGATGATATATGATAAATAGATGATAGATAATAAATAGGTAGATGACTGATAGAAAAAAGACAGATTAGATAGACAGATAGACAGACAGACAGATAGACTCATTTAATACACAAAACAATTCTATGAACTAGGTATTATCTTCATTTTAAGGAGATGAGAAAATTTAGTCACAGACTGTTGAAGTGGACCATCAATAATCCCACAGTAAGTGGCGGAGCTAGGGCTTAACCCAAGTGCTCTGTCTCCAGAAGGCACACTCCTAATTCCTACAGTATATTGCAAACTCTCATGAGATGTCTCTGAACTCCATGTTTGGGAATAATTGAGGGGTTCTTCCTTTTATGACTGTATTTTCTTTCTAGCTTTTAGAAAGAAGAAAACTCAGCTGACAGAGGAGACTTAAGTCTCAAAGTGAATAGAATGTGGTAGGAAATTCTTGGGGCACTTGACCAGGCAGGCACTCACTCCTTCTATGAAGTATCACTATGCCCACTGGTGAAGGGCTGGCCTCACCTTTCTAGCCATAGTCGACTGGATCAGGAAAAGACCTAAGATGACTTTATTTCAAGGGATAATCATCTCTTCTTCCAAAAACATCTTTTATTGAACTACTTTAAGTGTTTCTTATAGCCAAGAAGTCATGACTTGTGGCCAGGAGGCGGTACTAGGAAGTATTTAAGGAGAACGTATCTTCAGCTCTTGACCTGAAATTCATCTTCACTACCTTCCTTCCATCCAGACATGGATGGATCTCATGCCAATTCAAGGCTGAGGAACACCTGGTGCCTATACATTTGCTTTAGAAGGACTTTGGAAGGACTTACCCTATTGCAAATGTTCCCCTCTCAATTCATCATTGGTATCCCTGCCCTCACTTTACATATTGTAGAACTGTGGGATTTTTTTCTAGGCTCTCATAAGATGCTGGAACTGAAGGGGACATTAGACGTCAAATAACCCAGGCGTTTCAATTCACAGATGAATGTACTGAGGCTTCCAAATAGGAAGATGTTTAATGATTACATCAGTAGTTAATTTGATTCTCAGTCTGTGACTTTTTAATGCCAAACTGGTTAAGCAGCACTTTATCCAGTGGTACCAAATTGCTCTTAAATGTAGACGGGTCCTCAAATAAGGATGACCAAATAATTAAGCCCATTAATCTTAATTTAGTCCTATGCATATTTGTGCTTCTTCCAAATCCTCTCAGAGGTGTACAATCCTGAGATAAGTGTCTTCCATTTCTTCCCTTACAAGGTTTCTCCAAGTGTTTTCAGAGCCTTCACGTCTGAATTTTCCAGAATGATGAAGCTATAAGGAATTTTGGAATCCAGTGAACCTTCTCATTCTACAGATGTGGAGAATGAAATCCCAAAGGAAGAATGACTTACAATGCCAGGGTTTCTTAATGAGAATTTCTTAGTTGTAAGTTGCAGAAGCCCAGCAGGTAACATGGCTTGAACCCATAAATGAATTCACTACGAGATTCTCAAATCCATCGGGAGAGTAGCCAGGGATGCAGCTAAGTCACAGGCCACAGGCACAACTGTGACCAGCAACTCCCATGATCCCAAGAATTTCTCTGTTGTCTATGATTGTTTCTATCAGCATTCTTTTCTTCAACAAAGTAGAATTTTAAAAAAAATACCCACTGGTTGTGTCTACTCTTCAAATGTTCTAGCCTTTTTGCTACAAAGAAGATGAAAATCACATTTTTAGGTTCCAACTTTTAAAAAATCCCAAGGAAGAACCCAGATGTTATGTGGCCAAAAAATGGGGTACCGGGATTGGCCCAATGTCAGTCAGTTGCCAGTCATTGAAGACCAGGAAGATGGGATCTACAGGAAGATGGAGTACTTGTGTGACTCACATAGTTAGAGTAAAGAATGGAGCATTTCCTAGATAAGAGAGCATGCTGTTCTGGAAACACAAAAGAATAGATTTTTACCACACAAAGGTAAGAAGAATCAGAGAAATTTCCACTGCACCTGCGCTTCAGGGAACCCCACAGAGCTGTTGGCTGAGCAGTGTCTGAGGGAGGCAACTGGTGGCAGAGTGAAAAGCATGGCAGCCACTGGAATCCAAACAGTTTCTGTTACATTCTAGCTGCCATGAACAAGGCATTGGGAAGACAATGGCTTCTTGATAATTATTTTAAGCTTAAGCTTGATGTCTAGGCCAATGTAAGATGCAGAAAGTTTGTCTCTGGCCATTCCACCTTCCTTAGCCTTAGCCATTCCCATGCTTTCAGTTTCCAGCTTCTCAAGTGCTCTCTCCATCCTAACCCGTGCTCTGAGACAGCTCTCAGACATTTCCCTTCTGAAGAAGATGACTGGCAATGCTCTATGTGAGATCTCTTCTCAAATAACTTAAAATTTAACAGGGCTAAATTTTAGATAGAAAGAATCTGAGACCACAGAGGGACTCAGAATTCTCTTAATCAACCTGCTCCTTCATTTTTCATATGGAGAAATTGAGATACAGAACAAGGAAGTTGTTTTGTGGAAGGAGACACAGCTGATCAGGGACTGTAATCACCCAACACTTTCTATCATATCCTACGGTCTCCAAGAAAAGGCCAAGCAGGCAAATTTAAAGCAAAGAACATGAAACAAAAAATAGGGATTTAAGATGGACTCAAGCTCATTCTTGGCTACTCAAAAATCATGCCATATTGCTCATATCCACTGCAATCAAAATAAAGTAATATCTGCCAAATCACACTTGCCGGGGAAGGGCTGTGGCTTTGTCTCTCCCCTCCTTGTATCAAGTAGTGTGGTCCCCAGAATACCTCATTCATGTTTGGGGAAGAAAAGGATGGGGGGTCCCCTGAGGTCCACTAGAAAGGTCATGCCACCACAAGTCCCTTCTTTGACAGCTCCTGAGGACCTGGCTCCTGATAGTGGAGTTCTCCTTGAAGGGCACCATGTGTTGGCAGACACTTGAGAAGGGTAATGGGAGGACCCAGGCTGAGTGCCTGGTGTGAGAACCGGCAAGATGCATGTGGGTGCTACCATTGCTATTACTTTATGAGCTGGATGTCCAAGGTTCTCTTTGGAAGACCTTGTTATTCTCCTTTTAAGTACTATAGCCACATTCAAAATGTTCCAGTAGATGGTGTTTCCTGGTTTGAGTAGCCCAGATTTCCCTTAAACAGGTATATCCAAAAGCAGATATTTTAAAGCTTTATTGAGATATAATTGCTATACAAAAAATTACAGTTATTTTATATATACGTTTTGATGAGTTTGGACATATGCATATCATATATCTGTCATCTCCAAAAAATTTCTAATGTTCTTCTGTGGGTTTTCTTTTTTGTTGTTTTCTGGGTTTGTGGGTTTTGGTTTGGTTGCTTGATTGGTCTTTTGGTGGTAAGACTACTTAGCATGAGATTTATTCTTTTAACATATTTTAAAATATTCAATATATTGTTAACTATAGGTATTATGTTGTACGACAGATCTCCAGAACTTATTCATCTTGCATAACTGAAACTTTATGCTGACTGGACAATTTCCCTATTTATTCCTCTTCCCAGCCAAGGAAATCACCATACAACTCTCTGCTTCTATGAACTTGACTTAGGCTGGTGCAAAAGGAATTTCAGTTTTGCCAATGAAAGAAATGGTAAAAACTGCAATTCCTTTTGCACCAACCTAGTATTTTTAGATACCCCATGTAAGTGAAATCATGCAATATTTGTCTTTCTGTGACTTGCTTATTTAACTTAGCATTATATCCTCTAGGTTAATCCATGTTGTCAGAAATAGTAGGATTTCATTCCAGAATTAAAATAACTGAACAAAAAGAATCATAGGTTTTTTTGTTTGAATGCATTCAACACAAGGTGTAGCAAAATGTAAGGAGATACTAACACCCATTTACAGTCAGGTAACTTCCCTATTGTCAACTTTTCTTACAAATTTCCTAATTGAACGCTTACTCACCTTCCATATATAAACTGAAAGCATTTTTTCAACTTTTTCTGAGCTCTACTTATAGACTAAAAGTAGATGATGTTCCATATATAATGTGGGGTTTCATAACCACTAGTTCCTCAGACTTTTCATTTAATCAGAAGGAGGCATTATATATTTTTCTTCGACCTGGCAACTTTTTCTTAGTACCCTCTTTCCATTCATTGTGTACTTCCCAACTTCTGGTAGATTTAAGAGAGCAAATAACCCCTTAGTATACTGTTCTTATTCACACAGACACAACATTGTCTTTTCCAACCAGGATGGAATTTCATATAACTGATTCAAGCTTTCTTACATTTCCTTAACATTTTTTTACACCACCTGTAACACAATCGACACATATACTATTTATTAATCATCCCCCTTAATGAAGCTATACATTCTAAGCCTTGGTTTTAACAACCAGACAAAATACTCTTAAAGGGATAAAATATTTCTTGTGAAAATTTCAATATATATTTTTAAATATCCTGTCTTCTAGAATAAACTTAATGTCTTTAAAGATTCAGATACGTTTTATTTTACTATAAACCGCCTTCTATTGAATATCCTTTGGCCACTTGCATGCTGAATCTCCTACCTTTCACATATCTGCTTCTTCCCATTTAAAGTCCTATAACTGAAATTCCATGTTTGCCACAGCATTTTTTGCCTGGCTGAGTTTAAATCAGCCTAGGTTTGTAAGATACTGTCACCCCTCTCTCCACATTTCCCCTTCCACAATTGTTTATATCATTCACATACAACGTTTTTGTTTTTTTGTTGTTGTTTTTTGTTTTTGTTTGGTTTGGTTTCTGGTAATCCAGGAGATAGAAAAAGAAGAAGTTTGAGTTCCAGGATAAAAACTTGCTTAAATGAAGAAAAGATTAATTGATGGAGCCTGCTGCCTTCCTGTGCCTTTGATTGAGACAAGTCCTCTGTAATTAGAGAAGTAAAAATCAAGAACAGACAGATTTTGTGAGGCTTTGGATGCAGGCTGAGCTGTTGCAGAGCTCAGGGACCCAGGATAGGTAAGGATCACCCTCCTGCCTATCCCCATGTGGAATTCAGCAATGTTCTGCCTCCCTGAGGGCAAAAGCTTTGAGAACACAGAGAGTCAATACCTGTGATACAGACACTGAACACACCATTATGGGCAGTGGGAATGGTATAACTTTGCCAAGTGGATTTTTAGTTATGCCATATGACAAGAGAGAGCTGGACTAGGTAGAGAACAACAACAAAAAAATGCATATATCCAGAGGTGATAGCAATTGACAGACATGTTATTATAGGCATTGTTTAGAACTTTGTATGAAGCCTTCTTGAGAACTACTACCAGTATATGAAGGAATACCTTGAGCAGGGTCAGCTTTACTAATTGGATCATCAAACAACCATAGTTTGATCATTAAAAATAAACGTAATCTAGGCTGAAGGTAGTGAGTTACCTCAATTGATTGTTCACAGATCAAACTCAATTCCTTATTCCATTCTTTCCCTCCTTCTCACTACTGCACTTGACTCGTCTTAAAATAAAATAATAAAATAAACAAATAAATAATAAATAAATGTAATCTAAATATTGAATCCTAATTGATGATATAATTCCAAAGTGCATAGAAGTAAAGGGTACTAATGCTGATGTCTGTAACTCACCTTGAAATGTCGAAAAAAAGTGGTTTGATGAGTGAATTGATTGATGAATAAACTCATGGATAGACTACATCTATGTAACCAAGTAAAGATAGCAAATATTAGCAATTATACAATCTTAGTACTGAGTATAGGAAATCTATTATACATTATTTATAACATTTCTATATAATGAAATCTTTCATTAAAATTTTTCTTTAAAAAAACTACTGTTATAATCACAGGCAGGTGAGGTGTGCCACATTTGGATTTAATTTCACAGGATTTAATTTCAAATCCTTTTGTCACTTGTCCTGGGAGTCAAGACTCCCACTCCAATCTCTTTTCAGACTAACTTTTGCTTGTCTTTCTTCCTCTCCCTGCAAAAGTTCTGGTTCTTTTTTACACCTTGTGCCATAATATATTCATTTAAACATTGAGCATGCTATAAATAATGAGCATCCAGAACACTGACACTACAGAGTAGGTGGTTCTCGGGATTTTCCAAGTTTGGAGATGGTTAGGACAACTTGACTCTATTGAGAAATTTTCTGAAGGCCTCCTTCACTTCCTTGTTCCTCAGGCTGTAAATGGGGGGATTTAACATGGGGATGACCCCTGTATAAAGCACAGACACTACCTGATTCTTCTCCAAAGACTGGCCCAAGTTACCTCTGAGGTTCATGAAGATGAGAGTACCAAAGAAGAGTGACACAGCAGTGAGGTGGGAGGTGCAGGTGGAGAAGGTCTTGGCCCGGCTTCCGGCAGAGGGCATCCTCACGATGGCCACGACGATAAACAGGTAGGACACCAAGATCACCACCATGGAGGCAGGGATGACAAAAATGGCGAACACAACGATCACCACTTCCTGAGTGTAGCTCTCCCCACAGGCCAGCTTTAACAGAGGAGGTAGGTCACAGAAAATAAAGTCAATCTCATTGGCTCCACAGAAGGAGAGAGTGAAGGCCGAGACTGTCCGCACCAAGGCACTGAAGAGACCAGCAACGTAAGCCCCAGCCACAAGACTCAAGCGGGCTTGCTGTGTCATGATGGTGACATAAAGCAGGGGCTGGCACACAGCCAAGTAGCGGTCATAGGCCATGAGTGCCAGGAGGTAGCAGTTGATGGAACCAAAGAAGGTGAAGAGGAAGAACTGAGCAGCACAGCATGTGTAGGATGAAACTGCCCCATGCTCCAGCATGGCCAGCATCTGGGGGACAGTGACAGATGAGTAGCAGATGTCCATGAAAGAGAGGTGACTCAGAAGGAAGTACATTGGGGTGTGGAGCCAGCGATCCATGCGGATCAGGATAATCATCCCTAAGTTCCCCAATAAGGTGATGAGATACATAAATAAAAACAAGTGGAAGAGAGGGAGTGCCCATTCAGGATATTCAGTGAATGCAATGAGGAAGAACTCAGTCACCAAGGTGAGGTTCATCTCTGCCGTGATGCCAGTGGTCCCTGAGACATGTAGAATAGGAAGCAAGTTAGGAAGCTGCAAATAGGATTTGCCTGTATTTCTAGTTTACATTTATTAAACATGTACTATGGACAAAATATGCCAGGTATGCCAGGCACAGTGGCTTGCATCTGTAATATCAGCACTTTGGGAGGCAAGGTGGATGGATCACTTGAGCCCAGGAGTTCAAGACCAGCCTAGCCAACATGGCAAAATCCTGTCTCTACTAAAAATACAAAAAAAAAAAAAAAAAAAAATTAGCCATGTATGGTTGTGCACACCTGTAATCCCAGCTACTGAGGAGACAGAGGTGCAAGAATTGTTTGGTCCTACGAGGTCGAGGCTGCAGTGAGCCAAGATATAGCACCACTGCACTCCAGCCTGGGTGACAGAACAAAAACCTCTCTCTCTCTCTCTCTCTCTCTCTCTCTCTCTCTCTCTCTCTCTGCCTCCCTCCCTCCCTCCATATATATATTTGCCAGGTGCTATATGGGGCTTCAGAGATGACTGATCTTAGCTCCTGCCATCAAGGGAGTCCTGTGGCATACAGTCATCTTAGCATATCAAGAAAACAGATGCAGTTAAACATTCTCAGAACAGGGTGCACATTCTCCCTCTATTGCTAAGTAGCTGTGTGAGCCCTGCAAGCCAGAGCCATTCAGAGCCAAAATTTCCTTATTGCTTCACTAAGTGCTGACACATAGACTCTTGCCTACCATGGGAATATCCATGTCAGGATTCTATCCCTTTTTCTCCATGACCTCAGCTCCCCCCGATATCAAATCCTTTTCAACTCTCATCTGGATTAGAACAACAGCCATGGAACTAATTGTTCTCCCTGTCTATATATTTGCTTCTTGCAAATTCTTTCTTCTCACTATGATCAGAGTGATAATTCTAAGACTCTAATTTGATCACATCTGATTCCCCTGTTAGAAATGCTGCCATGGTGCCCATCACGGAGAGGATATTTTTGGAGGGTACTTGTGATAATTTAATGCATCCATATAATTTGTAAAGATCAAATCAGAGAAATTAGATGTCCATCACCTTAAATATTCATATTTTTAATGCTCTAAATATTCAAATTATTTGCCTCTAGCTATATCAAAATATGCAAAGGATTACTGTAATCTAGGATGGGATATTAGTTAGACTCCTCCACATGTTGGACATGCCCTCCATGAGATCGTCTCTGCTTATTTCTTCATGCTCCTTTTTTGCTTCTAAGTCCTCATACCTACAGCCACAACTCACCCTCTCACACTTCTCTCCAGATGTACTGTATTACTGGCACCTTCTCTAATCTCCCCCAGGTTTCTCCTACATCTCTGAGTCTCAGCAGGACAAACCCTTTCTGCTTGAAATGCCTTCTCTTTTGCATCCTCCAAGTCCTTGTCAGCTCCTACCTACCCTACCTACAGATCTCAGCCCAGATCGCACTTTCTACAGGAAAGCTCTTTCCTGTCTGCCTTCCTTGGTCAGAGCATGTGCTCCTGGAGCTCAGCATATAGTAAGGGCTTAATATTTTCTCACGGAATAAAGTTACCAAATGATATATAAAGCATCTTGCAAAGGGAAATGTGCTATACACATGTTCAACGGATTACTTTTATTTTTGTGAAAGTGTTTAAAAACAGAAAATGCCTGAAGTCTAAGAACTCACTAAAATTGACAGTCACAAAGTTCATAAGCCATTCTTGGGTTTACACTTCTATCCTCATCCTAACAATGTACTTACTTAACAGATGGCTGTTGTCTTAATTAGAGCCTCTTCATTTACCAAATACAGTTTTATGAAAACTGATACTGCCCTTAATAACATAAAACCGATAAACACTATTCTAAATGATTTATATATTAACTCATTTAATCCTCACAACCACTACATGCAGCAGGAACTTTTCTTATACTCATTTTACAGATAGAACTGAGAAAGAAAGGGTTTAAGTATCATTCCCAAGGTTGCAGAGCTCATAAGTGGTGAAACTGCCATTAGGAACAAAACTGCACACAGACACTCTATGTAGCTTATAACAAGATTTCACTGCACCACCTGGCTATTCCAACAGCCCCTACTCAGAAGGTGTCCACCGTTAATTAAACAAACTTAAATACCAGCTCTGCAGTCTATTAATATCTGAAGGCCAATAGAGGCTTTTGAGCTAATAGTAAGTTCTTTGGCAGAGTTGTAGTGCAGCAGGATAGAAAGGACACTGGATCATCACCTTTGAAGCATGAGACTGGCAGCTATGCTCGTGTCAGACTGACCCATTGGAAAAAATGATAATTAAAGGAAATTGGATCTGATGATCTGAATGGGGCAAGAACCAAGAAAACCAGCTCAGCTTCTTCACCTGAACTCCACATCTTTACCTGGCAGGTCCTCTTCTCTCTTTGTCCACTATTTTTCCTTAATATCTAAAAGGTTATTTCTTGCCCATTGCTTGGAGATGTCCTAAGGGTTTGAGGGAAGAGTATTGTGCTGAGCATCAGGAGGTCGGTGGTTCTTGTTGCCCTCACAGACCTGCTCAGTTATAATGCTAAGCAAATCTCGGAGCCACAGTGTCCTCTGCCCTCCTACATTCGTCACACCCTTGCACACACAATGTGTCAATCAATATGGGGACAATAATAGCCTTGCGGACTGAAAGTCAATCCCTGAACCCTACCATCCTCAAGATCCTTCTAGCCAGTTCTTTTCTGCCAAAGATGCCATTTTATTCTTTTGGTTTCCAGATCTGCAAAATCTGATTAGGATGCATTCTTCACTCTGGTTTTTGTTCAATTCCAGGCAGGGACAGCCTCTTCTTGTGGGCTCCAACACAAATCTCTTTGGAGAAGGCACTAATCAATGGCTAAAGTTGTCTCTAAGAAAAGACAATTATTGCACATGTGGGTTTCTCACTAGGGACCTAGTCCCTCCCATGGGAGGAGAAAAGACTTTCTTCCCAGTTACGGTTTCTAAAGCCCTGTCGTACACTCACTGGGTGGGGTTTAAAAGGCCTGAATCCTAATTCTGCATGGTCCTTTGAGGAGTTAGATGTATCTAATTTTAATTTCTTCCATCAGAGCAATGTCAGAATATATGTCCATTGCCACCCTCACCACTGTGGCCATATCCTGGAAGAAGCGTGCTTTGGAAACACAGGACTTTGCCCCACATTATCCAGGAGGGCCAATGGGGTAGGCTACACAGTAACCTCAGCCAGAAACTCGTGTCTTCTGTTTGCCCTTTCTGGGAGTCAAGTGCCTCATTAAAATCTCTCCCTGCTTTTTCTTTAAATGCAAATGAAAACATAAGGAAAACAAAAGACTGGGATGGTGTGCACAGAGGAGAAATTGACAACTTCTTCTTGTTGGCATAGCCTTCACCAGCTCTCCACATCTTTAACACAATAGTATTGTTTTAGCCCCAAATTCATAGGCATTTTGTTACGTCATTGAATTTCAGTAAGTCTCGATTCGGAAAAAGGGAAAAAAAAAAAAAAAGAAGATAAGGAAGAACAGAATAATTGCCCTCTTTGACAATTACGATAACCAAGAGAAAATGGAACCGTGTGGTTCATTGACTTGTCACTGTGCTAAGAGTTCTAAATGAGAGAAAGAAATGTGAAATGAAGCAAAAAGACAACACAATACCCGCCTATGAGGAATATGCAGCCTAACAGGTGAAATTCTTATCCACTCTATAAGATAACAAGTACAAAACTCTTAAGCTAGCAGTCAGCAAAGTACTACGGGAATAGTAGTATTATGGGAATACTATTCCCTCTACTGTGGGAATAGTAGTAAACAAGCAAGGAGCAGGTAAGATACGAGGGCAAGATTACTTACAGGTAAGGTAAACTGGGGAGGACTTTCCAGAGGAGGTGGACTTTGACAGTTTGGACAGAAGGGAGAGTGGGAGAATTATGGGCAAAACTAAGGAAGGGGGTTAGCATGGCCAAATGCATATGGGCAGGAAAGCCCAAGGGCTACTCCAGGGACAGTGAGTGACATTGCTCCTGACCTTAAGCTTGTCTGCTACCTTCTGACTCCATTGCTTTCTCTACTGACATAATCTTTTGTTTGTATCTCTCTTTTCCCAGTTCCAAAATCTTCCAAATCCCTATCCTACTTAATCTACTGAGAGACTAAAAATTCTTTATATATTGTTAGTCTCTGCATAATAATCTAAATAGTCTGTACATAATCATCTAAACCTTTTTTTTTTTTTTTTTTTTTTTTTTGAGACAGAGTCTCACTCAGTCATCCAGGCTGGAGTACATGGCACGATCTCAGGTCATCGCAACCTTCACATTCCAGGTTCAAGCAATTCTCATGCCTCAGCCTCCCTAGCAGCTGGCATTACAGGAGTGCGCCACCATGCCCAGCTAATGTTTTGTATTTTTGGTAGAGATGGGTTTCACTGTGTTGACAAGGCTGGTCTCGAACTCCTGGGCTCAAGTGATCTGCCTGCCTCAGCCTCCCAAAGTTCTGGAATTATGTGCATGACTCACTGCACCCAGCCTTAAATCTTTAAGTTCTAAATAGTTCCAATTTAGACCTTGCATTGGAATTCCTTAAATTTCATGATGAAGATATCCTTTAAGATATTTTCCTTAACAAAGTGGAAACTTTTCTCTACTAGAGAAAAATTAAGTCAAACAAGAGTAATTATTTTTTACTTTTAACATACCAAATAGGGATTCCACAGTAATTCTGAAACCCTACCAGTAAAATATTGCTATGCCCTCCCACCCTGAGATAGAAAATATGTCTTGTTAGGCTATGAATCTGCTCCCTTGGCAGAGGGGGTGGGGGCTTAGGGGGCCGGGAAGAAGCTCTCAGCTCAGTGTTCCTTGTGGCTCTTAGAAAATACCGTAACTGTGATGATTTTTTCATACCCAAGAGAACTTTAATCCTAAATGTAAACAGCTTCTATTTTTTTACTTGTCCTTTTTAACCAGTAATTTTTTTTACCACTTATAATTTACTAGAGAGAGAGCATTATAAATTTTGTATACAATTATTGAGTCATGTGGAGAAAGTAGGGATGGTTAATGAGTACAAAATAATAGAAAGAATGAATAAGACCTAGTATTTGGTAGAACAGGGTAACTACAATCAATAATAATTTAATTGTACATGTTTAAATAATTGAAACAGTATACATGGATTGTTTGTAACATAAAGCATAAATGGTTGAGATGATGGACACCCCATTTACCCTGATGTGATTATTATGCACTGCATGCCTGTATCAAAATATCTCATGTACCCCATAAACATATACACCTACTATGTACCCACAGTTTTTTTAAAAAAATCTTACAAATATGAGTTCCAGGTCAGGCTCCCTGAGCTTGAGTCCTGGATCCATCATTTTCTGGAGCCAGGGACCTTGGGAAATATGTAAACTCTCTTAGAATTTTGACTTCCTCATCTATTAATTGGCAATAATAATGCCAACCTCAAAAAGGCATGGAGAAAAATAAAGAAAGAAAATAAAAACACTATTCCCTAACACATCCTGATATTTAGCAATCAGGATGGTGTTTCCCATGCAGTTTCCAAATTTAATTATTTTTCTGCTTCCTGTTCTGAATCTATATACGTTCAATGACATTGTTGAGCTTACAACAGCCATTACTTTAGTTAGCTATAAAACTTTCTGTCTAGATTTTAATGAATGTAGAACACACGAATAATAATTGTGAGGACACAGGAATAGTCAACATCCCTGTGCCCACTGTGTGCCAGGAAATATGCCACGCATTTCACATATAATTTCTCTCTTAAGGACAAAATTACAAATCATTCGAATGAAACATAACATTTTTATTCATATAAGGAAATATCCTCAGAGATAATGAAGAGACATCTATTATGCAATTGTCTCCTCATATTTTCATCCCATTTTGCTCTTCTCTAGTCAGTGTTAATGTTCTATGGAGGTCAGCCTTCCCTGTTGTTGTCATTACATAAGGAAATTTCAAATATTTATCAATATTTGCCACCATTAAAATATGGAATTTCTTTGTAGATATTGAGCCTCTGCCTTTCAATGCTTTTCCTAGAGCCAGACTTTATGGAAAACTTCTGGCTGGAAGATTCTCTACCTCTGGGGGCCTGGTTCCACGCATAGTATACATGAACACCTGCAAATGATAATGAGAGCCCAGATGGTTAGTACAACAGGGGAGGTTGTTGAGTGTTTTGCAGAGCTATGGAGGTAATTAGAAAAACTCGGCTTTATTAAGAGTTTTCCTCAGGGCCTCTTTTGCCATTTTTTCCTCAGCCTATAAAATTGGAACGGTCAGACTGGGGTTCACTATTGTGTAAAACATGGTCACAGCCCTCTCCCCTATAAGGGACTTGCCTACCACTGCACACATAGATCAAAGTTTTAGTCTTGACAGTCAACCCAAAGGTAGAGAAAGGTTGAGAAATCTTTGCCTAGAGACCTGATTTGCAGGTGTTTAGATGGCCTTGGTGATGAACAGGTCAGAGAACAGGATCACAACTAGTCTGGTCAGAATCATATACAGAGCAAAGAGGAAAATCAGCAGCTGCTAGAGGAGGCTATCACCCAGTTCGAGGTCAGCAGCAATGGAGGTCACAGAGAGTGAAACCAATAGATAAGGGTGCAAAAGGAGATTAAGCAGGTGAAATGTATAGGTTAGATTACATTCGTCACACCCTCTGCAATATGCAGTCACACCAGCTTCTGCCAGACATCTTGAGAGTTGTGATGGTGTCATAAAGCAGGGGTTGAGAGTCCCACAGAATAATCATAGACACATCTGAAAATCTGTTAATATCTAGTATTTCCAAAGATTATCAATTTCAGATTTCAGTCAAATAATATTCTGAGATTTTAAGCACTAGCTTCCCACCAATGAATCCCAATGCAGCCACCACCACACAGTATCCTGTGCTCCTTATAGCTATTGTTTTACCTCCATGATTCAGGAAGCAGTGATTACTTGTCATATAAAGAAAACTTTAGGACTAAAGGAACTAACTGAACTTCATCATGGACTAAAGGAACTAATTGAACTTCTGAATAGATTTTAATGTGTATTAGTTCTTTTTCATGCTGCTGATAAAGACAAACCCAACACTGGGTAATTTATAAAGAAAAAGAGGTTTAATGGACTCACAGTTCCATGTGGATGAGGAGGCCTCGTGATTATTGGAGAAAGCAAAAAGCACATCTTACGTGGTGGCAGGCAAGAGAGAAAATAAGAACCAAGTGAAAGAAGTTTCTCTTTATAAAACCATCAGATCTCATGAGACTTATTCACTACCAAGAGAACAGTATGTGGGAAGCCACCCCCATAATTCAATTATCTCCACTGCATCCCTCTCATAACACATGGGAATTAGGGTAGCTACAATTCAAGTTGAGGTTTGGGTGAGGACACAGCCAAACCATATCATAATGCATTAAAGAAATAATCATTTTGACAGCAAAACTTTTGATTGCAAGAGACACCATATAGAAGGATACAAAGTTTTCTCCAGAATTCCTGAAAATGAATCTTAATATAACAGCAATCATGAAAGACAGGAAGCAGAGAATTTGTACTATTGGGCATAAAATACATACTATGATAAACAGTTGTTTTCTTACTTGAAAAAAGATGTTATAGGTAGGCTGGAGAGAATTTCAGAGGATATCACAGTTAGATTATAGATGTTGCCTGGATCTTTAAGAAGGAGTTAATGCCCCAGTATCCCCCAAACCTGAGTGAGGCAGTCTATAAATGACACACATCCTCATCTTATTTTTAGAAGCATCTGGAAAAAGGGATACTTATGCCCCACTTTCTAGGATAATTTATGGCAAGCCATCTAGAGATTTTCTGCACCCACCATGGCAGCAAAGCAACATACCAACATAGTTGATGGGGATTTCTTTTTTTTTTTTTATTGCATTTTAGGTTTTGGGGTACATGTGATGAACATGCAAGATTGTTGCATAGGTACACACTTGGCAGTGTGGTTTGCTGCCTTCCGTCCCCTCACCTGTATCTGTCATTTCTCCCCATGCTATCTCTTCCCACTTCCCCACCCCCCCGCCCCTCCCCCATTTCCCCCCAGGAGATTTCTAAGCAGAGGGGCCAAGATAATGTCACAGAATCCTGGCAACTCTATAGGGTTCAAAAACCAAAGGAGCTTGAAGGCCATAAAAAGAGAAATGCGGAGTATATGTCTCTTAAAAGAGAATCCATGGCCTGACCATGGATGGCAGCAGCAGATGGGAGCAATGGCAATAAGAACCAGAAGAAGGGAAAAAAAAAACAGCTTTTTTTGTACAGAGGACAGTGAGAACAGAGGGAATTAGTTATACTAAATGTCCCACTCCTGATGCCAGTGTGATATGTAAAGCTTCTGAGAATTTAGATCACATCCTGTAAAAAGACGGGGACAAAAAGAAGAAGAAGGGAACAAAAAGGAGAAAACATTTTGAATTGACAGTTTAAATCCTGAATGGGCTATGTCTAAAAATGAAAGTGACTGAGTTGCCTTGGTTTGGAAAAGATTCATTTTATCTTCAGTGGAAAAGATTGAATTCAGTTAAAATCAAATTTTAAGAAGCTATTTTTGTGGCACACCTGTATTGAGACTGTAAATTATAAACCTGCTATACTTCCCAGAGTTTAAAGCAAAAAATGCCACCCGGGAGAATGAGAACCATGAAAAAGTTAAGAGGCACAAAAGATACATATCTGCTCAATAAAAGTTCTAAGAGAATGTAAAAAGAGGATGATAACATTAAAAAGAAAAAGGAGGAAATTTCTTTGAGCTTAAAAACAGATCGTAAGCCTTCAGATCCAAAGAGTCCACCAAGATTCTAATGCCAATACTGAAAAAAGCATACCTCTGGCCTCGAGGATAAAAAGAATCCATTACATGTTTCTGGAGAGGGAAAACCCATCACAACAAAGCAAATGACCTGTATGGAAACAAGACTGTCATCAAATTCCATATCTACTCTACTGAATATTGGAAGCCAGAGGAAAGAAAAATGTGTGTAAAGATTAGAGAAAATTATTCTGAATTTAGAATTTAATATCCAATCAACTATCAGTCAAATGTGTGTTAATGATACGAGACACATTGTCTGACTACAATATAAGGCACACAGAAATGAATAAAGGCTAAAAAGAGTATCAATCATTTTGACATATTAAAATGGCCTGCTCAGTTACACTTGAGATAATGTGAGGCTCATCCAGAAACTGCAAACTACTTAAAATTAATTGACATTGATATGTGCATATGAAAACCTGTGAATTGTAGCAACAACAGTTAAGGGGGACAACTAGGCCTGGAAATGCATTTATTAGACAATATGGACAACAAAAAATAAATAAAATATACACACAACCACAAGAAGCTAAAAAGAAAATTTAAAACTTTTAAGTAGAAAGTAATAATATATACAACAAAATTTTTAATGGATTTGATAAACCAGGAGCTGGCTACTTGCACTACAGTAGATAAACATATTGCCAGTCCAAAGGGAAAAAGGAGGCATTGAAAAAAACCACAAATCAATGCCACTAGACTTGATTAATGAGAAAAAACACAGTTTGTAGAGGTGATTTTAAATTATGAGAAGGAACACTTCACCCATATCAGATGAACAAAAAAATTAAATATGATCTGAAGTCACTTATATCAATATGGGTAAATCTCAAAGCCGTCATGTTGAACAAATTGCTGGCAATTTGAACATAAGAACAGTATGGCACCACAGATACCAAGTTTTTAAATAAACACAAATAAACTGTTGGTTATTCTGGAGACACAGATATGAGGTGAAAACATAAAAGTAAGTGTAGGAACGTTAACAGCAAATTCAGGGTCGTGGTTAGCTCTGCAGGAGGTCAAAAGACTAGGAGCAGAGACCGGAACACAAAGGATTTCAAGAATATCTTTACTGAGTTACTTTTGAAATCAAACACATAAAGCAAAATGTTAAGATTTGAAAAATCTGGATGGGGGGTACATGAGTGTTTATTATGTGTCAATTTTCATGGAATGTAATCTATTATTTTAATTCAAGTCCAGTGAAACTCCCAAGGAGCTTTTTGCCAAGGTTGTTTGGTTGTCGTGTTAATTGTATTGATGACTTCAATCAACAGCCTCCCTTTTGAATGCCTTTTGCAATGTGATGGTAGCTCCATCCTTCAAGAGATGGAGTCTATTTCCCCATCGTTGAATATTTGCTGGTTTTATAGCTTTATTTAATAGCTTCATTACATGCAGCTGAAGCGATGGTGTGCCATTTCAGAGACTAGGCTTCAAGACACCTTGCACACTTCTACTTCTACTTTGACTCTTGGACCTTTGCCACTGTCATGGGAACAGCTTGGGCTGGCCTGTTGGAGGATGAGATATCACATGGAGGAAAGCACAGTTGTTTCAGCCAAGGACTGCCTACAGCCAGGCAACTCTCAAATATGCAAAAAACCTAGCCAAGCTACAACCTGATCCACAATCAACTGTAGAAGCAAGAGCCTACCCAGCTAAAACCAGAAGCACTAGTCACTTTACTAGTCAATTGACCCAAAGATGCAACCGAAAAATTAAGCAATAATAAATTGCTTTTTGCTTTAAGCCAGTAAGTTATTATGGCAATAGATGACTGATATATTGATAAAACATGGCAAGCTGATTGAAAAGTTTATCTAGAACCCTAGATACATAAGAAAAGCAAATAAATTTTTTAAAAAGAAAAATAAGGTATTTTGCCCTGTCAGTTACCAAAATAAACCCAAAAGTTTCCAAAATTAAAGAAATTGAATTAAATGATGCTTTAGAGTTAAAATATATCTGTGGAACAGAAAAGTACTAAAAACAAACTCAAGCAAATATAGAAATACATGAAGCTGGGAGTGGTGGCTCACACCCGTTAATTCCATCACTTTGGGAGGCCAAGGTGGACAGATCACAAGGTCAGGAGTTTGAGACCAGTCTGGCCAACATGGTGAAACCCTGTGTCTACTAAAAACACAAAAATTAGCCAGGTGTGGTGGCAGGCACCTATAATCCCAGCTACTCAAAAGGCTGAGGCAGGAGAAGGGCAGGAGGCAGAGGTTGCAGTGAGCTAAGATTGTTCCACTGTGCTCCCAGCTGGGTGACAGAGCAAGACTCCATTTCAGGGTGGAAAAAAGAAAAATATAAAAATTAAGTGTCAAATTCAGGGGTAAAGAAACCAATAAATAGTATTTTAACACTCGACATATTATATCAAAAAATAAATTATGTGTCTGATTTGTTTCATTTAAGATAATGGCCTCCAGTTTCATCCATACTGCTGCAAATACTATATATTCTCGCTTATAAGGTGAAGCTAATAAGGAAGCCAACGTGTACACATGGACATAGAATGTAGAATACAACATGTACACAGAAAATGGAGACTTCGAAGGGTGAGGGAGTGGGAGATGGGCAGACGATGAGAATACTTAAAGGTATGATGTATGTTGTTCAGGTGATGGATACCCTAAAAGCCCTGACTTCACCACTATACAATCTATGCAGGCAACAAAATTGTACTTGCAACCCATACATTTATACAAATAAATAATGTGTGAAATCAATTACTTTTTATTTACAGAAATGGAAGAGAATTTTTTAATAACCCTACGAAAGGGAGAGAAGGGTGACAGGAAAGCTGGTGTTTTTCATCACAGAACTAAAGATGAACCTGGCCCAGGTGTTGAAGAAGCTTAAGGGAAGGACTGGCAAGTGAAGTAGCAACAGTCTGGGAATGATACTCCCGTGAAAAAGAGTGAACCAGCAAGTAAGTGACAGCATGTTGCAGTATGTGAGCTTCAGCAGTCTCCCTGTCCCGTGCAACTCCCGGTGCCATGCACCAATCTTCAGAGCATGAAAAGAATACAGTTTCTACTTCATTTCTTTCCTCCCTTCAAATCTCATGCAAAATGTCTCCTGCAGCCCACAGTGAACCAAACTATGCAAAAAATAAACTGTTGGGAAATGGGGCTCCACCTTGACTAAACACAAATCCACAAGAAATTCCCCCTCTAATCATTTATCATCAGGAAGCTGAACATGAGTACATAATCTGTCACATTCAAAGATGTCTATTGCAACATTTGTTATTGGGGAAAAATTAGAGAAATAAATTAGTGAATGCTACATAGCCTTTAATAAGAAGATACACTTGCCATTAACAAGTTACAATAGCATGCAAAATTGTGAAGTAAAATGGAAAGTTGCAGAAGATGATATAAAATATGGTACAAGTTTTGCTGAAATACAAAAAGTAAATAAATGTTTGATGAGTATAAAAAGAGTCACACAAAACTAATAGGAGTTACCTCTGGGTGAGAAAATTGGGAAACAGGTAAAAGAAGGGAGCCACTGTCCCTTTTTAAATTTGTATCTATCCTTTATTATAACAAAAATGTATTATTTTTATAATAAGAACCCCAATTAAGTCTTTAAAAGAAAGAGACTACCTAAAAATATAAATCATGGGAGTTGATAAAATGTTAACAAAGATATTTGAGAATCCTAAGCTGTGCACTCAATGTATTCAACCAGATCCCATCTATTGCAATAAATAGTAGCAATTATTATTATCATTATATGGTTAGTCCAAAGAGACTTTTTGGTGACCCACTGACTCTGCCTCTTACCTGTAAGCTAAAAGACATCAGAGAAATAATTAGCAAATACAGAGAAATCTGGGTAGCAGTTAATCATTTTCCTGTGCTGAATAAACAGCAGAATTCCTTTGTTCAGTGTGGTAACTTTCAAAGGCACATAATTTTGTAAATGTCAAATCTTCAGATGATGGAATTTCCCAAAAGATGTGCTCACCGAGTTACTTGGGAGCAGGGAATGTCCCTAAAGCATTACTCAATCCAGTGCCTGGGGTCAAAGAACATATTTTAATCCCTCCTTGGCACTGCTAACGACACCTGGCCCCTTCAGTCAACAAATACTCATTTGCTTTCCACCAAGTGTCAGGTAGTGGACTGGAAGTGCGGGAAACAGCAGTGAGCAAGTTTCACATGGATCCTGCCCTATTGAAACCTTTAAGGCCCATTGGGGGAAAACAGACATCAAACAAGTAACAATAAGTGGTTTGTGTGTTTCAAAAAACAGCAGAGAGGGTACTGCAGGAGCAAACAATTAGGCAACTCAGTCTATTTGGGGAATCAAAGAACAGCCCAGTAATGTCCACAGAATTTATTAGAGGGCTCTGAATGTGGGAAAGACTATTGCCTAAACAGTCCCTTCACAAAAGGGATCAAGGAGTCATGAAGCCACAGGAGGTAGGTAATATTAAATGATTAGGGACAGTTTTAAATAGAACTCCTGGAAGAAACGCAAGTTATCTTTCACTCCGTAGGCATTAAGCATGTGTTAGATGCCAGGAACTATGATGTATGTGTCTAACTTGCAGGAGTACATTGACTCACTTGTCATTCAGTCCACGAATATTTACTGGGCACTTACTATCCTCCAGAGACTGCTTTAGGCGCAGAGGACACAGCAGAGAACCCTACTCTTATGAACTTGAATTCTTGTGGGGTGACAAAATAACACAAAAGGAAAACATATATCAGATGAGATGTGCTATACAGAAAGATACAGCAGAAAAAGGAAGTTAGGGAGGTTGTTTGCTATTTTAAGTAGGGTGATCAGAGAAAGACTCATTAAAAGGTGATAGTTGAACAAAGATTTGAAGGAATCATGAGAGCAAGTTATACAGACATGTGAAGGAATGGCATTCTAGCAGAGACAACATCTGAGCAGATGTAAGGGCCCTGAGGCGGGACCATGCCTGGTGTGTTCAGAGGACAGCAAGGAGTTCAGAGTCTACCAGAAAAAAGCAAGCATACAACAAAAGAATTATTTTATTATTCAACTTGACAAGTGATAATGTAAGAATTTTTGCTAATTAATTAAGAGCAGCCATGGCAAAATTCTACTGTTGGACTACCAAGAGAATGTTTGATATTGCTGAAAACACCTTGGCAGCAAGACCAATGTGAAAGAGTCACTGTGCACATAACAAGTAAAAAAAGGTTTGTTTTGGTAGCATTGGGATGGGTGTGGACCAGATGAACCTGATCGGTTTCCTCACCTGAAACCCATCTCACCTTTCCCTGAAGAATCTCTTTCCCTCGTTCATTGTTCTCTCTGTGCTCAAGAGCTCTGCCCTTTCACTGATTATGTAGAAAAGGAGCACTGCATGGGCAATCAGCCCCTGGTTCTTCATTCCCACCCCCTGCCCCATTCGCCGACACCATCCTTGACTAGCTGTGTGGTCCCAGGTAAGTCTCTTATCACTCTGAGCTTCCAGATCATCTGTTTTTCTTCTCAACTCCTCAAAACAATATGAAATAATCATAATTTAGCCACCTAAAGACAGGAAGCTGGAAGGATTTAATTTTATCATTCTCTTCTCCTCCTCTTTCCCTTCCCGTAAATCCCTACATGCAAGTGGAGGCAAGAAGGGGGAATAGCCTCTGTCTGCGGGTTTTGGCTCCAGCATAAGACCTGACTAGTTTGTTCTACCCCAGCACTGTCACAGCCAGTCCATGGCCAGTTTATTGCTGATAGCGGGGTTATTTACATGCAAATAGCACCTTTCATATAGGAATAGAGAGGTTTCTCTTCCATCTCCATTTCTAAATGTCATACACCATTCTTGGGCCATCACTAAGTATGGTTAAGGGAGCCTGAATTCTACTTCTGGCTTGTCCCAAGAGGAATCATCTATCTTTCAAGGTCAGCTTCCTCTGTCAGAATAATGTCATGAATCACAGGCTTTGCCACCCTCACCAGTTGTGGTCTGGGAGAACAGGGCCTCCACAGATATTTACCTACAGATGGTAGAATGGAAACCTGTCCACCTAGGAAAAGGTAAGGCCTGTTGTAGCCTCTAGTTTGCCCTCCCTGGAGTCAGGCACTTGATCAAGTTTCTCCTTTAATCTTTAACACAAGAGAAACATTAGGGGAAAATAAATAGGACAAGCTCACTGCCCAGAAAAGCAACTGGCATAGCTAGCAAGTTGGCATGACCTTTACCAGCTCTCTGCAGCTGAGAAATTGTGGCAATTATTCTTAGCATCAGATGCACATGCATTTTTTATGAGTTTCAAAATGTCCAGACAAGAGAAAGGAAGGGAGCAAGGTCAGGAGGAAACCCCTTTGACGAAGGTGGGGCCAGAAAGGGGACAGGTGGGAGTCATCTGCACATTCAGTCATTTCTCATTTTTTATTGAGAAAGGTGCTCTAGAGACCATGGCTGAAATTTACACACACAGATACATACACATATTTTCTGCCTTCAAACATTTTATACTCTCCTGTTAGAGGTAAGGCATATATGTAATCAATCATTCCCACACCAGGATGAAATTCAGGGGAGATGATTTTCAAGGAAGTGGCATTTGAGCTGAACCTTAAAATTAAAATTTGATGCACATATATCAAACCATAGCAATTAGCATATCCACCACCTAAAACATTCACAGTTTTTTGTGGTCTGAACATTCAAAATTCTCTCTTCTAGCTCTTTGAAAATATACAATGATTTGTGGTTAGCCATATTTATCCTGCAATGCTATGGAACCCTAGGACTTATTCCTCCCAGCTAGATGTAATTATGTATCTGTTAACCAACTTCTCACTACTCGCCCCTCTTTTTTACCCTTCTGGACCAGGAAATTTTTATCCATGGTTGCAAATAGGTAAGTTTCTCTTATTCACTGCACAAGCTTCCAAATACTTTCTTGATGTCAGAGTTTAGGCTTTTGGAACTCATAATATGTACAATTACTGTATCAACTAAAAATATGAGGAAAATAAAATAAAAAAAATTTTTTTAATTAAAATTTGAGGCCGGGCATGGTGGCTCAAGCCTGTAATCCCAGCACTTTGGGAGGCTGAGTCGGGTGGATCATGAGGTCGAGAGATCGAGACCATCCTGGTCAACATGGTGAAACCCCGTCTCTACTAAAAATACAAAAAATTAGCTGGGCATGGTGGTGCGTGCCTGTAATCCCAGCTACTCAGGAGGCTGAGGCAGGAGAATTGCTTGAACCCAGGAGGCGGAGGTTGCGGTGAGCCGAGATCGTGCCATTGCACTCCAGCCTGGGTAACAAGAGTAAAACTCCTTCTCAAAAAAAAAAAAAAAAAAAAAAAATTAAAAATTAAAATTTGAGCAAGACACTTAAAATTGCACATTCCCTATTCTCCTGACCCTGCCTTGGCTTTTCTCCATAGGAACTGTCACGTTCTAACATAGCATATAATGTACTTATTGTATTTACTGCCTATCTGCTTCACCCTCTATAAATTCCAACCAAAGCTTCTCCCTCACTTTCTTTCCACTCCATCTTTCTTACTAGAGAAAGAGGCAAAGAAAGAAAACTTGCTAAGCTCTTATATTTACAGAGTACCTTTGACCTTTCAGAACAATGTCCCTTCCGTTTTGCCCTCAGAAGAGCTCTGCACAGAGTGGCTCTCCTCATTCTGCTGAAGCAGTAACAAAGACATGGGGTAGGAGGGAGGAAGTTTACCCAAGGTCACTCACCTGACACCTGCCAACCTTACAGAGATGTCATTAGTCTCTCATCTGGCACATAGGAAGCACTCAAAATATATAAATCATTATTTCATTTTTCTTGTGTCAAATTTTTTCAGAAAGAAGGTATTAAATTGCCTTCTTAGTATTATCAGTTGGCGCTGTAGTGAACATTGTTCCCACTCCTTTGCCTTTCCTGTTCCTTACAGTGTCAGAAAATAAAATCCCCCTTCACTTAGTGCCCTACCTCTGACAAAGACCCAGGAAGGTTTTCTTCCAACTACTGTAGTGTGGCATAGACAGCTTCACTAATACAAGGCTCCCTCCTATTCCTCGCTCTGAAACCATTTTAATAACATATATTCATTAACCACAACTTTGCTGCTGTTGCAAGTTAGAGAGCCTGAGTTTTAACACCCTGAAAACCCATTATTGGAGCAAGTCTCCTTCCGTGTATCATTACATAAAGCACATTCAGACAAAACATAGCATTTCCAAAAGATGAAAGGTGATTTTCTCAGAGAAGTTAGGACATTTTTACTTGTTATGACTTCTTATTACTGGTAATGATGACAATAATGGTATGTTAGCATGTCACAGCACTACACAGAAGGTTAGTGCAACTGTTAGGAACCTTCTTCAAGAACCCCTTTTATTTTCTTGTTTCTCTAAAATATAAGTCAATATTTCCACATAGGAATGGCATGAGTAAACTATTTAGCCAGCTTAACCAAGTCAGTGTGATCAGCACCCAGTTGCTGATTAGCACCGTAATATGGAGATCTATACATGATTTAAGGAGGCGAGGAAAGTGCTGGGTGTTTAGAAAGCCCTCTCAGCAATGCTATTTCAAGGAGCCTTGAGCTTGGTGTTGCTTTCCAGAGAAAGAAGGAGGTTCTGATTAATTGTACATATCAATTTTGACTCTCTAGGTTCAAGTAACAAAAACCAACCAGAGAGCTGGACGCGGTGTCTCACGCCTGTAATCCCAACACTTTGGGAGACCAAGGAGGGAGGATTGCCTGAGGTGAGAAGTTCGAGACCAGCCTGGCTAACATAGTGAAACCCTGTTTCTACTAAAAATACAAAAGTTACCCAGGCACCTGTAATCCCAGCTACTTGGGAGGCTGAGGCAGGAGAATCACTTAAGCCCAGGAGGAGTAGGCTACAGTGAGCCAAGATAGCACCATTGCACTCTAGCCTGAGCAACAGAGCAAGGTTCTGTTTCAAAAACAAACAAACAAAAACACACACACACACACAAACACACACAAAAAAAAAAAAGAAAAAAAAAAAAAAAGAACAAGCCTGAGCAAAACAGAAGGAAATTTATTATAAGGATATGTGTATCCACAAACCAAGACACAATTACAGCTGGGCTGAAAATTTCCAACTAGAAATCCTGTGAGAATTCAGATAGTATTTTCTGTTCATCTATTATGCAATTGCCTCATATTCTTTCTCTCTCTCTCTCTCTCTCTCTCTCTCTCTCTCTCTCTCTCAAGTCAGAGCCTTCTATCCCCTCTGCCTTGCAGAACATTTAAGCCCACATCTCCCAAGTTTAAATGTTTTTGGTTCAGTCACATGTAGAACTCTTTACTCTCTCCATTCACTTCCAAATTCCTAGGAAATCACTCTAGTTGGCTTGATAAAGTTAAGTGAAATCTCTTTTTCAGTCCACTTGTGACCATGGAGTCACTGTCACATATTACAAAATGGTTGTTGAGAATATCATTACTGTAGACTAGGGAGGGCACGAACTTGCTGCATTTGAGAGACAGCAAGAAGGCCAGTGTGGATAAAGCAGAGAGTGCTAGGGGAAGCTATCTCAAACTTGTCAGATTCAAAGGAGAACTCATGCTTTCACTTCAAAAAAAAAAAAAAAATGCCAGCCTGGACAACATGGCAAGACCCCCTTCTCCAAAAAAAAAAAAAAAGGAAAAAAGTCTTTTTTAAAAATTAGCAGGCATGGTGGCATGTGCCTATGGTCCTAGCAATTTGGGAGGCTGAGATGAGAGAATGCCTTGAGCCCAAGAGTTTGAGTTTGAGCTATGATCATGCCACTGCACTCCAGCCCGGGTGACATGGCAAGACTCTACCTCTAATAACAACAACAACAACAACAACAACAACAACAAAATATTGTGCTCATTCAGATCAAAATTCTTAGAATCATCTTAGATTTACCTTTTTCCTCCTATAGCCCACATTCGATCTCTGGTTATCTATCACTACATAATAAATTATCTCAAATCTTAGTGGCTTAAAACTGCAATAATCATTTATTATCACTCATGGATTTTCTGATCCAGGATTTCAGTTATGACATGTCAAGGCCTCAAGTGGAATACCCAAGGACTGGGAGTTAAATTAACTGAAGGCTTATTTAATCAAATGTCTAAAAGTTGGTGCTGGCTGTGGCTGAGGGGCTAGCAGAGCTGTCGACCATAACACTCCACACATGGCCTCTTCATGTAGTCTGGGCTTCCTCACAAAATGGTGGCTGAGTTCTACAGGAAAACATGCCAAGTGAAAGTGAGAGCCAGGCAGAAGCCATATTGCCCCTCATGGCCCAGCCTCAGCAGTCACAGAGCATCACTTCTGCAACATTTTACTGGTTGAACTCGTTATTAAGATTTGCTCAGTTTCAAGAGAAAGGACCATAGACCCCACCTCTTGATGGAGGCATGTATCAACATCTTATTCCCAGAAGATATTATTGGATGGGATGTAATTTGATATGAGTATCTTTTAAAAAGTAAGTCAACTACACTACCTATCTGTAAATCCTTTTAAATCTACCTCCAAAAAAAATATTTTAAAACTTACCTCCATCTTCACTGCCATCAGTCTAGACCAGGTGACTATCAATTTGTTTTAATCTATAGCAATTACTTTCAAACTTATCTGTCTTTTTCAATTTTAAATTCTCTTCTGTCAATTTTTCAAATAAAGCCAAAATATTATTTCCCTGTGCTGCCAATTTCCTTACCTTTTGAATAAAATTTGAAGTCCATGAATTGGACTTCATGAATTGACTCATTGCTGGCTGCCTACAGGAAAAGTGAGCTCTGTTAAAGATTTCTCAATTCCTCCAAGCTACCACCAATATAATGATGACTAATATTTTTTTGAACTTTTGTGATTCTGTAAGCTGATGCTGGGTGGCTTCTGTATTTTCCCATATGAGGAAGTCCTAGACAAGAACTTGTTTCTATTTAGTTGCTCTCTACAAAAGCCTAGAAGGAGTAACCATACTCTAATATCCTAATATTTAGCCAAGATCCCTAACGTCTCCATTTCCAGAGGCATGTGATCTGAGTCTCAGTGATAACAGGTGGATGGTAGTCCACCAATTTCTCTGACAGCACATACCAAGAGATAGTTTGAGGATGGGGAAATCCCCACTGTTCCCATCATTGTCTCAGATGACACTTTTTTTCTGAAAGTCTGATTTTGCACGTTACTCCTGATATGTCTAATTTTTATATTAGGATATTTGGATGCAAATATCAGAAACAAACTCAAGTGAATGTAAGATGTTTAAAAGGGACTTATTGTAAGGACTGGGAAGAATCTCACATAACCCACTGGCAAGAATGCAGCCAAGTCAAGAAATCACTACTTATTTGTAAAGAGCTATCAGGAACCTAGGGAGTGTTCTTCATCTCTCATTTCTGCTTATCTCTGCACATTAGCTTCATATTTCTCTATTCCTGAAGAATTGATTCCTTTGCAACCCAGTCCGCATAACAGAATATGGCTAAACACAGTTCCCAATTGTATACCTATAGTACAATTCCAGCCCCTTAGAGAGACCAGTCTTTCATAGTTCCAATTACAAATTCCTGCAGAAAGAGTCTCAAACTAGCCCAACTTAAGTCAGGTGGCCTGCCCTGTTTCATTAAACTATGGCCTGGAAGATGGGATCACCTTGGTCATAAAGTTCCCATTTCTGTCCTTTGGCTATGATGTATCCACTGCTGAAAGTAGAGGCATGCAAGAGATTTATGGGGAGGATTGGCAGTCTCTTCAAAGATGTGTGATATAGCAAGGACCTGGACTCTTGCTGTATAATAGACATGATTGGGAGTGACAGCCCACTTCTTCTAAAACTCTTCCTATGAAAAATATGTAAAGCAAAGCAGACCTAAGCAGCCATGTTCATATCACATGACCCAGACCTTACTTGAATGTACAGTGGACAATCTACCTAATGATGTGGCTGGCCTGTTGACCCAAGTTTATTCTCTGGAGAAATTTAACCAAAAAAATCAAGTACCATCGTCAGTTTGGTGGTGAGAACTTGAACTGACTGCTTAAGGATGTTTGTGGGCTGGTAGCCATGTTGAGACCTCATAGAAACAGACGAAGTTGGTTTAAAGAAGGACAGAAAGAATCAGGGTGAAGTAGAGATAAATCGGACCATGACACCCCAGAGAGCTGAGAATGAAGCTTTGGTTCCCACTAACTCCTGGAGTCTAGTTCCCACGAGGCCTCACAGCAGTTCAGCTTCTTTATCCTTGAAATTGCCTACTTTAGCTTTACAAAAAAAAAAAAAAAAAAAAAAAAAAAAAAAAAAACCTCTCACTTTACTGAGCTAGCTTGAATAGATTTCTATTTGCCATAGCCAACAATCCCTGACTAAGAGAGCCTGAGAAGGTGTCAAATAAGGAGCGAAGCCTGAGGAGTGGGAGAAAGTCTCATCTGCCATTTAGCTGAAGTGCTCAGAAAAGCATCAACTAATGCACCTCCCTGCTCACGTCTGCTTCTCCAGTTTTTAGAAAATGAAGTTCTCAGAGTCCTTTAAAAACCTTCCATCTGTATATTGAGCCTCATTAGGAAAGGACCTGCTGGTGAGACGCTGCTAGTCATTGAAACAGCAATACAGAGTTCTTTCTAGACAGGATGGGCTAGCCTCACCTGGCTTACAGGTCACCAAACAGAACTTCTAAGCCTGATGCGTAATATTAAGCAGAAGCTACCCCAACCACTCCACAATCTTCCTTCCTTCCTTTCTCTCTTTCTACCTTTTCCTTTCTTCCTTTTTTTTTCTTCCTTCTTTCCTGCTTTTCTTTCTTCCTTCTTTTTTTTTTTTTTTTTTTTTTTGACTCAGGCTTTATTTTTATTACTAGATAAAGATTTAGCAATGAACAAAAGAGACACAGCCCTTGCCCTCAGGATGTTTACAATCCTATTAGGGAAATAGACAGTACTTGAATATTCATCACTCAAAAATGTAAAATTACATTTATGTTAAGTGCTACAATGGAGAGATATGTAAAGCTAGGAAAGAGAATAAGAGGTTCATAGACCTCATTAGGGAAGGCCTGGGAGGGTTACTGAGCCAGTGAGCTGAGATCTGAATGTCAGTAGGAGTGACCCTGGTAAGAAAGTTTATAGAGGGTGTAGAGTGGCCTGAGCAGACCCTGGACAAGATGGAATTAGCCATACTCATGTATTTGAGTGACTGGAAAGAGCCTTTAAGCCAGGGAAGGGCTAAGGAGAGTATGGTAACAGGCAAGCCTAGCAGTTGGTTGGGCTGGATTACATAGAGCCTTACAGGTCAGGTTCAGGATTTTGGTCTTCGGTCTAAGACCAACGGAAACCATATGCTCCAAGACATCAGGTTGACTCACAGGTTATTAAGGAAGATGCTTTATTACCTTTTTTTAATTATACTTTTAAGTTCTAAGGTACATGTGCAGAACATGCAGGTGTTATATAGGTATACATGTGCCATGGTGGTTTGCTGCACCCATCAATCTGTCATCTACATTAGATATTTCTCCTAATGCTATCCCTCCCCCAGGTCCCTACCCCCCTGCTATCCTTCCCCTATCCCCCATTATCCAACAGGTCCCAGTGTGTGATGTTCCCCTCCCTGTGTCCATGTGTTCTCATTGTTCAACTCCCACTAATGAGTGAAAACATGTTGTGTTTGGTTTTCTGTTCTTGTGTTAGTTTGCTGAGAATGATGATTTCCAGCTTCATCCATGTCCCTGCAAAGGACATAAACTCATCCTTTTTTATGGCTGCACAGTAGTCCATGATGTATACATGCCACTTTTTCATTATCCAATCTATCATTGAGGGGCATTTGGGTTGGTTCCAAGTCTTTGGTGTTGTGAACAGTGCCACAATAAATATACCTGTGCATGTGTCTTTATAGTAGAATGATTTATAATCCTTTCGGTATATACCCAGCAATGGGATTGCTGGGTCAAATGATATGTCTGGTTCTAGATCCTTGAGGAATCATCACACTGTCTTCCCAATGGTTGAACTAATTTATACTCCTACCAACAGTATAAAAGGGAAATCACTTTATTGTCATATTTAAAAGTTCAAACTTTCCTGCTCATCATCATCCACACCCTTTCCCTATTTCTCACGTGCTAATAGTTTATTAAACTATTCTGCAACTGAAATTGCAAAATGTAAAGTCTAAGTCTAGCAAAGGGCTCTACTATTCCAGGAAATGAGCCAAAAAGTATCAAATGTACAGATAGATATACAAAGTGATGGAGAAAGATGGAAAGAGAGAGAGTATATAGCTCAATACACACTAGAAGTCTCAGGGAAATTTGTCTCCAAAATATTTGTGAGATATTACAATGTTGTTCCATTTGTTAAATAATGTGTTTAATATCATAAAGAAAATAGATGTTTAATCCATATGGCCATAAATAAAATACCTATACATTTATAGATATACAAGATGTATTTTTTTCTTAGTATCATAAGATCTCACCAACCAAGAAAACCAATCTGAATTAGGGAAAAGGTACAATTACAAAATTCCTATTTTATTACCTACACATCAGCTTTTATTTGAACTACTCACAAAGTAGTTTTGAAGCTGCCTTCCCCACTGTTTCAATGAATGAACTTTAGGACTGTCCCACAAGGCAGCAGTAGATCACACTGTCTCATGGTTTTGTTTGTGTTTGTCAGTCTTCTTCCCTCTATACAGGGTTTGGGGACAGGCTTGTGCTTTTTGTATTGTTGAATTTCTGGGCTTTATAAATCAAGATGAAGCATCAAAGAATGCACAAAAGAAAGGCAACACTTGGCCATTTCACCTGCCAAAATTATAACAAAGGTTAAAAAAAGCCTGCTATAATTAAAAAAAGAATTTTCCATAACAAATCATACTCTTCTCCCTTGTGTCTGAGTTGATATTCTGTCACCTCCCAACATCCCTGGAAAGCAGGTGATGTTATTATACCTATTCCATGATTAAGCAAACTGAGGCTCAGAATGATTATGCCACTTGTTCAATATCTCATACGAATAATGGAGGCAGGATTCAAATCCAGGTGTACCTGACTCCCAGTTCATGCTACTGGAAGAAGACCCAGGTTAAAGACATTATCTTGAATCTTTTGTGGAAAGCAGGGTCAGGACCAGGGTGAGGCAAGAGAAGCACAAAACTTAGGGAGATTCTCACTGTCAGGTACTGCCCCTGCACTTGTACGACTCCGAGAGTGAGCACTTTCTTAAAATAAGTACTGAACCACATCATCTTAAGGGACCTGTATGGTTCATTTTCTGTATCAACTAGGCTGGGCTATGGTGCTCAGTTATTGAATCAAACATCAGCCTAAGTAGTGCTGTTAAGGTATATTTTCTTTTTCTATGATTAACATTTAAATCAGTTGACTTTGAGTAAAGTAGAGTACCCTCTATAATGTGGGTCCACCTCATCCCGTAAGTTGAAGAACTTAAAGGAAAAGACTAAGATCTCCCAAAAAATAATGAATTCTTCTTCCACATAACTTAAGATTGAGAACTACAACATTATCTCTTCCCTAAGCCTTCAGATTACCACCTGCTCAGCAAATTTCAGATATGCCAGCCCCCACAATTACGTGAGCCAAATTCTCGAAAATAATTCTAGATAGATAGGTAGACAGGTAGGTAGGTAGGCAGGAAGATAGATAGAAATAGACATGCTGTATATAGATAAAAATATATTTTCTATTGTTTCTTTAGAAAACCTGGCTGATGCAAGACCTTAAAATCACTATCATCTAAGTAATTAAAAGCAGGCATCTAACAGCTCCCCCTGATAAAAGAGCCCAGTGTGGTGGGAGGTGAACCTCACAATGGCTGAATGCAGCTCTAAAGACAAACTGCCAACATTCAATCCTAGCTCAGCTGCTGGCTATGTTATGTGACCTTGGGAAACTTTCTTTTTAAATTTTCCTATTGATACCTAATAATTGTACATATTAATGGGGTACATGTGACATTTGGTATATGCCTTCAATGTGTAATGATCAAAGCATAATTACAATATTCATCACCTCAAACATTTCTTATTTCCTTGTGTTGAGAATGTTTCAGATCTTCTCTTCTAGCTATTTTGAAATATAGGATTAATTTTTGTTAACTATAGTCACCCTTCTGTAAATGAAGGAAAGCCATCTCTCTTTAGCTGTGCATTCAACCTTCTGCAATAATAGTTATAATGATGCAACAAAATAATGTTGAATTGGGAAACAGTAACATTTCCCATTCCTTTTCAACTCTCTCAGCTTCATCATAGCACAAAAAGATCCATGGCACTGACTTTTAGTGCTAAGCCAAAACACTTAACTGTGTTAGTGGCTAAAGCAGCCTGCAGAAGACCTTGTGTCTCCAGCCACTGGGCTACGATTACGTTTCTCAAACTCTTAATTTCCTTTTATACACAAGGGAGGTTCAGTTCAAAGTTGCTTTCTATTCTCCTTCTCCTCCTCTATTTTCTCCTCCTCCTCTTCCTCCTTCTCCTCCTCCTCCTTCTTCTTTTCTTTTCTCTGTCTCTCTCTTGCTCTCTTGCTCTCTCTCTGTCTCTCTGTCTCCATTGTCACTTTTTTTTTTTTTTTTTTTTTTTTTTGAGACGGAGTTTCACTCTTGTTACCCAGGCTGGAGTGCAATGGCACGATCTCGGCTCACCGCAACCTCCGCCTCCTGGGTTCAGGCAATTCTCCTGCCTCAGCCTCCTGAGTAGCTGGGATTACAGGCACGCGCCACCATGCGCAGCTAATTTTTTGTATTTTTAATAGAGACGGGGTTTCACCATGTTGACCAGGATGGTCTCGATCTCTTGACCTCGTGATCCACCCGCCTCGGCCTCCCAAAGTGCTGGGATTACAGGCTTGAGCCACCGCACCCGGCCATTTTCACTTTAAATACTACTTCCTGGCCTTTTCTCTCCTTAAGACTTGCTTATATGACCCTCACACTCTATTATTACCAACAATTAATATTGATTGGCATAAAATGATGATAGGTTGTATATAGAGTAGAGTAATTCCAGAGACAACCTTCCTTCCATCAAATCCTAATTCTTCCTCCATCAAATCTGCTCTTCTCATATGCTGAGTCATATTCTAGTGATATAGTGACACTATTAATAATCTCTTACATTTATATAACTCAGGAAATCAGAGAGCCAAGGTTAGAGAAGTTTGAAAGGTCATATAATCCAGAAACTGTGCTACTTTCTATATACAATTCCACTTTTATCTGTGATAGAGATTGCAAACTTCTGGGCCACAAGAGAAACCCAGACATCAGATCAGGATTTTAAAACCCAAGTTTTAAAAATCAATAAACTTTCTATTGTTTTAATTCACTTTCAAATTTCTCTTTTAAAAAAATACAGATTTCTTGCAACACATGGCAACACTTGGTTAGAGCTGAGAGGTCATTTCATTGCTCCTATGGAGCAGGACTCACTCTTCCCTATTGAATTACCCTTAGTCTGTATCACTCGTCTGCTAGGCTCCTGATGTTTGAATCTTCTGCAACAGTCCCCAAGAAACCATACATCTACCCTTGAGCACTCCCAGGGAAAGAGAACTCACCGTCTTCAAAGACAACCCATCCCCTCTTTGAACAGTTCCTTCCAGACCTCTTCCTTAAACTCTAAAAGCGAAGGCATCCATCTCCTTAACACTAAACAAAGGAAGAGATTTCCTCACTGAGTCTTCTCCAAAGTGAGCAGCCACAGTGCCTCCTCTAATTTGGTTTCTGGTTCCTTCGCCACCTTGGTTTTCATTTTCTGGGCTTGCTCCAGTCTTTTTCTATTTTTTTTTTTTTTAGAGGATAAAAATCCAGAAATAAAGGGTTTTTTTTTTTTTTTCCTGCTAGATTCAGCTCATCCCTCTATCTTCTGGAATTTTATCATGTACTAATTAAAGAAGAGCTTACTAAGTGCCCACCAGGTGGCAGGCTCTGTGCCAGGCACCAGCATCACTTTGGCAAGCAGCACAAGCTAAGTGCCTGCCCTCCTGGAGCTCGGATTCCAGAGGGAGACATGTTGCCCAGCAATCTCCCAGAGAGATGGAAAGTTGCACCGTCATGTGTGCAAAATATATTCAGGATGAATCCAAGATGTGAAACATAAAAAATGAAATTATAGTAAATCTTTTTTTTTTTTTAAAAAAAAAGGTAAATAATTTGATTATCTCAGAGAAAAGGCCTTTCTAATATCAACAGAAACCCTAGAAGCTATAAAAGAAAAAAATGAATAACTCTAACTACATCCAATTTTAACATTTTTAGAGGCTAAAACACCGTAATTAAACTCAAAAGGCAAACTTGTAAACATATTTGCAATGCAAATAACAGACAAAGGACTGATTTTTCTAATGTACTGTAGGGAACCAGCCCCACACCCCACCCATGGGTGCCCTGAGTTTGGTGGCAAAAAAGGAATGAGAAAAAGACAGATTAAGAGAGAGAGTGGGACCACGGGACCATTACTTTTTACTCGAGGCAGCAAAGGCCCTGAGTTTTGGTTTTTACAATATTTATTAAGCACAATTACTATTATTTATAGTGCAGGTGGCAGGGTAAACTGGTAAAGGAAGGCTGTGCATTAAACATAAAATAACTAACAGTGGCAGTTTAGGTAAGTTTTTTTACAGACTAAAAATGTATGCTTATTAATAAACAGTCCAGCTAGTAAAAGCAAGTTTTACAAAAAGCCTGTAAGTTTGGTTATTTTGTAATGCTACGTACGTAAGGAGTTTTAAGCCCTTGAGCATGTTATGTGCTGTAACAAAGTTAAAGTTACTTTGCACCTAAAACAAAAAGGCTTAAAAAAGTTTGTCTCCCCAAAAGCCTAACGCACTTTGCCTCAGTTTACTGTTCCCAGTACTTGCAGTCATTTTATGTAGGCATCGTGTAAGCCCTTCCTCCACTGCCATTCCCCCCACCAACGTACAAGTTGCTCTTACAAATCAATCAACAAAGCACATAAGAAATTTATAAAAGAAATATAAATGATGCAAACAAATGAGGTGATTCTGAACCTCATTCATAATCAAAGAAATACAAATTAAAATAACGAGATACTTTCCAAGTAAATACTGGCCATGGTATTTTAAAAAGCATGCTCCCCAGTGCTGTCAGCGTATAGGGGATCCAGCATTCTCATTCACTGCACATTGAAACAGCCCTTCTCGAGGGAATTCTGTGATTCCCTTACTTTAAATGCCATGAATTTCATAAATATATAAAAATATTATCTGTGAATTATGAATAACACTTTAAAAATAAAATAAATGTTCTGATTCTGCCATTTTATTTGTTCCTATTCTTTATCCTCTCATCCCACCCGTCCCTGAGTCACATCATGGCTTCCTGAACTAGCTCCCACCTGCATCTCCCTGGGTCCTCATACCAATCCTCTTGTAATATCAATCACAAATTGAGTAGAATTATTTGGCTCCTGATGTCTGGCTTGTAGAATCACTACTCGATTTGTAATTTCTGGAACTCAGGACTGCTGTTCTCCTGGCCTGTGAGGATTTCCCCATAGCCTGTCAGAGCTCCTGAGAAATGCATCAATGGTCTGGTTAACTCAGTAGCCCCTATCTCAAGGTTCCTAATTAAGATGCAGTCTAAACTGTCCTGGAGTGTCTTTCTACCCCAATTCCCTTATCTACAGTATTATAACGGGAAAAGAAATGTAAGCATCCAGAGCAACGACAGAGACTGAGTAACTTCAGGACCAAGGCAGTTATTATTATGCCTGGGGCAATCCTGTGTGCAAGGTTAAAAAGTTGGGGGCTGAAAACTAAGACATAAATTCACTGGCTTTAGCATCTAGAAATGTCTTTTCTCAATAAAGACTGGTTGTGCACACATGGTTGTAATGAGCTAATACCCATTAGACCTGTGTTCCCCAACATTTTTAGCTCACAGTCACCCAACAGTTGCACTCTAACGTCTGTGCAGTCCCACAAGCTTTCAACAGAAGAGTTTCACTTTATGTTGTTTGTATTATGAAACAAGAGTCATGCCAAAGACAGTTTTTCAAACTGTCATTCACTCTTCTACAGATTTGGATTTGCCTTCCCTGAGAAAAATCCCCTTCCCTGGGTAAACTATGAAAGCAAATGATGCAATTCCACCTTCTCAAAAGCAACGTTAAGATACAGTTGCTACTTAACTGTGGTACCGGGACAGGGCACCTGGGGTCATTTAACTATCCCAGGCTTAATTTGCCCTACTGGTAAAAAAGGAACCAACAATAGACGAGAAGGAAGAAGGGTGGGCCTGAAAATGAGTTTGAAAGCTCTTTTCTCTTAATCCAGAGACTTTTTTATTTTACGGTATCTCCTCTCATTGTATTAAGGATCTCAGTAAAAGTTGAATGCCTCTTTTCAACAAACAATTCTAGGAAAACTGGATATCCCTATGCAAAAGAATAAATCTGGGTCCTTAACTTTCATGTAGTATACCCATACGTAAATGAACTCAAAATGGATAAAATACCTAAGCATAAAGGTTAAAATGGCAAAACTCTTAGGATAAAGCATAGAGGAAAAGTTTCATAACATTGTATGTGGCAATGATTTTTTAGGTATGATATCAAAAGCACATCTTGTCCCACTAGAAGGACATCAGGGGTGAATACATGCATGGAGCTGTCATCTCCTGTGGTGACAATGCCTTCCTCTGGAATACGTCCTGAAGGACCTGCATGGGGCTGTTTTAGAGTTAACTTGCTTTTTGTGATTAGAAGGAATACACTCTAAAATAACAACAAAATAGTATAGTAACTAAATAAACAAGTAACATAGTCTTATTATCACTATCAAGTATTATATACTATACATAATAGTATGTGCTATACTTTTATATGGCTGACAGTACAGTAGGTTTGTTTACACTGTCACCACAAACATGTGAGTCATCTGTTGTCCTATGATGTTAGGATGCTTATGATGGCCATAGGTGATGGAAATTTTCAGCTCCATTATAACCTCATGGAAACACCATTGAGATGTGATCCATCATTGATTGAAATATCCCTATGTGGTGCATTACCATAGATAAAGAGCTCATGCAACTCAACAATAAAAAAACAAACAACTCAATTTATTTTTATTTTATGTAGAGGCAGGGTCTCACCATGTTGCCCAGTGGTTGGGGAGGCCAAGGTAGGAGGATAGCTTGAGACCAGGGGTTCTCCCCAAACACTGGGATTATAGCAGTGAGCTGTCACACCAGGCCTTAACAACTCAATTTAAATATGAGTAAAGAACTTGAATAGATATTTCTCCAAGAAGATACATAAGTTGCAAGTAAGACAATAAGAAGATGAAAAGATGTTCAACATCACTAGTCATTAGGTAATGCAATTCAAAACCACAGTGAAATGCCACTTCATACCCATTAGCATAGCTATTACCAAAAAAATGGAAATCAAGTGTTGAGCATGTGAAAATCTTAGAACCCTTATATATTGCCAGTAGAGATGGAAAACAGTGCAGCTGCTGTGAAAAACGGTAGGTGGTTCCTCAAAAAGTTAAGCAGAGATTTACCATATGAGCCAACAATTCCGCTTTTAAGTAGTATATACTATGCAAAAGAATGGAAAACAGGGGCTTAGACAAATCTTTGTTCACCCACATTTGTAGCGACATTATTCACAATAGCCAAAAGGTAGAAACAACTCAAGTGTCTACCAACAGATAAATGGATAAAATGTGGTATATCCATGCAATAGACTATTATCGATCTATAAAAAGCAATGGAGTTCTGATACATGCTATAAAATACATGAACCTTGAGAACAATATGCTAAATGAAAGAAGCCTAGACACAGAAAAATAAATATTATATGATCCCACTTTTACAAAGTACTTAGAAGAAGCAAATCCATAGAAACAAAGCTAGAATGGTGATTGCCAGGGGTAGGGGGACAGGGAAATGGGGAGTGATTTAACGGGTACAGAGTTTCAGTTTGAGATGATGAAAACATTCTGGAGAGGGATCATGATGATGGTTGCAAGATGATATGAATGTACTTAATGCCGCCATATTATGTACTTACACGGTTAAAATGGTAAATTTATTTTAACCACTTAAGTCTCAATATTATGTGTACCAAAAAAAACTTTTAAACAATTAAAGGGAATTTTTTTAAGTTAGTTAAGTGCCATCTACGTGCCAAGTACTAAGGTACACAACAGGAATACAGTGAGGAGCAACATCCCTGCCCACACAGAGTGCCCAGCATATACTAGCTCCTCAATAAAGAGCTAATTTATTGAATAAAGTGTTTTAGGCTCTGTCTATATATAAAACAACAGATGTCGACAAGCTATTTTTACAATGCTTTTTTCAGGGGTTTTAATCCCCAAAGCAGCAAATTTAGTAAGGGTAGAATTAGAAACAGTGTAGATACTCATTCCATTACAAGATCAACAGCACTTTTTTTTTTGCTGCTGTTGCTGTCATTTTTTATTTTTGTGTTTCACTATTATGTTTTAAATAAGGACAAAGATGTCGAGAAAAAGAAAAAGACACAATGTTCCTTTCAACTATTTTCAGAAAACCTCATAATTTTTGAAGAAGAGATGAGTGGAAATAGCTGAGAGTTTCTTTCCCAATAGGACTAAAAGGATGAATTGTGTAATGTCCGTGAAGCATCTTGATCTCCACAAGCAACTTCGTGGATTCACTACGGGGAAGCAGACAGCCTACTTCCTTTTCAACTTCTGTCGGCTCTCCCCAATTTCTCAGGTGATTTATCCTCCCCACATTCTCTAAATAAGATTCAGAAGAAAATTTAGTTTGAGGTTTGAATTCAGCATCAGGCAAAATAAGATTCAAAAACCAGAGCTGCCTAACCTTTGAACTCATCACCAGTAAAAACCTTCAAACCAAAATGCTTTGTTTCTTTTTTGCCCTTTAGCCCATAGCCACCAAAAAAGCACGAAAGATCCACGGGGACGGTGGCACTGGGACTTGGGCAGCTCTGTTCTTGTCATTTGCACATGGCTTTGATGGCATTTTCCCTTCCCTGTAGCTTAGACAAATAGAACTGGAACAAGGAGAAAAAAATCTGATAAGTATTTCTATCTGTCTGGAATTGATCTTCAAGACCAAAAAAAAAAAAAGTGTGTGTTTGTTTTTGCTCGTATCTGAAGCACTGTGGCTCCCCCAGACAAAATGCATTCCCATACACAAAAAGTAAATATATACATACTTGCTTCTGCCAAAGGCCCTAGATTATGTGTTGTATGGTTTATGCTCCATCATTCTATCCTAGTCCCATGCCCTTATGCTGATAATCTAGTTGATTGAGCTTTATCCCTACACTCAATCAAGTTAATGCATGTGAAAAATACAAATCTATAATTAAAGTTTTGGTGTCGCTCTAAGTGATCAAGAACATAGTACTTTGGCCTCTTGGTGAATTGATTTTAATGGGTCAGTTCAGAGTTTGAAGGTCTGCTTTTTTTCATCTTTCCAATATCACTGTTGGTAAATTAAGGCCAAAGTATTATAGCTAAAAATGTATAATTCCAAAGCCTAGTTCCCAAAAGAAATACACTTAGAAGTGAGAGGGTAAAAAAGAAAACAACACCAGAATTCCTGACTGAATTCTATTTCTAAAACAGTATGTGTAGAGTCTATTTTAAGGATGAGACTTTTTTATTTTAAGAATGAAATCTTTAAATGAGATAAGTGAAAAGTCAGCACAGAATCTGACACAAATTAGGTGATTTATGAATGTTTTTATTCATTTATTAATATATGTAATTAGTAATACTACATACGCCATTCTCCAGTGGTTTTTACATTAATCAGAAGATAATTCCCTAAAACACACTAAAACTTCATTTTTATCCACTTGGTGCATGCATGAGGCAATTGTATAAATATAAAATACTGCAGATGTATCAAAGATCACTCATTTATAGGCAGAATTGGTTGCTACCCACAAAGTAGAAATTGGTAGGGGTATGAGGTTGTTCCTGCCACTATCAAAACAGCAAACCCACTGTCTAGCATTTTGCCGATTTCTCTGTTTTTACATTTGAAGGCTTTCCCTGCCTTTAAACACAGAAGAAGCCCTGTAAGGGATGGCTTCTTGAGCTCATAACCTCAGTCTGGCATCAAGTAGGCGGTTGATGAAAACATGCTGACCCCTTAAGAAGGAGTAGTTGATGATCATTTGGATGAAGGGACAGTTAGTGTATACCTGTGTCTACCTGAGAAAGGTCACACTTTATGGAAGGAAAAGTGCACCAATGAAAAGGTGGGCACCACCAAAAACATATTTCCCTAATTTTGCCACTCTGCCAAGAATCAGTCCTAAACCAACATCAAAGTCATGTACCTGCTAGCTTTCTCTAACATAACATGCATCATAGAATGGAGCATACACTGTAGCATGGAAATCAAATACCATGCACTGGGATGCACCAAGTGTTATTTAACAGACAAAGTGGTTCTATTTCCCTCTGTCTCTGCCACCACCTGCCTCCTTTCCATCCATCGCACTGCAGCCAAAGAAATCTTTTAAAAATTCATAGCTGACCGTTTCACACTCTACTTCTCAAATAAAGTCCACAAGTCCCTAAGCGAATATGCAAGGCTCTGTGACCCAGTTTCTCTGGAATTCACCAGTTGCATCTCACACTAAGCCCTGCTCCCTCATGCTACAGCCAACTTCAGTTCCTCAAGGCATCCCTTTTCACAGGCCTTTGCATTTGCAACTCTTTCTGTCTAGAAGAGTCTTCACAACCCATGACTATGGCATACTTATTCTTGAAGCCTCTGCTTTAATGTTAATTCCTCTTGGAAGCCTTTTCTGACCACACCAAACTAGGTTGGAACCTTATTATACAGTATACAATACCCCATGCTTCTTCTGTTTCACTTTGCAATATTGTAATAAACAATAATTAATTAATTAACAGTGCAATGGTTGAATATCTGTCTGTGTCCTAAGTTCTAATCTCTGTGCCAAACGAACCATATCTGTCTTATTTATTACTAGATTATAAACTTAATATTTGATACATAGTGGATAGTATATATTTGCTGAATTGATGAATAAAAGTGTGGGGTCTCCATGGAGATGTTTCCCAGGTAACCTTTCCAGCAGATAAGGAAGTCATTAAAAAGTGGCAGTCAGATTCGTTGTTACCTATCTTCTGACAATATAGTAAATGTCCTAGAGGAGATGAAAGTAGATAATGATTTTCAATACTGGAGAATAGGAAATAACTTGAGTTAATTGAAGCAGATGGTCTATGAACAATGCTTCAGAAATAAAATAGGGCTTCTGACCTTTGGTGATCAAGAAATATTACAAAGTTATATATGCAAACTCACTTCAGCCCTACATCAAGATCAAATTGTTTCCAATAATTAATGCAAATCATTATATCCTTCTTTTTTTCCACAGTGTCTGAATCCTCTATGCCATCTTGGGAAGCAGTCTAACACACCTCCTTTCCCTTCTTTATTTTTTCTTCTTTTGTTTAGTTGCTTTTATTTTCCATGACAAATCCCAAATTGGGTATGACTGAATATTAAAAAAAAGTTTTTTTCATAAAGGCCGATATCCACACTATGATCCACAACCAAAAATATGACTTCCCTATACTGTGTAAACAATGAGCTACTGTTTTGTAATCATGCTAGGCACGAAAACAAGCTTAATAGAAAAAAATTCAAATAGCTGAGAAAATGCTCCTCAATACCCAGGACAGATAAGAAAAAAAAAAATCTATATTTTAAATCTATATTTTATAGCATGCTATTATTTACAAAGCTTTTTGGCATTCTCTGTCTCTTGATCCTGGCTGAAGATCTCTTGACCTTTATCCATAGCAAGGCAGAAATTTTTACTGATGAGAAAACTGAAATGAAGCATTTCTGGCTCAAGATCATGGAGTCAATAAAGAAAATACTGGAACCCAAATCTACCTTTTTCTCCCTCAGTATGTCTTTGTAATTATGGGATCTGGTTCATGTGTTAAGGGGAAGAGGCAAAAGCCCAGAGTAGGATTTGCAGGAACTTCTGGATTGATGAAGCTAAAGAGTTAATCTTCTTGGGAAACCCTCATCCTGTTGAAAACTTTCTTCAGAGCCTCCTTCACTTCTTTGTTTCTCAGGCTATAGATCACTGGATTTAGCATGGGGATCACTGCAGTGTAAAATATTGACACAATCTTGTCTTCCTCGAGGGATTTGCCCATGTTACTTTTCAGGTATATGAAAATGAGTGTCCCAAAGAAGAGAGCCACTGCAGTCATGTGAGAAGCACAGGTGGAGAAGGTCTTGGCTTTGCCACCTGCTGTATGAATCCTCAGAATGGCCTGAATGATGAGTAAGTAGGATATAAGAATCACTGAAATGCTGGTTGTGATGACCAGAAAAGCTAAGAGGTAGATTACCCACTCCCTTGGCCTGGTTTCACTACAGGCAAGCTTCAGCAGGGGTGGGAGGTCACAGAAAAAGAAGTCTACATGATTGGACTTACAGAAAGAGATAGAGAAGGTACACCCAGTGCGGATCACAGAATTGACCATGGCACCAGCATAGGCTCCAGCCACCAGCCCCAGGCGGGTCTGTGGTGTCATGGCTGTGGCATAGAGGAGGGGCTTACACACAGCCAAGTAGCGGTCATAGGCCATCACGGCCAAAAGGAAACACTCAGTGCTAGCACAGAGGGTGAAAAAGAAGAATTGGCTGGCACAGCGCTCATAGGTGATGATCATCTTATCAGTCCCCAAAGTCTCAAGCAACTGAGGAACAATAACAAAAGAGTAGCAAATGTCCAGGAAGGAAAGGTGACTGAGGAAGAAGTACATGGGAGTCTGGAGCTGAAGGTCACTCTGAATTAGCACAATCATGCCCAGGTTGCCCCCCATGGTGATGAGAAAAATGGCCAGAAACACAAAGAAAAGACCTATCTGTAGCTCTGCCTGCAGCCGGAACCCCATCAGAACAAATTCTGTCACCATGGTGCCATTCTCTGCCATGAAGCCAACGTTATCCACTGAAATTAAAAAATAATAATAAAGTCTCATTGAAGATACATTAAGGTGGTAATAGCTTGACTTGATCATTGCTCGGTAATGATAATAATTTTTTAGATCTGTAAAGTACTTTATATTTTCACAAACTGTATTTTACTTGATCCTTCAGAAATCCTTGGAAACACATATTGTTTTTAATTTTCTTTATTGTATTTTTAAGTTCTGGGGTACACGTACAAGATGTCCAAGTTTGTTACGTAGGTAAACATGTGTTATGGTGGTTTGCTGCACCTATCAACCCATCACCTAAGTATTAAGCCCAGCATGCATGAGCTCTTTTTCCTAATCCTCTTCCCACCTCCCTCCCTCCCACAACAGGCCCCAGCATGTGTTGTTCCCCTCCCTGTGTCCATGTGTTCTCACTGTTCAGCTCCCACTTATAAGTGAGAACATGCAGTGTTTGGTTTTCTGTTCCCACATGAAACATATATTGTTAACCCCATTTTTTACAGAAGAATTTGAGGGTCAAAGAAGTGAAGTGACCCAGATTTCACAACTGGTAAACAGGCAAAGATTCTTAGATTAGACCTCAGTTCCTTAGGCACTTCCAAAACTTCTGACAGTTCCCAAATTGGAAACCTTAATCAGCCTCACACGGAGGAAGAAAGCACTTTGTTGGAAAACCCCTAGTGGTATAGTATAAAAGACATGGGCTTTGAAATAAGGTGCAGATTTGAATACACGCAGCCCTTGAGCAAGTTAATTAACCTTTCTGAACCTCAGCCCCCTTCTTGGTTGAGGATTACACTGCCAAAGTCATAATATTATTGTGTAGGACATAATTTTTATAGCATGTTGCACATGGTCTGACACACACTTAGAATTATTTTTTCCTAAATTCTGAGAGAATATGACTGGCATGGTCTTCAGTTCACATACATTCTAGAATCATTTCATCTCCAAGTCCACAGCCACCTGGAGTTCCAGCATCAACTACACCTTTTTTAGGGTTGTTTCCAATGTGCATATGTGCACAATGGATTTGTATGCTAGACAGTGAGCCATAAAGAACAAGCACTGTTAGGACCTCTGTAGCCCATTGCCTGCCAAGCCGCCTCTTCCTCTCTGTTTCTGCCAAGCAGCGTGGCCTGGTTTCCAAGTTCTCCTCTTGTTCCAAAGGATCTGTCCTAATTTTTTTAATGCCACATCATTATCAATCAGTGAGATACATGAATCAAGCTATTCCAGAATTAGCCTGAAAAACTCATTAACAGACAAAGCCATCACACTGAGTTTTGAATTCTAATACAGATGGGGTTCTTGCCAGGTATCGGAAAAATACTATCCCTGTGCCTTTGAACACTGATAATTTAGAGCAATGAACATAGTGAATGTGGACTTCAGTGGTGATTCTTCTTGTCCTCTTTCTATCCTTGAAACAAAAAGTGAATTTGAAAAAGATCTCATAAGACCTTAGGTAAATAATAAAGCAAAACCTTGATCAATGTTTGGCAAAAGCTGATCTAATGATGTCATAATGTTTAGCATCTGGTGGGAGTTTTTTTACCCCCATTGAATTCTTGAGAGTGTAAATATTTAGGTTGTTTTCCTCTACTTAAAGCCAAATCTTATCCCAATCTTCTCCCAGAACAATGATTCACCATGTTCTTAAGAGGAGTTCATGCAAATCATCCCAACCAAAGAAAAAAGAGTCTGTATTCATCTGTTTATTGCTTTAAACAAAGCAAAGGTTCCTGCCTTCATGGGGTGGTCATTCTAGTGGAGCCCAGCATATACGTGTTCAAAAAAGAAGAAATATATTCTTCTACCATGATAGAAGTTAATAAGTTCTATAGAAAAAAAAATGCTTAAAAATATCAAAGGAAGAAGAAGGATATTAAGACCATCAAAAGGATTTATTGAAAGGTGACATTTTAGCAGAAATTCTGGGAATCAGGTAACTATTTGCATGTACTTACATACGTCATTTAGCCACAACTAATAGAAAATAAAGACATAAACCACCAACAATGGACCACCTGCTCCCATTACAAGATATATGGAGGTTTTCAGGTCTTTGGGAGACATGTTCCAGGCAACACTGATCAGAAGTGTTAGCCTCCTGATAACAGAGAGAAGCCCCTAAGACGCTAGAGGCTCAGTAATCAATCTAAGCTCACCTGGCACAAAGGTAAGTCTGGAATCCCACGGATATACACAGTGGCTAAGAAAATGAGCCCTGAAGACAGAGTTTTTTCCAAACTCAGACTCAGGCACTTCTATTTGTGTGACCTTGTACAAGTCCTTGTATAAGACCTCAAGTCTCAGCATCAACATCTAGGCACTGACAATAACAGCTGCACACGTACCTCTGAACTTAAAATAAAAGTTGAGAAAAAAAATCCTGTATTTCCATGGAATATTACACAGCCATCAAAAACGATGAGTTCACGTCCTTTGTAGGGACATGGATGAACCTGGAAACCATCATTCTCAGCAAACTGACACAAGAGCAGAAAATCAAACACCGTATATTCTCACTTATAAACAGATGTTGAACAATGAGAACACATGGACACAGGGAGGGGAGCACTACACACTGGGGTCCGTTGGGGGGAAATGGGGGAGGGGCGGGGGGGTGGGGAGGTGGAAAGAGATAGCATGGGGAGAAATGACAGATACAGGTGAGGGGACGGAAGGCAGCAAACCACACTGCCATGTGGGTACCTATGCAACAATATTGCATGTTCTTCACATGTACCCCAAAACCTAAAATGCAATAAAAAAAAAATAAAAATAAAAATAAATCCTGTATTTAAGATTATCCTCCTTTTTGTGCAATATCGTTTATTTGTGCTAGAGATTTGCCCCCTTTGTTTTTCTGATGGGCCAGAATTTGGTTTTGTTAATACTTCCTATTTTTTTATTTTCTGTTTACACTTTCTTCCTTTTTCCTTTTTCCTTTTCCTTTCTCCCTCCTCCCCCGCATCTTCCCAGGGCCCCACCCCTGCTTTGTCTTTCTGACTCCCCTCTTTCTTTAGCTTACTGTATTGCAAATTGAATTTGTTTTAGTTTCTTCTTGTATCTTAGAAAATATAGCACATATAACAGAGGTTGGGGGGCGAAATGGGGACATGATGGTCAAAGGGTACAAAGTTTCACTTAGGAAGAATAAATCCTTGAAATCTATGGTACAGCATGGTGACTATAGTTATTAATAATGTATATTTCAAAATTGTTAAGAGTACATTTTAAATGTCTAACCACAAAAAAAGTTAAGTGAGGTGATAGATATGCCCATTAGCTTGTGCAATCATTCCAAATTTTACACATTTATAAAAACATCATCTTGTACTGCATAAATACATTCAATTTTTATTAGTCAATTAAAATAATAAAAATATATGTATGACTGTAAAAAAACAGCACTGCTCTGCTATGAGAAGAAAAAATATAATTTAAATTAATAGAAACAACATACTCTGTACCTAATAACATTCAGATGTTACTTTTTGTATTTTTATTACAAAGTAAACATTCAAACATTGATCAAGGTTTTCCTTTATTATTTATCTAACATCCTATAAGATGTTTTTCAACTTCAGTTTTTGTTTCAAGGATAGAAAGGGGACAAGAAATTGTTACAAAAAGTATATGTCAAACAGTAGGCTTTTAAATTGCTCCCAAATTTAATTTATTCCCACTTTTTGGCTCACTAAAATAAGACTCGAAGTGGGTAAGCTACTTTCCCAGGGTCAGTCAATAAATGGCACCAGTTCTTCCGGCTCCAAATTCACTGTCCTTAACATTAACTTACACGGCGATCATCACTTTGGCCCGAGAACTGGGATGCCCCTGCCCAGCCTCGGGCAGCCCCAGTTGGGGAGGCACAAGTCAGGACACCCATTTCATTCTACAACTGCCCTATGAGACACTTTTAGGTCTCTGTTCTAGGAAAGGAGGAGGAAGCATTTTCCTTTGTTGGGGGGGTTGGGGAGTGACATGGCTGAAGGATGGCAGTTGACCATGATGAGCCAGAGAGAGCATGTGCTAGGAAGGCCAGAAACAGCACCAGGAGGTCTGGATTCAACTGTGGGTGCTGCCACTAATGCAAGTGTCTCCCATCTCTTGATGTGCACCCTCATATAAAAAGATGGCACTGAAAGACTTCAAATGCTACATTCTTTACTGTTGCCTCTCTTCTCCCTTAAAAGTCTAATGACAGAGGAAAAGAATATCTATGATTATTAATGACTGACATTAAGAGGGTATTCACTATGTGCTAAATACTATTCTAGGTATTTTATGTAAACCGCCTCATTTACTTCTCACAATACCCCAACACAGCATATATTTTTACTATCCCTATGTATAGACTGGGAAATGGGGGTTTGCAGAGATTAGTAAACTTGGTTTAGGTAAATTTCTCTGCAGGGATTTGGACTATGGTCTGTCAGGCTCCAGAGTCATGTACCCAGCCACTGTCTCATGACTCATGACTACAGTAATGATGAGAGTTATTAATAATGCCCTGTAGTGAGTACCTTTCCATGCCCAGGACTTTTCTAGCAGCTTTACATGTATTTTCCTCTTACGCTTGGGCAAGGAGGAAAGTAACATATGTTAAATAAAGACTTCGGCAAATGACCTCAATTCTGAGTTGGAAACACTGCCATGTTCTCCTTTTGTAGCATCATTTTTATTCTTCGTGTCTTATCTGTAGGGATGAGTGGGTAGGAGAGATGCTCAAGGGTCTGATCAGAATCAAACTGTAACAAGGAGCCTGCACCCCCTGAGGGCCATCATCTCCAGCACAGATTTAGGCTGCAGGACAGAAGTCACGTGAACCAACCTTGCTTCCAGCTTCTCATTACTGTCTGCCCACCTGTACTTCCCCTTTGCCCAAATCTCATTCCTCATTTTTAATTTATTTTATCTTCCTACATGTTAGGCACTTTTATAAGCCACTTTAAATCTCTTTTGGAAAGAGGTATTGATGAATAAATAAATACAAAATAAAATCGCCGATTTGCCAGATGTCAGAATAATCAGCCCTCTCTGCATCAGACCAATAACAGTGCCGCCAGAGGACTTTGCCAAATGGGTTCTGGAAAGTCAGTGGTTCAACCTAAATCAAACTCATCTATGGATGGCAGAAAAAGGCAGATGCTCAGGGGAGAAAATGGAAACACTTAGGGAGGGCTCCAGGTCTGTGCTACTACAGCCAGCTCCTGAAGTCTTTGTAAATCAAAATTCCAAAATCATGACCTAGGCTTTCCTTTTGAGACAGTGAACAGCCTGGAGGAGGATTGGAAGAGGGTCTTCTAACTCACAGTCTACTTTAATGAGATCCTTCTGAGCTTCCTGTCCATTTTGCAATGGGCAGAGGAATATTTTAAAGACCAAGGTTGCCCAATGGTTGCTTATCTTCAGAGGACCTAAAAGGTTTTGTTCTCTCCAAAATCAGTTCCACCTTGCCATGTAATACATTGCCTAAATTCCTAAACTGGTCAGGAATGATTTGTAATTCTAGATAGAACCTCCAATCAATTTCTTAGTGATTAAGATTAGGGAGAACAAACAGTATCTCCTTAAAATTTCCAGGTAGGGAGAGGAACCATGAATTCGTTTGGCCTCAGAGGAAAATATCTGATGCCAGGTGATTTACATCAGCTGAGTTGCTGGGAAAGTGAATGGAACACTGAACCGACAGTTTTGAAATATTTGAAACTGCAGGATTTGAAAGATGCACAGGAAGAAAGTGCATCCTTAACACCGTCATGAAACCACCATGCTCCACAGTATTGAGCAATATTAACGTTTAACATTATCAGCAATCTGTTATGTAATTATTGTTCAGGCACAGAAACATTTCACTTCCAGACACCTCCCCTGGTGGATGTCTGTAACTCCGGGTTATCTTTTCCCCACATTACTTATGTCTCTCCAAAGCCCACAGCCTCATTTTTATATCAGCCAGTAGTAAACACACCCAGGATTTGTTTGGTTATCCAAAAGCTAAAGGAGAAAGACCTCAAGATCGTCTGCTCTATGAAATTATGAATGCTCCCCAAAATCTCCACTACATCTTAGAAAACTAATGGGGATTTCAGGAAAGAGAAAGTCCAGCAGGCTTTAATAGGCTTCATCTGTCATCCTTCGGGCAGTGAAAGCACTGGGCTAAGCACCAAAAGGCTACTATGGATCAAACAAGAAAGTGCATGGGAAGATGATTCGGAAAGTGAAACTGTTCACTTGCAAGGGATTTCTGTAGATGCCCAATGGTCAGCTTGAAGACAGTACACACCATGGGAAATATACAGACATGGATCTGAATAGTATTTATGTAGCTCAGCAAAACTAATCCAGTTAGAACCACCAGGTCAGGTTTAAAGTTAGTTAAAAATGGGGAGGCATAAAGGTTGTGCAGTGCACCCGAAGTTATGTAGCCAGTGCTCTTGGCTGGGATTATACAACATTTAAAAATGTATAAAGTCTCTGCCTATTTGCTCTGTGCCAGGCACGATTCTGGACACTGGGATGTAGTGACAAATATATAGAAAGAAACAAGCAGGGATGACAGTGATTCTCTCTGCCACTAAAATCAAACTGGTATCATCTGCCTGTGCTGACTTAAAGAGGAAAGAAGGAAAAGGAATGAGGTACAAGATGCCTTGGCTGCCATTCAATGTGTCAGGGTGGACTTGAGTGGACTCTGAATGTTTAAATGGTGAAAAACTAGAGCAGCTCCTTCCACCCACATGCTGTCTGTATTCAGGTAGAAAAGTGGTTCAAGCGAGAGATGAAAATAGAGTCTCTATTCAAGAGCACTCTGTTTCCCTCAAAATTTGTTTGGAGAAAACTTTAGTTGGCCATTTTCTAGTTGAATAAAAACTCACAAAGTCATAGAAAAATATTTTCTGGCAATACATTTACATTGAAAATAGCAGGAAGGCGGAACCAGCATGGTGTCAAGGAACCTGAATGCTCTGAAGCTCTATCACAGCAGGGTCAAATCCCAGCCAGTTGCTTAAACTCCCTGGATTCCGGTTCTTTCATCTATAAGACGGGTATGATATCAAGTAACTCACAGGAGTGTTGTGAGGATGAAATGAGGTGACATATTGTGTGTTCAACAAAGGTCGGTTCTGTTACACATAGGGAAGATGTGACTTCCCTCTCTCAAAAATTACAAATTACTTTCGTAATCCCTCACTTTAGAACATTATACACCCATTATTTCATTTAGTCTCCACACAACCCATTTTCAGATGAAGAAAGTTGGAATCAGAAAGATCAATAATTGACATGTCCAAGGGTCATATGGCTAGGAAGAAAAGCAGCCAGAATTGGAACCTAGATCCCTTCCACCATACCACAAAATCCTTTACCAAGGTGCTGTAGGAATACGGATGCCCTGCCTGAAGACAGGAGGTCATGGGGAAAAACAATGAAAGTTAGAATCCTGAGGCTCTTCCTCATTTTGCAATCCTGCAATAAACTTCTAGAAGGGCATATAAAGTCTGCTCAAATGCTGACCCTAAATCTCTTCGATTTCTCCTTGCCCAGTGCCTTCTTACTCTGGCTCATCTGCTCTCCAAACTGGCAGTGCAGTAGAATCCTGGAACTTAGAGTGTCTACAGTTCATGGTTCCACACTCCTGCCTTCAGGAAGATAAAGTAGCATCAGCCCCATCCTAGAGATGAAGCAAGAGAGTCCCTGAGATGAGGAGGGCTTGTCCACATACAAAGAGCCAATGAGAAAAGTTGGGGATGACCAGAGCCCAGGTCTCCTGCAGCCTGGTGAGGTGCTTTCTCTACCACCTGAGATGCTCCTCCTGCCAGTCTCAGCACAGCTGTTCTGATGCCAAGAATGATTCGTGCTTTCTGCCTCTCAGAGACTAATGTGAGCAGATGAAATTCTCTTCTTTCAAGAGGGATTAGGTAGAAGAGCCTCAATGATGGGAATTCCTAGGTAGAATAAGCCTTACAAAGCATGAACATGGACATCAAGCCTCCTTAGCTCTGGCTGGGGCCCTTTTACCCCCAACCTCCTTAGAGTTTCTCCCAAAGTTAGTGCCCAGCTGACCAGTTTCTAAATGAAAGATCTCAATTAAGTTCAATCAAGCACTCACAGAAAGTGTCTTCATAGACTCTGGACTGCAGGAATCTGAGGCTTCACTTCCACCCAGAGCAGAAATACCTTCTCTGGCATTGCTGACGGCTGATCTTGGAAGTAGCAGTGACCCTTTCTGACCAGTCACACCTATGGGAACTGAACAATTCCAAAGACAGGAAAATTACTCATCCACAAGCAGGTTGTTCTGTTTTAGAGCCTACCTGTTGCTTCCAGCTCTCTCTATAATGCCAATGGCATCATGATGAATCATTCCCGACACCTGCCAGCGTTTCACAAGTTTCTTAGAAATTTGACAAGAGATGCTGCTTGCCCTTTCCACTTTCTCAATGTAACTGCTTGCATGTAAATAGCCTCCCCACTGTTCCATGTGATCTCACCTATCTATTCTCTTCTGATTCTGAAAACAATCACCTGGAGTAGGTATGAGAGGCATTATCAGTTCCATGTTATAGATGAGGAAACTGAGACACAAAGATGCTAAGTGCCTGGCATTACTTCAAGAGAGAAGTAACAGTGTTAAGTCCCAGCACATTGTGCTTCCAGAGAATCACACATAGCTTTGACCCTGTACCCAAAGAACTATGAATCATTCTACTATAAAGACACATGCACACGTATGTTCATTGCAGCCTTGTGTACAATAGCAAAGACCTGGAACCAACCTAAATGCCCACCAATGATAGACTGGACAAAGAAAATGTGGTACATATACACCATGGAATATTATGCAGCCATAAAAAACGATGAGTTCATGTCCTTTGTAGGGACTTGGATGAATCTGGAAACCAGCATTCTCAGCAAACTGACACAAGAACAGAAAGCCAAACACCGCATGTTCTCACTCATAGGTGAGTGTTGAACAATGAGGACACATGGACTCAGGGAGAGGAGCATCACACACTGGGGGCAGTTGCGGGGGTAGGGGAGAGACAGCAGGGGGTTGGGAGGGGATGGGGAGGGAAGGGAGGGTGGGGAGGGATAACATGCAGAGAAATGCCAGATACAGTATGCACCTAAAGTTAAATAAATAAATTTTTTAAAAAAGAAACAAAGAGAAAACCCCATTTCATATTAGAGGAAACTGAAGTTCAGGTTATCAAATACATTTCCAATCTGGACTATAGTTCATTTTCTCTCTGATCTACTATGACCATGCTTACCTTCAGCAGGACCAAAATGCCCTTCCGCAATCTGGAAGGTGGGGCTTCGGAGGGCCAAAGAAATGGACATCTTCAGTCCCTGCAGCTCATAGGCCTGGCATCCAGGGGAGCTGGATTAATAGAAGCTGGAACTCTGCCCTATCCTAGGCTGGATCCTTCACTCCAGGAAGGCAATTAGAAGACTGAGGCAAAGGGATTTACTACTGACTGGGGTTTCTGGGATTTCTAATCAGGCCCTCAGCTTCTAATTAGGCTTCTTAATGCCCAGCGGAAAGAAATCTTCAGAAAAGAGCCTCTGCAAAGTTTGCTTTCTCAATTCCTCCTCACTCAACCTTCATCTTGTCCAGCAGCCCTGCACTGTAATCCAACCTCACCTTGGGGATGAAGGAGATACCACTGTGTTCTGCTCTCTGAGGAGTTGTCATCAACCCAAGGTGACCCTTTCTGACCAATCTCATTCACAGAACCTGGGTGAAATGTAACTGTGTGAAGCAGCCTGCTTACTCATTTACTCAACTAGTATTTAATTAGCTATAGATAAAGTACTCAGCAGCATCTGGTACATCGTATTTGTCCTATCTCTGTTTAACTCATTGAGTCTTTACAACAATCCTGTGGGATAAATACCATTTTTATTCTTTGCTACAAGTGAGGAAACTGAAACTCAGAGAGGTGAAGTAACCACTCATGGTCACACAGGTAATTAGAAAAGAGCAGAGACTGGATCTAGGGAAGGCTGGCTCCAGACCCCTTACTCTTAACCAGTATCCTGTGCCTCCTGGTGTCATTTAGCTGATTGTAAACACAAATTATTTCATATAGAAAACTTGTACAATGTCACAGTCTAATAGATGAAATTTAAACCATTGAACCATTCCAATAAGCACTGTTGACACTTGGAGGAAATACAGTAGAACAGAGTTATTTAGAACATAAGCTCTGCAAGTAGATTGCTCTATCTTGTGGCTTTAAGAGAGTTATGTCACTTTTCTATGCCCACCTCCTGGGATGATCATGAAAGTTGAAGAAGATGATACATAGAAAACACTCAGAACATCCAAGTATTAGGTTGATGCAAAAGTAATTGTGGTTTTGCCATTACTTTTAAAACTACTAATATTATTAATATCTTTGCAGAATTTTCTTCTCTAGGCATTTACAGGTTTTTTTTTAAAAATTGAAATCAAAGTTCATATTGTATTTTTATACTGTTCCCTTGAGGTGAGTTAATAAGAAGAAAAATAACTGTTATAAGGTTTCTCAAGTTGGAGAGGCCTATAACCCACCCCAATACCCTGAAAAGTATCGAGATCTCTCATTGGAGGGTTCATAAATGTTGGGGGCATTGAACACCATATCCTGAGATTCCATACCCTAAAAGTCTAGGTGACCACAGGAAAAGAAAAAACTAACTCCCAATCTTGCCACAACGCTGGTGAGATAGCCTTCTTCTAATGTACCACATGCTATTGAACAAACTCAAGGGTAGTCATCATAACCTGAAAGCAAGAAATTTCTACATTTTAGAAATGTGAAAATGTTCAAAACTCTTAGGTAAAGGAGAGACCTCCACAAAAAAAATTATGTATATATATATATATATATATATGAAATTATATAAAATATCATTATAAGATGTTATAAATGTTATATGAAACATTGTGATATATATCTTTCTAATCTTGACAGGCAATTTTGACGCATGTAATTTAGAAAACTTATTAGCAAAGGTATATATATTTCTTATCCTTAAATGTGATGAAGAAAATTTATATCCCAAAAAAATGTAGATTCCTAATCCTGCTATTTTGCTATGTCTAACACCAACAGCCACCACTGATGACACAGTACTGTCCACCGGGAAGACCCTTCAGTCCTTTATGGTGGTTCCTATACAGGCTGGCTTCCCACCCAGGCCAGCTGAGAATAATTTACATCTCTGAACCTCTGTGGAGGTCTAAGTTTGATCCCTTACCACAGTGGAAATTCCCCAGCTTCCTGTGTAGATTGGTGGTCCTTCTAAGCTCTAGCCCTGCAGCATTTAAGAGCCAAAAGCACATGTGTACACAGGGAAGTGTTTATAGCATTCGAACTCCAGGCTCCTCACATCCAAAATATCCTATTGCACCTAAGTAATTTGGATCACTTTCATATTTTCAATGTTTTATTATGAAATAACAGTACCATGATTATAGATCTTTATAGACCTAATAATTACATCATTTATAGACATTAATAATTATATCCTGTTACAGACATTAATGATTATAGACATTAATGATTTTATCCTAGAAGAAGTAATTTCCTAGAAGCAGAACTATGGGGAAAAGGGCTTTTTTTTTTTTTTGAGACAGTCTTACTCTGTCACCAGGGCTGGAGTGCAGTGGCGTAATCTCGGTTCACTGCAACCTCCTGGATTCAAGCAATTCTCCTGCTCAGCTTCCCAACATAGCAGGCATGTGCCAACACACCTGGCTAATCTTTTTCTTTGCCAATCTTTATTTTCTTTCTTTCTTTTTTTTTTTTTTTTTTTTGCTGGTCTCAAACTCCTGGCCTCAAGCAATCTGTCCACTTTGACCTCCCAAAGTGCTGGGATCACAGGAGGGAGCCACCACACCCAGCTGGGAAAAGGGCACTTTTAAGGACTTGCATGTGAATTAGCCAACTGACTTCAAGATGCTCCGCAGCACTTCAGTGTAGGAGGGGAACTGTTTGCCAGCACTCCTGTTAATAAATATAATTTTCTTTCAAATATTTGGTGATTATATAAGCAAAAAGTATCTCATGACTACATTAATTTTTTGTAATTTTTATTCCCTATGATGTTAAATTTTTCTCATATATTTAGCCATTTCTATTTGTTTGTAAATTCAGCACTCATATATTTTGCACATTTTTCTATTGAAGTGTTTAACTTTTCTGATTGAATTACAGAAACATGAAGGCTCTCTCCTCTCATTGTTTGACAAATATTTATTGAATGCCTAGTGTAAACCTGGTCTAAGCACTACAGATACAGCAGTGAACAAGGAAGACAAAATCCCTGCCCTTGAGGGAGAGCATGAGGACAAACATCTAATGCACGCAGGGCTTAAAACCTAGATGACGGGTTGATAGGTGCAGTAAAGCACCATGGTACCTGTATACCTACATAAGAAACCTGCACATTTTTCATATGTATCCCAGAACTTAAAGTAAAATAAAATAAAATAAACTCACCTGCATTTATGTATACCAGCAAAAAAAAAAAAAAAATTTGAAAAACCAGAAAAAAAATTCCTGCCCTTGTGTAGGTTATGTTCTAATAGGCAGCAACAGAGAGATTCACGTTATAAAGAAATAGAGAAAGGCGCTGTGGCAGAAACGATTTGGAGTAGTGACAGTGAAAGGGAACTCTTGTAGGTCAGAAAAGGTCTTGCTGATGGGATATTTACACTGAGATCTGCATGAAAGGAAGACACAGGGCATCTTCCTGTGTGAAGAGCATCTCAGGCAGTGGGCACAGTAAATGCAAAGGCTCTGAGGCCAGAATATGCTGGGATCTCAAGAAACAGAGAGAACACCAGTAGGAGATCAAGACTAGAGGGAGGCTGAGAGCAGATCCCATAGGCCACAGTAAAAATATCAGGTTTGAGTCTAAGTGCAATGGGAAGCCAGTGGAAGGTTTTTAATAGGGAACTTACAGAATCCGAAGTAGGTTTTACCAATTTCTCTTGGTTCTATGAGAAAAATGGATAATAGAGAAGTAAGAGTAAAAGACATTTAGGAGGCTATTGTGGGAGTGTCCACGGATAAGGGACACCAGAAGAGGTAGTGCTAATGTTCTACCTGTACACACACACACACACACACACACACACACACACACTAGAATTGCACTGCCTGGCCCTTTGTGGTTGGTTTAATCAGACAGTGTGGCAACCACCCCCGTTGAAATGGCGGATAGGCCATGGAGAATTTTAGGTGGTAGATGCATCTGGGTTCCTGAGAGACTCTGATAAGCAAAACTGTGAGGGATATGTACCTGCAGCAAGAAATAAATCTGTGCTGTTTTTAAGCACTGAGATTTTTATGTTATTTAACAGTGCAGCATAACAAAGGATAATCTGGCTGAGAAACCTGAATAGTGGAAAATAAAAAGAAATGAATGAATTTAAGATGCTATGAAGTAAATCTAACAGGACATGCCTTCCATGTATGTCATAAATATCTTTTTAGTATTTTATTTGTCTTCTCATTTTTACATGATGTTTTGATAACATTTTTATAGACATAAAATTTAGTATTATATTTGCCTTTTTTATTTTTATGTGATGTTTTGACATATGGAATTTTTAACATTTTAAGTAGACACATACATATACCTTTATGGTATCTTTTTGTATTTTTAGGTTTGAAAAGCACATTTCCATATTTTCTTTATCCATTCATCTGTTGATGGGCACTTCCACAATTTTTTTTTAATGTTAGGTACATCTCCCACTCTGAGCAACAACAAAGTGACAAAAGATTCCCTTACATTTTCTTTACAACGTGGGATAGATCTGACATTTGTTTTCATATAAGCTGTGAGATACAGTTCAAACTTCTCAAATAGGTAACCAATCATTTCAATATCATTGATTTAATAAATGTGTCTTTCTCCACTAATGCAAAATACCACCTTTATTATATACCAGCTTCTCTTGGATACTTGGATTTGTTTCTGAACTTTGCAATTTGTCCTATTGATGTATCTACCAATTCTTGCATCTGAAAAACACTGTTTTGATTATTAAAGCTTCATAGTAAGCTTTTATATCAGGCAGGTTAATTGCTCTCTCCCAACTATTCTTATTTTTTTAGTTTTTCTTGGCTGTTTTCACCCTGTTTACCCCTACTATTCTGCTATATATATCGAAACATTTTCTTTCTAATGATATATTTTTTCTAATAAATCCTCACACAAAGATTATGAAAATGACACCCTTTTCATAATCTCTAACGATACTCATTTTGGCAGTCTGGTGTACATTCTTCCAGATATTCCAGTGTCTATATAAACATATAAACCCATGAATGCTTCAGCATTGGTATCAAAAATTTTTTTCAATTTAGGTGATAGAAAGCCATCTAAATTGACTTGAAAATTAAAAAATAAAATTTATCTATGTAACCAAAAACACTTTATCTGGATGACTCCAGGCAAGACTTGCTTCAGAAATTCAAATATCCTCAGGCTGCAGTCTTGGACTTTGGGGCTTTGCAAAAGTCCAAACATCATCAGACCTCAGTCTTCCTTTCTCCCTCTCTTAACTTCTCTCTGGGCTATTTTCACTCATTTAGTGGCATCAGAAACCCCAGATATAAATACTCAGAAGTCCATCAGAGAAAAAAGAGCATCTTTAAGTATCCCAGTTAACAGATCAGTACACCCACCTGCAGCTGCTTTGAGTATCGGCTGCTAACAGCTCACAGCTCTACTTCTCTGGAGAATTGCCATTAGCTAAGGGATCCACTTTTCCCAGAATGCTTGGGAAGTCACACCAGTTGGAGGCAGCCCACAGTCAATGGATGGTTGTTGTGGGCTGCAAAAAGTCAAATCCCTTGTCTGGAGGCAGAACTAGGCTCATGACATAATTCACATTCCAGAGTCCCCCTAAGAATCAGGCCAAAGCTAGACTCCAGCTGAAACTACATGTTTGCTTAGCTATTTCCTGTTTTATTCACTCCCTTACAGGTTTTCCTTCAAGCAGTCCCTCAGCAAAGCACTTGCCCAGAATTCTGTCTCAGGTCTTTTTTTAAGGAAGCTAACCTAAGATGCATCTCTTCTCAAAAGTCCAAACAGAAGTTCTGGCATGAGGCCAGGTGCGGTGGTTCATGCCTGTAATCCCAGCACTTTGGGAGGCCAAGGTGGGCGAATCACTTGAGGTCAGGAGTTCAAGACCAGCCTAGCCAACATGGTGAAACCGCATCTCTACAGAAATGAGCTGGGCATAGTGGCGTGTGTCTGTAGTCCCAGCTACTAGGGAGGCAGAGGTGAACAAATTGCTTGAACCTGGGAGGCGGAGGTTGCAGTGAGCCGAGATCACACCATTGCACTCCAGCCTGGGCAACACAGCAAGACTCTGGCGTGATGCTTAACAATAACAATAAGAACGCTATTAATGAAAACAATAGTAATGATCATGTTATACATGAAAGCATTCTAGATGCCCCAATGTGTCAAAAGGAGGGAAAGTAATATCTACTATATAGTTACCCCATTCTACAAGTTCTCCAAGGTATGTTGAATGGAATAGTCTTATTACTGGCATATTCCTCCACCCTGTCCCAATTACCATTCTACCTTCTATACCACTCCAGGAAGCATCTGAATACACTACACATACTCTTACCACACAGTTATTCAATAGATATTTAATTATAGGAAATGGTAATAAATATTATCCAAAAATGCATTGGAAGTTAGCATTTTCTGTGCTAACTGCCAGGAGTCCCGATCTGTGGCTTCCACCATTCTTTGTAATATATTCTCGCATCATCTGCAATTACAAAAACCACCCTCGTTAGGCTGAATGCTTGCTGATTTTCAAAGGGTTTTATCCCAGCCATGTTACTTAGAAGCAAATGGAGCACATGGCCTCTTTGAGATTTCTTCTGCTGGAAGAGCTCTGATCCTATAATAATGCACAGATGAAAGCTTATAGGATACAGAGTGGTTCTACTGAATCAGGACTCAAGTTATTAGTAGGAAGAAAGATGGGTTCTCCAGGAACCCACAGTCCAGCAGAGGAGATGGGACTATTTACTAAAGAATAACTATGGACAATGTAAGACAAGTGGAATTCAGTTGCAAATTATGTGGTTCTAACAAAGAGATCATGGGTTTCAGACACCAGGGAAGAGACAAGAGCTGGCATGGTTGAAGAAAGTTGACCATAGAAACCCTGGAAATAGATCTTTAAGGAAGGTGAGCTGACAAGCTCCTCAGTGTAGACATGAAAGAAGTATGTTTAGACCACCACAGACTCACACCCTCCTGAGCCAATAATCACTCTTCCTTGAAATTAGCAGACAGTCCAGCCAGGTTTCAGCCCCTGATATGGAACTTGACATCAGGACTAAGGGTGAGTGCAATGTAAAGAAAACTTCACCAGGAGTCCTAAGATCTGAGTTCCAGTCCTGACATTACCACTGAGTAACTTTGGGAATGGGGAGCAAGTGGCAAAGAAAAACCCAAGTTCATTTCCAGCAGAGTCTGCAGTTGAGCTTTGAGACTAACAAGACTTAAGAGTTGTCATGAGCTCCCATAAGATTTGTTTTTATCCTCTCAGAAGTGTACAGAAGCTGAGATAATGAGCTTCTGCTGAAGTGTGTTCTCCCTGATTGGGCTGGCTTTTCTCTGGGGCCCCACGGGCTGTCCCAGGTGCTGATTCATGATTCAAGGAAAACCACTGAGATCACTGCATCCTTCCCATAAAACTATCCCCAAAGGCAATTTAAATATCCCCCTGGTTTGCTTAGTAAGAAGAAAACCTAAAGTCAGTCAGGTACATACATCTATTTGAGCAATCTTAGCTGCTTTCTACAAAATGCTTAAACAACCTTAGATTAGTTTGACTGCAAGCCCAAGATGAATCCAACTGAATTATTCCACCAGGTAATTAAGACTTAATTATTACCTTGGCTCTGAAGTAAGGTCCATGCAAACTAGAGAAAGTGAAGCTAGGCAGAGAATCTTGCCTTTGTCATCAGAACTTGTCATCTGATAAGACCATGACCAGACTCGGATTTCAGCTCTTATGTGAAATATACAAGTAAGAATGGATCAGTTTTGGGGGACAGGAAACCTACAGCTTTAATCTCTTTGGGCTTTTGTGTCACTAGGTAAGTTTTAGAAAATATAAATAGTTTCATGTGGGAGGTGTGGTATCAGACTGCAGAGCTTAGACAAGAGGTTTTCCTGCAAACGACTACACTTTTTGTAACTATGCTGGAGTAGAATTAATCATATGTGCTAGGACTCTGGCTTCGGAACAAGATAGAGATAGAACTGGATTAGACTCTGGGCTTTTTCATTGACTAGTCATATGACCTTGGGACAAGTAACTTAACTATTCAGAGTCTTAGTCTCCTCCAGGACAAAACAATACCTTTTTCATAGGGTCATTGTATGAATTATATGAGCTAAAGTGTGTGCAATGCATAATATCGTGATCAGCACAGAGAAGATGTCAATAAATGGCTGTCAGGATTAGGAAAAGCAGCACAGCATATTGGTTCAACACTCCAACTCCAGGGTCAGAGAACCAGGGTTAGAAACTAAACATATTTTCTTTCTAGCTGTGAAACCTCAAGCAAAACACTTAATGTCTCTAAGCCTTCGTTTCCTCATCTATAAAATAAAGATAACTGTTTCTCTCTCATAATTTTATTGTCAGGTTGAAAGGAAATAAAAACCTTTAAAGTGCTTAGCACCTACCTGACTTGAGCTTGGTGAATGTTAATTTAACAACAATATTTTGAGACAGTGATTACAGTAAGGTGAGAAACGTTAACTTGGTTGAGCTCCTTCACTCTCCCAAGGGACTCGATCTTTGGAGGCAAAATGAAGAAGAATTTGGAGAAGGTTCCAAGTTAAAGAAAGTATGAGGGTTAGGGACCATCTCCTCTGTAAAGAGCTCCTCCTGAATCAGAGGAATCTTTCCCAATGCCATCCAGAGGTCACATAAGGTCATATATTCTATGTCACATATCATAATTTAAATATATTACAGGTAATAACATCAATCCATAGTGTTCCTCGTCTTTCTTAAAAGCATCACTGGCCATAAACCATTGCTTTCCCTTTTGTAAACTGTCCTGGGTTCAGGGAGTTAGTTGTCTGTATCTCTACTCTGGGACTGGCCCAAGCTGATGTTACCCCAGTCTCCTTCTTAAACAAGATCACACAAAACTGGGTGTCACCAGTCTGGACCTAAAATTTTTCCCTCTGGGAAATATTTTGAAAATTGCCTTTCTGGGAAATAAGCGAACTCTATCATAATAGATAAAAAATCATTCTAAGTTTTCAATAATTGTTATTATGTTATTTTATTATTGAAAAAATTGAGGTTCCAATTGGTTGAGCCATTTTCCAAGGGCATATCAAGAAGGATATGGTCCAACTAAGTCTCTCTCAAGTTATAAAGAAAGAAAAAGAAGAAAAAACATGGTCCACAAAGAACCCCAAAATCAATCTTTATAATTTACTCTCATAGAAGTTGAGTATTTGCCTAATGGTTTTAGAGAGGCACTTTGATTTTAAAAGTTTGGGGCTTGGGTCTGCAGAAAGGGTCTTTCTCTTCCCCTAAGAAGAGAGCATGATAAGATGGAAAGAATACAGAATTTGGAGTTAGAAAGTCCTAGGTTCAAATATCTGTTCTGTCCTTCCCAGGTGTATAACAAGTTGAACAACTCTCTCAACCTCTCTGAACTCTGCTTTGTTTATCCACAAAATAGCTGTAGCTATACTCAACTTGGAGGGCTGCAGGAAGGACCAGAGCTAATATATAAAACAGGCCTCACATGCATGTACCACAAACTCAGTGTGATTGCCTCTGCACCCCAACAATCTGCCACCTAATCTCTGGTTAGGAGCCTTGAACAATTGTCTCTAATCAGGAAATAGCCATGAGCTAGACATAAGATGGACTGTAACAATTTCAGAATTAGATGATGAGAAAGATGTTGAAATAACCAAGTTACCTCATTATTTGAAGGTAAAAAAAGATCTGATTAACTGCAGGGAGATTTCTTTGGTTCCATAGATTATAAAGATATAAGAAAGATATAGGGAGACAACAAAACAAATTTCTAGTTAAAAGCAGAGGATTTCCCACCAACTAACTCTTCTGCTTCTCCTTTCACCAGGAGGTAATTTTAGACAAAGTAATCTCTCAGAGATTTAAAGTCCTCAAGGGTGAAAATAAGATCCTAATGTCTGCTTAAAGGGCTGTTTTCAGGATTAAATAATATATGTGAAGCACTCACAGTCTCTAGTAGAATCAATAAATAAAATATGTTATAAGCATACCAAGGAGGACCATAACAAAATCAGAAAAAAACAAACTAAATTTACCAAAATTCATCAACAAATAATGAAAATACAGTGTATGCTTTAAAAAATGGGATTTATGTCACAATATCATGCACACAAATTTTAAAACATACCACAGCCACTATATTTTGAACATACATATATTTCTAAAAACATATGAAAAGAAGAAACATGGAAGGATATATATTTGAATACACTAGAGTGCACACTTAAGAGAAACAGGAGAAGGAGTAGGGATGGGGCAGGACTAGCAAAAATCATAAAATAAAATGAAATGAAAATAAGCCTTGACCTGACCAATGATGATGGTTTATCAGGAACTGAGGAGTAAGCGTCATTTAATTTTGTACCTAAGATCCCATGCTATTATATTTAAGTAACTATAAATTACTTGAATTCGTGCCTGCATTGCTTTACATACTCAGTATTTAGTAGCTAAAGAGCCTATATACCTAGACATATAAATCATGGATTTATGAGAAACATTTGTGAGAAACAAAAGATTTAGTGGTCATATAATCTAGCTCTACCATTTTGTAGAACAGAAAGTGAAGCCCAAGTTGAAAGGAAAATAAACGTTTGAGGGTTACTCAGCTAGTGAGCGGCTGTCATAGAGGTGACAACCATAGAGCTTGAACCGTACCATGAAGGCCTTCCAAAGAAACTGACTCATCCCTAGCCCCTGCTGCTGGAGCAAGGTGGACGGAATAGCCCTTCAACATGCTTGACTTGATCTGTCAATGTCTCTCTCCCACTAGGACCCTGATTAGAGCTGAAGTAAGCTCCAGACCCAAGAACAGCTACCATGAGCCCTTTCATGACAGTGTGTGCTGCTTGTCTCTCTCTACCCATGTAGTGAAAAAAGCAATCACAATGATTCTGTAGGCGGGGCCTCATCACAAGTTCAAAACCTCTTCCTGACAGGTCCCAGTGGAATTAAACCTTAAATGAAAGGGAAGCAAAAGAGGGATCCCATGGAAGCCAGAGGACCTGCCTGTTATCCCCAAGTCTGCAAACAACTAATTATTTGACTTTCGGGCAAGTCATTAACCTCTCTTGAGTGTCAGTTTTCTCAGTGCCAAAATAATGACAATATCAATCACATCCACTTCACAGGGGTGTGGAGGCAATCACAGACATTTAAGGATATAAAATGCATGAAAGGAAGTAGAAAAAGGTATTATGATGCATTCTTACTGCTATGGATTTTATCAAAAATAGCAATCTCCGTGTCGCCATAGCAAAGAAAATTACTAGTTGTGCTACATGGAAAAGTTTCCTAACAACCTAATTTTTATATTCATGACTTTATCAAACATAGTTCTAGATTCAAGAACTCTGAATTGACGATTCCAACCTGAGGGAATTTGGGGTGTGATATCAGGGAGGCCAGGCAAATGGTACAAGGGGAGCAGTGTAGGATAATGGAATCAGGATCTTGGGTCTGGATCCTGGCTCCTCTACAATGTGGGCCAACAGATAGTTTCATGTCTCTAATCTCCATTTCTCAATCACAAACAAGACTAACGTCACCTCTCCAGTAAGATTGTTGCCAGATTTCCATAAGGTATTGTATGTGGAAGATCCTGGGAGTGTAGACATACCTTCAGAAAAAAAAGAGAGAGAGAGAGAGAGAGAGAGATGGGAATCTGAGCTTCCATGCAAAGGCCCCCAGGAAGCTTTTAGGCATTTTAATGAGTATCCTGAATGGACTTGGAATATGGTTTTATGCAGTATTATGAGGTGACTCAAATCTGTATCATATGGCAAGAGGAAATCTTAGGAAATGAAAAATTTCCATGACTCAAATATAAAGCAAACTAAACATAATTATTTTAAGCAGTTGGTAGAGCAAAAGAAAGGAGCACTCATTTGACTTGATGTTTGAAAGCTTCTCCTAGAAGCAGAAGTTTAGAGACATCTCGTCTTCTGTGTATCCAGTCACAATATTTAGTCTTTTTGTGTATGGCATGCACATAATCATAATAGAGAAACACAACCTACTGATAGTAGAATCAACCCATCATCAAAATATAGAGGAGACTTAAATTAGCAAGCATGGCCATATGAATGGGATAAAAGACTGATTTTTTTGTTAATGGGATGGAAGGGAGGAGAGAGGAAAGAACAAGGGAATAATTTCTTCATCTTACTCAGTGAGAGTCAAACTTAGTGAAATAAAGATACAAATATATCGCTCAAAGATAGCAATATTAATAAAGTTTATATGGGGTAAATAAATTCTGTTTCAGAAGAGAAAGTCAATAGCTACTATCTAAAATTGATGACAATAGTAACAACAAAAATAGCCAACATTATTTAGCTCTATGTGCTGGGCACTGACCTACATCAGTTACAGGTATTAACTTATTTAATACTTAAATGTCTACAAATTGAGTTCAGCATATACTGCTCAGGTGATGGATGTATCCAAATCTCACAAATTACCTCTAAAGAACTCACTCATGTAATCAAATATCATCTGTTTTTCAAAAACCTATGAAAATAAAAAATAAAAAGTCATATTCAAATTCAAAACAAAGATAATAAATCTATGTTCTCTTCCTTAAAAAAATTGAAAGAACCCTATGACGCAGGCATATTTCTCTGTTATGAATAAGGAATTGAGGCACGAAGATGTTAGGTAACTTACCCAAGGTCATATAAAGGTAGTGAGCCCACGAGTTTGAACATATTATTTATAATCCTGGTGTATAAACAACCAAACAACTTTAGAATGCAATACGTTGAAGACGATGGCCTCTGAGCTGGGGTGGTGACAATTAAAGTAGAAAGAAAGACTTTTAGTTATCAGTTAATACTATTTGAATAGGCAAATTTTTTTTACTGCCCACTGAATAATTATATAATAAGAAGGAAAATATATCAATGTGTACTATAAGGGAATAGTGGACAGGAAGAGCAGATTCATAAGCTTTCAAATCGTGAAAGGCTTTCATGAGGAGAAGTGATTAAAATTGCTGTGAGTGTCTAGAAGGGGCAAAACCAAGACCAGTGTGTGAAAGGTACAGAAGGAGAGAGCCCAGGTCCACAAAGAGAATCAACAGGTGGAACTGTTCGCAGATGGAGGCTCATATGGCAACTGAGTGACCGTGTGGTGGGCATGTGGTAAGTCAGACTCCAGCCCCAGATGGGATTAGAGCAGATGCTGTCTAGGTCTCTTCCAAACCTGAGAATTGTGTGCCTCTTATCTTCACAGAAATTTCCAAATGTAAACTCGAATTAATTTGAATCAGAAATACCAGCTTAAGGCTCAGTTCCATAAAATGCAAGAGATGCCCAAGGAAAATCAGCCAGTTTCAGAATTGCTTAAAAACAAGCTCTACAAATAGGCCCAGAATTATAAACCAAAACGTCTACTGCAGAGGGAAAGATTCTGTCCTTCAATTCTGAAATTCTTTTTATTTCATTCTCATCCTCAGACCAATGGTCCACGTTGTCTCCATGGCCAAGAATAATCTCACCACAGTAACTGAATTCATTCTCATGGGCTTTACAGACCACCCCAAATTGGAGATTCCCCTCTTCCTGGTGTTTATGAGTTTCTACCTAGTCACCCTTCTTGGGAATATGGGGATGATTATTTTAATCCAAGTAGATGTCAAACTCCACAACCCAATGTACTTCTTCCTGAGCCACCTCTCCCTGCTGGATGCCTGCTATACCTCAGTCATCACCCCTCAGGTCCTAGCCACATTGGTCACAGGCAAAACGGTCATCTCTTACGGCCGCTGCGCTGCCCAGTTCTTTTTCTTCACCATCTGTGCAGGTACAGAGTGCTTCCTGCTGGCAGTGATGGCCTATGACCGCTATGTTGCCATTCGCAACCCACTGCTCTATACCGTGGCCATGAGTCCCAGACTCTGCTGGAGCCTGGTGGTAGGAGCTTATGTCTGTGGGGTGTCAGGGGCCATCCTGCGTACCACGTGCACCTTCACCCTCTCCTTCTGTGATGACAATCAAATCAACTTCTTCTTCTGTGACCTCCCGCCCCTGCTGAAGCTTGCCTGCAGTGACACAGCAAACAGAGAGATTGTCATCATCTTCTTTGGCAATTTTGTGATTTTGGCCAATGCCTCGGTCATCCTGATTTCCTATCTGCTCATCATCAAGACCATTTTGAAAGTGAAGTCTTCAGGTGGCGGGGCCAAGACTTTCTCCACGTGTGCCTCCCACATCACTGCTGTGGCCCTTTTCTTTGGGACACTTATCTTCATGTATCTGCGAAGCGGCTCGGGCAAATCCCTGGAGGAAGACAAGGTCGTGTCTGTCTTCTACACCGTGATCATCCCCATGCTGAACCCTCTGATCTACAGCTTAAGAAACAAGGATGTAAAAGACACCTTCAGAAAGGTCACTGGGAGACTCCAGGTGTCCCTGAGTATGTAGATCTGAGTGAGAGGAATTCTTGTTTTAGTCCGCTTTCTTCCCATATCAATATATCCCAATAGGCACCATTATTAAATCAACCTATACCCACAAATAGAGAGCAGATGGAAGGTAGGTACCACCAGGCACACAGGAAAAAACACAACTGTGGGGAAATTAGTTTCCAGCAATTCCATGTTCTTTCTTCCTGCCCCCTTCTTCCACTTTCAATCCATTCCTCAGCACTCAGCAGTCTCTTGCTATTTTCTAACGTCACAACTTACAGAATCTCAGGTCCCATAAGTCTTGAGTTTATTTCATTCTGCTCCAATACTCTCTGCACTCAGGCCTGGGCTTGCCATCCTTTCCCTCTTGTTTTTGCTCCCATCCATCCCACTTTTTTCTCTGTGTCAAAGATTGTATCTGGGGAGCTCTGTAAATTGTACAAATTGGTCTTTTTTTTTCTTTTAATATGAAGGACTGATCACCTCACTAAGCAGGGAGTTTTGTGTAAGGCAAAACTCAGTCTCCAACCTGCCAAGGGAAGGAAGTTTGAGAAATGAACTTCTCTTTTCAGAAGTTTACCCCCCTTAGAGTGTCTTCCTTCTTGCTCGGGCCGGAACAATGGAACTTGAAAATTTCCTTATCAGTTGGCACCTTACTGGTTTTGCTGTTCCTGCTTTCATGTTACTTTGGTATCTTCAAGATAAACTGAACCATATTACCTTTGGGAATGTCTCCTCAAGGTCTCTCGTTTCTGAAGGCCACGGCGCATTTCTTCACCTCCTCACCCTGTTGCCTGTCTCATGAACAGTTCTCTCCTACCAAGTATCCAGTTTCCAGGAACAGCAAATCAGAGAGCACAGACAGATAAACAGAGAGACAACGGAACCCAATACTACCCTCTCTAATGAGGATCTGGTAAGAGGGGAAAGTCGTCATGACTCCTGCACCAGACTGCAAAACCCTTGAGAACAGAATGTTTTCTTCACTGCTAAGTCCAAAGCCTTTTGAAAGAATTTTTTTAGTACAGGCTTGTTTCTATTTGAGCCTTCTGGCAACTCTATTGCAAATGGAAAAAACATGGTTTAATGTAAAATTCCCATTTTGCTATTAAGGAAGTATTTCCTCATGAGTCAAAGAGTACTCAGAGTATACAGCAGTAGACAAGGCATGGAGTCAGACTGAATTTGAATTCTGATTCCACCACTGACTTATTATGAGGCTTGGGTAAATGATTTAATTTTGCAGACATAAAGCAAGTATAACAATTCCCAATTCAAGAGGATATTGTAAAAATTAAATAAAATGAGGAATAAGAAATAGCCAAACACTAATCAGGCGTTCAATATAGATTGCTCCCATATCTTCTCTTCCCTTTCCTTCGCTTTCTGATGTCAACCCTAGACCCTTGCTAGAGTTTAATGGCCATTGACAAAAGTAAAATAGATCACCAGCCAATGATGGTAAAAGTCAATGAAAGCAATGAACTGAGGAAAATGTATAACTCAATCCTTTGTACCAAGGAATAAAATAAGTGAGTATTTAACTGGATAGGTGGAGTGCATGTATCTATGTCCCACATAGTCAAGGATAATAAAAGGATGTATTTTTAAGTGAATATGTTATTTTATGAATATATGAACTCCTCTACCCAACTTTGATTTCATGAAAAGTTGATCCTCATTATCTCTCCATATGGAAACAACAGTTTTATTAAAATAATTCATTGTGGAAGACAGTGGGGCGATTCCTCAAGGATCTAGAAATAGAAATACCATTTGATCCAGCAATCCCATTACTGGTATATATCCAAAGGATTATAAAGCATTCTATTATAAAGGCACATGCACAGATATGTTTATTGTGGCACTGTTCACAATACCAAAGACTTGGAACCAATCCAAATGCCCATCAATGATAGACTGGATAAAGAAAATGTGGCACATATACACCATGGAATACTATGCAGCCATAAAAAAGGATGAGTTCATGTCCTTTGCAGGGACATGGATGAAGCTGGAAACTATCATTCTCAGCAAACTGACACAAGAACAGAAAATTAAACACCACATGTTCTCACTCACAAGTGGGTGTTGAACAGTAAGAACACATGGACACAGGGAGGGGAACATCATACACCGGGGCCTGTCAGGGGGTAAGGGGCTAGGGGAGGGATAGCATTAGGAGAAATATCTAATGTAGATGACAGAGTGATGGATGCAGCAAATGGCATGTGTATACCTATGTAACAAACCTGCATGTTTTGCACATGTAACCCAGAACTTAAAGTATAATAATAATATTATTATTATTCACCACACATCTTGTAGTTGACAGATTCAGAAACAAGCACTGATCCATGTTGGGCTAATAAAAAGTTTTCATGGACATTGTGAGGTTGAACATGTAAAAGAAATTCAGAATAGAAAACCAGATTGACAAAGGTAGAGAATACCCAAATAGCTAATAAACGTAGGAAGAGCTGCTTATTCTCATTGGGAATTGAGAATAAGCATTATTCTCATGAGAATGATCAGGAAAATGCACACTTAAAACTACAATATGTTCACTAAGTTAGCAAAAATTTAAAACTATGACATCACTGTGTTGACAAAGATATGAAAAATGAGTAGTATAAATGGGTTTAACAACTTTATAAAGTAATTTGGCAATCCTTTAGGAATAAAAAATATACAACCAATGACCCAGATATTCCAGTGAGCTAGCTATACACAGTGGTGAAACTCTTGCCCATGCACACTAGGATATGGGTTCAGAATGTTCATGAAGTATTGTTGTAACAGCACAAACCTCAAAACACTTTCCTTTCATTTTTCTTTCTTCTGGCCTGGGGAATGGATGTGATGGCTGGAGCCCTGGCAGCTATTGTGGACCATAAAGCGACTTAAATATGAGAGCAATGCATAGAAAACAGCAGAGCAGGGAAAAAGAGAAGCTTAAGTCCCTGATGACCTTTTTAATCCACCATATGGGCCCTGGGCTGCCTATCCTTGGGTCTCTTTTATGTGAGAAAGAAACATTCATCTTATTAAAGAAAGTACCTAGAAACAATATAATTTTTTTGAAAAATGGGCTAAACAAAGTCATAATATAGGGATATATACACATATGACAAAGCTTTAAACCACACAAGTAAATTATTATAACCACAGCCAAGATATAGGAGCAAGGAGAGTTGCGAAGGGGGAGGACCTCATAACAAACTTCTGGAGAGAGGAAGTATTCTATTTATCTTTGATAGCAATTGACTGAGAATTTTTTTAAAGTTTTTTAAAAACTGTATTTATTTTAAGGTACTTTTTTGTATATGTATTATATTTCTTTTAAATATACCAATAAATAAAAATGCAGACCCCACGGCACTCCTAAACTAGCATGGAAGCCTGAATCATGGCTTCTATCACCCTGTCAGACAGTGGCACACACCTCTCTTTCCTTGGCAACAACATAGTGGAATTCAAGGGGAGATAGGAGACTCCTCCTCAGTTATGGCTTTTCTCTGCTCTGTTGTTTTGACTAATTTTGCACCATTAAAGCAGCCATTCTCTCTTTTTCTTTTTTTTTTCTTTGTTTTGTTTTGTTTTGTTTTGTTTTGTTTTGTTTTGTTTTGTTTTGTTTTGTTTTCTTGGAAGGAATCTCACTCTGTCACCAGGCTGGACTGCAGTGTCAAAATCTTGGCTCACTGCATCTTCTGCCTCGTGGGTCCAAGCAATTTTCCTGGCTCAGCCTCCCAAGTAGCTGGGACTACAGGCACATGCCACCATGCCCAGCTAATTTTTGTATTTTTAGTAGAGACAGGGTTTCACCATGTTGGCCAAGATGGTCTCGATCTCCTGACCTTGAGATTTGCCCACCTCGGCCTCCCAAAGTGCTGGGATTACAGGCGTGAGCCACCACGCTGGGCCTTTATGTTTTTATTGACAAAAACTGTAAATATTTGTAGTATACATCACACTTTGATATATGTATGCACTGTAGAACTACTAAATCAAGCTAATTATTTTTTTATATTATACTTTAAGTTCTAGGGTACACGTGCAGCTCCTGCAGGATTGTTACATAGGTATAGACATGCCATGGTTGTTTGCTGCACCCATCCTCCCATCATCTACATTAGGTATCCTTCCTCAATCCCCCCACCCACTGCTATCCCTCCCCAACCCCCGCCCTGCCCCCAACAGGCCCCATGTGTGATGTTCCCTTCCCTGTGCCCATGTGTTCTCGTTGTTCAACACCCACTTATGAGTGAGATATGCAGCGTTTGGTTTTCTGTTCTTGTGTCAGTTTGCTGAAAATGATAGTTTCCAGCTTCATCCATGTCCCTGCAAAGGACATGAACTCAACCGTTTTTATGACTGCATAATATTCCATGGTATATACGTGCGACATTTTCTTTATCCAGTCTATCATTGATGGGCATTTGGATTGGTTCCAAGTCTTTGCTATTGTGAATAGTGCTGCAATAAACATATATGTGCATGTGTCTTTATCATAGAATGCTTTATAATCCTCTGGATATATACCCAGTAATGAAATTGCCAGGTCAAATGGTATTTCTGTTTCTAGATCCTTGAGGAATCACCATATTGTCCTCCACAATGGTTGAACCAATTTACACTCCAACAGTGTAAAAAGTTCCTGTTTCTCCACATTCTCTCCAGCATCTGTTGTCTCCTGATTTTTTAATGATTGCCATTCTAACTAGTATGAGATGGCATCTCAGTGTGGTTTAAATTTGCATTTCTCTAATGACCAGTGATGATAAGCATTTTTTCATATGTTTGTTGGCTGCATAAATGTCTTCTTTTGAAAAGTATCTGTTTGTATCCTTCACCCACATTTTGAGGGGATTGTTTGGTTTTTTCTTATAAATGTGCTTAAGATTGCAAAAATTTTTGCCCATTCTGTTGGTTATCAGTTCACATTAATGATAGTTTCTTTTGCTGTGCAGAAGCTCTTAAGTTTAATTAGATCCCATCTGTCTATTTTGGCTTTTGTTGCCATTGCTTTTGATGTTTTAGTCATTAAGTCATTGCCTATGCCTATGTCCTGAATGATATTGCCTAGGTTTTCTTCCAGGGTTTTTCTGGTGTTAGGTCTTATGTTTAAATCTTTAATCCATCTGGAGTTAATTTTTGTATAAGATGTAAGAAAGGGGTCTAGTTTCAGCTTTCTGCATAAGGCTAGCCAGTTTTCCCAACTTCATTTATTAAACAGGAAATCCTTTCCCATTGTTTGTTTTTGGTGGATTTGTCAAAGATCAGATGGTTGTAGATGTATGATGTTACTTCAGAGGCCTCTGTTCTATTCCATTGGTCTATTTCTCTGTTTTGGTACTGGTACCATGCTGTTTTGATTACTGTAGCCTTGTAGTATAGTTGGAAGTCAGGTAACTTGATGCCTCCAGCTGTTCTTTTTTCCTAGGATTGTCTTGGCTGTGTGGGCTCTTCTTTGGTTCCATGTGAAGTTTAAGGTGGTTTTTTTTCCCAATCTGTGGAGAAGATCAATGGTAGCTTGATGGGGATAATCAAGCTAATTTTTAATAATATGCATAGACCCAGTGAGTGCTTGGCTACTTCTTATTTATTGTTTTAATTTAATTTTTACAATATCCTCTTGAATTAGGAATTGTTATACTTGCTTTAGACCTGAGGAAGTAAATAATTACCCAAAGTCTCACATAGTAACATTTTTGTTATTGCATGTTAATTAGCTTGATTTAGTAGTTCTACAATGGATATGTATATCAATACGTACAATATTTATGTTATTGTTAATTACAATACACACTTTTTGTGGTAAGAACATTTAAAACTACTCTCTTGGCTATTTTCGAGTTTCAATTCTCAAAGCAGTTTTTCTTTATGTCAAAGTTAAATATCCTGTATGACTGAACACTTATCCCAGGGAATATTTAGAGGCAAGTGATTAAACTGAAGAACACCCGGTGCTTAATGTTCTGCCACAGAATAGAATGGACAGGTAAGCCATGTGGGCTTACTGAGGTCTGAAGAACTGCCTATGAGTTCAGTCAGGCTTCCTTGAATCCAGGCTAATAGATGAGTCTATTCCTAGAATCCAGGAGGAGTCCCAGCCTCCTCCTCCTGACTGCCTTCACCACCTCTCTAAGCATCCCACACAACCTCTAGCTGCTGTTGGAGAAGCTGTGTGACCTCAAGTGAGACACGCAACCCCATGGGTCTGCCTCTTCATCTGTAATGTGTCAAAGAATTAAATCACAATTACCTTTGCACCAACCTAATAGATCTGGATTATCTCTTTGCTTCTTTCTAGCTCTGAAGGAAGTAGCACAAAGGTGGCAGTCCTCACTCCCCGAAGAGCACACAGAGAAGCATGGGAAATGATGTCATTCAGGGTCTGCCACTTACCCTCCTGAGCCTTTTAATCCCCAGGCCCACTGTTTGCCTACCTAGATGAAGAGAAAGGAGGATTTAATATTGCCGCAGTCAGCTCTAACTGAAGGGAGCAGGCTTCTCCCAGAAATTGGAACCCCTGTCACATTCATTAATTAATGGTTTGCAGGCAAGAGTGGACTCACAGAACCCCCACTGAGGGCAGGTAAATCATCACAGTGACTTGCAGAGAAAAGGGGAGAGTTTCACTTTCATTTAACATCATCATTTTTGTATATAAGCATCACCTTAGGTGTTGCACACAAGATGATAAAACCATCCAAGGATTCAGTTGGATCAGAAAACTCAATGATTCAGAAACAAGATAATCTTAAGTGGGTTGTTTGGGCAAGAAGGCAAAACAGCTGGGCACCTAGAGGAACTCTGAGGTCCCAGGCTCTGAATTTTACCCAGCAATGCTGTGTAAAACCAGGTACACTCTCCGGTCCTGCTACCTGCTGCAGGGGTGTTCAAAGGTGGGTTTCTAGCATATGCATAAAATTGGCCAGAAGAAGATTTAGTAATTGCATTTTTTTATGGATTTCAGATTCTCACAGCATCAATCTCATTCTCCTTGGACCTACTCGGAAACAGGAGAAATATTAACAGTGCTTCACAGAAGTTCCTCACAGGAGCACAAGGACCAGCTCTTTCCCTATGAGGTAATGTAAATTCTAAAATTATAATATGTTTGAAAATAAAATACATTCCAGAGACTATTCAATGTGCTTTCCAGTTTTTGAACATAATTTAAACTTTATCTGTGTCGCCTTTCAGGCAAGTTACTTATCTTCCCCAACCTTCAATTCTGTCTTCCATAAAACAGGCACAGAAAGACACACTTTGCAGAGGCTGTAATCAGTAACAAATATGTCAAGTGCAGGAAACAATAGTTGGCATCGAGTTATATTATTACTGCTCTACACCACACCATCACCAGGTGCTCAGAGCATGAACAGAGGATCATCCAGCCAGCTCTGGGGAGGTTGTCCCTGCTGGTGATATTTGTAAGAAAGACATTTGTAACAAGAACCTTTTGAGAAGATAATGTGGAAATAAATATTATAGGAAGAGGGAGTACAATGAGGCAGGTAATGAGCTGGGAAATGTCTCCCGACCGCTGAATATCCTGGCTGTCCTGCCCCAGTCCTCCCCACCCTATGGTCCCGTCCTGGACTTGTTAGTTCTGGTTTGTACTTTCACGAATCTGTTGCCTTTCCTGAGGCACCAAATGGGACACTAGTGTTGAGGTCCCACCAAGACTGGTTTCGGAGGGAGTGTCTTTTGACTTAGTGGGTGAAAGTCACTTCTCTGGGCTTCATTTTCTCTTTTACAAAATGAAGAAAATATAGTAGACCAGGTGCATTAAATGTTTTAAACAGTAGAGCCCTGCTTCTAAGCAAAATGAAATGAAGAACCTCGTTGTTTATAAGAATTCTGAGGCTGAAATGGCAGCACCCACCTGCTGAGCCTTCCCTTCACACATGTCACTGCTGTGTCTCCTTGAGACAGCCCTGGAAGGCCGAGGCTGAGAAACACAGCTGAAAACCACAGAACCACATCACCAAGGTCCTTTCTGTCTCTAGGGTTCTGTGTGTCCGTAAGTCCTGGGTCTCTGGGGGTGTTCGTGGGTATTTTCAACCGGTGTTGGGAGGGGCATAGTGAGCCACCACTCCCAGTGTGTCAGGATTTTCTGAGCCCACCCTGACAGCCATGTGCACAATGAGTGTTCTCTAAACACTGGAAAGAGAAACAAGTCACTCGGGTGCTTGCTTGACATAATGCCATATCCAAATGTAGGGCGTCAGGCATATGTGGGTCCAGAAACTAACAGATAAGCTTGGGGTTTCCAGGAATGTTCTTATTGTGCAAGTTCTCCCATTGAGAAAATCACTGACTTGCATGGTTGAGGCATTCCAAGTTGTAGCTACCACTCTCCAGGAGAAAGCAGACAGATGAATGTATTCCTCTAGGCAAAAGAGGTCAATCCGAGAGAGCATGACAGCATCTGTTCTCAGGCTGCATGAATAAAGTTATGCAAGTCCAGTGGGACATGTCCAGAGCTAAACTAAAAGGTCACGGCCCTTCTAGGGAAAAAAAGGTGCTGTGGTTGACCAATCATAACAGCATAAATCCTACCAACCAGTGAGATAATGCTATCAGTTTGTAAAGCATATGATTATTTAGAAATCTGAATCTGCGGTTATTTAGTTCACATATTGAAACACTTGAAGTAATCTTTTAAGAGGCTCCAAGAAACATAATGTTTGTTTTTTGTTGTTGTTGTTGTTGTTTTTGAGACAAAGTCTCACTATGTCACCGAGGCTAGCAGGCAGTGGCAGAGCCTCGACTCACTGCAGCCTCCACCTCCCGGGTAAGTAATTGAAATTACAGGCACACACATCCATGCCCAGCTAATTTTTGTGTTTTTATAAGACAGGGTTTCACCTTGTTAGCCAGGCCGGCCTCGAGCTCCTGACCTCAGGTGGTCCAACTGCCTCGGCCTCCCAAAGTGCTAGGATTACAGTTATAAGCCACCTCACCCGGCCCATATTTATAATCTTATGATTCAGAGACAGGCACAGCAGAGAGTCGTGGGAGTTTAGCTAGTCAAGTATGTCCTAAAGCATAGATTACACACCTCAAAATTTCCATACCCCCCTCCAAGAAAGGACTCTGTGGCTGAATAATCATGGAAAATGCTACCTCGGGAAGAGTTATTAAGTCAGAGAATAGGATAATAGATTGGAGTGACAATGCAAGATGTCTATACTAGAAAGTTTCAAAATGAGTCATGGTCATAGTAAGGACAAGTTGAGAAGAGATGCCACTGTGTCCGTACCAACCACAACCAGGCTGAAGGCATGAGCCATGTTTTGTGTCACATATGGTCCCTTTGGACACAGTAGAGAATTAATATGTAGGTTGGCTACAGACCTTCAACGTTCTAATTTAGGTACTGGCTACTACAAAAAAAAGCAGCTGGATAAATCAAAATCTCTTTTTCAAGGTATTTGAATTAAGAAACCCAGAAATAATTGTTCTGTCTCAACAGAACGAAAGGTGATGGACCTCCATGAGGTATTGAGCCACAGCCAAGGATAAGCCAAATTCCTGAGAAAGCAGAGAAGATTTTAAAACAATAGGAAACTCCTCCATCCCTCTCCCATTTCCCCAACAATCTTGCATGTTTTTCACATGTACCCCAAAACATAAAATGCAATAAAAAAATTAATAAAACAATAGGAAACTCCTTTGACAGAGGATTAGAAAGGAGGAGACAGTGGGGGCACAGAAGAATCACAGTAAAAGCCGTGCTCTGGAAGAAAGAGGCCTAAACTCCTGCTCTTAAGGTCCTGAGCATCTCCTGAAATTCAGTACTCCGGGACTCCCTTCCATTCTCAGTTTCCATTAGATCTGCCTCCATTAGGCCAAAGGAGGTGAGAGCAATAGGAGAACCAGGGTTGTCCCTGCCCATGCTAACATTAATCAGTAGATTTTATATGCACCAATTCCCACACACTAGTGGAGTTGTTCATTATTAGGAACTTGGTGAATCTGGTATTCTTTCCAAGTCTGGAATACTAGGACTTTGGTTTTGGCTCATGAGCCATGAAATCCCTAGGATCAAAATCAGTAGGCAGCCATGAAGGATTCTGTGGAAGTTCTATGTCTGGTAGGACCTCATATTTCACAAACAAGTCCCTAAACCTGTTTCCAACCAGCCTCCTAGTGAGTCTTAGAATCGCTGATGGAGCAGCCTCCACCTGCTCTCCAGGGGTGTCATCCTGGAAAGCACAGCCCAGAACAATCAGTAGCTGACAAAGGAACTCACTCCACTACCCAAAAGGGAAGAATCAACCTGATTTCTGCAGAAAACTGATTCTACCGAACACTATGAACCCTTTCTATGAACTACCTCTGTAGTACAGAGGTAACAAAGTACAAGGTGTACTGTCAAGAAGAACCAGTGTAGGATACAAGCAATGTCTTGCTGTTATGATATGATTGTTTAATCTTGGCTTCAGTACTTGCAATTTATTCTTTGACAAGTCACTTTAATTTCCTGAAACTCGGATAACACATTTCAACAGTGAAACTCATTAACAGCTGTACTAGGATTATTGGCAAGAATCAGTAAGTTAATGCAGAAATGTTCAACACAGAATAAGGGCTCCATGAACCTAATGGCTTCACAGAATCACCTTCTTTGACGGTCCCTCAAGAAAAGAAATTCAAGGCAGGCGATGACCTGGTTCCTAGGAGAGCAAAAACAGATTATGAAAGTACACACAAGGAATTGTTGAGATAGCTGGGAATGTCTGACTTGGAGAAGAGTCTAGATAAAAGTAGGCATCACCACTATTTGTCCTAGAAGAGTTGGGTTTATCCAACAAGCAGAACCAAGTGTAATATTAATGTGTAGAAGGTATAGAAAGAGCAATCTGGCTTTCTTAACAGGCAGAATTTTTCCAAAGGCAGAGTGGATAGAAAGCTCCCATCACATAAAGGGCCCTACCTCTGGCAACGCTGGAGGCAGCATTCACACGATGTCTGTATGAATGGCCCTGCCTGGAATCACACAGGCACAGCCTAAGACGCCACGTAGAGGCAGCCCTGGAGCACACCTGGGCTAGATGACAATTTAGGGGAAGTATTCTAGCACAGAGAGACCCCTTATGTGTCCCTTCCAGTCTTGATAGTCTGATATTCTCTGGTCTTAAAGAAAATATCCCAAACAATAATAAGCAAGTGAATTTGAAGAAAGATTGCATCAAGGTCCCATTTCAGGTGGGATGCAGAGACAGGTAAAAGCTTTCCATAGTAACTTCCAGTTGTGAACTCTTAAGATGGTAAATACTTTTTTCTCTCTCTGAGCAGAGGCTGGGACATTTACTTAACACCTGACACTGAAGAAACCAAAGACCTTGAGTTCTGAAATCTCAATTTCATTCTCCTCTTCAGGTTGACCAGCTACATTGAGCTTATGACCAAAAGAAATCTAAGCACTGTGACAGAGTTTATTCTTATAGGCTTCACAGATCACCCTGAACTGGCAGTTCCTCTCTTCCTAGTGTTTCTCAACTCCTATCTTGTCACTCTTCTGGGGAATGTAGGCATGATTATTCTAATCCAAGTGGATATCCAACTCCACACCCCCATGTACTTCTTTCTGAGCCACCTTGCCTTCCTGGATGCCTGCTATGCCTCAGTAATCACCCCTCAGATTCTGGCCACACTGGCCACAGACAAGTCGGTCATCTCCTATGGCCACTGTGCTGCACAGTTCTTTTTCTTCACAATCTGTGCAGGCACGGAGTGTTACCTGCTGTCAGTGATGGCCTATGACCGCTTTGTTGCCATTAGCAGTCCACTGCGCTACAACATGACCATGACTCCAGGTACATGCAGGGTCTTATTGGCCGTGGCCTACATCTGTGGGGTGTCAGGGGCCATTCTGCGTACCACGTGCACCTTCACCCTCTCCTTCTGTGGTGACAATCAGATCAACTTCTTCTTCTGTGACCTCCTACCCCTGATGAAACTCGCCTGCAGCAGCATGACACAAGCTGAAATTGTCATTCTATTTTTTGCAAAATTCATGTTCCTAGCCAATGTCATGATTATCCTGATCTCCTACATGCTCATTATCAGAGCCATTTTGAGGGTGGAGTCAGCAGGTGGGCGAGCCAAGGCCTTCTCCACCTGCACCTCCCATCTCACCACTGTTGTCCTCTTCTTTGGGACACTTGCCTTCATGTACCAGAGAAGTAACTCTGACAAATCCTCAGAGGAAGACAAGATAGTGTCTGTCTTTTACACTGTAATCATCCCTATGTTGAACCCCTTGATCTACAGTCTGAGAAACAAAGATGTAAAAGTTGCATTCAGAAAAGTCATTGGCAAATTCCAGTTTCCAAGGAATGCAGCTTTCAGTGAGGGTCCTTCATCGTGACCCACCTTTTCTCCAGGTCTTCATATTCCAATGACATCAACACCAGATGGTGCTTTCCCCCAACAGTGTACAGTAGGTAGCGTTCTTCAGCACCTGGAAGTGTGCAGGTCCTTAGAGAAAAATACAAGTTTCATGATGTGTGTTTGGATGACTTCTTCTCCCTCCATTTTCTTCCCCCTTCTCTCTTTAGCCCTCTCAAACTTTGTGGGTTCTAGTACTACTCCCTGGCACCACAGAAATAAAAAGTAGCATAGTCATAAGTGAACTGATCACCACATCCAACCCCCCACTTCCTAACACAGCCATGCTTGGGTTTCTCAGTTGCTCTTACTTACTCTTTTGTTACTGTGCTCACTGATACTGACTTTTACTCTTTGTAGAAAATTATAGCTATAAATCGTACTAATTGAAGAATAAGGTGTTTTCTGTGGTATGGATAACCTGCCAACTCATTATGAAGTGAACGAAAAGAACCTGTGAACCCAGTGACATTTCCAATCAGAAAAAATTAAAGTAGTTCGGTAAAGGGTGCTTTCTTTTGGCTACTCTTCCTTTAATGTCTTCCTAAATGGTTTCTAATATCTGAAGGACTATAATTTCTTCTTAAGTAACAATTCTCTAGATTCTGAATCTCCAAATTCTTTTTTTTTCTCTTCCTAAACACAGTGCCTGCCTCATTTCAATTACTGCTTTCAGACTCATTCCCAGAGTCTGCAAACTCAACAATGACAGATCTGTAGCAAATAGTCTCAATTGCTACTACTTTCTCGGGTAAAAATAGCCTCTATGATTATAGAAGTAAATAATTACTGTCCACAGCAGAAGGTGAACTCCTTGAGGACAGGGTCATAATGCTTCACTTAATACTGTCTTCTATATTGCTGCTTCTGGTACACTGAAAACTGCTATACATTTATGAAAGAAATTAAAGAAGAGACAAATAAATAGAAAGGTATCCCACATTCATGAATTGGAAAGCTTAATATTACTAAAATATTCATTTTTTCCAAAGCATTCTACAGATTCAATGCTATTCCTATCAAAATCACAATGGCATTTCTTAGAGAAATAGAAAAATAGAAATTGTATATGAAATAATAAAACACCTAGGTTAGCCAAGGCAATCTTTATAAAGAATAAGCTGGAGGTATAACATTTCCTGATTTCAAAATATGTTACAAAGTTATAGTAATTTAAACAGTATGGTACTGACATAAAAATATACATATACATCAATGGAACAGAATGCACTGCCCAGAAATAAACTCACATATGTATGGTCAACTGATCTTTGACAAAGGTGCCAAGAATACACACTGGGGAGAAAGACCATCTCTTCAAAAACTAGTATTAGGAAAACTGCATGTCCATATGCAAAAGAATGGCATTGGATCCTATCTTATGCATACACAAAAATCAACTCTAGATAGATTAAAAACTCAAATGTAAGTTTTTAATTACATTTGAAACTGTGCCAGATATAGGTGAGGGGGAGGAAGGCAGCAAATCACACTGCCATGTGTGTACCTATGCAACAATCTTGCATGTTAGTCACATGTACCCCAAAACCTAAAATGCAATAAAAAAATAAATAAAAATAAAATTTAAAAAAATAGGAGAAAAATTTATGACATTGGTCTTGGTAATAATTTCATAGATAATGAAACCAAAAACACAAACTGATAAAGTTAAAGAAATCAGACTGCAGGCTGGACTCCAAGGACCTGACCTCAAAAGCATTTCTGCCTCTGCCACAATATAAAATGAATAAATAAGTAAACAAACAAACAAGTCAGAAAGCCACCACAACTTCTGGCTTCAAGATTCTGTTTCTGCTGAGAGAAAGCAATGAATGCTCCATGTCCTACCTTTTTAAAATAAAGTGAGTTTTTAAAAAAATCCAAAATTGAGGAGTGGTGCTATATCAAACCAAATATCTTCAGTACAGCAAAGAAAATAATCATTAGAGTGAAAAAGCTACCCAAAGCATAGGAAAAATATTTGCAAGCCATATGTTTAATAAGAAGTTAATTGCTAAAATATATATATGAAACTCCTGCAACTCAATTGTAATAAAATAAATAATTCAATTTAAAGATGAACAAAGGAACTGAATAGACATTTCTACAAAGAAGACCTACAAATGGCTAGCAGATATGCTCAGCATCACTAACCATAAGGGAAATGCAAATCAAAACTCCAATGAGATATCACTTCACACCTATTATGAAGGCCACTACCATAAAAAAGATAACAAATGTTGGTGAGAATGTACAAAAATTGAAACCCTTGGACATGTTCCAGTGTCCAGGAGGATGAAACATGTTTGTGGGAATGTTAAATGGTACAGCCACTATGGAAAACAGTAGAGAGCTTCCACAAAAAATTAAAAATAGAATTATCAAATGATTCAGCAGTCCCACTCTTGGGCATATGTCCAAAAGAGTTTAAATTAGGATATCAAAGAAAGATCTGCACTCCCACATTCATTGCATCATTATTCACAATAGCCTAGATATCGAAACAATCCAAGCATTTATCAACAGAGGAATGGGTAAACAAAATGTGATACAGACAAAAAAAAAAAGAAATATTAGTCATTCTTAAAAAAGGAAATCTTACCATTTGCTACAGGATGATGAACCTGGAAGACATGCACTTAGTCACATAAGTTAATCACAGAAGGAAAATACTGTATGATTCCACCTTAAGGAGAGGTATCTAAAATATTTAAACTTACAGAAGCAGAAAATACAATGATGGTTGCCACAGCATGAAGGAAAAGGGAAATCAGCAGTTGTTTTTGAGTGGGTATGAAGTTACAGTAATAAAAGAGGAATAAGTCCTGGAGATCTGCTGCACAACCTAGAACCTATAGTTAACAATACAGTGTTGCACACTTGAAAGTTTATTAAGAGGGTAGATCTCATGCAATTTTTCTTCCCACAGAAAAAAAGGAAAAGGAATAAAAGGAAACTTTTGAAGGTGATCAATATGTTTGATATTTTGATTTTCGTAATTGTATTATATGTAAGAATATGACCAAACTCATTACATTTTATATATTAAATATGTATAGTTTTTGGTATATCAATTATACCTCAGAAAAGTATAAATTAATTAATGGCTGCTTCAGAAAAAATCTTACAGAACATTGTCATAATTTCATTTGCATGTTATGGCAACGCTAAGGGTTGAGTAATAAAATATTATTAGTGTCTATTTTACCTTCTCTACACAATTTTTTAAAGAAATTGTTGACCAGGGGTGTAAATGCAGAAATGCATAGAATTTATAATAAAAGTGGACTTGCATCCTCTCTGCTATTTAATAACTGTGCAAATTACCAAAACAAATCTACCTTCTCAGAACATCAGTGTTCTCAAGTTAAAAAAGAATAATATTTCCTACCTGAAAGAATTGTTATAAAAATTAAAGATGATGAAAATTAATTTGTAAGTTATGATTAGTCAGAATTGGTTAGGTTTTCTGTAGCAACAAGTAACTCCAAAAAAAGATTTTATTGTTCACAATGCTTGACTCAGGCAAACTGATGGGGGTTCTGCTTCATGTAGTCATTCAGGCACCCAGGATTAAGAAGCTCCGCCATTTTAATAGCTGTACTGCCGGGAGCATGCAAACTTCTCAGTCACCAGAGCAGAGGATAAAAGACTACAAAGTTACACATGGACATTTACTGCTTAAGTACATTGGTTAAAACTAGTCACATAGTCCTGCCTCACTAAAAGGAACCCATTAAAGATAAAAGAAAAATGTTATATTGGCTCAGCAATACTGACTGTCCTAGGGATTATCTGTGGTTACAATTATTAACATTCCAAAAAATCATGAATAATCAGATTACTTTTTTATTGTTCATTTTATTTCCTACAAATTACTCCTCCCACATTTGGGGAAATTGTTATGTTTTTTCTGTACAAAGGCTTATTTTGTATTGGCAAAATTTACTTGTTTTTGGATACCTCAGATGGTACTGGAGAAGATTTGGAAAAAAGCAACCTTAGGGGTAGGGAATAAAGTCTTCTGCTTTGGGTATGTTTTACACACACACACACACACACACACACACAAACTACCAGTCAACTGAGAATTGGCCTTTCTTCATCTCTCATCCTTCTTACTCTGTCCAGGGGCTTCTTTCTTTTCTTTCTTCTCTGCTTCTTCAGTTCATATGGCAGGGGTCATGGCCTTGTACAAAATATAGGTTTCATATATTTTAGTTTTACTCGGTATACATTTTTTCATATTTTTTATTCAGCTGGTAAAGTGTTTTAGACTACATTGTATTTCACTAATAATATTCCCAGAGAAGGACTCTGATTAATTGAGTTTGGTTTAGATGCCAATACATGTTTCAATGAAATGTGGCCTGGTAGAAAGAATGTTGTGTACAAATGACTACTCCAAAAGTATCCATGCTGCTGCCACATTGCATGCACATGCACACTCCTAGCCTGAGAACCAGTCCAGTGAGCCCATCCCTGGCAAAGCCACACCACTACTACTACAGTCTAACCCACTGAGACACTCACAAACACTACTAATATGGATTATAGCTGAAGAAGCTACTAAAGCACACTATTGTGCTTACCCAGAACCAAAGCCAGGGTACCCCTGCCCAATTGACATCATAGGACACATTTATAGTAATAATTCTTTCATTATGAAAGCTACTCCAGTAAATTGAAAAAGGTAACTATTCCACCAGATGCACTGATAATGTAGCAGCATGAGAAACATTAAAAAGTTAAAAAAGAAATGATGCCTCCAAAGGATCACAATAATTTACCATTAGCAGACCTCAAAAAAAAAGAAAATTTATGGAATGCAAAAAAAAAAAAATCAAAAGAATAATCTTCATAAAATTCAGTGAAATACAAGAAAATATACATATATAATTCAACAAAATAAGGAAAACAATTCATGATCTGAGTGAAAAAATTAATGAAGAGATAGATGTTATTAAAAAGTAATGAAAAAGAAATCTTGGATGCTAATAAAGTTTGGCTTTGTTCCCACTCAAATCTCAGCTTGAACTGTAATTCCCATAATCCCTACATGTTGTGGGAGGGGCTCAGAAGGAGATAACTGAATCCTGGACGTGGTTACCTCCTTGCTGCTCTCAGGATAGTGGTTGAATTCTCATGAGATCTGATGGTTTCATATGGCGATTTCCCCCTCTTCACTTTACACTTCTCCTTGCTGCCACCACATGAAGCAGGACACGTTTGTCTCCCCTTCTGCCATGATTGTAAGTTTTCTGAGGCTTCCCCAGACCTTTGGAACTGTGCATCAATTAAACCTCTTTCCCTTATAAATTACCCAGTCTCAGGTATGTACATCCTTATAGCAATGTGAGACTGGACTAATATAGATGCAAAGAATTCAATGAATCAAATCAAATCATATAAACAAGTGAGAGCTTCAATAATAGATTAGATCAAGCAGAAGAAGGAATTTATGAATCTGAATACAAGTGTTTTGAAATAATCCAGGCAGACAAAACAAACAATAAAAAAGAATGAAGAACACTTACAGAGTTATGGCACATCACTAAGTGAACAAATATTTCAAATATTCACACTACAGATGTTAAAGAAGAAGAAGAGATGGGGGGGGGGGGAAATGTAGAAAACCTATTTAATGAAATAACAGCTGAAAATTACCCAAGTCTTGAAAGAGATATGAACATCTAGATTCAGGAAGCTTAAAAGCCCATAAATAGATTCAACCTAAAAGATCCTCTCTGGGTCACAATTTAGTCAAACTTTTAAAAGTCAAAGAGAATTCTAAAAACAGCAAGAGAATATGTCAAGTCACGTATAAGGGAATCCCCATTACACTAGCATAAGACTTCTCAGCAGAAACCTTGGAGGTCAAGAGAATATAGAATAATATACCCAAAATGCTAAAAAAAAAAAAAAAAAAAAAAAAAAAAAAAAAAAAAACCTGTCACCCAAGAAAATACCATACCCAGCAAAGCTTTTCTTCAGAAATGATAGGGAAATAAAATATTTTCAGGAAAGAAAAGACTGAGGAAATTTATCAACACCAGCCTGACTTCACAAGAGAAACTTAAGGTAGTCTCACATCTGGAAGTGAAAGAACAATAACTACCATCATGAAAACACACGAAAATATAAAACTCACAGGAAGAGCAGATGCACAAAGGAGAAAGAGAAAGGAATCCAACCTTGTCAATGCAGAAAAATGCTAAACTGCAAAGATAAATAATGAGAAGAAAAAAGTTTAAAAGAGTGTACAAAACAACCAGAAAACAATTGACAAAATGACAGAAGTCCTCACCTGTCAATAATAATCTTGAATGTAAATAAATTAATTTATCGAATTAAAAGAGATACACTAGCCAAATTGGAAACAAAGAAAAAAAGACCTAACTATAGGCTATGGATCAAAAACTTAAATCTAAGATTCAAAACTGTAAAAATTCTGGAAGGTAACCTAGGAAACCTCTTCGGGACATTGACCTGGGCAAAGAATTTATGACTAAGACCCCAAAACCAAAGGCAACCAAAACAAGAATAGATAAATGGGACCTAATTAAACTAAAAAGCTCTGTACAGCAAAATAAATAATTATCAGAGTAAACAGACAACCCACAGAATGGGAGAAAATATTTAAAACTATATATCTAACAAAGGACTAATAACCAGAATCTACACAGAACTCAAATCAGAAAGAAGGAAAAACAAAGTGGGCAAAAGACATGAATAGACATTTCTCAAAAGAAGATTTATAAATAGCCAACAAACATGCGAAAAAATGTTCTCACTAATCATCAGAGAAATGCAAATTAAAACCACAATGAGATACTATCTTATCAGAGCCAAAACAGCCATTTTTATAAAGTCAAAAAACAATAAACATTGGCATGGCTGTGGCAAAAAGGGAATGCTTACACATTGCTGGTAAAAATGTAAATTAGTTCAACCTCTATGGAAAACAATATGAAGATTTCTTAAGGAACAGAAAAAGAACCTATCTCCTGTATATATATACTCTATATCTATATGTTTATTTATAAAAATATAAATATACGTATGGTCATTCTATCATATTATCAAAAACTAGAACTTAATTATTCTAACTGTATTTTTGTACCCATTAACCAACCCATTGTTTTCTTCCAACCTCACTACAGTTCCCAGGGTCTGATAATGACCATTCAACTCACTACTTCCATGATATCAATTTTTTAGCTCCCACATATGAGTGAGGACATGTGATAGTTACCTTTCTGTGCCTAGGTTTCACTTAACATAATGTTCTCCAGTTCCATCCATGTTGCTGCAAATAAAAAAATTTTATTCTTTTACATGGATAAACAGCCATATAAAATTCCATTGTGTATGTATACCATGTTTTCTTCATCCATTCATCCATTCATGACCACCTAGAATTCTATACTTAGTAAAAATATCATTTGATAATAAATTCTAGATAGACTTCTTCATATAAATTGAAGCTGAGAGAAATCATTTCCACAAGACCCAAACTATAAGAAATGTTAAATATAAATATAAACACACAGAAAATAAATAAAAAAGAAACAGAGCCAAATGAATGCTTTCATTATAGGAAGAGAAAAAAACACCATAAAGAGTAAACATCTGTAACATAAAAGGCTGTTTTTTCAAATTTTTAAGAAACTATTGATTGTCTAATTAAAAAAACAATTTATGGTAAAGTTTATGACACATACAAAAGCAACATATATGTTCATTATAGCACAAAGAACAAAGGGAAAAAGTAAATAGAATTATACCATAAGATTTTTACATTGACCATGAAATGGCATAAAATTAACTCAAAGCAATCTATAATAAATTAATAATATGTATTGCTATTTTTAGAGCGACCACTATGTGATAAACAAAAAAATAGCCATATATTGTCTAGAGATCCTTCCCTTGAGGGTTAGAGTCTAATTCCCACTTTTTGAATCAGGGTTGCCCTACACTGACCAACAAACGTGGCAAAGTGATGTTGTATGAGTTCTGAGCCAAGGTCTCAAGAAGCCTTACAGATTCTGCTCTCACTCTCTTGAAATGCTGCTCCAGGGTTAGCATTTTTAATGATGAGACACTACCTGGAATGAGAGACCTAGCCAACCCAGCCCACCTAGTTTTGTCACCAGCCTACACTATGTGGAACAGAGACTAAGGTGCCCCATCTAACGTGATTCACAAAATATTATGAGTCAATAAGTACATGCCATTGTAAATCACTAAATCTGGGAGTAGTTGATAGTCACCAAAAGGATGTATGTTGTAACTTAAAAGCCGCTATTTAAAAAAATGATACAAGTATGGCTAAAAAGCCAAAAGACAAGCTAAAACAAAATACTAAGGAAAAAAACTTGATTAATCCAAAAGAAAGGAAAAGAGAAACAAGAAAATAAAGAGAAAATCTGACAAATAGGAAATTGCCAGATAAAAAAATTTAAACAGATTCACATCAGTAATTCCATTAGATGCAAATGGATGAAGCAGATCAACCAAAAGATAAAGATTGCCATACTATTAAAAATAAGAAAATCCATCTATATGCTATTTATAAGGAACACAGTTCAAAGAAAAGGACGCAAATGGGTTGAAAATAAAAGAATGGAAAAGTATATGCCATGCAAACACTAAGCATAAGAAAGCCAGGGTGCCTATATTAATGTTAGACAAAAGAGAATTTGGAACAAAGAATATAACCAGAGATAAAGAAAAACATTTCATGATGACAAGATGATGAATTTATCAGGTAGACACAACAACCTTACATATATATCTGTGCACCCGAAAACATAGCTTCAAAGTACAATAATGTATAATGTACAGAAATAGCATGCCATATATTATATATATAGTTACATATTATATGTTATGTATGTTTTATATATTATGTTTTATATAATATATATGTTATATATTATATATAATGTATAGAAATATATACTGTGTAGAAAAAGTAGGCAAAAACATCATTTAGGATAATAAGATTTGAGAAACACTATTAAGCAACCTTGCCTAATTGATATATAGGAAATGCTACATCCCAAACCAGCAGACTTCAAATTTCATTCAAGTGTATAGAATATTCACCAAAATGTATTATATGTTGGTCAGGTTTAATAAATCACAAAGGGTTGAAATCAAACCAAATATGTTATTTTACCAGAATGGAATAAAGCAATATAAGTAATTAATAATAAAAAGAAATTGAACAAAACACTCCTAAATAACTCAGGCATGGATGAATAAATCATGCACAGGAATAGGAAAATACTTTAAAATGAACACTAGTGAAATAAACATGAAAATTCATGGGATGATGCTCAAGTAGTGTTTAGAGTTCTAAGTAACTATAAAAAAGGGGAGAGATATGGCCGGGCGCGGTGGCTCAAGCCTGTAATCCCAGCACTTTGGGAGGCCGAGGCGAGTGGATCACGAGGTCAAGAGATCGAGACCATCCTGGTCAACATGGTAAAACCCCGACTCTACTAAAAATACAAAAAATTAGCTGGGCATGGTGGCACGTGCCTGTAATCCCACCTACTCGGGAGGCTGAGACAGGAGAATTGCCTGAACCCTGGAGGCGGAGGTTGCGGTGAGCCGAGATCGCGCCATTGCACTCCAGCCTGGGTAACAAGAGCGAAACTCCGTCTCAAAAAAAATAATCTAAGCTTCCAACTCAAGAAGCTAGAAAAAGAAAATCAAATTAAATCCAAAGAAAATCAAATAAAAGAAAGAAGAATGAGAAGACATAAATAAAACAGTAAACAGATAAATGTCAATTATACCTCAACAAAGCTGCTAATAAAAATAGATTTTTGAAAATCCAACAAAGTCCATTTTTGTTCCTTGAAAAGATTAGTAAAAGTCATAATAACCGATAATATAAATGAAAAAGGGCATTACTACAGATTCTATTTATATCATAGAATATGAGATATTATAACTAGCATGACAAAAAAAATGACAACTTAAAGGAAACAAATTCCTTAATAAAGTTAACTTTCACAAACTAAAACAAGAAGAAATAGAATCTGAATAGTCATGTATCTGTTAAAGAGTCATATATCCTGTTAAAGAAATTGAATCTATAATTAAGAACACTTCACTCCCACTCCATCCCCACAATGGGATAAAAAACCCTGGATGCAGATGATTTCTTTTAAACATTAAGGAAAAATGCCAGTTCTATACATATTTCTTCAAAAAATAGAAAAGGAAAGAACAATGTTCAACTTATTTTTTTAGTTAGCTTTATTGAGATTTAATTGATGTGAAGAGTTTTGCCACATATATATACCATCACCACAATCAACATAAAGGATATATCCGTCACTCGAAAAAGTTTTTTCATGCACCTTGGTAATCCATCTCCCTCCCATCTTCCATTTTCATACACTTACCTACTTTGTGTCATTATTGATCACTCTGTTCTGCATTTTTTAGAATTTTACATAAATTGAATCAAAAGCATTTACTCACCGTTGTCTGGCTTTATTCAGCATAATTATCTTGTGATTTATCCATGTTGTTGCATGCCTCATTAGATCTTTTTGATTGCTGAACAGCATTCCCTTGAATGGGTACACCAGAATTTGTTTATTCATTCACCTGTTGATGGACATTTAGACTTTTAAATTTTTGCCTGATACCAACATGGCTGCTATGGACATTCATGCAGAAGTTTTTGTGTGGATATATGGTGCCATCTTATTTCTCTTGAGCAAATACCGAGGTGTGGAATGGTTGGGTTTTATGATAGACATATGTTTAAATGTTTAAACAACTGCCAAACTATTTTCCAAAATGGTTTTGAATTTGACATTACACCCACAATAAAGAGTTATAGTTTCATCATATGGTTTCCAACACTTGGCATGGCCAATAAAAAATTGTATGCAATTGGAAACCATTTGCCAGTTTCTTATAAAGTTAAATATACATCTAACCCATGTCCCAATAATTCCTCCTCCTTAGTATATGTGAAAGAGAAATGAATGTATATACTTATCCAAAAAAACTTTTACAAGAATGTCCTCAGCAGCTTGATTCACAGTAGGTCAACACTTAAGATAACCCAAATGTATATGGACAGAATAATGAATAAACAAAGTGTAGTATATTCATATTTATACATACAACATGGGCAAATCTCAAAAAATATTATGTTGAATGAAAGAAGCCAACCCCAGGTGCAGTGGCTCACACTTGTAATCCCAGCACTTTAGGAGGCCAAGATAGAGAATCACTTGAAGAGACATGTATGCACGGCACAGAGTTGTCACTTTGATGTGTATTTAAATCTAAAAGACAAATCAATCATATCTTATCTTGCTTTTCCTGATTCTTTCCAGACTCTCTTATCCCAAGAAAGCACTGATATGGTTTGGCTTTGTGTACCCACCCAAATCTTATTTTGAATTGTAGTTCCCATAATCCCCACTTGTCAAGGTCCCTTGAAATAAAAGAAGTTTGCTTCTCTTTGTTTGGATCAGAAAGTTTGTGGAGCTGAACTGAGGAAACCCTGTGATCCCTGCCTGACAAGATCAACCCATGACTTCTAGGCCAGCATCAGCCATGAGACCAGGGACATCTGTAGGTAGCGGAAGGGAATGGTCTGGACCGGTTCTTTCACACCTGTTGTCAGGTAAGGGACCTGGTTAGCATTCTTCTCTCAAGAAGCTCAAAGGACAAACAAAGTAACCTACTGTCCACCCAGATGAAATGCGACGCAGCCCCATCCTATCTCTTAGCCCCTCAACCAACCCAGAGGCCAGTCGTCTGTGGCTAGAGCTTGAGAGCACAGACCCTGTGTTCAGGCCCAGTGCCTGTACAGGGCAGGCGATGACTCATGTGCTCTACTGTCTGTGTGGAGTGGTTCAAGAGCCACCATGTCCCCAGAATTTATGTCACTGGAGTCTGAAGTTCCAATGTTAGTGCTGCCTTCCTTTGTTAAATAGTAAGGTGGTCCTGGAGGAGCCTGTGGGAAACCAACCATGTGGGAACTGAGTTCCGATTTGCATAAATTGATATACATGAGCACTGGGGCCTCAAAGCAAGGTGGGGGAGATTTTTGCTCAGACACCTGGAAGTGTGTGCAGTGGCAGGTGACACAGTGTCCACACAAGGACTGCTTTTGAGCTTCCATTAGAGGGGGGAAAAATGTAATGTACAGCCAAAGTGACTGTTTTCAGGAGTTTTAAGGGTGATGCTGGGGCCGGGCATGGTGGTTCACACTTGTAATCCCAGCACTTTCTGAGGCCAAGGTAGGCCGATCACTTGAGGTTAGGAGTTTAAGACTAGTCTGGCCAACACAGTGAATGCCCCCCGCCCCAGCACCACTAAAAAAAAAGAAAAAATACAAAAATTATCTGGGCATGGTGCTGTGCACCTGTAGTGCCAGCTACTCGGGAGGCTGAGGCAGGAGAATAGCTTGAACCTGGGGGTAGAGGTTGCAGTGAGCCAACATGATGCCACTGCACTCCAGCCTGGGAGACAGAGCAAGCTGCTATCTCAAAAATAATAATAATAATAAAAATAATAATAATAAAAGAGCGATGCTGGGGCACACAGCTCTGCTGCAGGGCCCATCTAATAAAACAAGACCCAGAGTTTAGAGAGAGAGGTGTTTTGTCTTGTTTTCGTTTGAGACAGGGTTTTACCCTGTCACACAGACTGAAGTGCAGTGGCGCCATCTTGGCTCACTGCAGCCTAAACCTCCTGGGCTCAATGATCTTCCACCTCAGCTTCCCCAGTAGCTAGGACTACAGGCATGCACCACCACGCCCTAATTTTTTTTTTTTTTTTTTTTTTTTGAGAAGGAGTTTCGCTCTTGTTACCCAGGCTGGAGTGCAATGGCGCGATCTCGGCTCACCGCAACCTCCGCCTCCTGGGTTCAGGCAATTCTCCTGCCTCAGCCTCCTGAGGAGCTGGGATTACAGGCACGTGCCACCATGCCCAGCTAATTTTTTGTATTTTTAGTAGAGACGGGGTTTCACCATGTTGACCAGGTTGGTCTCGATCTCTCGACCTTGTGATCCACCCGCCTCGGCCTCCCAAAGTGCTGGGATTACAGGCTTGAGCCACCACGCTCGGCCACGCCCTAATTTTTAATTTTTCACAGAGGCAAGGTCTCACTATGTTGCCAAGGCTGGTCTCAAACTCCTGGACTCCAGCAGTTCTCCTGCCTCCCAAAGGGCTGGGATTATAAGCATGAGCTGCGGAGCACAGCCGGAGGAGAATTTCTTATCGCCCTTTTTGCAGGGCACATAACAGAGCTCAAATGCAGTGAGTACTGAAACTATGAAAAGAGCCTTCTCACATCTTGTGGATTTGGGCCCCTTGGGACTCCAGGAATCAGTACTCCAGGCAAGAGAGCCACAATCCAAGCAGAACCAGCCTCCCCAGGCGTAGCTGAGATGGAGAATGTGCCTCCTTCAGAGGTCTGCACACTGCAGGTGTCATAGGCAGAGAGGAAGGGGACAGTGAACTTGTTCCATCCACATATGAAACACCTGCTGGGGCCTCCCAGACAGTTTAGAGAAGGCTGTGAGACTGGCCCTCAGGTCTGCTCTGGAGCTGGCAAGGGCCATAGGGCCCACAAATCCAGGGTATTAACTCCAGGTAAGGCATGGAGTCTCCAATGTGTGAGGCACTGGCTCACTTGAGTAACAGTCACAAAGCAAATCCCTGTGAGTGGACACCCCCAAGCTTCAAGCAGCCATTAGAGTCACAGGACTGTCACTCATGGGCAGAGACAGTCCCCACTTGGCTGGACAAACAAGCAGAATTTCCCCTGGGCCAGTTGCTCACACTTTCCGAGGTTCCCAAACATGTTCTCAAGGCTGGCATGGGCAGAATAATGTGTTGGACAATTTGTATTCATGGACCCGAATCTCCAGCGAGGCACTTTTCCCGCTCACTGGTGCCCCTTTGGGCCAATCAGTGTATAGTCCCTACGATTAGTCTCCCCACTTGCCTCCCACCAAACTGCTCCCTGGAGTGCCCCAGAGCCACAGTTACACCACTGTGCTGTTGTTACTGAATTTTCAGTCTCGGAATAACCACCTCTTATTTTTCATAGCACTTGAAAATGGAAAAACCTCTTTTGATGACCTAATGATCACCTTGAAGCTTCACAACAGCCAAGTGGGCAGGAAAGGCAATCACTCCCATTTTACGTGAGACAAAGGTAAGGCCCACAGACATTAAATATCTGGCCCTGGGCCAGGATTTGAATCCTGAGGACTATCTATGGTGTCACTTGGGAAGTGTCTGAGGGCTCACACTGGGCGGATCTTCCTACATGGCATGGGCTCATTCCAGTGGGCAGTTGGAGGGCACTGTATAACAGAGAATCCCAGGCTTCAGCCACCAACCCTGCATGGACACCATGGCATTGGGTGTCCTGGGCTTTTTTGTGTGCTTGCTTGTTTTTTGAGACAGAGTCTTGCTCTGTCTTCCGGGCTGGAGTTCAATGACAATCTCAGCTCACTACAACCTCCACCTTGCAACTTCAACCTATTCTCCTGCCCCAGCTTCCCGACTAGCTGAGATTATAGGCACTTGCCATCATGCTCGGCTAATCCTTTTTGTATTTTTCAAGAGACAGGGTGTCACCATGTTGGTCAGGCTGGTCTCGAACTCCTGACTTCAGGTGATCCACCTGCCTCAACCTTCCAAAGTGCCGGGATTACAGGTGTGAGCCACGGCGCCCAGCCGAGTGTCCTGGGCTTTATTGGAGCTCATGGCAGGTTGTCTCTTTTGCTCTGTGAGGCAGCTTGGGTGAGAAAGGACACGGTGCATGGTCCTCCTACCCATCCCCGTAGGGAAATACTTCAAAACACTCAGCAGCCCAGCTGCATCAGTGCTCACCCAGCAAGTCAACAGGCAACACTTGCAGAAGATGCCCTTCCCTGTTTCTTCAAGGTCACCTTGCAATTCAGTGCAGGTCTGGGGCAGGATCCAGGAGACTCGAGTCCTGTTTACTGCTTGTGTGACTAGAGCAAATCACCCGACTTCTCTGCACTTCCATTTCCCACCTGTAAAATGAGAATGAGCATTCCTACTGTATGTGGACTCTCATGGGGACTAAATAGGAAAGAGGTTGGAGGAGGCTTTGGACACTGTACCACTGTTACAGCCCCGATACTGGCCTTCTGAGGCCCTGGAGCCAACTCTCCTCTTACCTCCCCTCAGGTGCTCACCTGGACCTTTCTGGAGCCTTGACTATGTTTGTCTCAGAGTCCATTATTTCAATACACACTGTAGTGTGTGCTATGGAAGGGTTTTGCTGTTGAACTAGAGTTTGCAGACTACCAGTTGAAGCCAATATTTTCCCATCACAGAAGGGGAAACTGAGGCCCAAAAAGAGAAAGGGATTTGCCCAAGATCACTCAGAGAATTCACAATTAGGAATAGAATTCAAGCCAAAACCAAATTACAGCTGAACCCTGCAACCAGCCCTCCCCTAGCCTGTGCCCCACGGAGGACATGATGGCCGGCACACACACCTCAATGCCAGTGAGACTGAGAAGGGGCCTTCAGCCACAGACTCAGGAAAGCCGCTTTGCTGGTTTGTTTTGCAGGCTCTCCCTGGAGACTCCGGCCACTCCTGTGCATCAGCAGATTATTTCTGGCTTTGAAGATTATGGGGTGTGAGCAGGCCCAGGAGGCCCAGGGGCAGGAAGTCTGACTTCTTCATAAACACAGGCCCTGGTGCAGGGCCACCAGAAGAACAGAGGTGTGGATGGGAAGGGCATCCCTCCCACTCCTATACCCTGGGGCTGTCTCTGCCAGTCATCTCGGCCTGAAAGTAAGGAAACTTAGTAGTTGACAGGGTGCTAGAGGCAAGGATGGAGAGAGACTGCTGAGGGCCAAGGCCAGACGGGAGTCTCCAAAGCCTGGAGAACACTGAAGATACCACCATGTAGGTCAGAGGCTGGGCACTCAACTACAGTCAAATTCCTTCTTTCTGGGGTCTCCTGGAAGCCCCAGCAGGTGTGCCTAGAGCCTCTCAGAGGAAGCAGGCCCAGACACTCTGACAACAAAGGATGCCCAGCCACAGGCCCACAGAGAAGGGCAATCCACATGTCCTATCCTGCGGTCCTTGTGATCTTGCTCTCAGCAGTGACCATGGTGGACACTACCTGGACCGCCAGCTACTTGCCCATGTCCAGACCCTCAGACACCTTCTCCACCATAGGAGATGGGTTCCTCGGGGCTGTGACCCCTTACACAAAGCACTGGACCAGAAAGAAGTCAAGTTCCAGCAGCCTCCGGAGCAGCCACTGTGCCACCGTGGGTCACACTTTTTATCCCTGGAGAGGGAAGAGGGAGGGAAAGAGGGAGGAAGGGAGAGGGAGCCACCTTCCCTATTACTGCAGGCAGCTGAGAACTCCAGACCTGTCATACGCACTTCAGGGCCCCTGACAGGGAGATTCCTGGCCAGGACAGCGCCCCTCCCCATGAGTTCCCTCGGAGTCTTTGGAGGTTTGGTGAGGAGTAAGTTGGTGGAAGCCATAGTGAGGGACTAAATCCACAATGGGCCGAGTGTCTCCAAGACATTGTCACAGGCACCACGACCTGGCAAGGAACACACACCTGGGCATTAGAAGCTCTGTTCTAGTCCTAGTTTTCTCTGAGCTGCTGAGCAATTGAAAGCAAGGCCTTTTCTCTCTCTTGGTCTTAATGCCCCACTTTGCACAATGCTAACACTCCTCAAATTTGCTGGACAGCAGAGCGCAGCAACTTCTGCCTGGGCATGGTTTCAAAATCACAGCAACTAAAGCCACAAGTTGGAAGATGTATCTTCATGAGCACATCCACAGAGAAGGTAGCCCCGGGCCAGCCTGGTCAGCAACGTGGCCCACAAACCCAGCTTTCATGAATAGCTGAAGTATTTCCATGGCTTAACTGGTTTTGAACCAGACTTTAGCCTGTGAGCCCGCAGCTCCTCTCCAGAAAGATGCCCAGAAAGTATGGAGCTGGACTCCTATGTCACCTGCCCCAGGTCTGTCTGATTTCTTCTTGCCTGAGTTTTTGTCAAAGGCTTTGTGCTGTGTGTCTTTTGCATCTACTCGTCCTCTGTCTGTCTGTGCAGCTATCTGCCTGTCTGCCTAGGCCTGTGCTCATCTGTCTGCCTATGTGACTACCAGTATCTCCATGTGTCATGTCACCTGTGTCCCTAGCTCTCCTATATCAGAGCACACGTCTCTGTGTGCAGCTGACTGTTTCTCCATCTTAATCACCTATCCTGGTCCACGTGTCTTCCTGTTTATGTGTCACATTCTCTCCATAGCCCCTCTGTCAGGTGGCAGCCTGAGTTTGCAGAACCAATGCTGTGTATGTGCTTCCATTGCTGTCAGCCTCTCTGCACTACGGTGAGTCTGTGTGTGTCTGTCTGACCACCTGGCACTTCATGTGTCTCCTTGTCCATCTCTTTAAAACTGCAGACTTTCTCTAAGTCCGTGTGTGTGTGTGTGTGTGTGTGTGTGTGTGTGTGTGTGTGTGTTTGTCTAAATCTCTAGAATTCTCAACTCCCCCAGTGCTTCTTTAAGCAAATATACATCTAGATTCAGTTCCACCTCTCCTTTGCTCCTCCTAAGGAGAGATTCCTTGGGGCTTTTTGTGGCTCCTTAGAATGCTACTGACCAAATCTAACTCCCTCTGTCCTTGTCCCTAAGATTCAAAGCCCACGTTTTCCTGAAAGCCCTGAGCCTTCTCTTTGCTGTGGTTGAGACAGAAGGGGACCAAGCCTTCCTGCTCAACGTCACCGTGGGTCTGCAGATTTATGACTCCTGCATCTCAGGGATCTGGGCTCTGGGGAGCACCCTGGCCCTGCTGTTCAACCAGCTTCCACCCACACCCAACTGTGCCTGTGGCCCCCAGCAACTTCTCCTGAGCATGGTTGGAGGGGATGACCTACCCAGAGTCAGAGCCCATGGTTGAGCTGCTCTCTGTCTACAGAGTCCCTCAAGTGAGAGACATGCCTGGAAAGAGAAAACCACCGAAATACTGTGGCTGGGCACACAGTGATAAAGTGCAGCCTGGTAGGCAGGAAGATCAGAGTTATGACCTTGAAAAGGTTATTTCCCTGGGCCTGAGGAACCCTTTCTAGAAAACGGGAGGTAAGCATTGGCCTAGAACATTTCTCAGTGCTGGTCCATGGACTAGTGCAGTGGTGGTTACCTTTCTCTGACTTACATCAGAACGACGAATAAATGACACAGTGCATGCAACATGTTGGTGTGAGTTCATAAACCCTCCTTAAATGGTGGTTTTACTTCTCCAACAAACTTTTGTGGTAAAATAAAAATTGGGCAAACTTAGGCTAAACTCGCATAATTGTCCTGTTGATGTCTTAAACTGCGTGGAATTCCCAGGATTAATAATCCCTGAAGGCTCTACACTCTCCAACAGCCTATGATCTGAGGGTTGGTGGCAGCATCTAAGATTTATAAGCCAGGCTAGGATCATCTCATTCCTCCTTTGCGGTCTTCCCAGAAATTTGGAAAGTTGAACAAGTGACAAACCATTCCACTGGATTTCTTGATGCTTCTATGAAACATTTGCCTAGATTTTAAATCTGTCTGGTCTTCAATATATAGTAAATCAGTTAGGCAGGGAAGCAATGTTTATGAAATTATTTCCCAGGTGAAGAATATTTATTTCCCCTAGCATGCCTGAAAGGTAACTGACTGCCTGATTGTGACCTTTAAAACTCACCCCCCAAAAAATTAAATATCTTCCCTTCTAACTCCCACTGAGGCCTCAAATGCCACAATTAAAAATATCCAGTTAGATGCAAACACTTTATTCTCTAGGAGGAGGGATAGGTACATGTCATCCATCATTCACACCCTAGTAGAAATGAGTTTATCACCTGCTTTTTTTTCTTCTGCAATATTGGCTGAGAGTGACACTATATCTATCATTTACTGGATATTTGCTATTAGTAGAAAAGTTATTTTTAGATCCTTTGCATGGGTCTTTATTTAAATAAATTAAATAAATGTAAAACATTTAGAAAAATGACTGGCTTGTAGTAAGTGTTATATCAGTATTTCATATCACTATTTCTTCACTTTTATGGTCTCATTTAGCCTTCACAACCCTATAAAACAGATACTGTAATTAGTCCCATTTTACAGATGATGGCATTGAGGCTGAGAGGAAATGCCACTCGTCCAAAGTCACATAGCTAAGAAATAGTAGTGTGAGACTGAAACGCACGCATCTTGATTCCAGGGGAAAAAGAGAGTGCAGAAGCAAAGAGGAGGGAAACTGCCCTAAAGAAAACTGCTCCCTCCTTTTATACTGGTTGCTATTTCCAAATGTTTTCTGAGCACACCACTACTAGTGGTCTAGAGAACTGTGCTATAGCCACATGTACCATAGGCACATGTGAGGCCATAGCCCTGTCCTCAGGGATGCTTGCACTCTGGAAGAAAAGGCAAGCACGAACTCAGATAGTCATAACTCCAGGGCACCTGCATGGCTCTCAAAAGGTCTGTCTTGGGAGAACTCAGGGCAGAACAATGTAGCCTCAAGCCTCCAAATTAGAATGTTAGGTTACAGTGGCTTAGAATGATGTCGTCTACGTCAGATCTCAAGACATCTAGCTGACAGGATAGCTTTTTCTACTTTTTCATTTATATAAAAAGTCTTACAAAGGCATGAAAATAAGTCACATTTTTTATCTTGATTGCCTTAACTAAAAAAGTTGAAGTGCATGAAATGAGTCCACTCCCCACGTCTGCAGGCTGCTTTGAGGTCCCATTCAGCACAGCAGGTAGTATTAGACCCAAGACCCTTCTCCCTACAGTGCTAGAGAGAAGATGCCTACATCCTAAGTGAGTTCAGTTTTCAGGGGCTCTAGACCTAGCAGTGTGTGACCTCCAAAGCTGATCCTGAGGAAAATGAATTTAAATTGCCTGAGGTTAACCTCTTCACAAAGGACCCTTGGGATTGATGTTGGGGAGATGCTGGAGGTGAGCCAGGCATAGCCTTGGGACTGGAATGTAACGAAGGGAGTGTCTCTTCTATATAGGTAATAACCCAATCAACCAAAAAATGGCTCGACCTATCTGGGTGTTTCCGTCCTTTGCAAGGAAGAGGATGCCTCAGCTGAGCTGAACTCTGTTTGTCTAGACAGATCTGACTTCAGAACAACAATGGTCCAGTCATTTTTTGTGCCACAATGCTAGGCTCATGGATAATCCTTCTGAAAATAATTTGACTCCAGATAGAACTTTCTGTAGGGAGAGAACACACTGACCCGCCAATGCAATGTGGGTCACACTAGAAGTTACATTTCTCACTCTTAGAAAGTGACGTCTGGTCTTGGCAATGATTTTGGGAAGCCTGTAGCATTCCCCTCTATACCAGTCATTTCTGGGTGAGCTCCTCTTTCTTGAAACTATGACACCATCTTGTTGCTCATGCACCACTCACTATGAGATCTTTGAGACTGGCACCTGCATCTTGCTCATATTAGTATATGAACTGGCATGTAGTTGTTACTCAGAACACATCTGTTGAATGGGTGTGAACTGAGACATTTCTGAAGCAACAAAGCAGACTGTAACCACCACTGGCACCTCAATGTTCAACATATGCTAAGTGCTACCTTTAATTTGCTAAAAATCCAAGGGAATTCCAACTTTGTTACCTCTTAAGAAATTCTTGGGCATTTCGCAATAGCCCTTGCTGTTGCCAACTCTGGTTTTGCAAAAACCCAGAGTTCATTAAAATATCAAAGGACCCACCTCATTTCATACACCTCACCAACAGAGATAACTGGACAGAGGTGGGCTGAGAAGCCAATGAGCTAGAAATGATGAAGCGCACTGCCTCGACAGTCAGCAAACCTGGATCTTAAGAACGCTACTTACTAATCATGTGACCTTGACAAACTGGGCCATCTGTCTGAGCTTCACATTCCTCATCTATAAAACAGAGGTAACAAAGGTTAAGGATCATGTATCTGCCTCTTAGAGTCGCTGTGGATATTAACAATGGAATAACAAGGGCCAGGCACTTAACAAACCCTCCATGACTGTTAGTTGGAACTGCTATTAGTGATAATGATGATACAATGCAAGTCTGGAAGCAGCAGTTAACTTTTGAGGAAAACCAGCTCCCACATCCTCTGTGTAATTTTGTCCAATATAAGGCCAAAGAGTTGCCAAAAACTTAGAAGTAAAAAAACTTATCTGCACATATCTGGTGGGACTGCTTCCTTATGGTAGGCTGGGAAGTCTGGGAGCAAGCCCGTGCACTGAGTGACCCGAGGAGCATATAGGGGAAGGAGAGCAGGAAGAAGATGAGCAGCAGAGAAGAAAAAAGAACAGGAGTTCACTTATGCACTCAATAACTAAGACAAATTGAATGGATCCTGCTTAAAACCTGATCGGAGAGGAAAAGGCATGAACTCAAACAGGCTGAAGTAGAAAGAGCTGGTGATAATATGATGAAGGCGATGATCCCAGGCCTGGCATGAACCAAGAATTGAGAAATAGACCTCAGCTTGAGGAGCAGGGATCAGGGAAGGCTGCATGGCAGGCATGGAACTCTTCAATAAATAGGCCATACTGTGTTTTACTCTTACCATCCTCTATCCAAAAAAAAAAAAAAAATGTACACTTGGCCAGGTGCAGTGGTTCGTGCCTGTAATCCCAGCACTCTGGGAGGCTTAGGCAGGTGGATCACAAGGTCAAAAGATCGAGACCATCCTGACCAACATGGTGAAACCCTGTCTTTACTAAAAATACAAAAATTAGCTGGACGTGGTGGTACGCACCTGTAGTCCCAGCTACTCCGGAGGCTGAGGCAGGAGAATCGATTTAACCGGGGAGGCGGAGGTTGCAGTGAGCCAAGATCGCACCACTGCCCTCCAGCCTGGTGACGGAGTGAGACTCTCAAAAAAAAAAAAAGAAAAAAAGTACTCTCTTAATTTCGTGACTGTTTCTTAACTTTAATATTCAGCTGACCATAGCACCATCCAGTCATTGCTTCTGAAAAGGTTCTTGCTAATAAACAGGTTAAAGGAAACTTACTACATCATATGGGCACCCACTCTGCCCACCAGAAATCACACTGTGCACTGACAAACCCTGCCCCTCTGCTCCCAAAGCTTCACAGCTTTCCTTAGGTTAGGAGGGCTGGAGAGACTTTAGGTCGAGTGGACTCACCTGATTTTTATGTCACCCATCCCCCGATATTAGATTTTCTTATTTTGTTTCACTTATGTTTCTTTTAAATAGCAAATAACGGACTAGATTTTTATCCAGTCTGAACATTTCCATCTATTATAGTCAAAATCTTTACCCAGCTGCCCTGTGACAAGAGAGCTCAATCCTCCCCTCTTTGCCTTTGAAAAGGAAAAACCCAGATGAAGGGACTGTTTTCAAAGGAGTGGGAAGGGGTAAGGGTGAAACACCTGAAGGTCAGCCACAGTAGGAAGCTGTTCCCATCTGTGGGGGAGGAGGCAGAGCTGAGGGGCAGCCACTGCCCACCCATCGCTGAGCAGAGAAGAATGAATACCCTCAGCCTCACTTTCTCCCTACCCCCAGACTCCTGTCAAGCCTCCCACCAGAAGGCAGAGGGCAGAGCAGCCACTTGACACAGCCCACCAAGATCAGCTCTTCAGGAGCTCAGAGCATAGAGAAGCCTGGAGAGTGCCTCTAGACAGGCGAGGAGAGAATACAGCGTCCTCTTCTTAAGTAGGTAATGTAACCTGTCATTTAAGCTGACTGCTGATATGGTTTGATGCTATTCTGCCCTCTTAAATAATTTCTATTTATTATGCTGGGTCATTGCTTTCTATTGATATATCTAAAACTATAATAATAGAGATTTTTATTTAGTTTTATAGTTCTTATGCTTTCTCCTTTTCTTTTTCTTTTTCTTTTTTTTTTCTTTGAGACAGAGTCTCACTCTGTCACCCAGGCAGGAGTGCAATGGCATAATCTTGACTCACTGCAACCTCTGACTCCCTGGTTCAAGCAATTCTCTCCTGCCTCAGCCTTCCACGTAACTGGAATTACAGGCATGCATCACCACACCTATCTACTTTTTGTACTTTTAGTAGAGACAGGTTTCACCATGCTGGCCAGGCTGATCTCAAACTCCTGACCTCAAGTAATCCACCCACCTCAGCCTCCCAGAGCACTGGGATTACAGGCGTGAGATACCGCACCCAGCCTTGAACTTTATTTAATTTGATCTTTTTTTTTTCCATTTTTTTTCCTTCTGCTGCTTTGAAATTTATATATCTTGTTTTTATTCTACTAACAACTATGTAAGTTTTTAATTCACTTGAGCCTTCATCTTTCAAATAATGCCAAGAATTATACGATGTATAGAGAGAAACAAAGCCGTTAGCCCATCTCTATCTCTCCACTTCTCCCACCCCCACCAGAAGATATGCTGTCATTCTTTAGTCCACTGCATTCATTTCTTAAGCCTGAGCCCACAGGCTTTCAAAGGAACTGGAAACAGCATATATCAAAGGCCAGTGAGATAGTAATTAGAAATAAAAAGCAGAGAGGGAAAAACGAGGCCAAGTTACAAGCCTGGTGAGAGCATCTGTGGATCCTGAGCAAGTGTGTTCAGGCCAGGAATATACAGCCCTGTTCCTTCCCCAGATCAGCAATGGATCTCAGCACCCCCAGTTCTCCAACTCCCACTGTTTCCAGTTCCCATCCTTCCTCCACACAGTGCCCAGCAGCGCCCACCAGCCCTGGGTCCCGGCCAAGCTCTTGAGTCACTTTAACTGGACCTGGGTAGGCCTGGTGCGTTCTGACAACAGCAACTTTGAGTGGCTGGATCAGCAGCTGCATAAGCAGACTGGGGACAAAGGCCGTCTCAAAGAAGATCAGCATCAACAGCAAGGCCAGTGTCATTGTCTCAACTCCTGATGCCCCAGTCATCGTCTGTGATGCTACCATTTTCACTTCAGACTCCTGGCTGAGGCCCTTCAGGAAAACAATGTCACCAGGAGGACATGGGTCTTTTTCACCTCTTTCGCATATAACCCCTGAGTGCTGGGTCCCAGAGCCCATGAGTTGCTGAATGGCAGCTTGAGCCTGACCATAGATTCAGGAATAATACCTGGCCTAAAGGACATCCTGTTGGCGCTGCACCCAGCCGCGTACCCAGACAACAGTCTGATGAGGAAGCTATGGGAGGAGCTGCAGGGATGCAGGTGGTCTGGATTAGGGGCTTCCATCCAAAGAGCTAGAGAAGGGGCTTGCCATAGCACAGGGCTGGAGAACATAACCACTGCCCACTTCTCTGCCTTCAAACTTCCTGATCTAACTACCACTTACCAAGCCTACCTGACAGCCAAAGCCCCTTGGGTCACCTATCAGAACCTGATGTCCTGCTATCAGGGAGAGGGACCGTTCCTGGGTTCCTGGGAGGCACGTATGCCAATGCACAGGAAGCCATGCCTTGTCAGATGAGCGGCCAAGACCCCTTTCCCAGTCCCTGTCCATTCCAGCTTTCTGTGAGCCTTAGACTAGAGAGAGGCAGTGTGGCCTAATGAAAGGATTTGAGTAAATCTTAATATGGGATTTCTCTGGGGCCTTGGCACTTACCTTTCCTGAGCTCCAGCTTTCTCCTATGTCGATTGAGTATAATACATTGTGTGTCATTATGAAAATGAGCGATCATGCATACAAATGCTGGCTGGTAATTAGTGCACGTTATGGGTTATAGCTTTTGCACCACTGCTAATCATGGTGATGACGTCAAAACTGCCAAGGATCTTAGGAATCTGCTGGTCCAGCATGAAGCAGGGAGATTACAGAAAAGGGGAGGTGGAGCTGGAAGAGAACACAATTGTCCTGATATCCAGGCCACTACATGCCAATGCTGACATGCTGCAAAGACCATATGAGATTCACAGTAGTAAAGAGTTAATCACAGAGTTAGAAAACTGATATATCTGCAACGCAGAACATGCAATCCATCACCGCCACCCATTCTTCATGGGCTGCTCAGGGATAAGGACAGGAAGGGAAGGGAGGTGGTCTTCTCCTCGTAGCCAGAGAGATAATGCTGGAACAAGCTCAAAGAGATGAGACAGAGTTAAAAGGACAAAGGCCTCAGCCAACAACATCAGAGAAGAACACTGGGTTTTCAGCTAGAAGAGCTGGGTCTGGGTGCTTGGCCCACTCCTCAGCCTTCTGTGTGTTCGAGGTCTCTTTTCCTCTCTGGTCATTAGGTACTTTAGTCAAAAAGACCTTGACTGGGCACAGTGGCTCATACCTGTAATCCCAGCACTTTGGGAGGCTGAGGTGGGTGGATCACTTGGGGTCAGGAGTTCAAGACCAGCCTGGCCAACCTGGTGAAACTCCATCTCTACTAAAAGTGGTCGGGGCAGATCAGTAATTTTTATAGTCTTGTAAGAGCCTTCTTGCTGCCTCACATGGCTGAAGATACAAGGGCAAAAGGGCCTAAGGTAGTTACCTCCAGCCCTTTTTTCCTTAGGGTCTCGCTCTGTCACCCAGGCTGGAGTGCAGTGGTGTGATCACAGCTCACTGCAGCTTCATGTGCAGGCTTCTTCCCCTGTCTGGATTAGTGGGAACCAGGAAGTCAACCCTATTTGATAAGTCAAAATGCTACTACAAAAGCCTTCCCTGCCCCAGAGGAGAAATCACTATGTCACCAGGTAAGGAGGGAGACTGGTTCTTGGTCAGAGGGTGGCCAACCAACAGCCAGAGTAGGCTTCAGATGAAAGCTATGTCCACATCAAGGGACAATTCCTTCAAAGGAGAAGTCTAGGGAAGTGGAGACCAAAAAGAAGATGTCAATGTGACCTTCCCAGATGCTGCATTAAAGCCATTTGAGGCTATTACATTCATTCTTTCTTTTATCAACCATGAGTTTGTCCAAACCCTGTACTTAGTTTAACATTTGGCACATGGTAGGCATTTCACAAACGTTTAAAAAGCATTCTTCTAATGACTTAATCTGTATTTTCCTAAGATGTCATTCATTCAACAGATATCAACTGGCACCAACCACATACAACCATGGTGCTGGGTGCCAGGGTACCAACAACAAATAAGGCATAGCCCAGAACCCACAGAACTCAGGATATACTAAAAGAGAATGATACTGTACCCCACAGATAGCACAGCTCGTCTCTCAATAAAGAAACTAGATTACAAACTGAAGTCAATGCTGTAATAAATGGTCAAGCATTGAGCCATGAAACACATTGGAACAATTAATTCTAACCAAGGATAGGCAGGGGGACTTTGCAATGCAGGGGGTGGCATGTGATACAGGCCTTAAACAATGAGCAAGATTTCAAAGTCAATGGAGCATAATAAGGATATTCCAGGCCAAGGAGTAAGTTATTATAGTAAAGGCATGAAAGCAATAAGGAGCCAAGAGTGCTTTCAGCATCTACTGTGATACGAGATGTAGGAAGAAGGTGGTCAGATCATAGAGGACCTTACGTGCTGGACTCAGGAGCGTGGACTCTGTCCTATAGAAAATGGGGAGGAGCCCCTGAATTCCTTCAGTATAAAAGCAATGTGTATTTTGGCTGGGCTTGGTGGCTCAAGCCTGTAAGATCAGCACTTTGGGAGGCCAAGGTGGGTGAATCACAAGGTCAGGAGTTCAAGACCAGCCTGGCCAACATGGTGAAACCCTGTATCTACTAAAAATACAAGAAATTAGCTGGGCATAGTGGTGGGCACCTGTAATCCCAGCTATTTGGGAGACTGAGGCAGGAAACTTGAACTTGGGGGGTGGAGGCTGCAGTGAGCCGAGATCATGCCACTGCACTCCAGCCTAGGCAACAGAGTAAGACTCTGTCTCAAAAAAAAAAAAAAAGCAATGTGTATTTCAATATGTATCTGGGGGAAATGAATAGACAATAGATGTACTGAAAAGGAAGGAGACTGGAGCAGGAAGACCAGGTTCAGAATCCAGGTAATTGTTGTAGCCACAGGTTTGGACCAAGTATCTTCAAAACTCTCCCTGGGAAGGAAGAGACTTTGGAAATATCTTTGCCCTTTTGAAGAGAAATGTGCCACTGAATGAAGCTGAGAAGGAACCACCAGGTGCTGAAGAGAGGATGACAGAAATGAGAAATCCTTGAACTTAGAGACTAGGAAGAAATGGAATCAAAGTATCTAGGAACATACAAATATATATAAATCAAGGAAAGAAAGAGATCAAATAAGAATAAATGACTATTCCAGGGCTCAGGCCACAAAATACATTCTTAAAATCACTATGGAATACAAAACTGTCAAGTCTTATTAACGCTGTTATTTGGAGAATGGTAGCATGGTTAAAAAGAAAGAATCTGTGTGCATACGAAGCACTCCAGAAGCATTCCTGAAACTAAAAAGGCTGATGCATGAATAAATCTGTAAATTAACTAGCTGTAACCATGAATTACATTACCACAATGGTTGGTCAATTTAAAGGGATCCTAGATAGGAGTTGGAGCTCCCATAGGTGGTTATCTCTGTGTTATTTCATGGTAGTCTGATTCATGATAAGTAGCTGCTGTCAGGATTTCTGCCATCTGTGTCTTTGGCCCTGAATCTGAGGACATCGGGCAGTCTGGAAGGCCCATCCAATTGCAACTGAAATACACTGAGCCTGCTGAAAAAGCCATGACAAGTCGTAGAACTGCTTGACCATGGGAAATTTTCCAAAAGCTTCCCCACTCTGTACTCTGACCCAGTTTCTCTTTCTCCCTTCAGATAGTGTTGCACGTCAGAAGTGCTCTGACAACCAGGGGCCCAGTGTGCAGAAGAGCCAGTGCATCCCCAAAACCCTTGACTTTGTGACCTATCATGAGCCCCTTGGCACGGCGTTTGCTATTTGCACAGCCCTGCTCTCCCTCCTTACCCTGGCCATCTTAGGCATCCTCATCTGATGCCACCACACTCCCATCATCCGAGCCAATAACCACCAGCTCAGCTACCTCCTGCTGTCCTCCTCCTTGGCCCTCAGCTTCCTCTGTCCCTTCATGTTCATCGGCCAGCCAGACTCTGTCACCTGTGCTGAGCACCAGGCAGCCTTTGGGGTCACCTTCACGGTCTGCCTGTCCACTGTGCTGGCCGAGACCAACATGGTGGTGGCAGCCTTCCAGGCCACCCAGCCAGACACCCGGCTTAGGAGGTGGGCAGGGCCAGTCCTCCCTAGCACCATCCTCACTGCCTGTTCCCTGACCCAGGCAGCCTTGTGTGCACTCTGGGTGACCAGATGGCCCCCACAGCCTGTGGCCTCTATAGAACCCAGGCCCACAGTGACTGTAAAGTGTGATAAAGGCTTCTTGGAACTGTTCTATGCCATGCTGTGCTACTTGGGTTTGCTAGGTCTGGTCAGTTGCTGGTGGCCTTCCCCACCCGCCGGCTGCCTGACACCTTCAATGAAGCAAAGCATATCACTCTCAGCACATTGGTTTGCTCCTGTGTCTGGGTGTCCTTCATACCTGCCCATATAAGTGCCCAGGACAAAGACACCATGGCTGTGGAAGTCTTTGTCATCTTGGCATCAGGAGGAGGCCTCATGTCCTCCCTCTTCTTTCTCAAATGCTATGTCATCTTTCTCCACCCTGAAAAGAATACAAATGAACAAATGTCTGGCCAGCATCATCTCAAGTGGGAAAAACAGAAGTGAACCATGAGGAGTGCAGCCTTCTCAGGGATGCCTCCTGAACTCCCCATCAGGAGGAAAAGCCTTCTTCTGAGCCCCAACACACAGGTCTGAACCCCTCCCTGTCCCTGAGCTCCATCTATTTTATATTTAATTCTATCAAGGAGAGAGGACACATGTTCGCAAAGAATATTGTCTTTGATGGAAGCATCTGGTCTAATTCATTCTGTGGTCTCTCAGCACCTAGCCAGCACCTCATACAGCAAAAAGACAGAATATGTGGTTGATAAATGAATGAATCAACTTACGCAAAATGAGCATTGGAAGAGGTCTTTGAGAGGAGAGAGGTAGAGTGGTTGAGTGGACCCAGACAGACCTGGTTCATGTCCCCCAGCTGTTGCAGCTATATAAACCTCACCTCTCTGAGCCTCAGTTTGCTCCAACATAAAATGAGACTAAGACTTTATCTTCAGGTTGTTGGATGGTAAAACAAGAAACTGTATAGAACGTCTCAGCACACGACAAACACTCAAAAGGTAGATATTTAAAGTCACCCAGTCCACTCTGTCCTTTTACAAATAAGGGAACTGATGCCAAGAGAGGGGATCAGTTTACTCAGGGCATCATTGTACAGAGGTTAAGAGTCAATGAACAGATTTCAAGCCCTGGTTTTGCCACTTACTTTGCTGTAATGGGTGACTTTGGACAAGTTAGTTAGCTTCTCTGTCCCTCAGTTTTCTCATCTATAAAGGAGGATAATAATAGCACTGACTTCATAATATTATCAATAAGGAGTAAATAAATTTAAGAGTCATAAATTTAGTAAAACCATTTAGGAAGGTATCTGGCACAGACCAAATGCTAAACAAGCATTTGTTAAATCAATAAAATCATACCCAGTGGTAGAACCTGCACCTTGATTTATTTCCAAATAACTGAAACTTTTACAGGACACCTGCTCTAAACTAGGTCCTGGGAGGGACCTTCAGAGAGTCTAAACTATAATCCTTATAAGCAAAGCGTTTGTGATCTACCATCACTAACCTACCCTGAGTGGAATGGGCTAAATATACCTGTTGTGAAACTGTTTTATAACCTGTAGCTGCTTGCCTTGGAGTAAATGAGGACAGGTGACTGTCACAGACCCAGTGGAGTGACCACCTATGCAAAGCCTGCTCTAAAGGAAGCCCCTGCACTTCCATGAGATTATGAGGATGCTAAAGAAGCCCACAAAATACTGGGCATCAACTAATTAAATGAAAGTGCTCCTGGGTAGCAACCTCTCTCTCTCTCTGGGGAGAGACAGAGCTTACTGGAGTTACACAAAATGTCTCAAGGTATCGAGGCAACCACATTTCTGGGCAATGAGATCCATTTTAAGTTCCTTCCACCAGGTGCTGAAAATCCTACCTTGCCAAGGATGGCCAAAGATGTTATTGGAACCAGTGAGAATGAAGCCACCAAAGAAAACAAGGATATGAAGAAGATTCCATTTAGGCCAGGTGTGGTGGCCCACCCCTGTAATCCCAGAACTTTGGGAAGCCAAGGTGAGTGGATCACCTGAGGTCATGAGTTTGAGTCCAGCCTGGCCAACATGGTGAAACTCCATCTCTACTAAAAATACAAAAATTAAGCAGGCAAGGTGGTGCACCTATAGTCCCAGCTACTTGGGAGGTTAAGGCAGGAGAATCACTTGAACCCTGGAGGCAGAGATTGCAGTGAGCAGAGATTGTGTCACTGCATGGCAGCCTGGGCATTGGAGTGAGACCCAGCCTCAAAAAATAATTAACTAATTAACTAAAAAATAAAAAAGAAGACTCAATTTAGAGGAACAAAACTGTAGCATTCCACAGCCAAAGCCAACATTTTGACAGACACATCCTAGAAATCAACTGCTAAGGACTTCGCATGTACAAATGGAAAAGCAAGAGACAAACTAAAAAGACTGAGAACCCTAAAAATGAAATAAGAATCCCAGAACAGAATCCCATGCAACGGACAAGAACAACATGGAGCCATAAAAGAGAGACCAGAAGAATGTTAGTGAAGGAGAGTTATACCAGAGCTTTTGACAACAGTGACGTAATGGTACACAGAAAACGGTAGGGTTCTGATTTCAAAGTGTAGATCCAGTCATTCTCACCAAGTCCCAAGTCAAAGGACCTTCCTGAGGATGGTTACCAGATAATTTCCATCTAGCAAATCAGTATCCTAATACCAAGACATTCTCTGGGTAACAGTAAAGTCGTATCTATGCAAGGGTACTCCTTCATGTGACAATGTTTCACTCTATAATAAATATGTCCCCAAAGAAGAAACTATATTTTTGGAAATTCCCTATTTACAAAGATATGCACTTTCTACAACATGATTGCATAGTTTATCTTCATTGCAGATTGATCTGCCATTAGTGGTGGCTTTAAAACTTTAGCCATCAATACCTGCACATATCATGCACCTCAAATTCTGGTAGGTAGGACTGGTTTTTAAGGGGGTTATTATTTTAATTTGTAATGTAAATAATCACATTCACAAAAGTGGGTTTTTTTCCCAGTTTTGTTACTTGTATCACATTTTATTAAAGCAAGATTCACATTAACATGCTTAGGATCCTTTCTAAGAGTATGCATCAGAGTTTTTACCATTTCATGTAATTTGTCTCAAAAGCATATTCTTTAAGAAGCTCAAATTGGCAACCTTTACTGACACTCCCATAGAGTTACTCTTAGAGTACTTCTCAAAATTTAGAAAACACTCCCTGTGTTAGAATTTGAATTTTTTCTGCTACAATAAATGAAAACTACATAACCCAGGATGTTTTGCTTTCTTTCCATTTTTCCATTTTGTTCAGAAACCCAAAAGTCTAAATCATTTTGTGTTCATACCTATTCAGGTCAGGTGCCTGAAAGCCCACAGGCATACCTCAGACATATTGTGAGTTTGGTTTCAGACCATGGAAATAAGTGAAAAAAGCAAGTTCTCACACAAATTTTTAGTTTCCCAGTACAAACAAAAGTTATGTTTACACTATAGTGTCATTTAGTGTGCAATAGCATTGTCTAAGAAAATGTACATATTTTACTTTAAAAATACTTTATTGCTAAAAAAAAAATGCTAACAATAATCTGAGTCTCCAGAGAATCTTAATCTTTTCGCTGATAGAGAGACGTGCCTTGATACTGATGGCTGCTGCTGTCCAATTAGGGTGGTGGTTGCTGAAGGTGGAGGTGGCTTTATTAAAACAAGATAACAATGAAGTTTACTGTATTGATTGACTCTTCTTTTTGTGAAAATTTTCTCTGTAACATATTATGCTGTTTAACACTATTTCACCCACAGTAGAACTTTCAAAATTCAACTCAATTCTTTCAAACCCTGCTGGTGCTTTATCACCTAAGTTTATGGAATATTCTAAGTCCTTTGTTGTCATTTCAACAACGTTCACAGCATCTTCACCAGGAGTAGATTCCATCTCAAGAAACTACTTTCTTTACTCATCCATAAGAAGCAACTCCTCATCCATTCAAGTTTTGTCATGAGATTGTAGCAATTCAGTCATATCTTCAGGCTCCACTTCTAATTCTAATTAACTTGCTGTTTCTACCACATCTGCGGTTACTTTTTCCACTAAAGTTTTGAACCCCTCAAACTCATCCATGAAGTCTGGAATTCATTTCTTCCAAACTCTTGATCATGTTGATATTTTGACCTCTTACCATGAGTCATGAATGCTCTTAATGGCATCTAGAATGATCAGTTCTTCCCAGAAGACTTTGAATTTACTTTGTCCAGATCCATCAGAGAAATCACTGTCTATGACAGCTATAGTCTTGCAAAATGTATGTCTAAAATAAGACTTGAAATCAAAAACTACTTGATCCATGGGCTATAGAATGGATGTCATATTAGGAGATATGAAAACAACATGAATCTCCTTGTACATCTCCATCAGAGCATCCTTAAAGGTGAACAGAGCCACCCACCAACCTGGAACCCTCACTTTGGACTCTTGCCAGAAAAAAAAAAAAAATCTCCTTCATTCGTTAAGTTACACTATAGTTAAGTCTCTCTTGTAATAGAGCTTAGCATTTTACTTTATCTAATATATAGTCCTTAACTCCTGACTATTCAGACCATAGCCCCCTTCCATAGTCCTCACCACTGTTCTTTTACTTTTTTTATTTCAATTTTTATTTTAGATTCAGGAGGTACATGTGCATATTTGTTACAAGGATGTATTGTGGGATGTTGAGATTTGGACTTCTATTCATTCTGTCATCCAGATAGGAACATAGTACCCAATAGGCAGTTTTTCAGCCATTTCCCTCTCCCTTTCTCCCTCCTTTTGGGGTCTCCAGTATCTCCTCTTCCCACCTTTATGTTTGTGTATACCCAAGATTTAGCTTCTACTTACAGGTGAGAAAATGAAATATTTGATTTTTAGTTTCTGCATTAATGTGCTTAGGATAATGGCCTCCCTCTACATCTATGTTGTTGCATATAATACAATTTCATTCTTTTTCATGACTGCATAGTATTCCATGGTGTATATGTACTGCATTTTCTTTATTCAATCTACCATTGATGGACACCTTGGTTAATTCCATCTCTTTGTTACCGCGAATAGTGTCATGATGAACATACAAGTGCATGTGTCATTTTTTATAGAACAATTTATTTTACTTTGGGTGTATAACTAGTAATGGGATTGCTAGCTTGAATTATAGTTATATTTTTAGTTGTTTAAGAAATCTTCAAACTGCTTTCCACATGGCTTTACCAATTTACACTCCCACCAACAGTGCATAAGCATTCCCTTTTCCGTGCAACCTCGCCAATATCTGTTATTTTTTGACTTTTTGATAATAGCCATTCTAACTGGTGTGAGATAGCATCTCATTACGGTTTTCATTTGCACTTCTGTTATGATTAATGATGATGAGAATTTTTTCATATGTTTGTTTACAACTTGGATATCTTCTTTTGAGAAGTGTCTGTTCATGTCCTTTGCCCACTTTTTAATGGGGTTGTTTTTTTCTTGTTGATTTAAGTCCGTTATAGATTCTGGATATTAAACCTTTCCCAGATGCATAGTTTGTGAATATTTTCTTCCATTTGGTAGATTACTTGTTTATTGTGTCAATAGTTTATTTTACTGTGCAGAAGCTCTTTAATTAAGTCCCACTTGTCAATTTTTGTTTTCATTGCAATTGCTTTTGAGAACTTAGTAATAAAACCTTTCCCAATACCAGTGTCCAGAAAGGTATTTCCTAGGCCTTCTTCCAGGACTTTTTTATAGTTTGAGGTCTTACATTTAAGTCCTTAATCCATCTTAAGTTAATTTTTATATATGGTGCTAAGTAGAGGTCCAGTTTCAATCTTCCGCATATGGCTAGCCAGTTTTCCCAGCACCGTTTATTGAATAAGGAATCCTTTCTCCATTGCTTATTTGTTGTCAACTTTTTCAAATATCAGTTGGTAGCAATGTGAAGCTTTATTTCTGAGTTCTCTTTTCTGTTCCATTGGTCTATGTGTCTGTTTTTATAATAGTACCATGCTGTTTTGTTTACTGTAGACTTATAGTATAGTTTTAAGTCAGATAATGTAATGCCTCCAGCTTTGTTCTTTTTGCTTAGGATTGCTTTGGCAATTTGGGATCCTTTTTTGCTTTCATATGAATTTTAGAATAGTTTTTCCTAGTTCTGTGAAAAATGACATTGATAGTTTGATAGGAATAGCATTGAATCTGTGGATTGCTTTGGGCAGTTTTATCATTTTAATGATATTGATTCTTTCAGTCTGTGAGCATAGAATGTTTTTTCATTTGTTTGTGTCATCTCTGATTTCTTTTAGCAGTGTATTGTAATTCCCCTTATATCTTTCACCTCCTCTGTTAGTTGTATTCCTAGGTATTGTACTTTTTGTGGCTGTTCTAAATGGAACTGCACTCTTGATTTGGTCTCAACTTAAATGTTATTGACCAACCTCTTTTTAAATATCCAAGGCAAGCAAACTGGGTTCCCATCTGCCTCCTCACTGTCCCTTCCAAGACTTGAGAGAAAAGACTCTACCCAGAGCTCCCTTCACCTCCTTGTTCCTAAGGCTGTAGATGAGAGGATTGATCATGGGCGTGACAATGGAGTAGAAGACAGATACCACCTTGTTGAAGTTGATGGAGGAAGCCACCTTGGTCCGAACATACATAAAAAAAAGAGTGCCATAGAAGAGGCTCACCACCATCAAGTGAGCTGCACAGGTAGAGAAGGCCTTCTGGCGCTCGGCAGCTGAGTGGATGTGCAGCAGTGTCCAGACAATGTTGCCATAGGACACAACAATGACCACAGAGGAGTCCAGTAGCACAGCCAGAGACACCAGAAAATCCACAGTCTCATTCCAAGTGACATCTGAGCACGACAAGGCTAGCAAGGGTGCAGCATCACAGAAGAAGTGGTCAATGACATTTGGGCCACAAAATTTCAGCTGAGACATAAGGTAGGTTGGCAAGATGGGTGTGAGGAAGCCTACCAGCCAACAAGCAACTGCCAGATGGATGCAGGTGCCCCAGGACACCAAGGCCCCATAGCGGAGAGGCATACAAATGGCCACATAATGGTCATAGGCCATGGCAGCCAGTAGGAAACACTCAGTTGCCCCAAGAAAGGTGAAGATAAAGAGCTGGGATAGGCAGCCAGCATAAGAGATATTCTTGCCACCATCCACCCAAATAAAACCAGCCAGCATCTTGGGCACTGTAACAGAGGTGTACCAAATTTCAAGGCAGGACAAGTGTGTCAGGAAGAAATACATGGGTCTCCGTAATCGGTGGTCCAAGCTCACCACCAAAATGATGGCCAAATTCTCCACCAAGGTGAACAGGTATATGGTGAGGAAGAGTGTGAAGAAGAGGAAGTGTGCTTCATGGCTGCCAGCAAAGCCCATCATGACAAACTCAGTTACCTGGGTCCAGTTTTTGGTATATGGCTGCATATGTGGCAGTAAGAGCTCAGCAAACTCATAGCCTCTTAGAGGATGAAAGCTCAAAGAGAACCTGTCAGGTTGGAGGATGTGGTACTCAAATGCCTTTCACTTCAGAAAAGAAACACGACGTCAAGACACTGTTCGAACCGTCAAAGAATTTACAGTCCATGAGGGACATGAGGAAACCAGTCTTGAGAAATCTTCCTGGGAGGAAAACTGTCTAAAGCTGAACCTGAAAAGGAAGTATAAGTTAGTGAGACAAAAGGTAGAGATAGAGAGAAGACATAGCAAGTATAAGATTCCAAGCACCAGAGAGGAGAGAGTGCGTTTGGGAAATTTCAAGTAGAGAGTTTACCACAGAGTTCAAGAGCTTGATTTCCAAGCAAGCATACCTGGCTTCAAATAAAAGAGAGCCTAACAGAGCTGTTGTGAAAATGTAAACTGGATAATTCCTGTAAAGCACTTAGCATCGTGTTTGAGTCAGTAAATGTCCAAGGGGAAATCTACATGTTGACTTCTCCTGGAATAAAATATAGAGAGAAGATGACTGTTTCTGAGCCTGAGGAGTAGGCGAGACACCACAAGGGGCTAGCAACCAAATTAAGGGAAAGGAAGAAGCTGAGCTTCAGTCTGAAAGCTACAGGGAGCCTTTAAGAATTATAAGCACATGGACATAAGGAGGGGAACATCACACACGGGGCCTGTTGGGGAGTCGGGGGACTAGGGGAGGAACAGCAGCGGGTGGGGAGATTGGGGAGGGATAACATTAGGAGAAATACCTAATGTAGATGACAGGGGAATGGATGCAGCAAACCACCATGGCATGTGTATACTTCTGTAAAAATCCTGTATGATCTGCATGTGTATCCCAGAACTCATAATTTTAAAAAATTATGGCAAAAAAAAGAATTATAAACAGATGAGCAATGCTATTCTTTTTGCCCCTTCGAAGGGGCAGGTTTGGAGGGGAACAAGATAAGAAGCAGAGGCCGGGAATGATGGCTCAAGCGTGTAATCCCAACACTTTGGGAGTCCAAGGCAGATGGACCACCTGAGGTCAGGAGTACAAGATCAGCTGGCCAACATGGTGAAACCCAGTCTCCACTAAAAATACAAAATTAGCCAGGCATGATGGTGGGCACCTGTAATCCGAGCTACTTGAGAGGCTGAGGCAGGAGAATCACTTGAACCCAGGAGGCGGAGATTGCAGTGAGCCAATATCACGCCACCGCACTCAAGCCCGGGCAACAGAGAGAGACCTCATGTCAAAAAAACAAAGAAGATAGGAGGCAGGAAGGCTGGCTTGGAAGGTTGTTGCAAGTACAGCATGGAGTGATGGTGACTTCAACTAACGAAATGTCAGTAGGAGAGTGAACATGGCTGTTAAGAGACAGAATCAGCATAATTGGGTTTGAATTCACACTGGGTTTGAATTTGAGTTCCAGCATCAACTTGAAATATGTGACCATGAGTAAATCACTAAATAATCCCATTAAGGAAAAAAAACAGATAATACAAAAGAGTTCCAGAGAGATGATTTCCTATCTCATTTTAGAATTAAATGAGAAGTGAGGGGACGGAAGACAGCAAACCACACTGCCTTGTGTGTACCTATGCAACAATCTTGCATGTTCTTCACATGTACCCCAAAACCTAAAATGCAATAAAAAAAAAATTAAAAAAAAAAAAGAATTAAATGAGAAAACATAGTATCTCCATTATTGTGCCAGTTTTAAAATACAGCCCCAAATTCTTGAACAAAAGTGGGGTCTACGGCCACTCCTGTTGCATCTGGGTTCTGTGACTGCTGAACAACAGAATGAAATGGAAGTCACGCTGCGGCAGTTTCCAGACCCGGGATTGGAAACCATCAGTTTCCTCTTCCTGCTTCTTGAAACCCAGTCCCAATAGCGTGAGGAAGCCTATGCAGCCTGTGGAAAGGCCTAGGTGGAGAGGAGCTAAGTCCCTCATCCCTCAGCCCTGGCCAAGCTTTCGCTCACAGCCAGCACCGGCGTGCCAGCAGGTGAATAAGCTGTCTGAGAAAGAGATCATTCAGCCCCCGCTTGAGCTGGCCAAGCTGACACCAGCCTTCCCTGCTGAGCCCTCCCCAAACTAAAAATCTGTGAGCTAAATAACTGATTGTTATTGTTACTTTAAACCACTAAGCGTTAGGCTGCTTGGTTATGCATAAATAAAGCAATTACATCTTAGTTGTGTAACTTGGGCAAATTATTTACTATTTCTGACCCTTTGGAGAAAAAGAAATAGTGTTTTGCTACAGTCACAAATTCCTGAACTGGAATTTGGATACAAGTCTGCCAAGGTCTAAAGCCCTTGCCCTTTCCCCTATAAATAATTAAGCAAGTTCTTTCTGGCTTCAGCATTCCTGGCATTGAAAGCATGTAGAGACACAGAATCAGAAATAAACAAGTTTGGAGGCTTCAGATTTCTGCGTGCGTCTTCACCATGCCTAACATCCCCACAGTGGGCAGTCTGTAAACACCGGCTTCCTTTCACGTAATGGCATTGCAGCCCCAGACACTTCATGCTTCTGTTGGCCAAAGGAAATTTCAGGACGCAATTCCCACCCATTTATCTCATTTGCAACCTCGCTTACAATGTGGCAGCCTCCAAACAATGATCACTCTTCTCAATGGAGATACTGCACGCAGATGCTGCAGAAGTTTGACTTGACTTAATGTGCTAGGCAGTTTCACAGTCAAATTCTCTGAAAAATTCATTATTTGAATTTTCTCTGGAGAGAATGAGATTTAGAGCCAAACAGCTCTGGGATCAAGCCCTGGGTCTGCAATTTACTAGCCTGGTTGTGTCATCTATAAATTCTTACTATTCTTTCTAAATCTTACCTGTCCTTTTAGCTGTGAATCAAGTATGACAGTGCTGTCTTCACTAGGAAGCCTTTTTCCTTACCTCATTCCTCCCAACTTGTATGCAGGTCAAGCAAACAAATACACAGGGTATCTGCTCTGACCTAGGAACCATGGTGGAGGGTACAGTTGCCCCTAGCATCTACCCCAGGGTACCTACAGAGCAGGTACCCCAGCATCCATCCTGAGGCCTGGTTCAGAGCAGGTGTCCCCAGCATCCACCCTTGGGCCTGGTTCAGAGCAGGTTTCTCCAGCATCACCACAGGGCCTGGTACAGAGCAGATTTCCCCCCCATCTGCCCCAAGGCCTGGTACAAAGCAAGTGCCCCAAGCACTTATCCCTGGGCCTGGTACAGAGCAGGTGGCCCCACATTCACCACGGGGCCTGATAAAGATATCTCATATCCATCCCAGAGTCTAGCACAGAGCAGGTGCCCCCAGCATCCACCCTGGGGCCTGGTACAGAGCAAGTGCCCCCAGCATCCACCCTGGGGCCTGGTACAGAGCAAGTGCCCCCAGCATCCACCTTGGGGCCTGGTACAGAGCAAGTGCCCCCAGCATCCACCCTGGGGCCTGGTACAGAGCAAGTGCCCCCAGCATCCACCCTGGGGCCTGGTACAGAGCAAGTGCCCCCAGCATCCACCCTGGGGCCTGGTACAGAGCAAGTGCCCCCAGCATCCACCCTGGGGCCTGGTACAGAGCAAGTGCCCCCAGCATCCACCCTGGGGCCTGGTACAGAGCAAGTGCCCCCAGCATCCACCTTGGGGCCTGGTACAGAGCAAGTGCCCCCAGCATCCACCCTGGGGCCTGGTACAGAGCAAGTGCCCCCAGCATCCACCCTGGGGCCTGGTACAGGTGCCCCCCTCAACATCCACCATTGGGCCTGGTACAGAGCACATATTAACTTTTTAATACTTTCAGCTCTCTGATCCATGGCTTAGAGAGAGGGTGCCAGAACCTGTGGGCTTTGTTTCAGGCCCAGATTAGCTACATTGAAAGGATATTCTAGTTTCTCTAAAGCTGCAGGAAAGGTAAAGAAGTAGGATCTAAGAGAAGGAGAGAGGGAGCGCCAAGGGCTACCTTTTTGTCCCCTTGCATCCAGGCAATGATGCATTTCACCTGTGGGCTGAGATTTTTAAGAAGCAGGAGTGTCTTCCCCACTATCTCTTTCTCCATTATAGAGCCAAGAGCTGGCAGGATCCTAGATCTCTGAGGAAAACGACTCACTTCTTCCTGGAGCAGAGATTATCCAACATTTTCTGGAAGGGATCAGATTTAGAGCGTTTACGCTTATGAGCCACAGGCAGTCTCTGCCACATATTCTTCCTTGTGGTTTTTTGTTTGTTTGTTTTTGTTTTCTCAACTCTTTAAAATGTAAAACCTTTTCTTAGCTCATGGACCATACACAAAAAGGCCACAAGCTGGATTTGGACCACGGGCTGTCATTTGCCAATCCCTGCCCTAGACTCACATAGGACTGTTAAATGAGCGAAAAAGAACACCACCTTACTGTGGTAAGTAGTAGTTAGCCTACTTTATGGACACATATACCACCTCTGCCACCACCAAGCAGCCAAACTGTCCCCAAATTATCTGTTGTCCCTTGTTCTGCAGAGAGCTGGGGGACGGGGAAGAACTGATACCCAGGGTTTGGTTGCACACGTGTACGCTACGGCACCTGCACAGAAGCCCAGGGAGTTACTATTGCTCCTGCTACCCTAATACTAATTAACAAACTGCAAAGGAACCTTTTCCTGAATTCCAAATCCAAAACCGAAAATCTAAACTAAATGATTCTAGAAAAATGCTTAAATCTCCAGCAGCTCTTCCTCTACTGCCTGGCACCCAATTGCATTCTTTGAGAGACTCAAAAAATGAACCCAAGTTGTCAAATAGATTGGATTGATATATGGAGAAAAACATTCAAAGAGTTTAAATGAATAAAATAAATTTTAAATGTCTCATTACTTCTTTTGCTAGTGTATATTAATCCACGTTCATTCATTAAAAAGATTAAGAGACTGCTCACTTCGGCAGCACATATACTAAAATTGGAATGAGACAAAGAACATTAGCAAGGCCCCTGTGCTATGAATGACATGCAAATTTGTGAAGTATTCCATATATTTTTTTTGAGACAGAGTCTCACTCTGTTGCCCAGGCTGGAGTGCAGTGGCCCAATCTCAGCTTACTGCAACCTCTGCCTTCCCGGTTCAAGCGATTCTCCTGCCTCAGCCTCCCAAGTAACTGGGATTACAGGCATCTGCCACCACATCCGGCTAATTTTTGTATTTTCAGTAGAGACAGGGTTTCACTATATTGGCCAGGCAGGTCTTGAACTCCTGACCTCAAATGATTCACTCATCTTGACCTCCCACAGTGCTGGGATTACAGGCATGAACCACCACACCCAGCCAGGTTCCACATTTTTAACAAGACTGCACATGTACCCGCTGGATATAAAAGTCAGATAAAAAAAAAAAAAAAAAAAAAAAAAAAAAAAAAAAAAGATTCAGAGAGAGAATCCCACAACTATCTAACTCTTGGAAATTTTTGAACCTATTAATCTGTTAACTCAGTAAAGTGGTTTACCCACAGTTCTATGCTTGCCAGTCCCTCATTCAAGTGTTCATCAAGGAGACCCTGAGTGCTAGGCATGGTACTAGGCATCAGGCCTTTAACCCAAAAGGAGTTGCAAGTCCTATCTTTTAAGAATCGTGTCTTTTCAGAAAGACAGAGAGTACTCAAGGGGTAGGACAGAGATGTGATAAGCTAGTTTTGATGTGTCTGGTAGAATAAAGCAGGGGGCAGTGAAGTTGGCCTAGAAGGAGAAAGACCAGACAGATAAGATCAAGAAACAATTTCCCAATTAAATCACACTGAGGGTGGGGGATGCCAGACAGAAGGCAATCCTTAACTGACAAAACCAAGCACAGCAGAGGGATGGGGAGGCAGCTCAGTAAGCCAGGGGAGAGGTGGAAGCAGCTAATATGCCCAGAGGAATTGTGAGGAGAGGTTGTGAGGTCCACGGACAGGCAGGAGAGTGCAGTAGCTAAGGCTACATTCAGGCGTTAGACCACCTGATGCCTTCAAATCTCAGCCCCACCACCTTCCAACTGAAATAAAATGAAAGCAATCCAAATGGGAGGCAATGGCTAACCCAACAGAATGAATTTCTGATGGAATCATTTAAGTCATCAGAGACGAGTCTAATGAGAAACACTTTCTGAACAAGAGTTTCAGAGCATCCAAATTCTACTTCTCTTCCCTCCCCCACACACACCTGTTCAGGTCATGTGTTGGTAGGAAGATGAGGCTCTCTCCAGAAAAAAAAAAAAAAAAAACGGACAATGGGTCATTTATGGAACCCCTCGCATGGGCTAGATTCTGATGGGCTGATACCATCTCACATAATCCCCACAATACTGTACAATGATTCCATGAACTATTCTTGATATAAAGGTATTAATGTCTTGGTTTTCAAGCAATTGAAATAACTAAAGGCTCAGAGAGACAGTGAGTAACTTGCACAAGATCAAAGAACTACATGGCACAGAGAAGAGCCAAACCTCAGAGCATCTGACGCAAAAGCCTGTGCTTTCCCTCCACACCATGCCATTTTCCCCTGCCATTCCATTTCACCCAATGACGACGTGCCTGCAGCCCTGGCTCCCTGCCCTGATTCTGAGGTTCATGTCCCTGCAGCTCGGAGCCCCGCCGGAGGCTGGAGGAATTCCCCACAGGCTCCAGTGCGCTGCAGGAGCACAGTCACACTCCCAGGCCTATTAACAGCATCCACTTCCTCTCCAAGGTTCAGGGAACTTTATCCACCAAGTATCATGCAGGGAAAACGCGGTCAACCGGAGAGGAGAGGGTCATATGGGGCAATCGCTAAGTAAGGAGAAAGGCCGCACAGGAACTTGGCCCAGTTTGGTGTCCTCAAAAGATGGTGCTCCCTGGCTAAGATTTTCCCTAACAAATATGGAAAAACAGTTTGAGGTCCATGCACAAAAATTAAATCTTGGTTCCTGCAGCTATTTGCTTGTGTAGCTATGTGACAAGCCTGGTAGGAGAAGCTGGATTTCTCCCTCTATCAGTTCTCTCCTCCTGGCTTCTAGGGGACTGATCCCAAAAAGTGAAAGGAACTGGAAAATAAACTTATTAAGATCCAGGAAGTGATTTCAAAAAAAACAGCCAGCAAACCAAGGTGAGCAGACAGCAGTGGGTGGGTGCCACGAGACAGACAGAGGGGCTACGAGGCGCCCAGGAATGAAGCCCGGAGACCTGCTCTCTGCTTCCCCTTGGGTCTAGCTCACTGCATGCCTGCTTCCCTGCTCCCACTGCAACGTGACAGCAACAGCATATCTCATTTTCCAGCATGCAGACAGCCCCCTGTGGGTACAGCACCATCTCTGAAATCCATGGAGCTGCATTTGACCCTACCTCCAACAGGCAGTAGTTGTGAGTTTGGGAAAGGTGTCTGATATTGCCGAGCATCAGTGTCTTCATCTTCAAATGGGGAGGATAACATGTACATTGCTGGGCTGGACTAAAGATGGAAGGAGACAGCACTCAGTGAAATTCAGGGCCTTTGCTCCTTTTACTCCCTCTACCATTTCTGTCTGGCTTCCTCCTGCATTTTCTTCAATTCCCTGCACAAGGCCACCTTAACAAAGAGGCTCTTTCTGACCACTTATCTGAAAATGCAACTCCTTTCACTCTCTAAGCCTCTTCTCTGTTTGATTTTTTGGGTCACAGCCTCATTGCCATCTGGTAGATATTTATTTGTTTGTCTATAACATCTCTCTCTCTCTCTCTCTTTCTCTCTCTCTCTCTCTCTCTCTCTCTCACACACACACACACACACACACACACACACATGAGCATGCAAAAGGAAACTTTTTGAAGATAGTGCCTTTGTTTGTTTGTTCATCATTGTGTTGCCAATTCCAAAAAGAGTCACTGGCATGTAGTCTACATGCAATAAATACATATTGATGTAATAAAATGATGGTTGCAGGCTCCTGGCATCCAGCTGACCCAGTGTAGTTTCCTTTCCATTTCTAGCTACCTGTTTTCAAGGAAATTGAAAGGAAAGGAAGTTCGCCAATACTTACAGAAAAGCCAATCAATGTGGGTGTTGTCCATGCAGTTACTGCCAATGAACTACAAGATTGACAATGCCTGCAGGAATGATGTCTTGTACATCTGGAGCAGCCCGCTCTCAAAGCCTTGGGTGGGAGGCAAATTGAATTGATTTCTACATATAATTTTTTCTCTTAGCTACCGAGTTTAATTTTAAATTTCCTGGAAAGCTGTACTCTATCAGCTGTTTTCAAACTCTGCTCCACCAAGCCCTAGGTTTGCTCAGTTGACAGGTAGATGGGAAGGGGAAGGGACCTAGTATATGGGGCTCTCAAAAGTCCTGCTTCAACCAGCTCGTAAGTGACACAATCCAGATGAGAATCCAGCTCAGTCTGACCCCAGAGCCCACCATCATCCCATCATACCACCTCCCTAGGGTGGTTGGCATTCCTAAAATAAAATCTGATCAATTAACTGGGTATTTCCCTCATTATTCCAGGGGCTTCAATACTGAGAAGGTACAATCTGTTCCTCAAAGGTACTGACATATAGTCTCCCTATGATGGGAACAAACGGGAAATTGAGGCATAAGAAAATAAATGGGAGGCTTCTTCAGTCATATACAGGACAGAGACCCCAGACCCAAACCAAGCCAGAGAGTCCACTATAGAAGACAGAAACCAAGGTGAGAATCAAGATTTCTGAGCTTCCAGCTCCTAATCTCTAGGCAGGAATAACACCTCTTCGTGCCATCTCTCAGAACATCCTGTGAATTGATGAGATAGTGGATGTGCAGGTTCTTTGAAACTTTAAAGGTACACTCTGGGAAGACCTTCTTACTCTTTTGCTTATATTGCTTACAGACTATGGGATGACCACAAAATTTCAATAAAGGGACAGCATGGGAATGGCTCTCTGGTGGGACATGAAGCTGCCCTGGAATAACAAAAGCAGATTGATTTGTTTAGACTGTAGGTTTATTTGAGGTGGCTTGAGGAGGCAGATGGAGATGAAGAACTAAAACCCCACAAAGTCCCTTAGCACCCCTATTCTACATGAGCATGAGCAAATCAGTTGAATCATGTGTGCTTCCATTTTCTCACTTGAAAACTGAGTTGATACTTAAAACCATACAACTCCGTAAAGACGTTTTGGGCCTGGCACAGTGGCTCACACCTGTAATCCCAGCCCTTTGGGAGGCTGAGGCGGGCAGATCACTTGAGATCAGGAGCCTGAGATCAGCCTGGCCAACATGGTCTCTACTGAAAATACAGAAACTATCCAGGCATGGCGGCACACACATGGTAATACCAGCTACTCAGGAGGCTGAGGCAGGAGAACAGCTTGAACGCAGGAGGCAGAGATTGCAGTGAGCCAGTATTGTGCGACTGCACCCCAGGGTGACAGAATGAGACTTCAACTCAAAAAAATAAAACAAATAAAGTAAATAATAAAATTTTAAAAATTTTCAAAAAGAGATTTTGAACGAAAACAAAAATGAGATCACAAACTGGGAAACTCCGAAAAAAAGACTGGGCTATGTCGAAGTCAGGAACCATACCTCTAGATTTGGTATCTATTTGATTGACAGCATTCCTTCCATGCACCACCCCTTGCATGCTCTTTGCATATGGGCCTCTAGAGGAGCCACTTACGTGCTTCCCACTGCTTCTCTAGTTTCCTAGTGTCTTCTCTGGGTGAAGCACCAAGGCCAAGAATTCCCAGAACCTTGGAACTGGTGGCCAGGACAGGTTACTGAATCTCACTGAGGAACGGAGACCCCAAATTCAAAGATTACAGCTTCTCTGAACCAAAGGGAGAAGGCAGAGATCTGCCATCGTCTGAACGGTAAAGGGAAGAAACGGGAGTTGTCACTGGCTGTAAGATGCCTCATACTCCACACTTAGGCCTATAACTCCCCCAGGGGTGACTCATGGGACCAGCTCTCAGACAACAAAGGAAAAAAAATAATAAATTATGAAAAACTTTGTCCCAGAGGGTGTGCAGAAGTTACATGGGAGTCTCAAATCTGTAGACTAGGAGGACTGATGCCTCACAGTGGAGGATGAGGGGCCAACCAGGGAAGATCCCGTGATAGCTAGATTCTTTGCCAAGGTCTCTGGCTCCAAACTACTCTAGAATATGGTAACACAAAGTCTCTAGGGTTCAGATTTATCATGACTGCAGTGAGGCCTTCCTCACTAGAGTGGGTCAGATATCACCACCCACCTACCTGCCTCCTGTCCCAACTCCTGGAAAATAATCTGCATGATAACACCAGACATTACTGAGTAGCCGCTCTGGGCCAGGCTCTGTGAAATATAGATATGAAGCACCCAGCCTCAACCCTTAAGGAACTTACAATTCTGTAGAGCCTATGACTTCAGGTCACTTTCACCCTGAATGTTAACTGTGCCAAATTGCCTTCCTTTCAAAGAGTTACTCTGGGGAATCTGATGATTGTTTACAGGCTGGACAATTGTTTTCTCCAAAAGGGAAATATGGTGTTATTTCAATATAAAGCAAAAAGAACGTCAGGGATGGTAAGTATTCACTGTGTTTCATTACAGAAGGCAGCCAGACCAAAGCTGGCAAAGCCCAAAGGCAATGTGGATGACTTGTTTTTTAACACATCCTCAATGCATAGGATCATTTTCTTTGATTTTGTGTGACTTGGTCCAGCCTTAATGTTTTAGGTGCAAATATCATGTCTTCCCAACTAAACAGGAAAGATCTTTTATGACAGGGCCATATCTTGTATTTTCCACATTCCCAAAAAGCCTAGAGCAGTACTGCTTAGTGTAAAACACCATAGGCATGATCAAAACAAAACTTTGGCTGGGGGCAGTGGCTCAAGCCTGTAATCCCAGCACTTTGGGAGGCCAAGATTGGCAGATCACGAGGTCAAGTGTTTGAGACCAGCCTGGCCAATGTGGTGAAACCTCATTTCTACCAAAAATACAAAGTTAGCCAGGTGTGATGGCACACACCTGTAGTCCCAGGTACCTGGGAGGCTGAGCCAGGAGAATCACTCGTACCGGGGAGGCAGAGGTTGCAGTGAGCCAAGATCGTGACACTATACTCCAGCCTGAGAGACTCTGTCTCCAAAAAAAAAAAAGACAAAGGAGTTTAATTGAGCAATGAATCATTTGCGAATTGGGAAGGCCCCAGAATCACAACAGATTCACAGAGGCTCCAGGGGTGCCTCATAGTCAGAACAAATTTATAGACAAAAAAAGGTAATGTGACCATACAGAAATTGGAAGTGAGATACAGAAACAGTGAGATTTGTTACAGTTCAGCATTTGCCTCATTTGAATGCAGTTTGAACATTCAGTAGTCTGTGAGTGTTTAAAGTATGGCTGCTGGGATTAGCCAATGCTCAGCTATTGTTACAGGTGCACACTATTAAGTTAGGTTTTCAATTTTATATGTTATGATGATGAAGTCTACAAAATTGTATATAATTCTCATTCCACTAACCATTTACGCTAGATTGCAGTTCATCCACAAGGACTCAGCTATAGAAGTACTGAGTCCTTCTCAGGCCATATTTAGTTTGCTTTGACACTTGGATTTGAATACTACATGAGCCTCTTCATAGACTTGCTACCTTTCTAAAATTAGGAAAATAAAACTACATGACAGGATGTAGTTAGAGATAAATAAGGAAACAAAGTCGAGGGCTTTGTCCACCTGACAGTAGACATGAGATCATTATACCACGATACTTCAGGCTGCTCTAGGCAGGAAGGATGTTGAACCGTGCCCGATTTGCATTCCCACTCAATGGAGAAACCTCTTTGCAGCTCTAACCCAATCTGTCAACAACGCTTACTCTGCAAATCAAAAAAAAAAAACACCCTCTTCTGCACTCACATATGAGGCTGATCAAAAGCAACTGGGAAGTCCACCATGCCTGCAGGCCAAGGACATTCAGAGGGAAACAGCCACCTGGAGGCCAAGGAAACAGAGGCAAAGACCAAACCTCTGCTCTCCAACCCAGACCCCACTGGGTCCTGTCTTTCTTCTCTCCTTTCACCTTCTGGAACGCTATGTGTCTCTGCCTTTACAATGTAAACCACTCCAGGCTTGATAGCTCCTTGAGTTTTGCCACTCTATCTGTTGTCCCAGTTTCACACCACAAAAGTTCAGAAACTGAGCAATGAAAGGCAGAATTCTCTTCTGTGTGTGAAGGTAATAAAAGAGGCTTCAAATGATCATATTTCTATTATTTTCCTCTTGCCCGAGGAGTCAAATATCCCAACCTAGAAACCAGGACACATCGGAGGAGGGGCCGCAAAACCAACAGACAAAGGGAAAACACAGACTAGAACAAAAAGCCAAGAGCCTTCACCACCCCTCTGAGAAGAGATTTTAAATCATTCGTTGTACTTCTAATTTTAATATATTATGATGATGAGGTCTACAAAATCATATATAATTCTCATTCCACAGTAGAGGTTCAATCTCAATAAGACGTTTTTCAGCCTTAACAGCGTTCAGAAACAGAGACTGGCATGGTATTTTTTGCAAGCATTTCTTTCCATTGTATTTTTATCACGAAACAATTCAACTTTATTCACAAGAAGGAACATAATGTAATGTTTACTACTATCCACTTTTTCAGTTATTAACTTTTAGCAATATTTATTCCACATCCTTTTTTGTAAAAATATGATTGATAGACTGAGAGACACACAAACATATATATTTATAGATGATGTTGATAGATAAATAGATAACTGATAGATAGCGAGATAGATGATAGATGATTGATAGGTAGATAGATGATAGATAGATAGATTGATAGGTAGATAGATAGATGATAGATAGATGATTGATAGGTAGATAGATTGATTGATTGATTGATGATAGATAGACAGAAAAATGTAGATACAGTTGAGGCCTTTTGTTGGTTTTCACTCCCATCACCCTCACCTCCTCCTCAGAATTAACCAATATGGTAAATATAGTATTTATCACACTCACAAATGGTTCGTACTATTTGTTATCCATGAACATTATTTTATTTTGCATATCTTATTTTGCATATTTTAAGACGGATATAGTGGATTAACCTCTACATTTTGCATTTTGCTTTCTCTTAGAGCATTGTTTTTAATATTTTTATGTTGATACTTACAGCTCTAGCTCATTCATTTTAATTTCCATGTATATTCTGTTGTATTTTTTAAAACTATATACTTATACTTATTCATTCTCCCATTAGTAGGCACTGAAGGTGTATTAATTTTCTACTGTTCCTCCCAATAAACATTCTCATTATTCATCTCTTTGTGCGCATCTGCAAAAGGCCTTCTAAGGAGTGGTTCTCAAGGTGTGGTCCCCTGCGGCAGCAGCGTCACCTAGGAACATGCTGGAAATGCAAATCCCCTGCTTCCTCAGGCCTACTGAACCAGAAACTCTCAGAGTAATACGTGCTTTAACAAGCCCTCCAGCTGATTCTGAGTCAAGCTAAAGTTTGCAAACTGCTGCTTGAGGGTGACCTAAATGAACACCTCTCACATCCCTAAACAATGCTGAATTGTTCTCCAAAGGGGTTGCCCCAACTATATTCCCACCAGCAGTGTTTGAGAGTTACCGCATTTCTCATACAAAACCAGAACAACGTAATTGCCAGCCTCTGACAGTTTCGACCATCTGTGGGTTAGGCATCTTGTCAAATGTTTATTGGCCAAATGGATTTCCGTTCTTATGCACTTTCGTTTTTCTATTGAGTAGTTTTTTAACCTTTTTTAAAATAATTTGTAGAAATTGTGTTTTCTAAAAACTCATACTTAGTTTTATAATCAATATGCTCCCAGTCCTTTAACTTTGTTTATACTGAGTTTGTTGTTGTTGTTGTTTTCATTTAACACCTTTAAGTTTTACATAGTAAAATGTACAAATCTTTTTATGTGTGGCTTGTGCTTTTCCACCTTAACTAAAATGTATTCTAAAAACTATTTGGGTTTTTCTTTGTATACTTAGTCCTTAATGCAACTAGACTTGATCTTTGTGTATGCTACGAAGCAGAGATTTAAGTTTAGGGGTTTTCTTCATATTGATAATATCCCTCTCCATCAATTGGTAATGCTACCTCTCATAAATCCAAATATTCAAGATATTTAACATCATCTGTGTTGACTCTTGCTAGAGTTTGCCTATTTTATTATTTTCCTTTTTTACAAGAACAAACATTTGGTTTTGTATCTTCTCTAATTTTCTATTTTATTAATTTCTCCTCTTATATTTATTATTTCCATCCTTCTACCTTCATAGATCGCTTTATTGTTCTTTTAAAGCTATTTTTAGTGTAATATAACAGACTTATTTTCAATTTTTGTTTCTAATAAATGCAATTAAGCTATATATTTACCTGTAGACACCACTTTAATTAGATCACTCAAATATTTATACATTTATTATTGTTCACTTATAAATATTTTATTAGTATGGTATTTATTTTTCTTTAATTCATGAGTTATTTAGAATGTCACTCTTTAATTTCCAGATAAGTAAGAAGAGAGAGTAGGATTATTAAACTACTTTTTATCATTTAAATTATTTCTTTTGTGTGGTAAGATATTGTGATCAGTATGATAGCAGTTCTTTTAAAGTTGTTGAAAATTTCTTTTTGCCCTCATATTCAAATTTATAAAGGTTCTATATATACTTGAAAATAACATATATGCACTTAAGTATAAAGTTTTTAGATACGTACATGTACATATTATATCATACTTGATAATTTTATTGTTCAAAGCTCCTATTCCCACTCTAATTTTTGTCTGCTGGATTTTTAAGTCGTGTTCATCTCCTTCTATGGTTTTTTTGACTTTCTTCTTATAATTTTGCCAATGTTTGCTTCATTCTTTCAATGTTAAAATATATGATAATTGTATTAGAAGCATGTAATTTCATTATTCTTATATCTTCTTGATCTGTGGTCACCTTTTTGTGTGTGTGGTTTTTCTCTTTATCCCAAAAATGTTATTTGTCTTAAGAACTATTTTGTCAACCCAAGATGGCCAAATAGGAACAGCTCTGGAGTGCAGGTCCCAGCAAGAACAACTCAGAGGGTGAATGATCACCTCATTTCCAAACAAGTTTTCAAGGCCACAGACCAGGAGGTTCCCAGGCTGAAAAGTACCAGGAGTTTCCAGCACGGCTGTTTCAGCCAGTGCCACAGTTTGGTGCACAGAAACTCACACAAATCTGGGCAGCTGTTTCAACTGGCACCTGGAATACCTGGGAGACAGAGCCACCCATTCAACTGAAAGGGAGGGGGCTGAGACACGGAGCCAGGTGATCTGGCTCAGCAGGTATCACCCCCACAAAACAAGCAATCTGAAATGCTCTGGATTGAGAGCTTCACAGAAAACACAGCTGGACCCAGGATGGTCCAGATTGGTGGGGGAAGGCCAGCCACTGCTACTGAGGCAGTCTGCCAATACCGAGGGAGTTCTAACTGTACCTCTATAAACAATACCTCAAGAAAGTTCACACAGCAGTTGGGCAGAGTCCATGGCAGCTCAGCAATGCATCTGCTAGCAGACTGTGACTAGACTATCTCTGTGCTGGGCAGAGCATATATGAAAAAAGGTAGCAGCACATCAGGAACTTAAAAATAAGGCCCAACCTTCCTAGGATAGAGCACCTGGGAAAAGAGTATTATGAGTTCTGCTGCAGCAGACTTAAAAGTACCTGCCCAGCAGCTCTGCACAGAACAACAGAGCTCCTGGCACAGCACTTGAGCTCCTATAAGGAACAGACTGTCTCCTCAAGCAGCTTCCTGACCCCATATATCCAAAGAGATACCTCATAAAGAAGAGCTCAGGCTGATATCTGGCGGGTACCCTTCTGGGACAAAGATAACTGAAGAAGAAACTGGCAGCAACCCTTACTGTTCTGCAGACCCCACAGGTGATCCCCAGACAAGCAGAGTCTGGAATGGACCTCCAGCAATCCTGCAGCAGAGGGGCCTAACTGTTAGAAGAAAACTAAAAAACAGAAAGAAATAGTTTCAACATCAACAAAAAGGACATCCACTCAGAAACTCCATCTGGAAGTCACCAACCACAAAGGCCACAGGTAGATAAAGCCATGAAGACAGGAAGAAACCAGCACAAAGAGGATGAAAACACCAAAAAACAGAATGCCCCTCCTCCTCCAAGGGATCACAACTCCTCACCAGCAAGGGAACAAAGCTGGATGGAGAATGAATATGATGAATTGACAGAAACAGGCTTCAGAAGGTGGGTAATAAGAAACTTCTCTGAGCTAAAAGAACATGTTCTAATCCAGTGCAAAGAGACTAAGAACCTTGAAAAAAAGGTTAGATGAAATGCTAACTAGAATAAACAGCTTAGAGAATAATGTAAATGACTTGATGGAGCTGAAAAATGCAGCACAAGAAATTCACAAAGCATGCATAAGTTTCAATAGCCAAATTGACTAAGCAGAAGAAAGGATATCAGAGATTGAAGATCAACTCAATGAAATAAAATGAGAAGGCAAGATTAGAGAAAAAAGAGTGAAAAGAAACAAACAAGCCTCCAAGAAATACGGGATTTTGTGAAAAGACCTAATCTATGTTTGATAGGTATACCTGAATGTGACAGGGAGAATGAATCCAAGCTGGAAAACAATCTTCAGGATATTATCCAGGATAACTTCCCCAACCTAGCAAGGCAGGCCAGGGTTCAAGTCCAGGAAATACAGAGACCACAAAGATATTCCTCAAGAAGAGCAACCCCAAAGAACATAAACGTCTATTTCACCAGGGTTGAAATGAAGGGAAAAAAATGCTAAGCACAGCCAGAGAGAAAGTTTGGATTACCCACAAAGGAAAGCCCATCAGACACACAGTGGATCTCTCAGCAGAAACCCTACAAGCCAGAAGAGAGTGGGGGCCAATATTCAACATCCCTAAGGAAAAGAACTTTCAACTCAGAATTTCATATCCAGCCAAACTAATCTTCACAAGCAAAGGAGAAATAAAGTCCCTTACAAACAAGCAATAGCTGAGAGATTTCGTCACCACCAGGCCTGCCTTACAAGAGCTTCTGAAAGAAGCACTAAACAAGGAAAGGAACAACCAGTACCAGCCACTCCAAAAACATACCAAATGGTAAAGAGCATCAACACAATGAAGAAAATGCATCAACTAACAGGCAAAACAGCTAGCATCAAAATGGCAGGATTAAATTCACACATAACAATATTAACTCTAAATGTAAATGGGCTAAATGCCCCAATCAAAAGACATAGACTGGCAAATTGGATAAAAAATCAAGACCCATCAGTGTACTGCATCCAGGAAACCCATCTCACATGCAAAGACACACATTGACTAAAAATAAAGGGATAGAGGAAGATTTATCAAGCAAATGGAGAGAGACAAAAAAAAAAAAGCAGGATTTGCAATCCTAGTTTCTGATAAAATGGACTTTAAACCAACAAAGATCAAAAGAGACAAAGAAGGGCATTACATAATGGCAAAAGGATCAATGCAACAAGAAGAGCTAACAACCCTAAATATATATGCACCCAATACAGGAGCATCCAGATATATAAAGCAAGTTCTTAACGACCTACAAAGAGACTTAGATTCCCACACAATAATAGTGGGAGACTTTAACACTCCACTGTCAATATTAGACAGAGCAACGAGACAGAAAATTAACAAGGATATCCAGGACTTGAATGTAGAGCTGGACCAAGCAGACCTAATAGACATCTACAGAAATCTCTACCCCAAATCCACAGAATATACATTCTTCTCAGCACCACATAGCACCTACTCTAAAATTGACCACATAATTGGAAGTAAATCACTCCTCAGCAAATGCGAAAGAATGGAAATCATAACAAACAGTCTCTCAGACCACAGGGCAATCAAATTAGAACTCAGGATTAAGAAACTAACTCAGAATCACATAACTTCATGGAAACTGAACAACTGGCTCCTGAATGTCAACCGGATAAACAATGAAATGAAGGCAAAATAAAGATGTTCTTTGAAACCAACGAGAACAAAGGCACAACATACCAGAATCTCCAAACTGCTTTCCACCATGGCTGAACTAATTTACATTCCCACTAGCAGTGTATAAATGTTTCCTTTTCTTCATACCCTCATCAGCATCTGTTATTTTTTGACTTTTTTATATTAGTAATGGCAAAAAGCACAATTACTTTTGTACCAACCTAATAACAGCTATTCTGACTGGTATAAGAAAGTATCTTATTGGGGACTTGGGTAGGGGGTTGGATTTGGGTTTTTTGTTGTTTTTTTAAACAGTGTCTTACTTTGCCACATGGGCTGGAGTGCAGTGGTGTGATCATGGCTCACTGCATCTCCAACTCCTGGCCTCAAGCAATCCTCCCATCTCAGCCTCCCAAGTATCTACAACTACTGATAGATGCCACTATGCCTGGTTAAGTGTTTTTTTTTTTTTTTAATTTTTTGTAAAGATGGGATCTCCCTATAATGCCTAGCCTGGTCTCTAACTCCAGGGTGCAAGTGATCCTCCTGCCTCAGCCTCCCAAAGTGCTGAAATTATAAGCATGAGCCATTGAACCTGGCCTCACTGTGGTTTTGATTTGCTTCTCTCTGGTGGTTAGGCTGATCATTTTTTCATGTGTTTATTGGCCACTTGTATGTACTCTTTTATGAGTGTCTGTTCATGTTTTGTGCTTTTTTTTTTTTTTTTTTTTTTTTTTTTTTTTGAGACAAAGCCTCAATCTGTCTCCCAAGCTGGAGTGCAGTGGCGTGAACTCGGCTCACTGCAAACTCTACCTCCCAGGTTCAAGTAATTCTCTGCCTCAGCTTCCCAAATAGCTAGGATTACAGGCGTCTGCCACCATGCCCAACTAATTTTTGTATTTTTAGTAGAGACAGGGTTTCACCATCTTGGCCAGGCTGGTCTTGAACTCCCAACATCATGATCCACCCCTCTCAGCCTCCCACAGTGCTGGGATTACAGACATGAGCCACCAGGCCCGGCCTGTGTCCACATTTTAATGAGGTTATTTGATTTTTGCTTGTTCAATTAAATTCCTTATAGGTTCTGAATATTAGACTTTTCCAACTTTTTTCTCCTATTCTGTAGTTTGTTTATTCTATTTGATAGTTTATTTTGCTGTGCAGCTCTTTAATTAGATCCCACTTACAGATTTTTATTTTTGTTGCAATTGCTTTTCATGGCTTAGCCATAAATTCTTTCCCAAGGCCTATGTCCAGAATGGTGTTTCTTTATAAATTACCCAGTCACAGATAGGCCTTTATAGCAGTGAAAGAACAGACATGTACAAGAATACAACATATGTGTCTGTTTTTTTAACCAGTACTATGCTGTTATGGTTAACATAGCCTCATAGTATAGTCTGAAGTCAGGTAATGGGATGCCACCGGCTTTGTTCTTTTTGCTTAGTATTGCTTTGGTTACTCATGTTCTTTTTTGGCTCCATATAAATTTTTAAATGGTTTTTTCTAATTCTGTAAAATATGACACTGGTGGTTGGATAGAAACAGTACTGAATCTGTAGGTTGCTTTGGGCAGTATGGCCATTTTAACAATATTGATTCTTCCAGCTCAAAAGCATGAAATGTTTTTCCATTTGTGTATATCACCTATGATTTCTTTCACCTGGAGTTTGTAGTTCTTGTAGAGATCTTTCACCTCCTTGGTTAAATGTATTTCTAAGTATTGTGTTTGTGCATGCATGCATGTGTATGTGTATCTACCATGAATAGCATGATTTTCTTGACTTGGCTCTCAAATTAGAATGTTATTGGTGTACAGAAATGTTACTGATTTTTGTACACTGACTTTGTATCCTGAAACTTTACTGAAGTTATATATCCATTCTAAGAGGGGCCTTTTAGCAGAGTCTTTAAGGTTTTCTAAGTATGGAATATCAGTTTGAGATAGTTTGACTTCTTCTTTTCCTATTTCAGTATCTTTTATTTCTTTCTCATGCCTTTTTGCTCTGGCTAGGACATCCCATCATTTTCCATTTTTTTATATTCAGCCCATGTGTGTGTGTATGCATGTGTGTTCATTCTATGTCTTGTAGAAAGCATAGAGTTGCATTTTGTTATTTATTCATCTGATTGCTTCTGTCTTTTAATAAATAAATTTGATCCATTTACACTTTTTAATATAGTCCTTTATTTAGATTTAATCATAGTACCACATTTTGTGTCTCCTATTTACCATCCTGTGCTTTTCCTCTTTTCTACCTCTTTTGTTTGATAATGTGTATTCCATTCTGATTTGGAAGCCATAACTTTTATTTCTATTATTTTAATAGCCACCCTGAATTTGTTAAACTACATACTTAACTAAAAATTTTTCTGTCAATGTTTACAGACATTTAATGTCTTCCAACCGCAGTAAGATCCTTCGTGTGCTTCAAGTGCCCCCCTACCTTGAACAGCTTCTTCACCATGTTGTTACTGTTTTTTAAGTTATAATTCTTAGGCTTTAACCATTTATTAAGATTTCCAACACCTTTCGTCAATCTCTGCTCACTAGAACAACTCAGTCATTTTGGAGGTGAGAGAGAAGTTTGCTTTTTGTATTCCACATCTTCTGCACATTTCTGTTTCTGAAACAAATTTTAATAGTCTTCTAGTCTTATAATGTATAATAAAATCTTTTAGTATGTATATGTCTACGGATGATTTTATTTAACCCTCTTTCTTGAATAATAGTTTCACTGATGACAAAATTCTAGGTTGACAGCTTTTTCCTTCACTATTTCAAAGAGAATATTCCTTATCTTCAAATATATGTTATTATGATAAGAAGTGAGCTTTCAGCCTGTCATTCCCCTGCATGTACCTTCTCTTGCATAGTTTTCATTTTTCTACTCTCCGCATTGCATTCTAAATGAGTTCTTATATTTTACATTCCAATTCTCTAATTATTTATTTTCCTGTGTCTGATGTAGAGTTCATCTCATCCATTACATATTTCAATACTTTTTTAAATTTATTTATTTTGTGAGATGGAGTCTTGCTCTGTCACCCAGGCTGGAGCACAGTGGTGTGATCTCAGCTCACTGCAACCTCTGCCTCTTATGTTCCAGCGCTTTGCCTGCCTCAACCTCCTGAGTAGCTGGAATTACAGGCACACACACTACCGTGCCTGGCTAATTTTTTTGTATTTTTAGTAGAGATAGGGTTTCACCATGTTGGCCAGGCTGGTCTTGAACTCCTGACCTCAAGTGATCCACACCTCTTGGCCTCCCAAAGTGCTAGGATAACAGGCGTGAGCCACCATGCCCAGCCTAATTTTTAATAGGTAGTACATTCATATGGTTCAAATCCAAAGGTTAAATAGGTTAAATAATAAAAAGTTCAGCTTTGACTTCTTGCCACCCAGTTTCTCTTCTCAAAGGCAAACAATGTTATCAATTACTTTTATTCTTTCTGATAGCCTACCTTTCTGATTCTTTTATTCTGTGCATATATGTGGAAATCGATGCACATATTCACACACACACATGAGATTTTTTCTTGTTTTTGTACACAAATGTGGCATGCTCTGCATATTTTTCATCTTGCTTTCATTCATTTGACAAAATATTGCAACAATTGTTTCGCATCAATATATAATGTGTCTCTTCATCTACTAAAAGCCTTCATACAGTCTCATTGAATAGATGAACATTATTACTTCACAAGTTCCTTGTAAAAGTTGTTTCTACTGTTTTGTTATTAATTCTGTATTAAATGACCTTATATACATCATTTTCAAAAGGTGAGGTTTTATCTATACAATATATCCCTACAAGTAAAATTATTGTTTCTAGATATGTGTATTTACAATTATGGGCATTTGAATTAAAGTTTTAGAAAAACTTTCATTGTATTCAATTTTCGAAGAAGTAATACATGCATACAGTACAAAATTCAAAAGGAACCAAAGGGTAAATATCAGGTTATTATACTGTATATCCTTCTAGGGTTATTGCATGTATGTAAGGGCATATCTGTATATACAGGAATATTTCTTTGATTAAGATCAGTTAATATTTTCTTCTGCATTGGAGCCCATGGAAATCAGATGGCTCTCTCCTTCTGATGAAGGCTTTCTCCTTGCCATTGATTAAAAAAAGACATACCAAACTTTAGTATAATTATTCACATTAGGGCATATGTTTTATTGTCTTATTATTCTATCTCAGCCATAAAGACTCATCATTGTGGATACTGTCAGTAAAAGTAATGGTTCCTTCAGTTTTCACAATGCCTTTCAGCTCACTCTGGAGCAATACAGATAAAAACTGCATTCTGCTTGGACACAAATTTTCACACCTACCCTAATCTGAACTGCTTTTTATTCTTGGTACATAGTGATTCCCTCAGATCTACCCTTGGATTCCCCATCACCATCATTTTAGAGGTTGCGTTTGTTGCTCCTCTGGATTAGAGCTCATGTTTCCTGTATCCCATTTATTTCCTTTTCTTGGTTTACTCTTTCATATTTGTGGAGCACATCCTTCCATAGCTTCCTACTAAAGAGTACATAAGAGTTATATATTTTGAGATTTTGATTGTTTTTTGAGTTTTAGAAATTTTATACTTTATCGATAGGCTGTCTAAATGTAGAACTCTAGATTGGAAATTCTTCCCATTTATGATGTAAAAAGAATTGCTCCATTGTCTTCTGTGTTCTTATTGGAATACAGAAGCCATTTGGATTCCTAGTCCTCTGAACATGTGCTGCTGCTGTTGTTGTTGTTGTTGTTGTTGTCCTCTAAAAGCTGTCAGCATCGTCTCTTTATCCCCAGGTTCTGAAATTCCACAAGGATATGCCTTAGTGTAGGTCTATTGCTATCCATTTTACTGGGCGTTTGTTGACCCCTTTCAATATCCAAATCCATGTGTTTTAATCTGGGAAATTTTCTTGAATTATTTTATTAATTTTTTTACTATGTACTTTTTCTGTTATTTTCCTCTAGAAGTTCATATTGTTCACATGTTAAATTTCCTGGGCTGATCCTACAATTTTCTTATGTCTCTCTCTTATTTTCCTCTCTGTATATTTTTGTTCTAATTTTTAGGCAAATTCCTCAACTTCAACTTCCAGCACTTTCATTAATTTTTCCATTTCTGCCATCATGTTTTCAATTTCCAAATATTATTTTTTTTAAAGATTATCTGAACTTCTTAACATTCTGTCTGCTTCATAAATACAGTATCTTGGTCAGGTGCAATGGCTCATACATTGTAATCAAATGTAATCTCCTAGCACTTTGGGAGACTGAGGCAGGCAGATTGCTTAAATTCAGGAGCTCAAGACCAGTCTGGGCAACATGGAAAAACCCCAACTCTACAAAAAAAAAAATACAAAAACAATTAGCCAGGCCTGGTGGCACTCGTCTTAGTCCCAGCTACTCGGAGACTTAATCCAAGTCTAGAGGTTTCTAGAAGTGTTAGTTCCTGAAACTTAGAGAACTCTCTGCATTAACTGGATTTTTCTCAGCTTTCTGAGACTATAATAACTTAAGGTCTGGCTTTCTCAGTTCTGCTAATCAGTTATCACTCTTCCGTCTCCTTTCCAGAGTCCAAAATACTGTTGCCATTGTCTCCTCACCTAGTCTCCCGTTCTTGTTGGTTTCTTCATCCCTTTATTGTAGTTTTACTGTGCATTTGAAAGACAGTGAACAGGCACAGGCAGCCAAACACCCATTCTAACTCAAAGCTCCATATTTTTTTTCAATGACTATGTTTTTTTAATATTTAAATTTTCTAGTTGGTCCTTTTCACATCCCCTCATTCTGCTTTCAGCCTCTTTTTTCATAATTTTTTATTTTTCAATGGAAGTTTTGATTTCATTTATTTATTTGAAATAATCAATACATTTACTTTAAAGTTTTATCTGATCATTCTGTAAAATTAATTTTACCCGAAATGAATCCAGATTCTGATTGTTGGTTTACTTTTTTTTTCATCACCCAGGGCTGAAGTGCAATGTCAAGATCTCAACTCACTACAACCTCCATCTCCTGGGTTCAAGTGATTCTCCTGCCTCAGCTTCCTGAGTAGCTGGGATTGCAGGCACCCATCACAACTCCTGGCTAATGTCTTTATTTAGTAGAGATGGGGTTTCATCATGTTGGCCAGGCTGATTTCAAACTCCTGACCTCAGATGATCCACCCACCTCGGCCTCCTAAAGTGCTGGGATTACAGGTGTGAGCCACCGCCCCTAGCTGGTTTGTTGACTTTTTTTAGCATTAGCTTTTTTCCTTCAGTTTTGTATTTAGTTTACAGTCCCATTTGCAATTTGAAATATTTTACCATTTTCGTTTTGTTTTTCATTCCCTCTCTCTCCCACAAGCCATCTTCATATTCAATTATCCTGTTGAAAGATTTGGGGGTCCCCAATCCAGATCCAGTTCTGGTCAGGGCAATGAGAGGGACAGTCCTGCAGAGCCACTGGGCCATGGCAATTTTAGGATGAGTCACAGGGGAAGTTTGACTCAGTTCCTGGTCACAAGGCTTTGTCTCATCCTTCTCTCCCAGCCTAGAGCTGGATGGGAGCCCCTGCTCCTTCAGCACTTGGCACATGTTCATTTCCAGCCTCCTTCCATGGGGAAAGGGAATGAGACATGAATCTCACCTTAGCCCTGGGCCCTCATAGGGGAGGGCCTGCTTCTGCTTTCCCATCTCTCAGGAAACACTTTTGACTTCTTTGCCACCACTGACTGCCACTGCATCCAAAACCAAGTCCACCAAGACTTTCAGCCCTGATAGCAGTTTGTACTTCTGTGCCAGCCTGGATCTTCAAAAGTGCTTGACTTGTAATGAGACCAGCCTGGCCAACATGGTGAAACCCTGTCTCTACTAAAAACACAAAGATTAGCTGGGTGTGGTAGCAGGCGCCTGTAATCCCAGCTACTCAGGAGGCTGAGGCAGGAAAATCACTTAAACCCAGGAGGTGGAGGTTGCAGTGAGCCGAGATCACAACATTGTACTCCAGCCTGGGCAACAAGAGCAAAACTCCATCTCAAAAAAAAAAAAAAAATTCCAAAAACACCAAACATAATTTAATCACAATCCAGTCTTAGTTTGTAATCAAGACTACCCAATGAAAATATTTTGTCGGTCATTCATGATCTGAATTCTAGTGCATAAAATCTATTAAATTATGGTACACATTAAAAAATGAGACATTTCTGCTTTGTAATAAATAAGGCAGTGGCTAATTATTACTCATTAGTAGCTTTTTTTTTTTTTTTTTTTTTTTGAGATAAGCTATCAAGTCTGCCCTTTCTGCCTTCTTCTTCATACCGGCAAAGATCATTTTGTTCCAGGGATGTACTTCTTGGGATTCTCCAAATATTTCATTAGTATATCCTTTCTCCAGGTGATGCCTTTGTTCTTATTGTTCTTATTGCTGTCTGTGTGAAGAGAATCCAACATCCGTCTTCCGAGCAAAGACGCCATGGAGATTAGGCCCAGTCTTTTGCTTGCCTCCCTTTTCTATGGTGTGGTACTGGGCACACTGCTGAACAAAAATCTTGCCTTTCTCAACACCACTCATATTTAATTCTCTCTTTTATTGCTGGCGCTATGAAGCTTCCTGCTCAGAAGCTGATGTCCCACTCTCCTCAGTAAAGTCAGATCACTGAAGCATGTAGATCCCAACCGTGCTCATAACTTTGATGCCCAAAGTGGCCAGGCCAGGTCAGCAGTGGTATGAATACACCTTAGGTTTAATGTTGTCTCTGTCTATTGCATATTCCTGAAGCACAGGCATATAAGAGGCAGTCAAGGCTAAATATTAACCAAATCTAATTCTGAACATTCAGAATTCAAAGACTAATAGAGTGAAATTGAATAAAATCAAAATAAATATTTGAGGTTAATTCACTTTAGAAAAATCCACTTCTGAGACACAACTGTACAGTGCTGTAGTAAGGGTTAAATGAATGGTATGTGTAGGGCACTCAGTACACTGTTCAGCATGTATTAAGTCTGCTAGAATACTGTTGGTACTAGAAGGCACTACAAAGGGGCTAGAGGAGTCAGTGGGTAGGGAGGCCTTTAGAGGATCAACAGGAAGGGAGAAACAAAAGGGAACAGGAAATGACTCTCCAGCCAAGCGGGGGAAGGATTAAAAACAGAAAGATGATTATCACCAGTGAAATGTTTCCCTCCCTTCCAGCAACCTTCACCCTGTACACAATAAGCAAAGAATTATCGACGTCAATCTACAGGCTGTGTAAATCCAGAGAAGCTATGAGAAAGACAACATAGCTCCTAGACTCTCTGAAGTGTACTGGGACACTCTGGGAGGTCTGAGATTCATCGTTATTGTTCATACCTTTGTGTCTAGCACATACTGGGCATTCAATAATTGTTGAATGAATGAATAAAGGTTATCAGAAAGGAGTTGCCACAGCTGATCCCAATGCAAGCACCTGTGAGAATAAATTTATGTTGTGGATACAGAGAGGTAGCAAATCAGCAGAAAGAATATCCTCTCTACTTCCAGGATTTGGTACAATTAGAGTGCAGAAAAGGGAAGAACCAAACCAAATAAATGAATGACCAACATTGACCATGGGGAGCATTCAGGGACATATTTTTAAAACAGGAAAATGGTGACATCTGGATTTAAAAGTATCTCAGCCAGGAAGGGTGGCTCACACCTATAATCTCAGCATTTTGGAAGGCCATGGCAAGTGGGTCACTTAAGCCCAGGAGTTTCAGACCTGCCTGGGCTATAGAGTGAGACCTCATCTCTGAAAAAAAAAAAAAAAAATAGTATCCCTCTCCCCAAATGCAAAGCATCACTCATTAAATGTGTGTGTGTGTGTGTGTGTGTGTGTGTGTGTGTGTATTATGTTCCCTGTCAATTACACATGTTAATTCAATTGTATTGTAAGAGTGTTTGACTCAATTCCAGCTATTCCTAGAAGCACTAGAATAGGAAAATATGACAACCAGGAACAACCCTTAAAACCAATTGTGAGGGAATTCAGAAATAAGTTGCATAGATGACAGGGCTATCTGTGCAATCTCCATGTATTCAGTGTGTAGCTGGTTTCCTGATTCTGAAGTACTATAGAAGTGAATAGCTGAGATGCTGAATCCTACTTGTTATGCATGTGCCATTGGAGATGTCACTTCCTCTGCTCTAGTCCTCACATTCCATATGTCTACAAAATAAAACCCTGTGTATCAGGAATATTCTGAGAAACCATGTGTATCAGGAATATTCTGATTGCAAACAGAAAATTCAACTCAAGCTCACTCAATTGAGCATTCTCGTTGATGGGTATGACTGAAGAACCCTGGCATGTAAACAAGACTCCTAGGGTCAATTTTTTCTCTGTCCCCCTGCTCTGTTCACCCCTATGTGGGCTTCACTCTCAACAAGCCCTCTCCTCTTGGTGGCAGAGTGACTGTTACCAGCTCTGGACTTACGTTTTTATTTGTATAAGTCCAGTGGCAAAAAGGGCACACTTCTCCCACAGCCTTAGTGGGAATCCTGAGATGGCATCTCACTGGTTCCAAAGGGGGCAGATGCACCACCCTAAGGACCCCCAAAACTTTCAACAGGATGACTGAATATGAAGGTGGATTGGGGGAGAGAGAGGGAATGAAAAACAAAACAAAAACAGTGAAATACTTCAAATTGCAAATGAGACTGTAAACTAAATACAAAACTGAAGGAAAAAAACTAATGCTAAAAAAGTCAACCACCACCGTGGCTGCAGAGATACGGTGGTCTTATTCCCTTCGTCTGACACGTATGTCCACCTCCAGAGCCAAGGAAGTTTGCAGAGACAATAGGAGGTTGGACCAGATGACCTCATATTCAAGGACTTCGTGCTTTGTTTCAGGCTTTATTCATCCTCGCTTCCTTCCTCCTGCCTTAGACATTCTTCCTGCACAGGTGCTGCTGAAAGTTTCCAATCATCCAAGTCCTAATACAAAAATGTTCCATAAAAGAGGAGGAAATGTAGCACCCAAGCCAGACACCCGCATGTAAACACAATTCTTTAATGTGTGTTAGAGCAGAATGCTGACCCCCCTAACCCTTGCCACCCCAAGATACTTGTATTTCCTCGGAAAAGGCAGGATAGATGCTCCATCCTCCTAGGATATCTCTGCCTCTACCTCACTCCTGCATTATTCCACCTCATGGCAGGTAGGTGAAGGGGGTGGGTGCTCTAAGAATGCATGTCTCAGCCCTCTCTGGTTGTCTTTTCTCAGCATGTTTTCCCTCATCATGTTTTATCTCTCTGTTCTTCTCTCTGCCTTTGCTTGAAAGATGCCTTCAATGTTGAATGGATGCTCTCAGTCAGAGGCTGAGGATTAGAAAGCTTGCCGTCTCCTGTCGGACCTCTCCTTCTGCCTCATCTCTCCTGCTTCCTTTCCTACCACTTCTCTCTGACTCTGACCAGATAAATTCCTCTGCTTCTGAAGACTCTAGAGATTAGATCGAGCCCATCTAGATAACCCAAGATAATCTATCTTGAGTTCCATAACCTTAATAACATCTGCAAAGCACTTTTTGCCATGCAAAGTAACAGATTGCTTGGATCTAAGGATTCAAGTGTGGATGTCATTGGAAGACCACTATTCAGCCTTACACAATGCCCAAAGAAACAAGATCCTAAAGGATCAAGACCCATCAGCATGCTGTATTCAGGAGACCATCTCATGTCCAAAGACTCAAAATAAAGGGATGGAGGAATATTTACCCAAGCAAATGGAAAGCAAAAAAAGGTATGGGTTGCAATCCTAGTCTCTGATAAAACAGACTTTAAACCAACAAGATTTGAAATGACAAAGAAGGGTATTACATAATGGTAAAGGGATTGGGGCAACAAGAAGAACTAACAATCCTAAATATATATGCACTCAATACAAAAGCACCCAGATTCATAAAGCAAGTTCTTAGAGACCTACAAAGAGACTTAGACTCCCACACAATAATAGTGGGAGACATTAACACCCTGTTGTCAATATTAGACAGATCAATGAGGGAGAAAATTAATAAGAATATTCAGGACTTGAACTCAGCTCTGGAGCAAATGGACCTAATAAACATCTACAGAACTCCCCACCCCAAATCAACAGAATATACATTCTTTTTAGCACCACATAACACTTATTCCAAAATCGACCTCATCATTGGAAGTCAAACGCTCCCTAGCAAATGCGAAAGAATGGAAGTCATAACAAACAGTCTCTCAGACCACAGCACAGTCAAATTAGAACTCTGGATCAAGAAACTCACTCGAAACTGCGCAGCTGCATGGAAACTGAACAACTTACTCCTGAATGACTACTGGATAAATAACGAAATTAAGACAGAAATAAATAAGCACTTTGAAACCAATGAGAACAAAGACACAATGTACAAAAATCTGTGGGACACTGCTAAAGCGATGTTGCAAGTGAAATTTATAGCACTAACTGCCCATATCAGAAAGTGGGAAAAAAACTAAAATCGACACCCTAACATAACAATTAAAAGAACTAGAGAAGTAAGGGTAAATAAATTCAAAAGCTAAAAGAAGACAAGAAACAACTAAGATTAGAGCAGAACTAAAGGAGCTAGAGACACACAAAAACCTTCCAAAAAAAAAATCAATGAATCCAGGAGCTGATTTTTAGAAAAGATTAACAAAATAGATAGACCACTAACCAGACTAATAAAGCAGAAAAGAGAAGAATCAAATAGACACAATTTTAAAAATGATAACAAGGATGTCATTACTGCTCCCACAGAAATACAAACTACCGTCAGAGAATACTATAAACACCTCTATGCGAGTTAGTTCAACCATTGTGGAAAACAGTGTGGCGATTTCTCAAGAATATAAAATCAGAAATACCATTTGACCCAGCAATCCCATTACTGAGTATATACCAAAGGATTATAAATCATTCTACTATAAAGATACATGCACACATATGTTTACTGCAGCACTATTTACAATAGCAAAGACTTGGAACCAACCCAAATGCCCATCAATGATAGACTGGACAAAGAAAATGTGGCATATGTACACCATGGAATACTATGCAGCCACAAAAAAGGATGAGTTCATGTCCTTTATAGGGACATGGATGAAGCTGGAACCCATCATTCTCAGCAAACTGACACAGGAACAGAAAACCAGACACTGCATGTTCTCATTCATAAGTGGGAGTTGAACAATGAGAACACCTGGACACAGGGAGGGGTACATCATACACTGGGGCCTGTTGGAAGGTGAGGGGTAAGGGGAGGGAGAGCATTATGACAAATACCTAATGCATGCAGAGCTTAAAACGTAGATGACAGGTTAATGGGTGCAGCAAACCACTATGGCACATGTATACCTATGTAACGAGCCTGTATGTTCTGCACATGTATCCCAGACCTTAAAGTATATATATTTTTTAAAGCATGTAGAATAAACGTCAACAAGTAAACCATTACTACATCCTCTCTGCATGTTATCCTGAGCATATTACTGTATCCTCTCTGCACTTTAGTTTTCTTATTTGTAACAGAGGCTTAATAGTACTTCTTTCTGGTATTGTAATGAGGAGATTCTGGGCTTATGTCTGTACAGTCATCAGCAGATAGCCGAAACTTCTTAAAATACTCTACCACCCCCATCAGAGTTGCTGTTCTCAAACAGTAATCAATAGGAATATTATTAGACCCTACTGTATACTTAGCACCTAGGAATCAGAGGGGATGGGGCATGAAATATCAAGCAAGGACACACGTTGAACCTCAGAGACAGGAGAGCATAAGGTGTCAATTACAGCAGGAACTTTTCAGTGGATTATAGCTGAGGAAGTCAAGAGAGGGCAGCCAAGAGCTATGGGGCTAGAAGGAACATGGGAGGATGAGCCTTTATCTCTGACAAGGTCTTTCCCCCAGCAATGCAGAATGGGGCCTAAAACCAAGCCAGAAATCAGGACCTCAAATTGGCATCCCAGATCTGCCACTCATTTTTTATGTGACCTTGGATAAAGTACGTAACCTCTCTAGTGTACATTTTCCAATCTCCACAGTGATGATAGCTTCATCTAGGGCTCAAGAATGTCGTAAAGATTTTTTTTTCCAGACAGAGTTGCATTCTGTCTTGCACAGCATGGAGTGCAGTGGCACAATCTCAGCTCACTGCAGCCTCTGTCACCAGAGTTCAAGCAATTCTCCTGTCTCAGCCTCCTGAGTAGCTGGGATTACAGGTGCAAGCCATAACACCCAGCTAGTTTTGTACTTTTAGTAGAGAAGAGGTTTCACCATTTTGGCTAGGCTGGTCTCGAACTTGTGACCTCAGGTAATCCACCCGCCTCGGCCTCTCAAAGTGCTGGGATTACAGGCATGAGCTATCACACCAGGCAGATATTTTAAATTGGAAGAGGTGCTTAGTTCTACAGTAGAGATGTTCCAGGGCAAAAATAGAGATTGCACATACCCTAACTTAGAAGCAGGAGATAAGCAACATGTCATTTACTCATGTAACAAACCTGCACATGTACCCCCGAACCTAAAATAAAAGTTAGAAGGAAAAAATTGAAAATAAAAAATAAGGGCATTCTTTATGTAAATATACATGGCAACTGGATAAAATACATATTCATTACTTTATAGATTAATACATACTAAATATGAAAGAAATGTCTTCTTTTTTAAAGTTTTCATCTAGTTTATGGTATTTTTGTTTTATGGTAATTAATTTTAATTTTATCAGAGTTTTCCTTCATGGTTTGTATATTTTATATCTTGTACAAGAAATTAATTTCGTATATGGTTAAAAAAGAAGCAGCATGAGACAAGGAGAGAGCTGACTTTGGGATTATAGAAATAAGATTTTTTTATACAATAAAGTGTATGTCATAACAAAAATGTAGGTACAATTCCATGAAGGTGTACATACTCTCTTTGACTCTCAGATACATGGCTAAGGCAAAGATCATGCTTTTTGTTCACCAAATCCCATTTATTTCCTTCCTATGGGGCATAAGGAAGAGTGATTCTGGAGAAAAAAATGTTTCTAGGCTGAAGCAGTAAAAATCCCCTATGTGAACCTCCAGATTCTTCCCTCCTCTGCCATGAAACCAGAAGCATGAATTAACCAGAGCCCCTCTTCCAGCCTGCTCTGGACACCCAATATGAGTGAGAAATAAAATGTTGTCATGTAAAGAAATATTCGAGGTCAGCCAGACCAGTGGCTCAAGCTTGCAATCCCAGCACTTTGGGAGGCCAAGATTGGAGGATCACCTGAGGTTAGGAGTCCGAGATTAGCCTGGCTAAAATGGTAAAACCCCATCTTTACTAAAAATACAAAAATTAGCCAGATATGGTGGCAGACACCTGTAGTCCCAGCTACCCGAGAGGCTGAGGCAGGAGAATTGCTTGAACCGAGGAGGTGGAGGTTGCAGTGAGGCAAGATCATGCCACTGCTGGGCAACAGAGTGAGACTATATATTTATTTCTGAGGTCTGTATGCTATTGCAGAGTAGCTGAAGCTATCCTAATAGAGTAACCAGAAAGAAAAAAAAAGCTTAGAAGAGAAACTATTTTTGAAAAAGTTTTAATACTTTTTTAGAGTGTGTGGCAATATTAATCTGTTAATAATAAGATAGAACTTTAGGCTGAACCTGGCAATGAATTTTACAATATTATTTTATACTGACTAAAGGCAATTCCATCAAGAAGGTATATTATGTGACCTTGTGAATTTTTTTTATTATGCTTTAATTTCTGGGGTACATGTGCAGAATGCACAGGTTTGTTAAATAGGTATACACGTGCCATTGTGGTTTGCTGCATTCGTCACTCCATCATCTACATTAGGTATTTCTCCTATCCCTCCCCTATACCTCCACCCCCTGCTATCCCTCTCCTAGCCCCTCACCACCTGACAGACCTCACTGTGTGATGTTCCCTCCCTGTATCCATGTGTTCTCATTGTTCAACACCAACTTATGAGTGAGAACATGCAGTTTTTGGTTTTCTATTCTTGTGTCAGTTAGCTGAGAATGATGGTTTCCAGCTTCACCCATGTCTCTGCAAAGGACATGAACTCATCCTTTTTTATGACTGCATAGTATTCCATGGTGTATATGTGCCACATTTTCTTTATCCAGTGACTTCAAGATTTTATAAGAAAATCTGCTTAAAAGATAAGGAAAAAATGACATGCATAGAAGAAATGTCATATGAGAAGCCAATGAAATGGTTTGAGCAGAGAGAGGACATGGTCTGACTTAAGTTTCAAAAGGATTGCTCTAACTATTGAATTTTTGTTTTAACAGAGTGCAAAGAGATAAAGGCAGACACAGGAAGACCAGTTAGGAGGTTTTTGCAATAATCCAGGTGAGAAATCATAGTCACCGGGACTAGAGAAGCGGCAGGGCAGGTGATGAAAAGTGGTCAGGTTCTAGGTACATTTGGAAAGTATAGACAACAGGAGTTTTCGACTGGTGGGATGTGAGGTTCAAGGGAAAGAAGAGACACGAGGACAATACCAAGGTTTAGACTGAGTCACTGAAAGGATGAAATAGCCTCTAGCTCATGTGGGAAAGGTCTTGGGCAGAGCAGGTTTGCAGGGAGAAGATCAGGAGTTTGGTTTGGGATCCAATAAAAATTTCCTTTTAGACACATCCAAGTAGAAAGATCAAGTGGGAAACTGGATCTGTGAGTCTGAAGTTCAAAGGAGAGATCTGGACTGCAGATACCAATTTGGAACTCATCAGCTTATAGACCATATTTAGAGTTAAACGACTGCATGAGAGCATGCTGGGAGTGAGTGTGGGTAAGGAGAGAAGCTCTCCAAGAACTATTTCCTAAGCTTAACTACATTAAGAGGCTAGGGAAACTAGGAGCAACCCACAAAAGAGACCGAAGGAGCAGCCAACAGCAAGAAGAAAACCAGGAGAATGAGCTCGGTGGGTGCTAAGCAGAGAAAGTGTCTCAGGGAATTCCATATCGCCAACTGCATCAAATGCTGCCAATTCCTTAAGTAAGAGAAAAACTGAATTCACCATTAAATTTAGTAACACGGAGGCCATTAAATATCTTAGAAAGAGCTGTTCTTAGTGGAGTCGTGGGAATGAAAGCTTGTTGGAGTGAATTCAAAGAGAAAGGGAGAAAAGAATTAGAGACAATGAGTGTGAACAACCATTTAGAGAAATGTGGCTGTAAACTGATGTAGAAAAATAAAGCAATAGCTAAAGGAGAAAGTGGGATAAAAAGTATTTTTTTTTCAGCTAGGAGAAATAACCTAATGTTTGTGTGCTATTTGCATATTTATTTATCCTTAAACCTACAGTGAGAGACTCTTGGTTCCCAGACCTTCTATTCCAGCAGAGAGTGAAAGAACATGATAAGCTCATGACTGCTTCAAAGAAGACACCATGTTCCGCATGACTAGACGCCAATGGTGCAGCTGTCTCCAAACTTTCACTGTTAGTACCATGAGGCCAACAGATTACAGATGAGAGGGTATATAAGACCATCCCATCATTACCGGACTGCTGTAATTTAATTGTTTTTTTTATTATCAAAAGACTTCATTATGCAGTTTAAAGAGTTGAACAGAACCACGAGACTGAAAACAAGAAAAATCTTCCCTGGCCGTCTCCTCCCTCTACCCAGGCCTCACACCCCAAAGCAATCATTTTCACATCTGTCGTGTGTTTCTTCTCTTGTTTACTGTCATATTTCTAAATAGCATGCTTTCAGGATTTTTTTTTTCATTTTGTTTTTTTGCTTCAAGATTTTAACTTTTTAATTCCTAAAAGAGAAAACAGAGATTTAGCTCTTTTAACCCATATATCACCTCTGTATATCCCTTTTCTATCATTCTCTCAGTAAAGTTATATTAAGATTTTTTTTGTTAAGTTAATATTCAATGTTAACAAAAGTCATAACATACCAAATGACAAAGCTTTGAATTACATTTCTATAGCCAATAATGCAATTAACTTAAGTTTATGCTATTATTGGCTGTAAAAATGTAATTCACAGCTTTGTCATTTGGTACGTTATGATCACATATGCTTTCTTGTGTGACTTTTTGTTTTACCTGAATAATTATCTTCATTTTTTATTTGTTTAGTTTTCTATGTACCCATAATTAACACATTCTCAAACTATCCCCAGACTATTCCCAAACAGAACTAAAAACCCATCTCAATACAAGTGTATCGGTTAATCCATTAGCTTGATGTATTTCTCAGAGGCACACATCCTGGGGTCCTGCCTCCCCCTGCTCCTCTCTGGACTGGACAATCTCTCAGCTTGATGTGTGGCTTCCTTCCTGAAACTACCCCCAGCATGGGAATTCCTTTCCTGTCTCTCATCCTCTGTTTGTTGGCTCAAAGATCTTCCTCTTCTTGGTTTATTACTTAATTTTGCCACTTTCTCGTAAGCTTCTTAAGACAGGATGCCTGAGAGGTACATTTTTATGACCCAGCATATCTGAACCATTCTTTATTTCACTACCACATTAACTTAATAGCTTGGCTATGTATAGAATTCAAAAATGGTAATCACTTTCTCTCAGTTTTTTTGAGGTCATCATCTCATTGTCTCTGGTTTCCAGTGCTGCTGTTGAGAAGTCCAACATCATTCTGATATTCATCTTTTGTTTGTAGTCTCCTTTTACTCTCTGGAAGCTTTACAGGATCTTATTATTATTCCTTGGAATCTGAAATTTCACAATCATGTGCCTTGAAACAATTCTGCTGTCATTTATTTACCCAGATGCCCGGTAAACTCCTGAATTCTGTCCAAATTTTCTGTCCTTTTCTGGAATTCCTGTTAGTTTGATGTGAAGATTCTGTGCTGTATCTAACTTATGTTTTCTTTATTATCTTTCACCATTTTATTCTGTATCTTGAGGATATTTTCTCAAATTTATTTTGCAAATTTTCTACTGAATTCTTTAAAAGCTCTTACTATACTATTAATGCTTCAAAGTATTTTCTGCTTTTTAATGTTTCTTTTTTATAATACTCTGTTTTTTATTATGGATACAGTTTTTATTCATTCAAACAACAATATTTGGTATGTTTGTTTGTGGGATTTTTTGTTTTCAAGACAGGATCTCACTCTGTCATCCCAGCTGGAGTGCAGTGGCGTGATCACAGGTCACTGAAGTCTCGACCTCCCGGGCTCAAGTGATCCTCCCACCTCAGCCTCCCAAGTAGCTGGAACCACAAGCGCAGAACACCATGCTCATCTAACTTTTTTATTTTTTATTTTTTGTTTAAGCCCAGGACTCCTGGGCTTAAACACTCCTCCAGCATCAGCCTCCCAAAGTGCTGGGATTACAGGTGTGAGTCACCATGTCAAGCTAATTGACAACATTTGTTGGGACTCACCTTGCGCCAGTCATGAATACTGATGATAGAAAAATGAACAAGACATAGTCCCTGGCCTCACAGAGCTTACATTCTGCTGAGGGTGGCAAAGCGTAAACAAAAAACTAACAGATGTAGTATGTAATGTTAGGAAGTGATAGTGCTAACAAAATATATATATAACAAGAAATGGAAATAGAAAATGATCAGGAGCAGTTACTCTGTTTTCTCCAAGTTGCTCCAAAGTCCGTTTGTTGAGTTTGACCCTATCTTTCATCCTAGTGGCTTTCTCCAAGATAGCCTGGCTGCCCTCTCATAGGTAAGATTGAGGTACAGTCCTGTCTGGACAGTACTTTCTGGTTCTCAGGCATCAGCAAAGAGCAAGTGAGAACAGCACTGTCCTTCGGTGGTAGGTAAAATGGGCAGCTCTCTTCTGGTTCATGGTCTCCCCAGAGAGGACTTCTCCATGCTTCTGCCTGGTAGCTTGAGGCCACCTGCCAGCATTCTAGGAGCCAAAAGTGGGTAAGCAGGTTAGGAAACCCTGTTTTAAGTTTCCATTAGTCCCCATGTTTAATCTGGCACCTGACAACTTCCTCAACTGTGCCTGGTATGTGAAAATCCAAAAGCTCTGTGATTCAACATCTCCAGAAAGACACTTGCATCCAAAAATCATTTGCTGCATCGGGGTAAGGAATCTGGGGTACAATCACTCTTTATTTTAAGCATCTTCCTGTTTTTAGCCCCAGCCTATCACTGCCTCTAGAATAGCTTGTGTCTCCAGCTCCTGAGTCTTTGGAGAGTTCTGCAGTGAGACTCAACTAATGTCTTGCTAGCTGCCCCCTGCCCCTCTGTAGGGATTTAAGAATCAGCTTTCTTCATCTCCCATTGCTCTGCTATCCCTTTATGCTCTCTTTGTCCTTACAGATTTGTACCTATTTTCCTTTTACTAATATTTTAGTGGAGTCATGGAAGAAAGCACATGTAAAATCATATGCTCCATCTCCCATATTTGACCAAACAAAATTCCACTGTGGTAGCCACTCTTAATTGGTGCTGATAAAATAAAAAATAATAATTCTGAATCATCGTGATTGTTAATCTGAGTTTACTGCTGGGGCACAGCAGGGAAAATATGATCCAACACAGAGAAATTCAGCCCTGTGGGGTGGGGCCAAAAATAATAACTCAGAGGCAATTAGTCTAAGCCTTGCAGGTTTCATCATTCATAGACAGGTGGGCACAAAGCCAGCTTCTTGGGTTAAAATTAGGGCGAGGGTTAGGGCTAGGACTAGGGCTAGGGCTACAGTCAGGGTTAGAGATAAGGCCAATGTTAGGGTTAGGGCTAGGGTTACGGTTAGGATTAGAGTGAAACCTAAGCATAAACAAAGCCCAAGAACCCTATGTAGACGGTCTCGCCAGCTAAAGATGAGCAAGATTTGCAAATGCCAAAAGCCATAAAGTTCCCAAGAAGATGAGGCTGCCTGATTTAAACAATTTACTACCTTCTTAGTTTCAGATTGACCTCTAATAAACCTCAGCTCAGGCCATTTGTTGAACCTTTATATCTACTTTTGGTTTTTTAAAACTGTGTGGTTGGCCAGGCGCAGTGGCTCACTGCTGTAATCCCAGCACTTTGGGAGGTCAAGGCAGGTGGATCACAAGGTCAAGAGATCAAGACCATCCTGGCCAACATGGTGAAACCCCGTCTATACTAAAAATACAAAAATAAGCCAGGTGTGGTGGCACATGCCTGTAGTCCCAGCTACTTGGAAGGCTGAGGCAGGAGAATCTCTTGAACCTGGGAGGCGGAGGTTGCAATCCGAGATTGAGCCACTGCACTCTAGCCTGGCAACAGAGCAAAACTCTGTAAAAATAAATAAATAAATAAATAAATAAATAAATAAATAAATAAATTTTAAAACCCTGTGTGGTCAACATCAGATTCATTAGACAGAATGCAAATAAGCCATCTATCTGAGTCACAGACAGGAAGCAGTCACAAGTTTACCACCAGGCTGCTTCTCTGCTGATTCTGATCAGTTTTCTGAGAAACAGTTGCTCTAGCTTCCATTTCCACTTCCACAGTCCTGATCTTGCGATCTCTCACGTTCTCCATGCTCAAGGTCTTGCATAGACAAGTCTGCAATCACATGGCCAAGACCTATCCAAAATTGTCTTTATTGCTACTAAATATCCATTCCCCCTTCTTCCTTGCTTACAGAAAAGCAGTATTTTTGAGTATGTGACAGCAGTATTCCAAGCTGAAAACTATATGTTCCAGCCTCCCTTATAGGTGTCCCTGAGTTCTGGCCAGCACAGCTCAAATGAAAGTTGCCTGTGGATTTTCTAACTGTTTTATTTTCCTAACATAAAAGTTATCACTTCTTTTGCATATTGTTCTTTTTCTGCTACCTTGAGCTCCACTCAGCAAACAGTCAGCTAATGAGTATCTGCCATTCTTCCAAGCTGTGGGGATACAGCAGTAAACAAATATCCTTGCCCTTGTTGTGCATGCATTCTAGGGGACCATATTGCAGTAAGAAGAAAAGCAAACAGAATCACAATCAGCCTCAGCTTTGAAATTTCAAAGCAGCTGAACTAAAGATGGGAATTTACTTGAGAAAAATAAAATCTCATTTAGTCAGATTTTCAGTTACTTGCAACTGGACACAATTCCTAAACATACTACTGCCTTTCTTTTTTGGGTTTTGGGGGAGTGGAGTCTTGCTCTGTCACCCAGGCTGGAGTGCAGTGATGCGATCTCAGCTCACTGCAGCCTCAGCCTCCCAGATTCAAGTAATTCTCCTACCTCGGCCTCCCAAGTAGCTGGGATTACAGGCACTAGCCACCATGCACAGCTAGTTTTTGTATTATTAGTAGAGATGGGGTTTCACCATGTTTGCCAGGCTGGTGTCAAACTCCTGACTTCAAGCGATCCACCTGCCTCAGCCTCCCAAAGTGCTGGGAATACAGGCGTGAGCCACCACATGCGGCTGCCTTTCCTTCTTTAATTACAGGTAAGTTCCTTATAATTAAGACATCTGGAAGACACCTTAATGGAATAAAACAGTGTCTCAAACTCAACACTCTTGACATTTTGAACCAAATAATTCTTTGTTGTGGAGTTGTCCTGGGCACTGTAGGATGTTTAGCTGCTTTCCTGACATCTACTCACCAGATGCCAGTAGCAGCATCCCACTCCCAAGACATGACAATCAGAATGTCTCTAGACATTGCCAAGTGTTCCCTGGAGGCCAGATTTTCCCTGGTTGAGAACCACTGGCATATGGATGGTGGTGCTGGCAGAGCTGAGGCAAGCAACAAAAGCCAACCCAAACCCAGAGTATTTAGAAACAAAGCATTACCTCCTCCATCATGGAAAGAATCCAGTACAGCTAAGCTGCCTCTGGGGAACTGGCTGCCCTGTCCCCTCCTCAGTTATCACAGCATTCCAAGAGCTCTGGGCCACTTGGCCACTGCTGCCCACAGTCCCCACACTCTGCCACAGCAGGTCAGACTTGGTGAGAGGAAGGGGGTTGTTGAGCACAGGCACAGCCTCCCTCCCTGCCACCACACTCACTTTGTATGAAAGCAATTTTGTGAGCACTGGGGTATCCAGAAAAGGAGTCTAACATCTCTCTGGGCCATCCTTCCTATTTATCTAGTCATAAAGGCCCCCTCCGTAGTAAGACCTTCTGGTGAGCATTCATGCGGGACACAAATAGCTCCCCACTGTGTGTCTCCTGGAGAGGCCAGCTTACAGTCACCTTCACAGGCCTCCTCAGCCATTTCCCAGTCTTGCTTCTTCCAAACCCATAACCATCAGAGCCTGTCTTTGTCTGTTTGGACTGCTGACAAAACCTTAGACTGAGGGGCTACGACAACAGAAACTTATTTCTCCCAGTTCTGGAGATTGGGAAGTTCAAGGTCAAGTGCCAGCACGGTCAGGTTCTGGTGAGGGCCTGCACCTGGGTTGCAGACTGCCAGGTTCTTGCTGTGTCCTCGCATGGTAGAAGGGACATGGCAGCTCTCTGGGGTCTCTTTTATTATAAGGGCATTGATCCCATTCATGAGGACTCCACCCTTGTGACCTACCCACCTCTAGAAGACCCCACCTTCTAACACCACCACCTTGAAGGTTAGGATTTCAGCATGTGGATTTGCAGGAGACACAAATATTCAGACCAGAGAAAAGCCTAGTTGCAAGTCAGGGGTTATTTCCTTTTTAAAAAAAAAAAAAAAAAAAAGTTTCTTGCTGAAAGAGGTGACTTTCCTCCAAAACCCTAGCAAGCCAATTTGTTCCACACACCTTACAAAATTTGCTGGGTTTTAAGAGCCTAGCTGCAGAGCCAATCAACTTAAAGGCTTTACTCCCTGGAGATGTTTTCCCCAGGCCCAGCACTCATCAAACCTGGTAGCTTTTCAGATCACCCAGTAAATAGGTCAAATAGGTGCTAAATGTTATTCACAGTGATTTACCAGGAACTACTTCAGGATGAGTAGTGTGGTGTGTGTGAAAGTTAATTTTATTCAGCCTCTTAGGGCTAGCTAATTGGCATAAAGAATATTAGAAATAGCTTTCACTAGAGAAATTAAAGTTTAAGACATGGTTTACTTGGGAACCACCATTGTGATGATTGATGCAGGCTAGGATGATCAGTGGGTGCTAGACCATAGTCTCAGAGCACCACCCCACAGATTGCCTTTTTATGACAAAGAAAAAAAGATAGCATATGGAAATAAAATCTGGCAGAAATCAACTGAATTATGTAAACAAATTAATGCCACCAGTAATGGGACAAAATGACATTTTCTGTCTCCTATGTGAGAAGGACACATTAGTTGTGTAGAGTTCTTGCCAAAAAGATCTAACCTAAAACTAATCATAGGAGAAAATTAGAGAAGTTTAAATTACAGAACGTTATGCAAAAACACTGGTCTGAACTATTCAAAGCTTTCAATACCCCAAAATAAAAATTTTTTAAATCTTGATTAAAATTAAATTTAATGACAGATACAGGTGAGGGGACAGAAGGCAGCAAACCACACTGCCATGTGTGTACCTATGCAACAATCTGGCATGTTCCTCACATGTACCCCAAAACCTAAAATGCAATAAAAAAAAATAAAAAATAAAAAATAAAATTTAAAAAAAATTTTAATGGACACAATAACTAAAAGCAATGAATAATCCCTGATTAGATCTTAGATTCAAAATAAATAGATATAAAGGATATTATTAAAACAATTGGGGAAATTTGAATTTGAATACAGACTGCATATTAAATTTCTTAAGCATGATAATGTAACTGTGGTTAAGTAGGAGAATGGACTTCTTAGCAGCTAGTATTTAAGGTGACGTGTTTAAGGGTAAAGCATCATAATGTTCCAACATACTTTCAAGTCGTTTGGAAAAAGATGCATATGCATAAACCCACATGTTTATCAACAGATGAATGGATAAAGAAAATGTGATATATGCATTAAAATGGAATATTATGCAGCCTTTAAAAAGAAGGAAATCCCTATCACGTTCAACATGCATTAAACCTTGAGGACATTGTGCTAAGTAGGTTAAATAAGCTAGTCACAAAAGGACAAATACAGCACTTTTCCACTCACATGAGATATCTAAAGTAATTAAAATTATAAAAACAGAAAGAAAGTAGTTGCCAAGGATGAGGAGAGGGGAGAAGGAGAATTAGTTTGTTTCATGGCCATGGAGTTTCAGTTTTGCAAGATGAAGAATTTCTAGAAGTCTGTTACACAACAATGTGAATATACTTAACACTATTGAACTGGACACAGAAATGGTTAAGACAGTAAAATTTAATGTGTTATGTTTATAACCACAATTTAAAATAAAATAAAAATTTAAAAATGTATACACATATATGTTTATGACTTACGTATGTGTGTATGTAAATATATGTATGTATTATTTCTTAGAGAGAAAGAAAAGTAGGCAAAGCAAATGTGGGAAATGTTAATAACTGTGAATCTGGAGAGAGGATATGTGGGTGTTTTTATATTATCCTTTCCCTTTCTCTAAAAAAAAAAAAAAAAGGAGGTGGGGGTAATCTGCGATTCCCTCAGAATTGTGTAACAAGGCTCATGGCCCTTCTATGAATAACATACTTTTTAAAATTAAGGCAAGCTCAACAGTTCACATGGGGAGAGGGTGCTTGGGCTACGGCCACTTGGGCCCACTTCTCTACTGTTTGGAGGCCTTTGCCTCTCCTGCTGTAAGCAGGTATCTGCTTTAGAACAAAGTTCCCATTCCAGTGCCGGTCAGTGTGGCTGACAACATAGACAGAGCCCCCTTTCAAATTCCAGACCAGCTGTTCATGCCTGCAAGCCAAGAAAGGGCTGTGTGGCTGCTGGCATTTGGTCGGAGACTTGCTCTCATACCAACACTCCGGCAGCAGCAAACTTGTGTGGGTGGAGATGCATAAGGCCCGCACTCGCACCTGCTTCTAACACCATTCACCGAAAATAATCCGACACTCACGTCATGTCGTTTGGCAACAACAGGGCACCAACTGTGGAATGTGCTCCTCTCAAACCCAAAGAGGCATACTGTGATGTAACGCGGGGTGAAGGAAGCAGGTTGCGGAACAGTATTTCGGAATGATACCATATGTGTTCGAAAGGAAAAACGGGAGGGGTGGAGAAAGAAAAGGAAGCCGGAGAGAAAAGAAGGGAGAGGGAGAGGAAAAGAGCGGTAGAAAAGGAAAGCAAAGGGAAGGAAAGAAAAAAAGGAAAAGAAAACCTCTCTGTGGATGTCTGTATGTATACATATCATATGATATATGTATACATACACACATTATACATTTTAATGTGTGCATATACCTTATACATTTTAATGTATATATGATATGTACATATATCATATATGATACACACACACACATTAAAAAATCTGAAAAAAAACATATATCAAACTTTAACAGTGTTATTCTTAGAGGGTTTGAAGGTAAGGATAAGTTTTTCACTATTTTACTTCTTTTTCTTGTGTATTGTATACATTTTCTGAATTAGTCCATCTTACTTTAAAATTTTCTTTTAATTTCTTTTCATCTTTAAATTTTCTTTTAATTAAGAAAAATTAAGGCAAAAGGCTATTTAGGGGAGGGACCTTTCTCCTTGAAGGAAAGAAGCTGCTGCTGTCACTCTGGGGTAAATAAAGACAACGTGCAGTCTAGTCAAAGGCACATACACGCTGGTTGGTGGACCACACATGGCCTGCGCCTATTTTCATAAACAAATTTGCACTGGAACACAGCAGACTCCTTCATGCTACAAACAACGAAGTTCTATAGGTGTGATGGAGACTAAATAGCATGCAAAGTCAAAAATGTTTATTATCTGGCCCTTTACAAAACACGTTAGCCAATCCCAGTTCCAGATTTCTATTTATCTCTGAGATGGGAGTTATCCACAAGAACACTGACTCCATTAGAACACTGACTCCATTAGAACACCAACTCATAAATTCAAACTCTCAGAGGAAGGGGAAAAAGGCAAGTGCTAAATTTATTTTGTAAACTCTAAAAGTTGAAACCACAAATGCACCTCATTATAAAAACTTTTTTTTTTTTTTTTTTTTTTTTTTTGAGACAGTCCTGTTCTATCACCCAGGCTGAAGGACAATGGCACGATGTTGACTCACTGCAGCCTCCATCTCCCAGATTCAAGCGATTCTCCTGCCTCAGCCCCCCAAGTAGCTGGGATTACAGCCACCCACCACCATGCCTGGCTAATTTTTGTATTTTTAGTAGAGATGGGGTTTCTCTATGTTGACCAGGCTGGTCTCAAACTCCTGACCTTTCAGGTGATCCACTCACCTTGGCCTCCCAAAGTGTTGGGATTACAGGCGTGAGCCACCATACCCAGCCAAGACCTTCTTTATTCACCTAATGTAAGTACCTCCTAACAGTTCTGTCTGTCATTGTTTGTTGATTTTCTTCAGCGAATGTATCACTGACTGATACTTTCTCATTTGTTTTTTTTACATTGGCCTCTCTCATCACAACCTAAGAGCTGTGAGAACAGGAATCGTCTCATTCTTATTCATCACTATATTCCCAGTGCCTAAAACACAGCCTGGCACACAGTGAGTGCTCAATAACATTTGATGAATGAATGAATGAGTCAATCAATCAATCTGTTTTATATCAGGGTAAGGAGAGAGAATGATGCAGTCAACAGCAATAGCAAACAGACTCCAAAGATAAAGAAAAAGAGCAGTCAGTGAACAACAGTCCATGAACATCTTTGAAGATGAACTAGAATGCTTAGTGATTGTACACATGCGACTTCTATTTTTCAGCTGCATTCAAAAATAACATAGAGAGAAATGAAAGAAATGTCTGCCTGGGGGGAAAAGACTGCAATGAGATGCAGCCGTGTCAGGACTGGAGTGGAGATGCTTTATTATGGCTTCTTTGTTGAAGGCAGCTGTCAGGGTCTTCACCTCAAGGGCAAGGAAGACATGGAGAATTCAGGTGTGTTCCTTCCTGAGGTTCAGGCACAGCCAGTGGCTCAGAGGAGGAAGGAAGTGGCAGAGGGTCCAAGCTGGAAATCCTTCCCTTTCTTGTGTGTGTGTGTGTGTGTGTGTGTGTGTGTGTGTGTTTAATCATAAAGCTACCTACCAGGTGGGACCCAGCTAATCCCCAATCACCGCCCACTCCCCTCAGCATACAGAGTGCAAAAAAGGCTACAAACTGAGAAACTGTGTCCAAGAGGAGCCAGTTCCCCTGGGGGAATCCCAGTCCTGGAGACATAAGAGGGGTACCACAGGATCTCTCTTTTCCTTCACTCCATTCATCCCTCTGAGGACAAACTGGATTATCAAATGCCAGGGGTGAATTCTCAGCTACTTACAAGCAGTCCTCATATCCCACATTCTCTACATCCTATCTTCCTTCTGAAGGAAGTGGATCCTATAGAGGGTCCTTCGTTTTGCCAGACAGAGGGATAGATGACAGGCTGAGAGACTGGAAACCTTGAAAGAGATGAGATTGTTTTGCCCAAGAACACAGAAAAAACAGATAAAGGAAATGTGAAACCTTTCCTCTTTGGAAAGAAAGCACATATGTCTCCTGGGAATTTTTATTAGGTTTTGCCATAGATCAAACTCCCTCCCCCAGACACAGACAGCTTTTCAGTCTCCCCAAGAAATTTTCAGTAAAATTGTCATTACTCATTAATCTTTTGTTGCACTGGATTTTGGGGAAATGATAACCAAGTTCCTGCCTCAAGGTGGGTGTAGGGTCAAGAACAGAGACTACCCATGGTGCCCAGTCACATCTGAGTTACAAGAATAGCCTATTGTATTCTGCAGCCCTGGAGTTCTTATCTCTGCCATGATGAAATGCAGAAAAATGTGCAACCTTGAAATACAGAGAGACCCATTCACTCTCCTAGGTGAAACCAAAAAAAGGCTTGTACTGTTTTAGAAACAAATTAACTCCCAGTTGGCTAGCAGATACCAATGGAAAACAACAACTCATTCAAAGGTAAATTAATCCTTTGTGCAAATAGCCGAATTCGAATACCAAAACTAGTGCAGACCCACATCCATTTGCAATTTCTTCAAACTTTGTACAATATGCCCCATTCTCTCAATTGAACAATCTGATTGTCTAAAACAACCTGCAACTATAATCCTCAGATTCTGGATTTTTCCTTAACTATTTCACTGCAGCTTCTTCCCTGGGCAGATACACTGTACCTAATTGACTAGTTTCCAACCAGAGAAGGGAAAAGATTCATGCCCAAATGTACAGTTTACAATCTTGAAGGAATCCAAGTCACAGATTTCTGTTTTTAGCATCTCCAGGTTCTCTGCTTTTTTCTGCAGCATCAGCTTCTCTCATCTATTGCTTTTCTCCCATGGGTTATGTGGTATTTATACCATCTTAATTTGAACCTCCAAGAAATTCACATGAAACACAAACGTACAGATTTACCTTTTCCCTCGGAGCCTGCACTCCCTAATCAGACTCAGCTGCCTCCACTGTAATGATCCATCTGGATTCAGACCCAACTTTGCCAGTATTTCCTCCAGGTTTTCAACAGGTGCCTCTTCCTCCCTCACCTGAGTCAGGTGGTCCTTCCACCTTCCTTTCTATCTGTTGCTGGGATTTAGGGGAATGGAGTAAATGGGTTGCAGAGTGCAGACGTTACAGTATTTAAAAACTGCACATAGAAAAGGGTATAAAGTGAATGTCCTACTCAAGTGTCCCCTGGCCAGGACAACCACTGTTAACGTTTTGTCACATGTCTGATAGACCTTTATTTATATATAGTTTATGCAAACACCCACACCATGCACATGCACACAACACACTCACACACACACATACACACGCAAGGTCATACCGTATATCTGGTTATGTAACTGGCTTTTTCCTCACTTGCTCTATATATATTCATTCATTCCTAACACATTTAATGAGCGTCTATTCTCTTCCATTGGCTTCCAGGCCCTGGGAACACATCAGTGAACAAAACAGACAGTTCTTGTCCTCATGGAGCTTACATTCTTGTGGAGAAGGCAAACAAGAAAAACTAGGTAAGCAGATGGTATTTCATGTGGCGATGCATTCATCTGTTCTCACACTGCTAATAAAGACATACGCAAGACTGAGTAATTTATAAAGGAAATAGGTTTAATGGACTCACGGTTCCACATGGCTGGGGAGGCCTCACAATCACAGAGGAAGATGAAAGAAGAGCAAAGGGATGTCTTACATGGTGGCAGGCAAGAGCGATGAGAACCAAGCGAAAGGGGTTTCCCTTATAAAACCATCAAATCTCATGAGATTTATCTACTACCATGAGAATAATATGAAGGAAACCACCACTTTGATTCAATGACCTCCCACCGTGTCCCTCCCACAACATGTGGGAAATTCACATGGGAGCTACAATCCGACATGAGATTTGGGTGGGGACACAGCCAAACCATATCAGTAATAAGTGCTATAAAAAGTGGGAGAGGGAAGATTGGAAGTGGGATACCGCTGTTTAAATGAGATCAAAAAATGTTTCTCTAATAAGATGGTATTTGAGCAGAAACCTGGGATTCAAGTTCCAGGAAGAAGCTGGGGTGGCTGAAATCAGCAAGAGGGATCTGCAAGCAGCTATGTGGGGTGGGCGCTGGAAGAGATCAAGTAAGGCTGTGAAGCCCACAGTGGGAGCCTCCCATTCTGAATGAGACTGGTGCTGAGCACAGAAATATTCTGTTTTTTTCTCATTTCCATTCCAAACCATTTTTCCTCCCCTACCACTCCACAATCCTACCTTAAAAATTTTTAATTACTCTTATGTCATCAGATTCTACCCCCACCAGCCTCTTGTGACTGTCATCTGCAGCCCCAAGTCTCCTCTTTTTCATAGAGATTGTAGCTCCCAGCTCAAGATACTTCTGTTGGTGACTCTGTTATTCCTGTAACTCAGAGGTTCTCAACCTCAGGTGCACATTAGAATCACCAGGGGAGCTTATAAAAGAGCACATATATTAGGATTTAGCCCACAGAGACTTTGCTTAATTTGGTCTAAGAAGGACCAAGACATTAATATTTTTTAAGTCTCTAGGTGATTATAATATGCAGCCAAAGTTAAGAACAAGGTCATAACTGATCTTTCTAGCATGCTGAGAGGTTTCAGCTCCAGACCTTCTTATATCCCACCTTCCCCTCAGCCACTCATTACTATGATTTTGCCATAGACTTTGACACCATCAGTAACAGCTTTTCCTTAATCTCAGTTTTAAGCCTTCTGCTCTCCTGCCAGCACGTCCCAACTTTCTAACTTTATTTAGTATCCCAACTCTAGTAACCTCTAGAGCCTAGAGTCCGTTGATCCAACTACATAGATAAGGTCTCCCAATCCCCTCATGGCCTCACTTCCCTCTTAATTTCAGCTTAGAGGCTATGGCCCATCATTACCACATTGTTTGAGACCTTCAACTTCCTCATCCCACTTTCACTTCTTCTGTTCCTCCTCAAAAATTACCAAAATAGATTAATGAGCCAATCATTCACCAATTCCCAGAAGATTGAATTCTTCATTCTTGTCTCCATGGCTTTTTCAATCTGCTGTATGTAACCCAAAGAACTATGTTGATTTCCTTTGCCCTCAATTCAAAATAGTTTGAATCAGAACTTTATTTCCTCTACTCAATGCCATGCAGTCTTTTACCTAAAATGGACCTTTATTTGCTGACTCAAGAAGTTATCCTGCTAAAGATATAAACCTAATAACATTCAAAAGAATGTCAGTTTTTTTCTATATGGTCAAACTGATACAAGTTTATGCCACCCCTGAGAAAAAGGGGAATTTTGGTAAACATTGTTAAAAACACCAGCTTGTTGGTACCCACCTCACAACTCCCCTCATGGTCCCAAACAGGCAGGATAAGCTGAATGCTCAGGGTTATTGTTTTCTGACCTTACCCAAGACACAGAGCTATGGGAGCAACCTCAGATGCACATAGAAGTAAAGCAACCCAGGGGCCAGATACGGTAGCTCACACCTGTAATTCACACTTTGGGAGGCCAAGGTGGGAGGATCACTTGAGGTCAGGAGTTCAAGACCAGCCTGGCCAACATGGGAAACGCTAAAAAATACAAAAATTAGCCAGGCGTGGTGGCACGTGCCTGTAAAGAAGGAAGGGAGGAAGGGAGGAAGAGAGAGAGGGAGGGAGGGAGAGAGGGAGGGAGTGAAGGAAGGTAGGTTACTTAGGAGCTGAAGCAGGAGGATCACTTGAGCCCAGCAGTTCCACATCAGCCTGGGCAACATAAAATTGTCAATACTCACAGAAGTGGAGAGTAGAATGATGGTTACCAAAGGCTGGGGGCTGAGGGAGTAGGGGTGGAGGGGAGAAGAAAGAATATGAAAAAGAAGAAAGAATTTTGTTGATCAAAGGGTAAGAATTTTCAGATAGATAAGAGGAATAAGATTTGAGATCTATTGCACAGCAGAGTTACTATAATCAACAAAAATGTAGTGTCTATTTCAAAATAACTGAGTGTAAATTTCAAATGTTTCACTGTAATAAATGACAGTTAATTATGCAAGGTATTGGATAAGTTAATTAGCTGGATTTAATCATTATACATTGTATACATATATCAAGATATCACATTATGTCCTATAAATATATACAATTATGATTTATTAGTCAAAAATAATAAAAATAAATAAGTGAAGCTGTCATTATTTGTGGATGATTTGATTTGTGTACATAAAATCTCAAAGAATTGATAGATAAACTACTGTGAACTGAACAAGGTCTCTGGATACAAGATCAACATTCAAAGCCTAATTGCATTTCTATATTTTAGGAATAAACAACTAGAAAGAGAAATTTTTGACCAATTTACAATTATATTAAAAACTTAAAATACCTAGAAATAAATCTAACAAAAGCTATTTAAGATCCCTAACACAAAACTGCAAAAGAAAAGACTCTGTTACAAAATCACATGCACATATATTTTTACTGCAGCACTGTTCACAATAGCAAAGACTTGGAACCAACTCAAATGACCATCAATGATAGACTGGATAAAGAAAATGTGGCACATATACAGCATGGAATACTAAGCAGGCATAAAAAAGGATGAGTTCATGCCCTTTGCAGAGACATGGATGAAGCTAGAAACCATCATTCTCAGCAAACTGACACAAGAATAGAAAACCAAACATCATTCATAAGTGGATGTTCTCACTCATAAGTGGATGTTGAACAATGAGAACACATGGGCACAGGGAGGGGAACATCATACACCAGGACCTGTCAGAGGGTGAGGGGGTAGGGGAGGGATAGCAGGGGGTGGGGGGCTAGGGGAGGAATAGCAAGAGGAGAAATACCTAATGTAGATGACAGGGTGATGGATGCAGCAAACCACCATGGCACGTGTATACCTACGTAACAAACCTGCACATTCTGCACGTGAACCCCAGACCTTAAAGTATAATAATAATAAATTAAATTTTTTTAAAAATGTAAAAAGACTTTAATTAAACAAGTAAATTGATGAATACACTATGCTCGTTTTTAATATATTCAATATTGTAAGGATATCAGTTTTCCCAAAGTTTATACATTAGTTCAATATAATTCTAATCAAAATCCCAGCAGAATTTTGCAGAAACGAACAAGCTGATTTTTAAATGTATATGAACTTCATTAAAATTAAAAAACATCGGCCGGGTGTGGTGGCTCACGCCTGTAATCCCAGCATTTTGGGAGGCCGAGGCGGGTGGATCACAAGGTCAGGAGTTCAAGACCAGACTGACCAACATGGTGAAACCCCATCTCTATTAAAAAGTTCAAAAATTAGCTGGGCATGGTGGCTCATGCCTGTAATCTCAGCTACTTGGGAGACTGAGGTAGGAGAATTGCTTGAACCGGGACCCGGGAGGCAGAGGTTGCAGTGAGCCGAGATTGTCCCGCTGCACAATAAAAAAATAAAAAACATCTATTCATCAAAAGGCACCATTGAGAGTGAAAAACCAAATCACTACGTAGAAGACATAATAATACATGTATCTGAGGAAGGAATGATATACAGCATTTATCAAGAATTTCTAATAAAGGAAAAAATGCACCTGGCCCCTTCAAAAAAATAATAAATGTCCCAGTCACCCTTCGGGTAACCTAATCAATCATACACACTACTGCATCTTTTAATTCCCTCTTCCTTGTTCCTTTTATCAACCCCTTATCCTGAACTCTGGCTTTCTGGGATGTCGATGCCCAAATAAACTAACTCAATCCAAAATTTTATCTCAGGCTCTGCTCTCAAGGGAGCCCAGCTAAGACAGCATGCAAAAGTAGTTGAAGCTTGTAGACCTAATTATAGGATCGAGACTGAAAGTTTCTGTTTTTCACTATGCCAGACAAGTCCCCAAGGAAACTGGGTCCTTTGACTGGCTGAAAGGGAAAGAGCATTTCTATATTAACTACTTCTTATGGCTTTTGGGGCATGCTGTTTTCTGCAGATGTTCCCAAGGTAGCCAGGAAGAGCTCCTTCAAGCTGCACCAAGTTCTATTTGCTTTCCACATCCAGTTCCTACAAAAGATGCCACAAAACCCTGAGCCGGCTCAACATGGGCACCCCTAAAGTATAAGGCAATAAACAAATATTCCACAAGCAATTCTGGATCAGTGAGACAGCGGGAGCATACATCCTTCTTTCTTTCATCTAGATTGCACAGTATTGACCAGATCCATAACACACATTTTGATTGGTCTTCCATTCTTCTTGGTTTCACTTTGTACAGTCCTTCCCTCCTGTTTCTTAGATTCCCTCCCCAAACAAATGACCCACATCAAAAAAGGAATAATAATAATATAATAATGAATAAACCCTTGAAGAAAAACTTCACAAAAGAGGACACCCAAATAGTCAAGTAGTATATGAAAGTGGTGTTCAAACATACTATTCAACTTAGCAACCCCATTACTGGGTATATACCCAGAGGAATGTAAATCATTCTACCATAAAGACACATACAACTGAATGTTCATTGCAGCACTATTCACAGCAGTAGCAAAAATGGAGAATCAACCTAAATGCTGATGAATGACAGACTGGATAAAGAAAATGTGGTACATATACACCATGGAATACTATGTAGCCATAAAAAAGAATGAGATCATGTCTTTTGCAGGAACATGAATGGACCTGGAGGCCATTATCCTTAGCAAGCTAATGCAGGAAGAGAAAACCAAATACTATGTGTTCTCATTTATAAATGGGAGCTAAATGATGAGAACTCATGAACACCAAGAAGGGAACAACAGACACTGGGGCCTCTTTGAGGGTCGGGGGTGGGTAGGGGAGAAGAGCAGAAAAAAATAACTTTAGGTGTTAGAGTTAATACCTGGGGAATGAAATAATCTGTACAACAAACCCCTGTTACACAATTTTACATGTATAACAAATTTGCGTATGTATCCCCAAGTGTAGAATAAACTTTTTTTAAAAAAGAAAATGGTGTGCAACATCAGGTGTCATTAGAGAAATGCAAATTTAAACCACAATGAGATACCACTACACACATAGAATAGCTAAACAAAAGTTTATTTTAAAACTGACAATGCTAAGTGTTAGCAACGATATGGAGCAACTGGATCACTCACATGCTGCAAGTGGGAGTACAAATAGCTAAAACTGCCTGGCATAGTGGTTCATACCTGTAATCCCAGCACTTTGGGAGGCTGACACAGGTGGATCACTTGAAGCTAGGAGTTTGAGACCAGTCTGGCCAACATAGTGAAATCCCATCTCTACTAAAAATTCAAAAATTAGCAGGGCGTGGTGGCTCACGGCTGTAATCCCAGCTACTTGGGAGGCTGAGGCATGAGAATTGCTTGAACCTGAGAGGCAGAGGTTTCAGCTGAGATCATGCCACTGCATTCCAGTCTGGGAGACAGAGTGAGACACTGTCTCAAATAAATAAATAAATAGGCAAAACCGTAACAAACCTGCACATGTACCCCCCAAATCTACAAAAATAAGATAATAAATAGATAAAACCACTTTTGAAAACAAGTGGTTAGCTTTGTTTAATATGTGCTAAAATCAAATAGGTGCATCACCTATGACCCAGAAGTTCCTTTCCTAGGTATATGCCTAACAGAAGCATGCATATGCCAAAGGAAACATACAAGACTGTTCATAACAGCATCATGCATAATTAGTCCAAAACTGAAAACAACACCAATGTTCACCTACAACATAATGGTTAAATTGTAGTATAATCATTCAGTGGAATGTTATACAGCAAATGAAAGAGAACACATTACTGCTCTATGCAACTCTGTCAGAATAGGTCGAAGGCAGTCATTAGAAGAAAAACGAAGCCATTTCACGTTTGTCGCACTGTTGGGTTATTCAGTAAAACTTCAGAGAGCTATTGCATGCTGGCGTGCAGTAGAATGTGATATGGTAAGTAGATGTTTGAGGAGGTAGAGTGTGATATCTGATGGTAGGATCCACGGAGCACAGCAATTCCAGTCCTTCAGGGTGCACTTCTGGATCTTTCCAAGGTACATCCACTGCCTCCTCCAAGGCCTCTACAAATCTCACTACAGTCAGAAGTCTAGAGACAGAGTTTTCTTCATACAAGATACCTGCCTAACAACCCTTTGTTTTCCATAAGAATTTCCCAGTGGAACAGGATATTAAGGATCCCCAACTGCATATGAGAGGGGCCAATCCCTTCCATCTTCACCTAGGAGAGGCATCCTCTGCAGTCCATTCTTGTTGGCTCTTCCAGTCCTCACACCTTTCCTCAGGGAACCCAAATACAGAGAAAAAAGCAGGATTCTCAGATTCAGAGCAGAGAATTCAGTAGCGGAGGAGAAGCTGAGATTCTGAGCACCAAATTAGAGGTAGGCAAAAGAATTCAAAGTAGATGAAACTATCACACAAATGAACTGGTACAGAAAGCCCAATATTCGCTTCTGACCTCTCTTTCACCTCTCTGAGGTTTCCTTCATGTGGTTCGGGGGCCAAGCTACCTCATTTCTATCCTGCACATTAAATTACCACGGGGATAGAGCCTGCATGTGCTCAAAGGATGGAGCTGAAGTGGACTTGCCACTGAGAAATTACACCAGGGCAATGGTAGCCTCCGACTGCACCAGCAGGAAGGCTATTGAGCAGAAAGGCTTGTGGACCAATTTAAGATGCTCACATCAAATGGTTTATTGAATCGATAACAAAAACCAGGGAGACGCAAGAGGAAAATGACAAATTTGAGAAATAGTGCAACGAGGTGGAAGAACCACCTACCTGAATTCTGTGTTACACAGCACGTGTGAGTGTGAGCCTCCATTTCTCATTCTCTAGCTCTTTTACTCTCTTGCTTTCCCACATCAGCTTTCCTCCTGACATATGGTCGTGAGAACATCAAGTGGAGAATGAACAAAGGACATGAGCAGAAAGAAGGTGCACCAGTGGGTGCTCCATCAGAGAGACGCAGAAACAAGTATGTCTAGCCAATAGCTGTTGCTCACCAGTGGCTTGCTAAGCAACCATGCCTTATCTGCATGCCTTGGGAAGAAAACAAATGGAACCAAAAATGGGGACCACCCAAGGGTGTCCATCTAAGATCTCATGAATACTGAGTGCTTCATAAAGATATAGTGACTCACATGCCTCATAAATATGAGATGCTTTTTGGTCCTTTCATATCTTCCTATGAATATTCATCACATATAGTCTCTACTGCTTTTCTCACAAGCTTTTTGGCTCTATATTTCTTTCTCTTATTTTCTATAAAGAGTGTTCTTAAATAATACAAACACTTACTACAAGTCTCTCTGTAAGAAGGATTTTGAATCTGATTGACAAGACAAAGAAAGTAAAATGACAGGAACCGAAGCCACAGCAATTCACAGGGAGAAAAAGAGAGGACACCTCAGATGGCAGGAGACAGATTCAGGACCAGCAACTGAGAGAGAAAACATCCAAAGCCTGCAATAATGACAGGTCTAATTTGCAACAAGCAGTCATATCACTGGTGTGCTCCAGGAGATAACATCTACAAAGCTGCAGCATGAATGAGGTGCCCTAAAGTTGTGAAATGCAGTATCCAGCCAGAGGAGGACCAAAGAAAATGAAGAGGAATGAATGCAAGCAGAGATCACTTAGGGGAAAAGGTGACATTTGAGAGCCAGGTTTCAGCCACCCTTTGGAGATTCAGCAACAGACTCCAGTTCCTATGACAAACAGAACCCCAGTCCTGCAGATGATAACAAATCTAGAGAGGAAATAGTAGGTATCCTGTTATCAAAATCTGCTGCTAAAGTGCAGGGCAAGAATCTCTTCAAGGATGGGGATGCTACAGCCTAGAGTGTGGTGTTGAATCTACCTATGCCTCACCTGAAAATAATTTTTAATTATTTCTCTAGACTAGACCAGTAATATCAAGTAATTTCAAGATAAATAAACCCGCAGAGAATGGGAACTCTGGGAAGAAGCAAAGATCAAAAGCGAGAAGAATCTGGCATTGGTCCTGACTCTGCCACTTACCAGATATGACCTTGGACTAGTTACATCACTTCCCTGAGCCTCCATTCCACCACCCCCCCACAACACACACACACACATACACACACCTGCCATGTAGTGTGGAGACAATTATGTTTGTTCAGTAGACTTTAGGGGATTTGTATGAAGATAAAATAAGGTAAAACATGCAAGCTATTTCCAAATATACAAGTTGCTTTTATTATTATTACCAGTGATTATCTGTGTGATCAGAAGAAAATTGGTGAAGTTTATTAGATCTCAGATTTCTCTTATGAGAAAAACCTCTCATAAGAAAACTAATAACCTCTCTGCCCTTAATGAGAGAAAAGAAATGAATCATCTTAAGTCCCCAGGAAGATGATATTGGGTGTTTGCTCAATGATGCTTTTCTGTGCAATTCTCCCTCTCTGGAGTCTCACATTCATTAAACTCTAGAGGCCCCCAGGGATGGGACTTGGTAATTGAAGAAAGTCAGTCCTATACCAGGAGCCCTGGAGGGTCCCAGGCCCACAGGATCTCTATCTTCAGGCATCGCTCCCCATATAACCTGGACCACCAACCACTGGCTTCCTGCTCAGCCCTGAGTCAATCCAAAATAAGCCAATTCTCACAGAGGCAGATGGAAAGGCCAGAGAAGAGCTCAGCCAGAAGCCTTTCCAGAGAGAAGAGATCCAACGGTGTTCCAGGACTGTCTGAGATCACCCAACCTAGAGCTGATCCAAAGCTCAGCCAGAAGCGTTCCCAGAGAGGAGAGATCCAAGGGTATTCCAGGACTGTCTCTGACCACGCACCCCTAGAGCTGATCCAAAGCTCAGCCAGAAGCCTTCCCAGAGAGAAGAGATCCAAGGGTGTTTCAGGACTTTCTGAGACCACCCACCCCTAGAGCTGATCCAAAGCACCCAGAACCACAGAAAGAAAAAGTCACTCCCAGGGGTCTCTGAGAGCTGGACTCCAAGGGTCAGCGCACTCACAGATGATCCCCACCTGCAGACAGTCTTTTCTCCTTTGCTTTACTTCTTACCCTGTGCCCTCAAGCCCCTGCTTAGAAATAGTAACAAGCATTGACTACTCCTTCTCTGCCAAACACAAGGACAAATGCTTCAAATGCTCTGTCTCATTTAATCCTTGCAGCAACCCTAAGAGTAGAGACTGTTATTCCCACTTTGCAGGAGACAAAACCGAGCGAGGTTAAATAACTTGCTCAGGGTCAGGAAACTAGTAAGAGCTGGCGCTGAGATTCAAATCCACACCTGCCTAATGCCAAGGCTCATGCTCTTAACTGGGAGAGGATAATGTTTCCCAGAAAAGCCACCAGAGCCACAATAGAGGGGAGAAACTCTTCTAAAAATTCAATGAAATGTTCAACTATTTGGCAATACATTTGCAGTGGTTGGGGAGGTGCAGGAAATGAGGTGCAGAGTCCTTCTCTTCCTTCCAACTGCTCTAGGTCATTTCCATGTTATTCATTATTCCTTTTAGCTGGGTTTTAAGGGCCAGACACAGAGTCTACAGGTCCTCCTAGGCTCTGGGCCTCTGGAGAAATAAGTTTTCTCCAGACATTCCATCACTTAGGCTGCCTCCATACTTCATTATGAAGTTTAATATTTCTCTTCTATTCACTTATATGAAAATGTCTTTTTAAAAAAATAGATCGGGGAGGTGGCTCACGCCTGTAATCCCAGCACTTCAGGAGGCTCAGCTAATTTTTGTATCTCACATGGTGAGATTAAACCCCATCTCACCATGTGAGGTACAAAACTTAGCTGGGTGTGGTGGCACCCACCTGTAGTCCCAGCTACTCAGGAGGCTGAGGCAGGAGAATCATTTGAACCCGGGAGGCAGAGGTTGCATGAGCTGAGATCACGCCACTGCACTCCTGCCTGGCAGCAGAGTGAGACTCCATCTCAAAAAAAAAATAGCTAGTTAGACCAACTGATCACTTATTACCAATGATTTGCTATGTGATCAGAAGAAAATTGGTGAAGTTTATTAGATCTCAGATTTCTCTTATGAGAAAAACCTCTCATAAGAGAACTAACCTCAAAAATGTAACATATTCTTTGAACATACATCTAAACTAGAAAAAAAAATTTTTTTTTTGAGATGGAGTCTTGTTCTGTCACCCAGGCTGGAATGCAGTAGCGTGATCTCGGCTCATTGCAACCTCCACCTCCCAGGTCCAAGCGATTTTCCTGCCTCAGCCTCCCAAGTAGCTGGGATTACGAACACGCACCACCATGCCCAGCTAATTTTTATATTTTTAGTAGAGATGGTGTTTCACCCATGTTGGCGAGGATGGTCTTGATCTCTTGATCTCATGATCCATCCACTGCGGCTTCCCAAAGTGCTGGGATTACAGGCATGAGCCATGGCACCTGGCTGAAAATTCTGTTAGTATGAAGAAGATATGCCTTTCATCCTATGTAAGAGAGGAGGCCCTCCCATGGCCAGAAATCTCTCTGACAGTCTTGTGTCCAAGCTAGAAGCGAAGTGTCTAGTTCTCTGAGGCTTCCCGCTTCGGCAACTCCACTGCCTTCATGGTATACCCCTCATCAGCCCTCCAAGTCACTTCCAGATATTCAGACCAAATATGAGGTTGCTTTCATGACCAGCCCTAACACAGAGGCACTTCATTCTTTTCAAAGCACCTCTGTCCATCTTCTCAGTCTCCTGAATCCCAAAAGTCCAGCCAGGAATTGTCCTCTTCACTTCATAGCAAGTCTCAACTCTAACGAAGGTAGAAATCAGCTGCAGAGCTTGTTAAAACACAGATCTGATTCAGTATGTCTGCAGTTAAACCAGATTTGCATTTCTAAGAAGCACCCACTAATGTCAATGTTGCTGGTATACATGGAAAGATCGCCAAGACATGTTAAATTTTTTTTAAAAAAAGCAAGGTGCAGAACAACATATATAGTTTACCATTTCTATCTCAATGCCATTGAATCTTTTAAAAGAGAAAGGATAATATGTATATATGTATGTATATGTATATATATATACATATATATATATAGCTTGTATCAGCAATGACTAACAATGGAAACATAGATACATAAGAAACTGGTAGCTTCCAGGAAGTGAGCGGGGTGGCTGAGGAATCAAAGGGAGGTGAGAGAAGGACTTATTTTTACTCTGGTCTCTTCTCAATTTTATGCCATAGAGACATATTTCCCACTCAAAAAAGCAAAAGCTAAAATTGAGACATAATTCTTTTGTTCATCCTGTGCTTCCACTCAAAATACCAACGAAATAGATTCTTTCAACACACATTTTTGAGTACCCTCTTGGTGAGACCCTGAGAGAGTTACTTCTTCAAACAGGGATTAAAATATCCCTGTTTGAAGGGATCAGAAGCTGGAGTCTCTGAGGGTTCCCGATTTCTCTCAAGGGATCCAAGAGACCTACCACTGAAGAAAAAAAACTCCCAGCCTGAGTCCTGCAGCTGGAAGAAATTCTGCACACATAGGTCGGCTGGCCTCATAAAGGAGGGGTCAGTGGTAAGAGCCTAGGAGACTTCCACACACAAATGCTGAGCTGGAGTCTGTGACTAGGAACTTAAAATGGAAGAACAATTACTTCCCCTACAAAATCTTCCTGTAAGAATTCATATTTCACTTAGGACATGTTCCCTTCTGCTGAGTTATTTCTGGTTTAAACACCTGACTTTGGCTGCCTGAATTACAGTGGTTCACCCCATCTGCAGTTTCAGTTACCCATGGTCAATCATGATCTGAAAATATTAAATGGAAATTTCCAGAAATAAACAATTCATCAGTTTTAAATTGTACATGATCCTAAATAGTGTGATAGAATCTCGACTGTCCCACTCCAACCTGCCCAGGATATGAATCATTCCTTCATACAGCAGCATATCCACACTGTATATGGCACCTGCTCATTGGTCAATTAGTAGCTGTCTTGGTTATCAGATCAACTATCATAGTATCCCTGTGCTTGAGTTAAAATAACCCTTCTTTTGCTTAATAATGGCCCCAAAGCACAACAGTAGTCATGTTGGCATATTATTATAATTGTTCTACTTTATTAGTATTGTTGTTCATCTCATCCTGTGCCTCACTTATAAATGAAGGTTTATTATAAGTATATATTCATGGGAAAAACGTATAGCATATGTAGGGTTCGGTACCATCTGCAGTTTCAGTCATCCACTGAGGGTCTTGGAATATATCCACCTCAGGTAAGGAGGGCTAGGGTATTGGGTTTTATTGTACTTCCCTGGTTACTGTGAGTCTTAATTAGTTTTCTGCTGCTTATAATGGAACACCTAAAACTGAGTACTTACAAAGAAAAAAATACTTCTATGTTATCAAGGCTGAGAAGTCCAAGGTCGAGGGGCTGAATCTGGTGAGGGCATTCCTGCTGGTGCAGACACACTGCAGAGTCCCTAGGTGGTGCAGGACATCACACAGTTTATTATCATCCTAGCTCAGGTCTTTCTTCCTCTTCTGATAAAGCTACAAGATCTACTCTCAAGATAACCCTTTAATCCATTAACAACCCATATATCTACGAATGGATTAATCCATTCATGAGGGCAGAGCCTTCACGGTCCATTCACCTCTTAAAGGTCCCACCTCTCAATACTACTACATTGGGGATTAAATCTCGACATGAGTTCTGAAGGGAAGAAACATTCAAACCACAGCACCATATTGTACTTCTTGGTTTTCATTAAGTACATTCCTTAAGACTGCATCGTTTGTTTTCTTTCCTGAGCTATATTATCCCTACCCAATGAAGAAGGGACAAAGCCAACAGCTCTCCACATCGTCATCCAAGTTCAAATCTCAGCTCCTCCATTTGTGACCTTAAACAGTTGACTCACTTCTCCACTGAGGTCAGGATGGGGGAAGTGTCTGGCCTAGAGAATAGCACAGAGTAGGGGCTCAGCAAATGTGTTTCCTCCATCACGATATTTCTTCCTCAGTCCACACCACCTGGGATCATCATAAGTGCTTCATTCTTTTCAAAGCACCTCTATCCATCTTCTCAGTCTCCTGAATCCCAAAAGCCCAGCCAGGAAGAGTCCTCTTCACTTCACAGACTCATCTTTCTCTGATGAGTTGCCCAGTGTCATTTTGCAAAGCATGGAAGAACTGGACCGTACCCCAACCCCACTCCTATGGCTCCTTCATGCTTCTCCCCTCAATGAAGTGATATCCACAAGTGTTTGGGCTCCCACAGTGTGCCATGTTGCAAGGGATTCTGTTTAATATCCAAATCTTTCTGTAAGGAAAGAAATATCTAAAGCTGTTTGATAATTGGTTATAATATTTTAAGGTGTCAACTTAGAACTTTTTTAGACCATTAAATGCAATTACCAAAAACCATTTTTAATTATCCGTCCACTAATATTTGTTTTAAATTTTAAAACAATCACAACTTATCTTTAATTAATATTCCCCTAACCCAAAAACTTTAACAGATTAAATTCCCCCAAATAACTTAAGCACTGTTTTCAATCAAGTTCTCTTAATTCAAAGTAAAGTCATGCCAAAAAAAATCAGATTTAAATCTAACATTTAAACTCTGTTTATAGACTTAACTAATTATATTATCTTAAACTTTTTAAACTATAATCATGAATTTAATGCACCTGATTTCTCAAGCCCTTCAGATGTCTCCATGAGCACTTAAACAACTCTTGAAAATTTACTAAAATTAAAATACACCGCAGGGCATGGTTGTTCATGCCTATAATCCCAGCACTTTGGGAGACTGAAGCAGGTGCAGTGCTTGATGATTCCAGGAGTTTGAGAGCATCCTGGGCAACACAGCAAAACCCCATTTCTATGTTTTAAAAAAGAAAAAAATATATATACATTTAGTAAATCAAAAGATCTTCTGCATTTTAGCAGAGTCAAATCAAACATAAATTTAGTTAATTCAGTGTAATCATCCTCAATATTTCAAGTCAAATTAAGCAGATCCTCTTAAATGTTTCAAAAACCTTAAGTAGTATGCATATGAAATATGTATGTATTCAAATATGTATTCGGTAACAAAGGAACATGGTACTGGTACCAAAACAGAGATATAGACCAATGAAACAGAACAGAGGCCTCAGAAATACCACACTTCTACAACCATCTGATCTTTGACAAACCTAACAAAAACAATCAGTGGGGAATGATTCCCTATTTAATAAACGGTGTTGGGAAAACTGGCTAGCCATATGCAGAAACCTGAAACTGGACCCCTTCCTGACACCTTATACAAAAATTAACTCAAGATGAATTAAAGACTTATGAAACATAAGACCTAAAATCATAAAAACCTTAGAAGAGAAAATCAAACACCACATGTTTTCACTCATAGGCGGGTGTTGAACAGTGAGAACACATGGACACAGGGAGGGGAACATCACACACTGGGGTCTGTGGGGCAGAACTAAGGGAGGGACAGTGGGGGATGGGGAGTTGGGGAGGGATAACATGGGGAGAAATGCCAGATATAGGTGATGGGGAGGAAGGCAGAAAACCACATTGCCATGTATGTACCTATGCAACAATCTTGCATGTTCTTCACATGTACCCCAAAACCTAAAACACAATGAAATATTTATTTAAAAAAAAAAAAAAGCTTAGAAGAAAACCTAGGCAATACTGTTCAGGACACAGGCATGGGCAAAGACATCATAGCTAAAAACATCAAAAGCAGTGGCAACAAAAGCCAAAATTGATAAACGGGATCTAATTAAAGAGCTTCTGCACAGCAAAAAAAACTATCAGAGTGAAGAGGCAACCTACAGAATGAGAAAAGTTTTTGCAATCTAGCCATCTGACAAAAGGCTAATATCCAGAATCTGCAAAGATTTTAAAGTGAGGCAGGCGGATCACCTGAGGTCAGGAGTTCAAGACCAGCCTGGCCAACATGGTGAAACCCTGTCTTTAATATAGTTAAAAAAAAAAATTTTAAAGAAATTTACAAGAAAAAGACAAACAACCCCATCAAAAAGTTGGCAAAGAATATAAACAGCCAGTTCTCAAAAGAAGACATTTATGTAGCCAACGAACATGAAAAAAAAGCTCATCATCACTGGTCATTAGAGAAATACAAATCAAAACCACAATGAGATTCCATCTCAGGCTAGTTAGAATGGTGATCATTAAAAAGTCAGGAAATAACAGATGCTGGAGAGGATATGGAGAAATGAGAACGCTTTTATACTGTTGGTGAGAATGTAAATTAGTTCCACCATTGTGGAAGACAGTGTCACAATTCTTCAGGGATCTAGCACCAGAAAATCCATTTGACCAGCAATCCCATTACTAGGTGTATACCCAAAGGGTTATAAGTCATTCTACTATAAAGACACATGCACACATATGTTTATTGCAGCACTGTTCACAATAGCAAAGACTTGGAGCCAACCCAAATACCTATCGATGATAGGCTGGATAAAGAAAATGTGGCATATATACACCATGGAATACTTTGCAGCCATAAAAATGGATGAGTTTATGTCCTTTGCAGGGACGTGGATGAAGCTGGAAACCATCATTCTCAGCAAACTAACACAAGAACAGAAAACCAAACACCACATGTTCTCACTCATAAGTGGATGTTGAACAGTGAGAACACATGAACACAGGAAGGGAAACATCACATACCAGGGCCTGTTGGGGGATGGGGGCTAGGGGAGGGATAGCATTGGGAGAAATACTTAATGTAGATCACGGGCTGATGAGTGCAGCAAACCACCATGGTACATGTATACCTAGGTAGCAAACCTGCACGTTCTGCACATGTATCTCAGAACTTAAACTACAATAACAATAATAAAATAATAATAAAAGGATAAATTTTAAAAAAAAAATCTCAGCTTGGCACAGTGGCTCACACACCTGTAATCCTAGCACTTTGGGAGGCCAAGGTGGGCAGATAATTTGAGGTCAGGAGTTCAAGACCAGCCTGTCTAACATGATGAAAATTTGTCTCTACTAAAAAAATACAAAAATTAGCCTGCTGACATAGTGGTGTACCTGTAATCCCAGCTACTTGGGGGGCTGAGGCAGGAAGATTGCTTAAGCCTGGTAGGCAGAAGTTATAGTGAAGTGAGAGCTTGTCACTGAACACCAGCCTGGGCAATGAGAGAGAAACCCTGTCCAAAAAAACAAACACTCCAGCTCTGCCCTCCACACCCCCATGTGCTTCCTCCTGAGTGTGTTCTCCTTCCTGGACATCTGCAGTTCCTCCATGTGCTGCTGGCCCACTTTCTCACCACTAACTATCCATCTCCTTTGCAGTTGGTGTAATCCAGGTGGCCTTCATGACTTTCCATGGCACAGGGGAATGTCTGCTGCTGGCCATAGTGGTCTATGGCTGAGTTGTGGCCATTTGCCACCCTTTCCTCTAGCACATCATCATGTCCAAGGGCCTATGTGTCCAGCTGGTGGTGGTCACCTCTGCTGTGGAGTTGCTCGTTTCAGCTATAGATGGGATGTATTCATCTCACCCTACTGTGGCCTAACTTCACTGATTATTACTGTGTTCTCACATTCCCCACCCCCATGCTCCAATTGGCCTGCTCAGATACCACCGTGGCTGACATGATCCTGTTAGTCTTTTCTGCCTTGATCACTGTCCCTACCATCTCAGTCATCTTGGTCTCTTACACTTACATCCCAGTTAATCTGAGGGATGAGGTCCCCGGATGGCCAGTGCAAAGCCTTCTCTACCCGTGCCTCCTACCTCACTGCTTTCTGCCTGTTCTGTGAGTTTGTGTTCCTTGCATACATTCTACCCAACCCTGAAAGTGCCTCAGCCTATAACAAAATCCTCTTCACCACTGTGATCTCCATGCTGAACCTCGTGGTCTACAGCCTGAGAAATAGAGATGTCAGGGTCAGCTGGGTGCTGTGGCTCTTGCCTGTAATACAAGCACTTTGGAAGGGCAAGGTAGAAAGATCACTTGAGACCAGCCTGGGCAACATAGTGAGACCCCATTTCAACTTAATAAAAAAAAAAAGAAGAAGATGTCAATGATAATATATAAGTTAGGGTTCTTAACCTAAGGAGAAAAAGAATGTGTTAGAAAGGTATCTGGTAGCTTATAAAATAGAATAGATGCCTAGAGGACCTAGAAGGGACAGGAACCCTGAAAGGCGAGGCACAGCCAAGAGCCTACCACAAGAGTGGTCTGTGTAGGCTGCCACCACTGGTAACATCACCTTTGGACCTTCTCCACTGCTACCACTCACACTGCTACCTCTGAACATTCATCACTGGACAAAGCTACCTACCCTAACCTCCACCGCACCCTGTCTGGCATCCAACCACACATTACCTCTAACTGATCTGACCCTTTTCATCATTCTCTCAAGTTCAAGTCCTAGTCAGGAGCACCTACCCATCTGCCAGCACAGTTAGTCTACATCCACTGATATTCTACATCCATACCTCCAACTTACAGAGCACTGCGAGGTGGAAATCAGACCTCCTCCTACTCAGAAGAGCAAGCTAGATTCTATCTTCCTCCTGTCTTGAGAACTCCAAATACCAAAACAATCACTGAATGTCAAACAGTGAAAATGACAGATTTCAACCAGAGTATCCTCCCCCACAAGGTGCTATAGGGAATATTCCCCTTCTGAATACAGGACGTTGGAGAAACAGTCCATGTGGTGTGGTGTTTGAGCATAGGAAGGAGACTGTAATTTGATGTGAGAAAGAATGAAGCCCCCAGACCCTACCCCAGGGAGCAGCTTTTCATCAGTATTATCTGCAACAATAATGAGCTATCATTTTTACATAAATGGCCAATTATACAAAAAAAAAAAAGCCGAAAGGCTGCAAAGTTCTGTTTTGTTTTGTTTTGTTTCATTTTTTGTCAGAAAATATACTTATTATGGATAGTGAGTGAAGTCAAGATGTCAGTATTCACTATAGAGGTTATATCAGCCAAAGTTGCCTTCGCATTGATAAAAATACCTTATCTCACTTGTAATCATAAACATTATTCCAGTAAAACAGGTATATTTTCTCTCCTTTTTGCTTCTTGCCTGTATGATCACCATAATAAGTTAAAATGAAACTGCTCTTATATAATCAAAGGAGAAAAGAGAGAGTGAGAAAATGAACATCCCGTAGCCTAGACAATTCCACCCCTCACTGCTGCCCTGAGAGCTACGTTTTCTGGCTCTCTCCTCACCCCACTCCAATTCATTCAGCCCCCTACCCCATCACACTTTGTTAGGGTGGACCTTCACCAAATGATGGGGCTTGCTCAGAAGAGAAACATTTTATGGTCAGTGGAAGCAGAAGAGAAAGTACCAAAAGGTGGAGAGGGCTGCCCTTCTCTTTCAATCATCATAAGAGGGTTTACTCACACTGAAGGGTGTCCTTTAACGACTGATCTCTGGTCAAGGCTTTGGCCTTTCAAAGTGCTGCTGTTCAAAATGCGGTATGATTCTGTTGAATCCATTCTCTGGTGTCTCTCTTTAGTGTTCTTCTCATGAGTGGTCTTCTCTTCAAATGGGTTGTTTTCTTACTAGGAAAAAAAAATGTTCCATCTCTGGAATTAATGTTAACAGTGTTTTGCTTGTTCCAAGTTTTTATCCTTCCTTCTCAAGCATGCTCGCTTGGCATGATTGACACAGTGCATATACTGGCTGGCCAGAGCGGAGCATTTGGGGGTCTGGTGGGTGTTCTCACAGTAACACTGAAGAATTTGGGCCTGCAGATCGGCACAGACTGAATGAGACTCATATCGCTTGAACTTTGCTTCCACCTCTTCAGCAGCTTTCTGATATCATTCAGTGGTGACTTTGTAGAGCTCTGAGCTCCTCTCCTTCAGTCTAGCCAGCTGCTCTTTGCAGAATGCATCCTGCTTCTTGAGCACTCGGTCTTTCTCTTCCAGCTGCCTAGCCAGGTGCTTTGTCTTAGCGTGTTCCTCCTCACTTGATACCCTCTCCCGAAGGATGGCTCTGGTTAACTGCTGATTGGCAGCAGCCCTCTCTCGGTCCAGCTCTTTGACTTGCTTTAGTCGTTTCTGATCTTCAGATTCTTTCTTGGCTTGCTCCAATGCCAGCTCCTCAGCTACTCTTCTTTTCAATTCTTCATCAGAAACTGAGGCACCATAAGCACCAGAATACCACTGAGACTTCGAGCCAGATGGAGAGGATTTCTTTATTCCATCAATCACGTTTTCCAAAACCCGGATGCCCTTCACCACAGTGATGTTCTCATTCTCATCTGCCTCGAAGGTGATCCTTTGGGTGCTGGCAGTCCTACCCATGGCTCCAGTTCATGCCCTCTCCCGGAGACCTAGTGGGGAACCACAAGAACTTCGGGGCCCCCACATGCACATGGAAGGGCCTAGATTCTTTTCCTGCACAGTAGGAGCAAGGCCACGACCCCAGGAGAAAGGCCACAACCCCAGGAGCAAGGAGAATGCTGCAAACCTCTGTTTAATCAAAATCAAATTACCTTTATGGTTTTAAACAAACCCTCTTCTATTATAACAGAAATCAGTCTTACTAATTTTAAGGGAAGGAGGTGGGATTTATCATGAAACTAAAAGGTTAACTGAGGTTAAATATCTTTTTGAGGTTCAAATAAAATGGGCTTGAATTCCATTGTGTGTGTGTGTAGCAGAATCCCCGCATCCCTGACAACCTGCCTGGAGTCTGAAGTAGCAGTAGGTAGGATATAGATGGCTTGTGTTTTACCTGGTTCCCTTTAACTCCGAGTTCCTAAATTCACTTAATTACTTTAACTTATGAACCACCTGGTGAGAAGAGAAAGCATGGGGCTAGGAATGCGGTTGGTATAAAGGAGAAGTGTGAAATAATAAAATTTTTACTGTCAAGGGTCCAGAGGGGAGGAAAAAAGGGAGGTTTTGGCAGGTTGGGTGAGCCAGCACAGCTGGGCTTGAGCCCGTGAAGAAGACAAAGATGTAATTGCATCTTTATGGGGCAAAACCTCTGCCTTCATGTGTAATTCTACAGAGTCGTACCTCTTCATTGCTCATAGATGTCAAAATAAAACACTTCTTTAGAAAATTAAGTAATCCATGGCTGAATCTGTTGATCAATGCTTCACAATGAAACTGGAATTAACTCCTGGCCTTATTTACAGATTTTAGGTAGTTTTTTCTTAACATACTAAATATATAGTGGACTTCAAGCAGTCCTCTGTCATCACCATCACCACCCTAACACTCTGTCCCAGACTCAGGAGTTGACAGATTGCAATCTCATCATGGAAAGAAGCCATTTGCTTAGCAGAGATTTTCCCTTTGAATAATAAATTCCCTTAGGGCCAAAGAGACAGAAAGGACCAAGGAACAGAGAAAAGGGTGCAAACCCCTCTTTCATCACCCTGGTGAATGCAGGCTTTGCTTCTTAACCTCACCCATTCCTATGTACCAACCACCCCATGACTCTGGGCAATGCAGTCAGAGACTAAGGAGGCAACAGAATTCCCAGAAATAGACAAGTGAGTGGCCTAAAAAGAATGGAAGGTAGAGAAGGCAGGAGTATGGGCAGGAGCAGCTAAGTTTGCCCAGACAGACAAGACATCCAACTCCTTTGGCCCCACACACCCGCCATCTCCAAATGGGGCCAGTTCTTTCCACCTGTCTCCCTTCACCTAAAACCGTCTTCCACAGAACCTGGTAAGAGTCAGCAGATGAGAGATTAAATCAAGTGTTACTCATCTCAAGAGCATTTAAATCAAATCTGTATGTACACTATGTCTTAGATCGCCTAGAGCCCACCCAGTACCGGAAGATCAGAAAATTCCCATCTGGTGAAAGTGGGGCTGCAGGGAGGGAGCAGGGGCAGATCTAGTTGCAGATAAAAGACCAGTTTATGGTCCTGGACTGACCACCAAAGCACTGGGCTACAACAGAGTGCAGGGCTGTCAAACGGTCAGTATTAAATGCATGTTTATTGTTACGATGACTGCTGGCTCCAACACCTGAGAAAAATTAGTTAACCATCCTGGATCTCAGGTGTTCCCTATGTGGGATAGAGACATGATCTCTAAAATTACTTGTTTTATTTAGACAGAAAAGGGGAAAATGTCGCTTTGGATACCTGGATATTTATCTTTTTCTCAAGGGTCTCAAATTCATTTATACCAATGCTAGAGGACTTTGGGATGAGAGGGGTCAGCCCTGGCATTAGGATCTTTAGTGGAGAACTCAAGCTCTCCAATGGCTGACAGCTGTCACTCACCAAGTGGGATGTCTCTTCAGGCATCACCTCCAGAGACAACTCTGGGCCACCAGTCATCAACTCCCAGGGTTGTCCCTAGAGTAATCACACATATGCCAACCCCCACTGACTCATATGGGAACTAAGCAGTACAGGATGGAAGGAACCAAGCATAGGTGAGCTAGAGGCCTTCCCTTGGAGAAATCATTCCAAGACAGCCTGAACACATCTCCAGTTGAAGCTGGTCTGAGGCCACTGGTATCACAGGAAGGGCATGACACCTTCTAGAAGATTCCTTGACACTGCGAGGAAGGTGGTCATCCTGCCTCCTCCACAGGTCAGGGTACTGAACTTTGGTCTACCTCCCCAGAGTGTCACAATCCACTTCATCCCTACCCTCTCCGGGACCTCAGGGAAACTGGCCACCAGCCCCAAGAGACTGCGAGAGATGGACAACGAACCCAAAACACAGGCAGTATGTGGATATGCTCCTCAAAGATGGATATGCTCCAGGGAAGGGGCATTGGTCATGCTCAGAGCCCCATTCTTCTCTCCCAGCTGCTTATAGAGTATGATGTTTGCTGTCATTCTAAGAGGCTGAGGTTTCGAGGCCAGCCCTCCTGAGCTGTTATTATGAGAAAGCGCTATGTCTGCAGATCTATGAACTGCTGCCAGATGAACGATACATCTGAGATCCAACCTCAGGGTCTGAGCTCTGCAGCTTCTCCCCAGTATTATTTTTGTTTCCAACAGCATAGTTTGCTATTCTACTCACTTGTGCTTTTAAGCTTGGAAATACAATTCTTTGTAAAAAAAAAAAAAAAAAAAAAAAAAAAAAATGACGTTAATCACACTGTACACACAAAGTATCAGCAAACAAATACTGTGAGCAAGGCTGGGGGGCTCTCAAATGGTGTCCTAGAAAGATTAAAGCAAGAAGGAAGACCAGAGAAAGACTAAGATCTATGGGCAAATGGAGATCCTTCCACATTTTCTCAGGAGTTCCCACTCTGGCATCTTTGCCTTCATGACTCTTCCTCTTCTGATGTCTCCAGTTCACCAGAATTGTGCTCAGATAGTCTGTCTAAATGTGCAGACTGGCCTTGGATCCCCATAGGCAAGGTCCTCACAGAAGAGGTCCTAGGAGAAGCCATTCTCAAGCTCCCAGCATCAATTTCTGTCAAGCAGACATTTTTGCTCAGTGTGATCATCACATCCCATGATTAAATCTAATTCACACACTTGCTAAACACTCTCAGTTTACCAGACATCAGTGATCTCTGGTAGACACCAGCTCACAAATCACTTCTTAGCCATGGGGCTGAGAGCGGCCCATGAATGTGAAAAAGGCAAAAGGGATGAAGTTAGCTGCTTTTTCGTGCTCTCACCAGAGCAGAAATCACTGTTTAAATTGTTCCCATATTTCAAGGAATCTGAAGAGATCTTCATTTTACAACAAGCACAGGCTAGCAGGATCATGCTAGTACTTTTCCTAAACGCCCAAATTTCTCAGCCTCAGCTTCTTTAACCCAGTATTGGCTTCATGCAAACTCTGCATTTTTCCTTTGTTTCTTCCTGAGGCCGTGTCCTCTGTGCTACATTAATCTCAGATCACAGGTCCCAGCATGTTTAAAACCTTGGGAGAGTAATACGGCTGAATTACTATTCTGTTACTTGGGTGGATTTCCCAATTTAGGCATGTCAATAATGTGTATGTTAGCTTGTTTTCACGGTAAGACTAAGGAAAGTGCCAAGGTGCAACTCTGCCAATACAAGGATGTGATTAGAAATGGTGCTCTTCAGCTGGAAACCATCATTCTCAGCAAACTGACACAAGAACAGAAAACAAACACCGCATGTTCTCACTCATAAGTGGGTGTTGAACAATGAGAACACATGGACACAGAGAGGGGAACATCACACACCAGGGCCTGTTGGGGAGTTGATGAGGGCTAGGGAGGCATAGCAGGGTGTGTGTGGGGGGGTGGTTGGGAAGGGATAATATTAGGAGAAATACCTAATGTAGATGATAGGGGGATGGGTGCAGCAAACCGCCATGGCACATGTATACCTACGTAACAATCCTGCACAATCTGCACAAATACCCCAGAACTTAAAATATAATTTTAAAAAAGAGGGAAAAAAAAAGAAATGGTGCTTATCTTAGGCATGATCCTCTGAGCAATGCCAAGAGTTGGAACCACGAGGCCCTTTTAGTCCTTTGCTCTCTGACTAGATAGGACTGGAACATTAGCCAGATCTTCACTTGAAATCCTGCCTAAATAATAACTAACCTTTAACAAATACTTCTTACATGGCAAGCACTTTACTTTCACCTTCTCATAAATCCCTCTAACCATCTCCATGAGACACAAACTGTTCATATCCCCACTTTTAAGATGAAAAAACTAAGTCACAGAAGCATGACATAACTTGCCTGAGATGACATAATTATCAAGTAGCAGAGCCAAGATTGAAAGCCAGACTCTGGAGTACCCAGGCTTAACTGCTGTACTATATTGTATCCACAATTCAGGAAGTCTTTCATAGACCCTTTAGGTATAGTCTCCAAGAATGGCCATTATTAAGTCTTTCCCTCTCTGAATTCACATGCTGCTCCTTCCCTCAAGTAGGGGGATCTGTTTTCCTCCCCTTGAATATGGACTAGTCTTATGACTAGGATGGTTAGATTTACTAAATGAATTTACAGAAGATCCAGTTATATTTGAGTTTTAGATAGTAAATAACTTTTTGGCATAAGTATGTTTCAAATATTGTATATTATATGCATGCCAAAAATTATTATTTATCTGAACTTGAGATTTAACTAGACATTGTGTATTTTATCTGACCACTCCACTTGTGACTTGCTTTGACCAAGAGAATACAGCAGAAATGACAATGTGCTAGTTCCAAGTCTAACCTTAAAGACAACCATCAGCTTTCACTTCTTCCATCATGAAAGTCTACCCTGAGACCACCATACTGGGAGTAAGCCCAGCTAGCCACATGGAAAGGCTGCATGGAAAAGCACTAAGGTCAGACATTGAGGAATACCTTGTTGGCCTTCCAGGACAGCCCAGCCAACAGCTACACACAACTGAGTGAGTGACCCTCATCTATACTATGTGGAACAGAAGAACCACTAACTCAAGCCCTGCTTAAATTTCCAACCCTCAGAATTATGAGAAATAAAAACTCTTACAGTTTTAAAACACTATGAAATCACTTAATGGGTGCAATGTATGTTATTCAGGTGATGGAGATCCTAAAAGTCCTGACTTGACCACTACACAATCTATGCATGCAACAAATTACATCTGTACCCCATGCATTTATATAAATAAAAAGGACACTATGTTTTAAGGTGGTTTTTTACATAACAAGAGGCAATTAAAATAACCCCCTAATGAATCATCTTGAATTTAGACCCAAAGCCTTATAGGGTCCCTGTGATGGCTCCACGGAACTTGGTGTTTGTATCTGTGCAGTCTTGCCCAGTCTTGATGTTTTTAACTCCTTAGGGAGATAGTATATCTTTCCGGTTCCAACCATGGAATTTGGAGATAGCCAGACCTAAGACTAGATTCTAGCTCTCTTACATAAAGCTGTATGACCTTCTTCTCTTTGTCCAAGAAAATGAGTAAGTTAATATTAATTATCTCATAAGGGGGTTTGTGAGAATTAAATGAGATTTAACATCTATTAAGTGCTGAGAACAATGTCAGGCCTTTAATTAGTGCCCAGCACATATTAGCTGTTGTTAATAGTCATCCTTACACTGAATAATTTCTCTAACCTGTGTTATTTTATTATTTTATCTTCCTTATTATTTCTACTGAGTGGAGAATGTTTAATGAAGCCACAGACCTTATGACAACAAGGATAAAAGGGACTACTAGCTACCCAGGCTACTCAGCCGTGCTCCCAACATTTCTTATGTCTCTTCACCATGAAACCAGAAATGATGGGACAGAAAAATATAGACACAGAAATAGAAATTATATGGGTTATATAATAAGACAGTATTGACGTCTAAATCTGGTTTTAGACTGATGTCTAAGCCTGGCATAATTTGTAAACAAAAAAGCTGTGTGAAGATTAAATAAGTGTACTGTAAAAAGCCTAGCATATAGCATGATTCATAGCTGATGCTCATTTGATATCAGTTTTCTCACTTCCCCTAGTATTTCTCATCCTAGGCCATTAAAAGACCATTGGTTACTGGTATCAGCAATGCAGCCACACAGAATGACATCTTCATTTTGCCCTTCTGTGGCCCCAGCATCATGATTCACTGCTCCTGTGACCTCCTCCTCCCCATGCTCCTCCTAGCCCATGGTGAAATTACCAAGACTGAGGCCAGTCTCCTGCTTTGTTCTGCTTACCTTCTTTGCCATCACTGTCACCCTGGTCATCTGAAGGATGCATTCCTGGAAAGCCAAAAGCAAAGCTCTCTCCACCTATGCCTTTAGTCTTACCATCATCTCCCTCTTCTATGACACCATGTACACCATATATGCTCAACCAAGCTCTCATAATCTCAAGATGATGGGTTAAACTCTAGTCCCGCAGTGGGGCAGAACCAAGACAATTGATCAGATTTCAGAGAGCGGAGTGGTGACTCTAAACCAAGAATAAGCCAAGATCCAAGTTTCAGGAGAAGAGGGGTAAAACTTAAAAATCCAAGTCAAGACAAGAAAAGCAGTATCACAAGTGAACTCAGTGTCAGACAAGAAGTCAGGACAAGAGATAGTGCTTTGAGGAGCAGCACAAATATTGGATTCCTTCTCCTTGAGGCCATTGGAGGTCATGAGGAGCCAGATTGAGGATAAGAAGGTATTTCCAGGCCGGGCGCGTTGGCTCAAGCCTGTAATCCCAGCACTTTGGGAGGCCGAGGCGGGTGGATCACAAGGTCAAGAGATCGAGACCATCCTGGTCAACATGGTGAAACTGCGTCTCTACTAAAAATACACACACACACACACACACACACACACACACACACACACACACACACAAATTAGCTCGGCATTGCACTCCAGCCTGGGTAACAAGAGCAAAACTCCGTTTCAAAAAAAAAAAAAAGAAGAAGGTATTTCCGGATCTCTCCAGACTCCTGCTTTTGCACAAAGTTTACTTGGAGTTAAGCATCTTTTGAAGATTCCTCTCATATCCTGGTGCCCACACTGACCTCTCCTGTGCATCAACAGAGGCAGTGGCCAAAGACAGCACTTCTGAGGCTAAAATGAAATCTACTATTTTCCAGTACCAGCTCCTTCACCTGTCCCTGTTTCTTTACGAGCTTTCCACTTCCAGGAACAACACACAGACAGAAGCCCATTTGTCACTGGGACAGTGCTGAATTATTCCTGCGGAGTTACATTCCTACAAGACTCTGCTCACCACTGTTACCTGGCTATGTATCTCACCTCCCCAGCTAAACTGCAGACTCCCTGTGGCAGGAATCAAACCTCATCCTTCATTGTATCTGCCCCTGAGATGAACACTATGCTGAGTACTATACTTAATCAGAGGGCAAGGAGTGTGTGTGTGTGTGTGTGTGTGTGTGTGTGTGTGTGTGTGTGTGTGTATCACCACTTCCTTTTTGAATTTTAGGCTTCCAGGCAGCAGATGATAAAAAGGATAGCAGTTGCTTTTATTCTGTAAGGCTCATGGCTTCAATCAAACACTATTCCTTCCTGAAAAATGTGTTTTCTCAATAATTATAATGAATAGCTAATATTTAATGAGTATGTGTTATACACCAGGAAGTCCGTGAAGCACACCATACATACCATTTTATTTAACTCTCACAAAAATTTTATGAGTAGGTGACGCCTAGTTCACATATAAGGAAACTTGAGAGTCCAAGAAATTAATTGGACTATGATCCACAGTTCATAACTGGTAGCCAGGTCCAGCTGCTTTCAAAGTCCATGCTTTCCTATAGGGCCTAAAACCTCTTGAGGTTTTGCAGGATATTATATAACAAGTCTACATTTCTACTGTCTTCAAAAAAATCCAAAGTGCCACTCCCATATTTTCCACCAGGACCCATTTTTCTATTAATCCCAGAGAGTCCTGACTCCACCAGCAGTTTTCACTTTCTATACAGCACCTTAAGGGCAGCTTGGAACAGGAAAACAAATGGGCTAGAAGAAAGGGAAAGAATTAGAAAATGAAAGAAAGGCCCCCAGGGCTACTGTCTTGGCCCTACCACTCTGGCCATCGAAGAGCCTCAACTCACTAAACCAGTTACCTTTTCCTCAGCTGCTTCCTGAGTCCTATTCTTAAAGGCCAGCATGAAGTTTTCTTTGTGAGTCACAATGAATAATGAGGCCACTTCTTTAAGACAAGGTTTCAAGAGTGACCAATCAGTGATTTATTGGTTGAATTAAAAATTCAGGTCTAGGGCTAGGAGCTATGGCTCATGAATATAATTTCAGTGCTTTGGGAGGCAGAGGCAAATGGATTGCCTGAAGTGAAGAGTTTGAGACCAGCCTGAGCAACATAGCAAAACCCTATCTCTACAAAACAATACAAAAAAAAAAAAATAGCCAGGCACACTGGCACATATTTGTGGTCCCAGCTATTCTGGAGGTAGAAGTGGAAGGATCGTGCCAGGTGCGGTGGCTCATGCCTGTAATCGAAGCACTTTGAGAGGCCAAGGCAGGCGGATCACTTGAGGTCAGGAATACAAGACCAGCCTACCCAACATAATGAAACCCAGTCTCTACCAAACAATACAAAATTTAGCCAGGTGTGGTGGCAGGTGCCTGTAGTCCCAGCTACTTGGGAGGCTGAGGTAAAAGAATCACTTGAACCCAGGAGGTAGAGGTTGCAGCAAACCGAGATTGAGCTGTAGCAGGAATGGCCTCGAGAAACAGACGTCTTGAACACTGAACTGGGAAGGAAGGGGTGATTTATTCGGCCAGGAGCAAGGTGGCATAGTTGCCTAACAGCCAAGCTCGTCTAACAAAGGAAACCTCTGCTTTTATATAGGCTTACAACTCTAGATACTACATGTGAAAGGGTCTTCGGTTTACAGTTTTAGAAATTCCACGTGAAAGGGTCTTGGTCTTACAACTCTAGAATTTACATGTGAAAGGGTCTTGGGCTTAGGAGTAGGCGTGGGGTATAGTGACTCAGGTGGGGATTTGATCATGTTTAAGTAAAAACAATGCCTTCCCGAAAGATTCCTCCACACCATGCCTGCGATCTATAGGAGGGCGATTAGGGTGGTGCCCTGTCTGCCAGCCTTTACTTCTACTGAAATGTAGTGTGGAAGTCAAGAGGGGTTGGTCTTAGATGCTTAAGGGTGATTAAGGGTCTCCTCCCTTAGTGCCACTGGACTCCAGCCAGGGCGACAGTGTGAGACCCTGTCTCAAAAAAAAAAAAAAAAAAAAAAAAAGTGGGAGGATCACTTGAGCCTGGGGATATGGAGTCTGCAGTGAGCCAAGATTAGACCACTACACTCCAGCCTGGGTAACAGAGCAACACCCTGTCTCCAAAAAAAAATTTTTTTAATAAAAATAAATTAGGGGCTAGGAGGAGAAATGATGTCGCTTAAAGTATCCAACTTGAACATTGTCCCCAAAATTAGAAAGGGATTTATTGTCCCAGAACTTCAATTTTTCCTTGTGCAAAATGAGGAAGTTAGAAAAGCTGATCTATGTAGGATGCCTTTCAGACTGACATTGACATACTATGTAAACCTTCTTGGCAGTATCAATGAACCTATATACTGATGAGCTAAACTCTATTCATAAAGGCAACTCTAACTCTGTTTTTCTTCCCAATCATCACCATTAGAGAAATAAAGATAGCCCAAATAGGAAACAAAATGCCCTCAGGAAAAAAAAAAAAGGGAAGCAAAATGCCCTCAAGTAACCCTGGGGAAAGAGTAGATTGACAGCTGGTAGCTCTTCAAAACACCACCAGAAAACCTATTGACCAGCAAAAGCCACATTGAGTAGACCTTCTGTAGAAAGAAAAAACATCACCTTAATGAAATCACAATAGTGTCTGTCTCAAAAGGCAGAAGACCTGTATTTATAGGGTCTGGGGGTCTCTACTCAAGTGGTATAAGGTCACTCTTTCAAGGTAGGAAACAGGATTGAACTAAGTTTGTGACATTACAGTTTAGAATTGGCAGGCACAGGAAGGGAACAGCCTGGAAGCAAATATTAATAAAAAACTATTGTTTGTTAAGCAAATTGTTTGTCCAGATGAGTAATCTATTGTCCTGATAGGAGAGCTGTTGGCCCGGAGGAGTAAACTGTTTGTTTGGATAAATTGTTCAGATAAAAGCAAACAGTGAAGTTATTTATTGGTTTACAGCCATTATCTTCCCAGGCCTCAATGTCCTGTAACAATTAGTTAAGTTATATTGCCACAGTAAGTCTCACCTCTCAGTCCCAATAGCTAAGGTACGCGGACACAGATGACCTCAATTCTAAAGTTCACCTTATCACTTCTAAAAAAAACCACTCTACTGTGCCTATGGAAATGGAATTTCTCTTCCTTTCACCAGGGATACTCTGCCTGGTTATAATCCTAAATATTTCTACCACTCTGTCCCATAGAGTGAGCAACAGAGAAATAATTTCAGCTGGAGAAGAGTCCACTGCCATAGATAGAGAACCTATACATGCCCTCAATGGTTCAGGAATAATCAGTGCTGGAGTCTGAATGTGTCCCCAAGAAAGCGTGTGTTGGAAATTGAATCCGCAATGCAACAGTGTTTGGAGGAGGGGACTCATGGGAGGTGTTCATGTTGCACCCTCGTGAATGAATTAATGCCAGTTATAAAAGGGTTACAGGCCATGAGTTTGATCTCTTGCTCTCCCTCATGCTCTCTCTCACCACATGTCACGACTCAGCAGGAAGGTCTCACCTGATATGGTTACCTGGACCTCGGACTTCCCAATCTCCAGAAATGTGAAAAGTATATTTCTTTCCTTTAATCTCAAGCTTGATATTTTGTGACAGCAATACAAAATGAACTAAGACAGTCAGTATTCCCCAAAAAGTTTCCAAAACTGTATTCAGTAGAACTGAAAACAGTAATAAAGTACTATGTTAATGTCAAGAAATTTCAGGATTTTTCTTAACTGAGGAAAGACCAGGTCTTCAGCCCCAGATTTCACTGGTTGTATGTAACTTTTGGCAAGCACCTTCCCCTCTCTTGGCCTCTTTTTCCACTCCCCAACATTTTGAGCTAGATGTTCCTCAAGAGTTATTTCAACTCTAGCCTTCTCGATTATTTGACTTGGCCCCACCAATGTAAATCTACCCCTTATCAATAAGATGCAAAGAGGCAGGGCGTGGTGGCTCATACCTGAAATCCCAGCACTTTGGGAGATGGAGGCGGTGGATCACCTGAGGTCAGGAGTTCAAGACCAGTGCTGACCAATATGGTGAAACCCCGTCTCTACTAAAAATACAAAAATTAGCCAGGTGTGGTGGCATGAACCTGTAGTCCTAGCTACTCAGGAGGCTGAGACAGGAGAATTGCTTGAACCAGGGACACGGAGGTTTCAGTGAGCCGATATCACACCACTGCACTCCAGCCTGGGCAATGAAGTAAGATTCTGTCTCAAAAAAAAAAAAAAAGATGCAAAGACAATAAAGGTCATCCATTTGGCTGCTGATATAGCCTTTACATGGGTTTTCCTTCAAAAGCCTATCATCTAATACCCACACTATTCAAAACAGAATGATCACAATGCCATACACAGGCAAGCTCTAAAAGCCCATAGCCGATTATTATTTTTCCCATCTACCACCAAGTAATAAGAATGCATTGCCTTTTAATTCTGCATCTTTCTGTTTCCTAGAGGATCCTGCCAACTCATCTAACTGGTAGCCCATCAACATTTCACTTCCAAGTGAGCTTTTCATGAAAGATTTGCTGGCCAGTATGCCTAGGGGAAAGAAAATACCCCTCAACGACAGATAGGTGTGTTGACTGCATATGCTTGCTTACTAACAATTAAGCTTCTTTGGCAGAACTTGTAAGCTAGGAAGATTGTGATCCAAGGTTTTCATGGCTACATAACAACTATCAATCAGGTTTGCAAGAATGGGTTCATATAGGACCTGCCACTACCAACTAGAACCTTCTCATATTTGAAAACAAAATGACTGCCTTAGGTCAATTAGCTAGATACAGGCTCAGTACGTATAAGGAAGCTGCTCCACATGGAAGATAGGAAGGACTCCACCTGAGAGGCATAGACAATCTGATAGTCAAGATAGAGCTGGGGCCATAACTAAAAAAAGAAGTTCCTCCTTGAAGAATACTTCAGGCAACAGAAGCTGCTGTATCAACAAACAATACTCAAATCTCATTGCCTTGCAGTAGCAAAAAAGTTTATTTCTTGCTTGTGTTCATGTTCATCCGTGAGTCAGTGATGAATCTTCTGCTTTTCACTCCAAGACTCAAAAGGACGTATGAGAAACCCCTATGCCTTGGACTTGGCTGGTGTCAAAGAAGATGGAAAAGAAGGGAGATAGGAAACCAGAGGTTGGCTCCTAAGGCTCCCAAGCCTACTGAGAAGTAGCACAAATTACTTCCATTCATACTTCCTGAGCCAAACCCAATCATGTGGCCAAGCTTAATTTAAAGAAAGAATGTACAACGCTTCTTATTCGAGAGCTACAGGGAGGAACATTGACACTTAGGCATCATCGTAAACCCTACCGCAAAAAGGCTGAAAGGTTATTCCATGTTCAGGAGAAGACAATCAACACAATGAAGGGGGCATTTTATTTTTTGAGGACCAGACAACTTGTGTAGGTTGGAATGCAGTGGGGAAGGTCAGAGGACACGACACTGCTTTACCTCTCCAGGTGACATTCTGCGGGACTTTCCGAAGTGAATACCGCTCACCTGCAGGAAACATGGGCAATCCAGTCCCCCTTCTGTTGAGACTTCCTCCCAGATCAGTAGTGTAGGGACTAAATTTCTTTTCCACAAACAAGTCACTTGCCTAACAAAGCCCTTTGCTTTGCCTGGTGATTTTCCCCAGGGTTGTGAAAACCCAAGGTGCCAGGGTCCCAAGGAAAGAATAGTCTCTTCCTTCCTACCTGAGAAAAGCAGTCTCTCTGTACCATGTTCTCACTGGACTTGGCACTCCAGGCCCCACACCTCATCTCAGAAGGCAGTCAGAGAGTTACCTATAACAGTGAAATGTTGGAAATACCTTATTGTCAATTGATGGGGACAGTTAAGTAAATAATGACACACAAACAACAAAATAATATGCATCCATTAAATACAATGATGTAGGCTACTATTTATTGTTATGGGAAAATGTCCACGACATCTTGCTGAATGAAAAGTTAAATGACAGAATAGCTTATTTAGTAAGAATCTGTGTATGGAAAGTGACAGTCATGAACACACTGAGAAATCTATGTCTAAAGTATATTATATCAATTCCCATTATCTGTGGTGGTAGGATTTCCAGTGACCTTCTACTTCCTTTCTGGTTCTCTTCCGTCTTCTTTAAATTTGTTTTACAACTAGCATGTATTACTTTTATAAAGACAATAGAGCTATTTGGAGAGGATGTGAAATAATGTTTTTTGAGATGGAGAGATGCGTTTTCAATACTGTCAAGTGAATGAAGCAATTATGGTATACTAATATATATGTGTGTGTATGTTTCTATGTGTGTGTGTGTGTGTGTGTGTGTGTGTGTGTTTGTACACACAGAGATATCTCCAAAAAAATACTACCAAGCATGTTTCCCAGGGACAGTCATTGATCAAAGGAAATAACATTTGAGAACTCCACACCTATGTGTTCAAACACCACACAAATGTTGATGACTGACATCACTAGCATTTTCAGTCACTTTCTGTGAGACCTGGAGATGGTGTTGACATGTGTCCCTGTGTACCTCCTGGTCTACAGAGCCTTTTGAGTTTCATTAAGCTGAAAATAGAAAGCGCACAAGAGATGGACACTGTAAGTGAAGAGGATCTGGCCTCATACTAGGTGTAGAATCCCTGCTCCTCAGGGGTTCTCAGACATCCTCACCAAGATCTCTCTGGCATTCGTTAGAGAAAACTTGCAGCTCTGGGTCTGCCTCTGGGAGAGCATGTCAAAAATTCCCCCTGGCACATTTCCACAGGCACATTCCTCAACTCTGAGAGTCAGGATTAAAGCCAGGTGAATCTTAAGACAGCAGTCTTCCCAGCAACGAGTACTTTCAAAGCTTTGTTACAACTAGCTGAGAAGTGCTCTTGAGAAAGCTGGCCAGAAGCAATAGATGACTAAAGGATTGAAACATCCCACAGCCACCATCCCGGCCAAGAGGTCTCCAACACAGAGCTCATGGGTGGATGGTCTCTGTTCAACCACAGGTAAGTGGGCTGGGGGTAGAATCCTATCACCAATAAGAGGCTCAGACTCCTTTATCCTCCTTCCTCATTAGTCAGGCCAAAGTTCCTCAAAATCCCTAGGCAAATGGGAAAAAAAAATCAGAGCTTAGAACCTAGAAGCAGCATGAAGTAAATATAAAATTAATTTCCTTGGGATTCTGTCCTGGGGCCTCTTGTATTTCACAGCTCACAGTCTCCCTGGCACATCCTGATTTCTCTTAGCTTCAACTGCCAGTTCTATTGTATACCAGAGACCTCAGAATCCAACCTGATACTGCTCTCCTCCTCACACTGACATCTTCAGTCCATCACCAAATCCCAACATCTCTCAGATTCATTTATCCTTAGCTATGTCTACCATTCACACTCTAGTTTAAGCTGCAGGTTCCACCTGAATGGCTCCAATATTCTCTCAACAATCTTGCCCATCCATTGACCCTCCTCCAATCATTTCTCCACAACTGCATTCAGAGTGATCTTGTCGAAAAGCAAATATGACCATGTCATCTTCCTGGTGAAAATTCTTTAATGGTATTCCATTAAAAAAAAATCCTTTAACATGATCTAGGGGACTGGATAACAGTTTAGGCTCTAGAACCTTAATTCAATCCCCAGCTCTGCCTCTTATTAGCTGTGACTATGGGCAAGTTATTTGGCTTCCTTACACCTTCATTTCCTCTGTGCACCATGGACATATCACTAGTACCTCCCATAAGGTGGTTGAGAGGATTAAATGGGCCAGGTATAGTTCCTCTTGCTCACTATGTGCCAGGCTGTGTCCTAGGCACTGGGGATATAGTGACAAATAAAGCTGAGAAGATTCTTGGCTGGGTATGGTGGCTCACACCCGTAATCCCAGCAGTTTGGGAGACCAAGGCAGGTGGAACACTTGAGGCCAGTTCAAGACCAGCCAGGTCAACATGGCAAAACCCCATCTCTACCAAAAATACAAAAACTAGCCAGGCATGGTGGCGCATGCCAATAGTGTCTGCTCTTCAGGAGGAGAATTGCTTGAACCCAGGAGGCAGAGGCTGCAATCAGCCCAAATCACACCACTGCACTCCAGCCTCGGTGACACAGCAAGAGTCCATCTCAAAAAAAAAAAAAAAAAAAAAGATAAATGAAGTTATGCCAGTAGTCTCAGCTATTCAGGAGGCTGAGGCAGGAGAATTGCTTGAACCCAGGAGGCAGAGGCTGCAGTCAGCCCAAATCGCACCACTGCACTCCATCCTCAGTGACAGAGTAAGAGTCCATCTCAAAAAAAAAGGATCAAATGAAGTTAAAGGTATTTGGAAACGATGCCTGACATAAAATAAGCACTCAATAATGTTACAAAACACTGCCTGTGCCCACTTGCGAGGCTCAGCAACACCACACTGTCTCTCTCTTTGCCTTCTATCTACACTGGTCTTTATTCAGCTCTCTTCCTCACCAGCAACCCTCAGACCTCAGGATTTTTGTGTACACTGTTCCCACTCTTCCTTCCTATGGAATTACCTTCTTAGAGAAACCTTTCTTGACCTCCCGGAGCCAAATCACCCAGTTTTAGGCTCATAACATTGGGTATCTCTGCTTCAGAGCTACTGTTCCAGTTGCAGTTTTTCTAATTTATGTGATCGTTTCACTAATGTTTGTCTCCCCATCTAAAGTCTAAACTCTGCAAAAGTGGGCACCATGTTTTTTCCTTGTGATTGTATCTTCACTTCCTACACAGTGCCCAGCACACAGCAGATGCACAATAAACATATTCTGAATGACTGAATACATGCCCACACACCCCCAACTCCTATAGGAAACTCCCTCCTAAGTTTCAGAACAGTACACCCACCAGCCTCCTGAAGTTGTATATTGGACTCTCCCAGACTCACCACATCCTTCCTCAAACCTGTAACCCGTTTGAGTAAATGATGCCACTATTCACCCATTTACCCAAACCAGGAATCAGGAAGTCATCTCTGACCCTCTTTTGGGCCACACATCCAATCAATGAGCAAGTACTAATAAATCCATCTTCTAAATACTGCCTTAGTTTTTCTATTCTTAATCCTTCTGAGGATGAAGATCTTGTCTCCCTTAATTACCACTGTGTCTCCAATACTAGTAATAGGACTTAACTATTTGTGAATAAATAAAATAGCACTACCCTAGCTAAGGCCAGTATGATCAGTTGCCTAATGTACCTCCCTGGCTTCTCTCAAATTCATTTTTACATCTGAGTCTGACCATGTCACCATCCTGCTTAAAACCTTTTAACTGCTCCCCACTTATGGGACTCTGCATTCAAAGCCAGTCCTCTAGAGGCTACACAATATTTTCTCATGGTTAATAATGACCAGGACTGGTTAACAAAAGTTTATTTTAAAAAATGAAGGAATAAATAGTGCCCAGACTACACTGGAGGTCGAAAAGCATCAGTTTTTTCTCACATTCCCTAAAGCTCTTCCTATCAAAAGGAAAATGATTTACAAAAACAGCTGAGACTACAAACTACTAAGCACTATGCTTTACAGACAACTATCAAGGAATACAAGTTATAGCCCAAACCAGTGAGTTCATTAGTGTTCTCAAGAAAAGAGCAGAGCTATCAGAGAGAGAACTGGAACCCATCCATGGTTCTGTAACAGATCCATGGGAACAGGAGATCTTCAGAAATCCTCAGAGATTCTCCCATCTTCAGATGGCCTCCACCTAAATAAACCTCCCCTCTTCTGACCTTGATAAGCCTTCTCTCTCCTGTCATGTGAGAACACTTCTTCAGCCCTACATTCTCATTGTCATGTCAGCCCCTCATCAAAGTCTCAGCAGGAGAATTGGAGGAAGCTAATTCTCCTGCTCTTTCAATGAGGAATTATTACTGTGAATCTAGAGTTCTCCAAGGCTTCATCACACATCATGCCCCATTGTTACAGCCAACTCATTCCTTAACCATATCAGTTGGCTAGAGATGTGTGAGCCCAGCCAACGGACTCATTGAGGAGATAAGCTAGGCAAATCGTCCCTGCCCAACCTCCTTCTTGTTTTCTCTCTGCCGAGGTCTTTAAGGACCACAATAAATACATCTCTCTTTCCCATGCAAATTCTGAATGAATTAAGAGATAAGATATAGAAGCAAAGCAGATAGGGGGCAAAATATTACCTGCATCACTAGTAAAACTTTTTAATGAGAAACATGATTTATACCTGTAGGTGAGTGGTCTTAAAACTGAACTGCAGAATTAGACACACTTAAAGACCAGTTTTAAGATCTACATCACAGAGGAGCAGAACAGATCAGAATCTATGCTTCCAAGGAGCAAAGAAGGCAGAGCAGAACTATACAAACCCAATCTCTTATATGAGACCACTGATCACATAAGGCATTCACCCTCCTAGAGAGGGGGGTAAGAATATTATACAATAGATATCCCTCCATATGAAGGAAAGCCTCATGAGTAAAGAAGCATCCCCTCTGGTGACCTCCACAGCTAAAATCTCCTCAAATTGTTTACGTTTCAAAAGGCCTGAAGTTGTCAAGAAGATGGTGTTAGCACAAAAACACATTACAGGCTCTGATTTCAGGCCACCTATTTCTGGCTACTCCAGGATGCTCTAAAAGAAGTTCTGCCCTATTCCTTCTTTACTCCCAGTCATTTGACAACCAGTATACCATGGGTACCAAACAATCAGAACAGACAACCAAGCAATCAGTGCAGACACTGACCATTATGCTCTACAGGATGTTATCCTTGGTAATTTAAAAACCTAGATCATGAGGATCCCAAGAGGCAAATTCGTGGGAATGTGAGAACACTGAAGAGAAGATTCACTGGCATGAGAGCCCTCCTAGGGAGCTGAAGAGGGTAGGCCCTTTGACCTTTGCTCCCTGCCTAGTGATCTGCACCTTCCATTCTGCCATGAGAACTGTGTCCTTCATACACTCATATGTTCATCGTACTACTATTCACAAGAGCAAAGACAGAGAACCAACCTATGCCCATCAGCGATGGACTGGATAAAGAAAATGCAGTTATATACACACCAAGGAATACTACATAGCCATAAAAAGGAACAAAATCATGTCCTTTGCAGCAACATGGTTACAGCTGGAGGCCATAATCCCAAGGAAACTAACACAGGAACAGAAAACCTAATACTGCATGTTCTCACTTACGAGGGGGAGCTAAACACTGAATACACGTGGACACAAAGATAGTAACAGCAGACACTGGGGACTACTTGATGGAGGAGGTTGGGAAGGGGACATGAACTGAAAACCTACCTGTTGGGTACTACGCTCACTGTCCGGGTGATAGGATCATTTTTACAGTGACATGCAATTTGCCCATGTAACAAACCTGCAAATGTACTCCCTGAAATCAAATAAAAGTCAAGAAAAAAAAAAAAAAGAACTGTATCCTTCACTGGATGCCAAAGCCACAAGTCTGGCGTGTTCTACTGCCTTCAGTTGTTCTTGGCCAAAACACAAGCCCTTGGTTCTGTGACATGGTTTTGTCAAACTGGAATTCCATATTTGCTGTAGCTACCTGTTCTCACAGTCAGGTATTTTTCTTATGAATGAACAATAACACAGACTTTGTTTTCTTTTTTTAATTGATATGTAATGTTTATGGGGTCCATGTGAGTATTTTTAACAGACATAGAATGTGTATTGATGAAGTTATAGTATGTGAGTTACCCATCACCTTCAGTATTTATCATTTCTATGTGTCGGCAGCATTTCGAGTCCTCTGTTCTCGCTATTTTGAAATATACAATATATTTTTGCTAGCCGTGGTCACATTACTCTGCTATCAAACATTAGAACTTATTTATTCTATCTAACTATAAATATGGATGCATTCACCAACCTGTCTTCATTTCTCTTTCCCACCCTCACATTCTTCCCTGCCTGGGGTAACCGTCAGTCTATACACTATGTTCATGACATCAAGTTCTTAGCTTGTGCATTTGAGTGAAAACATGTAGTTGTTTCTCTGTGCCTGCATTATTTCGTTTAACATGATAACCTCCAGTTTCATCCATGTTTCTGTAAGTGACATGATTTTGCTTTTATGGCCAAATAAAAGCATTCTGTTGTATACATACCATATTTTCTTTATCCATATCAATTAAGGGATACTTACATTCATTCCATATCTTAGCTATTGTGAATAGTGCTGTAATAAACATATGAGTGGAGATATGCCTTTAATTATTCTGATTTCTCTTTTTTTTTTGATAGATACACGAAAAGCAGTGGGATTGCTGGATCATATGGTACTTCTATTTTTCATTTTTTGAGAAATCTTCATTATTCCAACCAACAGCATATGAGTTCCCTTTTTTCTACAAACTCACCAGCATCTGTTATTTTTTGTCTTTTTAATAATAGCCATTCTTGACTGGGTGCAAAACTCATGCTTATAATTCTAGCACTTTGGGAGGCTTAGGTGGGCTGATTGTTTGAGGCCAGAAGTTCAAGATCAGCAACATGATGAAACCCTGTCTCTACTAAAAACACAAAAATTAGTGGTGGCACATGCCTGTAATCCCAGCTACTCAAGAGGCTGAGGCACAAGAATTGCATGAGCCCAGGAGGCAGAGGTTACATTTTGCAGAGATTGCACCACTGCACTCCAGCCTGGGCAGTAGAATGAGACTGTGTCCCAAAAAAATAATAGCAGTAATAGCCATTCTAAGTAGGGTAAAATGATATCTCATTGTGGTTTTGATTTGCATTTCCATGATGAATAGTGATGTTGATCACTAATTATCAGAGAAATGCAAATCAAAACCACAATGTGATACCACCTTACTCACTCCTGCAAGAATGGCCATAATCCAAAAATTATAAGTAATAGATGTTGGCGTGGATGTGGTGAAAAGGGAACACTTATATACTGTTGGTGGGAAACTAGTACAACCACTATGGAAAACAGTGTGGAGATTACTTAAAGAGCTAAAAGTGGATCTACCATTTGATCCAGCAGTCTCACTCCTGGGTATTTAACCCGAGCAAAAGAAGTCATTATACAAAAAAGATACTTGCACACTCATGTTTATAGCAGCACAATTCACAGTTGTAAAAATATAAATCCAGCCCAAATGCCCATCCATCAATTAAAGAAAATGTAGTATACACACACACACACACACACACACACACACACACACCATGGAATACTACACAGCCATAAAAAGGAACAAAACAATGGCATTTGCAGCAACCTGGATGGAACTGCAGGCCATTATTCTAAGTGAAGTAACTTAGGAATGAAAAAGCAAACATCATGTGATCCAACTCCTGAGTTTTCACTCATAAGCTGGAGCTATAAGGACTCAAAGGGATAAGAATGATACAACGGACTTTGGGGATTCAGGACAATAGGTGGGAGGGAGGTGAGGGATAAAAAAATATTTTATGTATAATCTGAAGTCAAGTAGTGTGATGCCTCTAGCTTTGTACTTTGTGCTAAGAATTGCTTTTGCTGTTTTGGCTCCTTTTTGGTTCTATATCAGTTTTAATATTATATTTTCTATTTCTGTGAAAAAATACATTGGTATTTTTATAGAGACTGCATCGAATTTGTATATTGCTTTGGTCAATCTATTCATTTTAACTAATTAATTTTTCCAGTCCTCTTAAATTTCTTTCCTCAGTGTTTTGTAGTCTTTCTTGTAGAGATCCATTACTTCCTTGGTTAAACTGATTCCTAGGTATTTTAATTGGAGTGCAGGAGCACAATCATAGTTCGCTGTAATCTCAAGCTGCTGGGCTCAAGCAATCCTCCCACCTCAGCCTCCCAAGCAGCTGAGACGATAGGTGCACACCACCACACCCAGCATAATAAATTTTTTTTAATTTTTTGTAAATATGGGCTCTTGCTATTGCCGAGGCCAGTCTTGAACTCCCAACTTCAAGCAATCTTCCTGCCTCAACCTCCCAAAGGTACTGAGATTACAGTCATATGCCACCACATCTGGCTTATTTCATCTTTTGTAGCTTTTATAAATGGGACTGCCTTCTTGATTTTCTTTTCAGCTATTTCATTGTTGGAATATAGAAACACTACCAACTTTTTATATGTTGACTTTGTATCCTGCAGTTTTACTAAATTTGCTTATCACCTCTTTGAGTTTTTGGTGGAGTATTTTGCTTTTTCTAAATATAATAAATGTCCCCTACAAAGAGGGAAAATTTGTCTTCCTCCTTTCCAATTTGGATTTGTTTGTTAGTTTTAACCTGATTTTTCTGAATAGGACTTCTATCACCATGTTGAATAGGGTGGTGAATGTGAGCATCCTTCCCTGTTCCAGTTCTTTCAACTTTTCCCCATTCTATATGATGTTAGCTGTGTGTTTGTCATATATAGCCTTGACTATTTTCCTCTGTGCCTAGTTTGTTGAAAGTTTTTATCTTGAAGGGACATTGAACTTTATCAAATGTTTGTTTGGTCAGGCATGGTGGCTCATACCTGTAATCCCAGGCCTTTGAGAGGCTGAAGCAAGAGGATTGCTTGAGACCAGGAGTTCAAGGCCAGCCTGGCCAACATAGAAAGATCCCCATCTCTATTTTTTTAATATTTTATAATAAAATTTTCAAAAATTAATGCTTTTTCTGTGTCTATTGAGATGACCATATGGTTTTTGTCCTTCATTCTGTTCATGTGATATACCACATTTATTAATTTGCATAGGTTAAACCACATCATTTCCCTGATATAAATCCTACTTGTAATCCCAATTTCATCCAGCCTCAGCTCTTCCTTGTTGGGAAACTTGTTTGTCTGTTTGTTAATTTGTTTGTTTTTGAGACAGGGTCTCCCTCTGTCATCCAGGCTGGAGTGCAGTGGTGCCATCATGGCTCGCTGCAACCTCAACTTCCTGAGCTCAAGCAATGTTCTCACCTCAGCCTCCCAAGTAGTAGGGACTACAGGTGCCAATCACCATGCTTGGCTAATTTTTTATATTTTTTGTGGAGACAAAGTTTTGCGATGTTTCCCAGGCTGATCTCAAACTCCTGGTCTCAAGTGGTTCTCCTGTCTCAGCCTTCCAAAATGCTGGGATTACAGGTATGCGCCACTGCGCCTGGCCAGGAAATTTCTTCATTACTGTTTCAATCTCATTACTTATTATTGGTGTTCAGGTTTTATATCTCTTCCTGATTCAATATTGACAGGTTGAATGTTGCCAGGGATTTATCCATTTTCTCCAGGTTTCCCCATTTGGTTAGACTCATTATAGTCTCTGGTGATGTTTTGTATTTCTGTGGTATCAGTTGTAATGTTTCCTTTTTCATTTGATTTTGTTTAGGTAGGTCCTCCTTCTTCTTTTCTTGGTTAATCTAGCTAGCAGTTTATCAATTTTGTTTATCTTCTCCAAGTACCAACTTTTTGTTTCATTGATCATTTGTTTTAGTTTTTTGTTGATGGTAGTTTTTGTTGTAGTTGTTGCTTTATTTATTTATTTAGTTTTTGTCTTCATTTTGTTTAGTTCTGCTGTAATCTTTATCATTCATTTTCTTTTGCTAATTTTGGCCTTGGATTTTTTTTCTTGCTTTTCTAGTTCCTTAAGATGTATCACTAGATTGTTTATTTGAAATTTTTCTACTTTTTTGATGCAGGTATTCATTACTATAAACTTCTCCCTTAGTTTCATTCTTCTACATGTGAGTATTCAGTTTTCCTACCAGCATTTATTGAAGAGACTGTTCTTTCCCCAATGTATCTTTTTGGCACTTTTGTTAAAAACGAATTCACTCTAGATGTATGAATTTGGTCTATGTGTCTGTCTTTATGCCAGTACTATGCTGTTTTGGTTACTGTAACTCTATAGTATAATTTGAAGTTGAGTAATGTGATTCCTCCAGTTTTGTTCTTTTTGCTGAGGATAGCTTTGGCTCTTCTGGGTCTTTTGTGTTTCCATATAAATTTTAGGATTGTATTTTCTATTTCTGTGAATAATGTCATTGGTATGTTGATAGGGATTGCATTGAATCTTTAGATTGATTTGGGTAGTATGGACACTTTAACAATATTATTTATTCCAATGCAGAAACACAAAATCTCTATTTTTGTGTGTGTGGCCTCTTCAATTTCTCTCTCCAATGTTTTACAGTTTTCATTGCAGAGAAATTTCACTTCTTTGATTAAGTTAATTCCTAGGTATTTAATTGTATTTTAACTATGATAAATTGGAATACCTTCTTGATTTCTTTTTCAGATTGTTTGCTGTTGGCATATAGAAATACTAATAATTTTTACATGTTGATTTGTATCCTGCAACTCTACTGAATTTGTTTATCCATTCTAATAGGTTTTTGGTAGAGTCTTTAGATTTTTCCAAATATAAAATCATATCATCTGTATACATGGATAATCTGACTTCTTCCTTTCCATTTGGATGCCCCGTATTTCTTTTTCTTCTCTGATTGCTCTAGCTAAGACTTCCAGCACTATGCTGATTAACAGTGGTGAAAGTGGACATCCTTGTGGTAGTCCAGATCTCAGGGGAAAGGCTTTCAGTTTTTCCCTATTAAATATGATGCTACCTATGTGTCTGTCTTGTATGGCTTTTATTATGTTGAGGTATTTTTCTTCTATATCCATTTCTTTAGAGTTTTTATTATGAAGGGATGTTGGATTTTATCAAATGCTTTTTCAGCACCAATTAAAATGATCCTATGATTTTTGTCCTTCATTCTGTTGATATGATGTATCACAATGATTGATTTGCATATGTTGAACCATCCTTATATAGTTGCTATAAACAGCATCAGTAGTATCCATGATTTCCTTAGTAGCATAGGGTACAGTTATTAGTGGAGGCTGTGGTAGACAGTGGGACAGTCAAGCAGATCAGAGTTTGGGTTCCAGTGGTAGCAGCAGTAGGCTGAGTATGTCTGTCCTTGGGCCCCATGGCAGTATATGACTGGGACACAAGATAGGTCACAGTTGGGGCCCCAGTGGTGGCAGCGGTGGGCTGAGCATGTCTGTCATTGGGCTGCAGGAAAGTCTATGCTGGCTCCAGTGTCAGTGGGCCCAGGAGGGCCAATCTTTGGGCAACCAGGTGACTTATTGGGGTACTAGCAGCAGTGGTCCTGGGTAGTAGCAGCAGTGGGCTGGGCAAGTGGATGGGCTATTGCACCCCTGGGCAGCCAGCATGACATGCACAATGACAATAGCAGTGGTGAGACAACCCTCTGGTCCCAAATGGTCTGTACCAGTGTTGGTGGTGGCTGCAATGGGTTGCATGGGCTGGTCTCCAGGACTTCAGGTGATATGTGTCAGCTATGGTGATAGCAGCTGAGTGGAGAGTTCAGGTGCCAATGGTGGTAGCCTAGGCTGGGCAATATACTGGCCCCCAGATTATGTTGTCTGGAACAAGAGGTAGGGGTTAAGCCAGGCCAGACAGAATTGTCCTTAAGCTCTGTCTGGCTTGAATGCAGGCAAAGCTGTGGTAGACAGGGGCAGGACAATCTTTAGACCACTGGCAGAATGCTCACATGGGGACCGGCAGCAGCCGCACTGCTGTGGTACCACTGGAGCGGGCATGCTGCCTTCAGTGGTGGGCAGCCTAGTCTGGCTGCTGGGGAACACATGTGCTGCTTGCACCTCAACCCCAGCTGGAGTAAATGGTACCCTGCTCGGCCGGACGTGGTGGCTCATGCCTGATATCCCAGAACTTTGGGAGGCCAAAGCGGGTGGATCATGAGGTCAGGAGATAGAGATCATCCTGGCTAACATGGTGAAACGCCGTCTCTACTAAAAATACAAAAAATTAGCTGGGTGTGGTGGCAGGCACCTATAATCCCAGCTGAGGCAAAAAAATTGCTCCAACCTGGGAGGCGGAGAGTGCAGTGAGCCAAGATCACACCACTGCACTCCAGCCTGGGCAACAGAGCGAGACTCCGACTCAAATAAATAAATAAATGGTATCATTCTCATTCCGCAGCCCCAACAGCAGTAGTCAACACTTCACTTGCACCTCAACCTCCGGTGTGGTAGCTTTCTCTCCTAAGCCCCAGGGGCCACCTCAGGCCCCTGGACTCCAGGACAGTGTGCAATCTATTGGGGGCGGTGCTATGGCAACTTGCTGAAGCTGCTTAGGTTTCAGAAAGTGCGCAGGACCCAGTGCAAGCTCCCTCCCTGAGGTACTGCCATAACACAATCATGCCAGCACCTCCCTGTGCTCATTTCAGGGCCTTGTGAGGGTCAAGGGGCTCTCCCATGGCTAGGATTTCAGGAGTCTTCATTTGGAATGTGGACTACCTTTTCCTGTATTGGGAATGTCTCTCAGCTCCCAGTCAATCTTACCAAACAGAGATCTCAGGATTCCTTCTTTGCCTGGGGTATTTCCTATCACTTTTCTGTTGAATTCCAGTGGTCTCTCCTGGGTAATCTAATCGAAGTGTGATTGTCTGCTCTCTGTTTTGGTTCTTCTTAGTGGAGGAGGCAAACATAAAATGCCTCTAGTCAGCCATCTTGAAGCGGTCATCTGTTTTTGTTTATTTCATTTCCTCTCTGTGGATTATTAGTTCAGTAAATTGACAGAAATCAGTAAAGCTCCATCTTCTGACAATTACCCAAGAGGTCTCTCTCAAAACACCACATATTCACGAGGCAGTAACATCCCTAACTGGGTGTATTCATTTTTTATGGCTGCTATAGCAAACTAACATAAACTGGGTGGCTTACAACAAAAGAAATGTATTCTCTTGCAGTTCTTGAGGCCAGAAGCCTGGAACCAAGGTGTGGCAGGACCATACTCCCTCTGTATCCTCTAGAGGAGCATCCTTCCTTGCCTCTGACAGCTTCTGGAAACCCCAGACATTCCTTGATTTATGGCAGCCTAACTCCTATCTCTGCTTTCAGCTTCACATGGCCATCTTCCCTCATCTGTCTCTTCCCATGATGCTGTCTTCCTATATCTCTGTTTTCTTTTCTCTCTTTTTTTTTTTTTTTTTGAGACAGTCTCACTCTGTCACCCAGGTTGGAGTGCAATGGCACAATATTGGCTCACTGAAACCTCCATCTCCTGAGTTCAAGCAATTCTCCTGCCTCAGCCTCTCAAGTAGCTGGGATTATAAGTGCCTGCCACCATGCCAGACTGATTTTTGTATTTTGCATAGAGACATGGTTTTACCATGTTGGCCAGACCAGTCTTGAACTCTTGATTTCAAGTGATTGGCCCACCCTGGCCTCCTAAAGTGCTGGATTTATAAGAAAAGAAAACTGGCCCGGAGCAGTGAGCCGCTGTGCCTGGCCAGTTTTCTTTTCTTATAATGACGTCAATCATGTTAGAGTAGGGTTCACCCTAATCAAGTGTGACCTCACATTAACTTGATTAAATCTGCAAAGATCCTACTTCCAAATAAGTTCACAGTCACTGGTACCAGGGGTTAGGATTTTGATCTATCTTTTTGGAAGCTACAATTCAACACACAAAACAGAGAAATTACTTCTCTGCTGAGTCACTGCACATTCTAATGACTCAAAGCATCTGATTTCCGGTGTCTTAGGCCTAGGGGACCAGTGCTATTGGAGTCTTTGCTTCCAAATATGACCCACACTGATCCTTTCAATTATTCCTTCTCTGAGGCAACAGACCAGGCCTCCAATACCACTGCAGATGCTGGTTCCCTATAGAACAGAAAATTCGGGAACAGGAAATGATTCTAACAACATAGTAAGGATACAACGATTACTAGAACAGGCTGAGTTCTTTTTTTTTCCAGATGGAGTCTCGTTCTATCACCCACGCTATAGTGCAGGGGCACAATCTGGCCTCACTGCAACCTCCATCTCCCAGTTCAAGCAATTCTCCTGCCTCAGCCTCTTCAGTAGCTGGGACTAAGGTGTGTGCCACCATACCCGGCTAATTTTTTTGTATTTCTACTAGAGACAGGGGGGTTTCACCATGTTGGCCAGGCTGGTCTTAAAATCCTGACCTCAGACGATCCACCCACCTCAGCCTCCCAAAGTGCTGGGATTACAGTCGTGATCCACTGTGCCTGGTCAGACTGAGTTCTAATTCCACTTTTCTTATGTACTAGCTTTGTGACCTTAGATAAGTTGATCATCTCATTAAATATAAATGGACACAATATTTAAACACAAGGTATGTATGAGGTTTCAATAGCTGCTTTAAAAATGAGTTAACACGTGGCTCATACCAGGTGTTCTGTTCTTAGCAGTTTTTCTTCCTCTTCCCATTCCACTGCCTGTCCCGGGGATATTTTAAAAGCTTTGGGTACTGACCCTAACTCTAGGGTACATGCATGTTTTATTTGGTCTCTCTGCAGTGACATGCACACTATGGTGGAGAACCACACCCAAGTCACCTGGTTCCACCTGCTGGGACTTACAGAGCAGGAGGACCTCAAAGGCATCCTCTTTGTGCTCTTTCTGTTCATATATTCAGTCACTGTCGTGGGCAACCTGGGAATGATCACCCTGATCCATGCAGACCCACAGCTCCGCACACCCATGTACTTCTTCCTGAGCATCCTCTCTTTCATAGACTCCTCCTTTTCTACGGTGGACACCCCCAGGCTGCTGGAGAGCTTCCTTGTCTCAAGCCGATCCACCTCCTTTGCAGGCTGTGTGGTCCAGATGGCCCTCATGACCCTCCATGGTACTGTTGAGTGCCTGCTCCTGGCCATCATGGCCTATGACCGATTCACTGCCATCTGCCACCCTCTCCTCTATCACACTATTATGTCCCAACATCTGTGTGTGCTGCTGGTGGTGACCTCCTATACTGTTTCTGTTGCCATTTCAGCTTTGCTCACTGGATGCATCTTTAAGCTGCCCTACTGTGGCCCCAATGTCATTAACCACTATTTCTGTGACATCCCCACTGTGCTCCATCTTGCCTGTGCAGATACTACTGAGGTCGAGACCATTATCTTCTCATCTTGTGCCTTGCTCATCCTCTTTACCATCACCATTATCCTAGTCTCCTATGCTTACACCCTGGTGACCATTTGCAGGATGTGCTCCCTGGATGCCCAGAGCAAAGCTCTCTCCACCTGTGCCTCCCACCTCAGCATCATCTGCCTCTTTTATGGCACCGTCACCTTCATGTATGCTTAACCAAGCTCTCACAAGCCCATGGAACAAAACAACAAGGTCATCTCTGTCTTCTACACTGTGGTCATCCCCATGCTGAACCCTCTGATCTACAGCCTGAGGAATAAAGATGTAAAATATGCTTTGAAGAGGAGATGCCTTTGCAAGCTGTCTTGAGAACAAAGTATGGAGTATTGAGCATCCTATCCCAAGCAATAACATGGTAGCCACAATATAAACATGAATAATATTAACACTTAGATAGAGCAAAATATGTGCCATCAATACTTTAAACACTTGACATATTATCAACCCATTTAATCCTCACAACAAGTGTTTGAAATAGGCACTATTATTATCCCTTAGGAGTCTGGGGCACAGAAAAACTGAGTAACTTGCCCAAAATCACACAGCTGAAAAGAGGCAGTCTGGTTCCCTGAGACTATATTCTCAACCAATGCACTGTACTTACTTTTTCTGATGACCACATCTCAGAAAGGGACAATGGCAGCATTCCTTAAAGATATCATAAGGAGAAACTGGATCATGGCATTATAAAGTGGGATGGGAGCAACCATGGGGTTTGGAGCCTGTGCACCCACACCTCAGTTCACCTTGCCTCTGAGTGACCCCTTCTCTTGGCATCTGTGTGATGTTGAGTCAGTCACCTAGACCCTGAACCCCCATTTTCCCAAGTGAAAACTAGACAGTAACACCCATCTCAACTGGTTATTATTAGGCCTCCATGAGGGAGAATATGGGTTCCCACAGAGTCTGGCACAAGCAACTGTTCACAAACTGTTGGTTTCCTCGCTTCCCTGGGGAAACCACTCCATAGGATCACATGTTCTTATACATCAATGTTTTTTAAGGGTAAGAGCATACTACGTTGTGTATTAGTCCAGTTTCATACTGCTATGAAGAAATACCCAAGACTGGGTAATTTATAACAAAACAGAGATTTAGTGGACTCACTGTTCCACATAGCTAGAGATGCCTCACAACCCTGGCAGAAGGTGAAGGAGAAGCAAAGGCACGTCTTACATGATGGCAGGCAAGAGAGCAGGGGGACTGCCCCTTATAAAACCATTAGATCTCATGAGACTTATTCACTACCACAAGAACAGCACGGGAAAACCCACCCTATGATTTAATTACCTCTCACTGGGTCCCTCCCATGACACATGGAGATTAAGGGAGCTACAGCTGAAGATGAGATTTGGGTGGGGACACAGTCAAACCATATCACATAGCTATGATATTTAAATAACATTTTGGCTAGATGAGGTGGCTCACGTCTGTAATCCCAGCACCTTGGGAGGCTGAGAGGGGCAGATCACCTGAGGTCAGGAGTTAGAGACCAGCCTGGACAACATAGAAAATCCTTGCCTCTACTAAAAATACAAAAAATGAGCTGGGCCTGGTGGTGCATGTTTGTAATCCCAGCTACTCAGGAGGCTGAGGGATTAGAATTGCTTGAACCTAGGAGGTGGATATTGCAGTGAGCTGAGATCGCATCACTGTGCTCTAGCCTGGGCAACAGAGCAAGACACTGTCTCTAAATAAATAAATAAATTTCATTGAACCATGAGAACATTCTTTCTTTTCCAATCTTCTTTTTTCAGCTCTTCTAATATTTTCAAAGTTGAAGTCTCTATTTGATACTAGTTTGACTTTAAACCATCCCTAATGATGTCTCCTTTTTAACAGAGACAAAGTTTTAGCACTTAACCGTAATTAGTTAGTATTTAATAATGTTATATTGTTTTCCTTTCTATTTTATGCTGCTTTTATGATTCTAATTAAAAGGGTTTTAAATAAACAACTTTTTAAAACCTAAGTTTTAGAAAAATCACAATACATGTGATACACAGAGCAAAGGAGGTAAACAAATGACTTTAGGAACATTTATATAGATAATTCATGTTTTTCTTTTGAGACAGAGTTTTGCTCTGTCACCCAGACTGGAGTGCATTGGCATGATCTTGGCTCACTACAACCTCCACCTCCCAGGTTCAAGCATTGCTCCTGTCTCAGTCTCCCAAGTAGTTGGGATTACAGGTACCCACCACCACACCTAGCTAATTTTTGTATTTTTTTTAGTAGAGATGGGGTTTCACCATGTTGACCAGTCTGGTCTCGAACTCCTGACCTCGTGATCCACCCACCTTGGCCTCCCAAAGTGCTGGGATTACAGATGTGAGCCACCATGCTTGGCCAATTCATGTTTTTCAAAACATTTTCATGTTCATTATTTTATTTGATCTTCACCAAATGCTGTAAGATAAATAAGCTAGGTATTATTACTTCCATTTTACAAATTAAAAAAAAAAAATCTGAGAGGTTTACCTGATTATCTCTAAGTCTCACTGGAAGGCCATACAATAGCTTAGAACAGAGAACCCAGGACTTCTAATTGTGATGGAACCCCCTGCACACAGTTCTCAACTTCCTTTCAGAAAAAAATGAAAGTTCTTTAATTTCTCTTATTATGGACTGAATTGTGTCTCCCCCAGATTTATGTTAAAACCCTAACCCCCACCACCATCCCTCAGAATGTGATGGTATTTAGAGATAATGCCTTTAAATTGGTGATTAAGTTAAAGTGTGGCCTTTACAGTGGGCCCTAGTCCAATCTGACTGGTGTTCTTGTAAGAAGAGGAAATCTGGACTCCAAAGAGATGCTAGAGGTGTGCACAGAAGAAAGACCATGTGAGGATGCAATGGAGGGGGCAGCTGCAAGTCAAGGAGAGGGGATGCAGAAGAAACCAGCCCTGCCAGCACCTTGCTCTTGGATCCACTTCCAGCCTCCAGGACTGTGAGAAAATCGATTCCTGTGGTTTGAGCCACCCAGTCTGTTGCATTTTGTCATAGCGGCCCGAGTTGACTAATGCAGCTTCCATTCTTAAGGCTGCCTCTTGGCCCAATATCGCTGCTGAAGCTCTAGCCATCATTTCAGTGTTTGAAGAAAAAAGGTTGAGGAATGAGAAAAAAAATGCCAGCTGCTTGTTCCCTTTGGTAGCTGCCGTAGTGTGAATGTCTACCCCACCCCCACCAAAAAAAAGGTTAAAATTTAATTGTCATTGTGATGTTATTAAGGGGTGGGACTGTAAAAAGGTGATTAGGCTATGAGGCTTGCTTTCTTTCTTTTCTTTTTCTTTTTCTTTTTTTTTTTTTTTCATGGAGGCACCCACCACCACATCTGGCTAATTTTTGAATTTTTAGTAGAGATAGGGTTGGCCAGGCTGGTCTCAAACTCCTGACCTCACTTGATTTTCCTGCCTCGGCCTCCCAAAGTGCTGGGATTACCGGTGTGAGGCACCATGCCTGGCCACAGAAATTTATTTCTCACAGTTCTGGAAGCTAGGAGGTCCAGGGCAAAAGGGTCTGCATTTGGCATGGTCTTTCTTGCGGCATGGCAGCTTCAGTGGTTCACATCTTCTCACTGTGTCCTCACATGGTAAAAGGGACAAGGGAACTCTGGGTTTGTTTTTTTTTCATGTTTTTGTTTTTGTTTTTTTGTTTGTTTGTTCATTTGTTTGTTTGTTTTGAGACAGGGTCTTGCTCTATCACCCAGACTGGAGTGCAGTGGCGCAATGTCAGCTCACTGCAACCTCCGCCTCCCAGGTTCAAGCAATTCTCCTGCCTCAGGCTCCCAAATAGCTGGGATTACAGGCATATGCCACCATGCCTAGCTAATTTTTTTTTAATGAGGGCACTAATACCATTCATGAAAACTCTACCCTCATGACCTAATCACTTCCCAAAGGCCCCACCTCCTAATAACATCAACTTACGGAGTTAGGATTTTAACATAAGAATTTGGGGGTGCGGGGACACTAACATTTAGACCTTAGCAAAATCACATTTTAAAATTTACTATTCCCAGTTTCTCTAGGAAGGAAAGATGAAAGTGATCACCAGTCTTATTCTCGGCCATAATCATCTGGTGCTGAGTTGCAGCTACTATTTTAGACAGGCAAACTCTCCAGTTCTCCCTCAACCCAGTTTTCCCCACCATTCATTATTAAAGATGTCTGTTGCCTTTTTTATCACACCAAGTTTTTTGCTTACAGTAGACAACCTGTCCTAGCCTGAGCAGGCCATGCAGTTAACATACTTCTTTTACTGACATCTTCCCCAGTGCCTGGAATGTGCTTCTCCCATTCCTTCCATCAGAGGCATGTGAACCACAGCAACTCCATCTTGAATAGGAGCTGTATAAAATAAGGCTGAAACCTACTGGGCTGCATTTCCAGACAGTTAAGGCATTCTAAATCACAGGATGAGATAGGAGGTCAGCACAAAATACAGATCATAAAGACTTTGCTGATAAAACCGGTTGCAGTAAAGTAGCTGGTCAAAACCCGCCAAGACCAAAATGGTAACAAGAGTGACCTCTGCCCATTCTCACTGCTACACGCCCACCAGCACCATGACAGTTTACAAATGCCCTGGCAATGTCAAGCAGTAACCCTATATGGTCTAAAAAGGGGAGGCATGAATAATCCACCCCTTATTTAAGATATTATCAAAAAATAAGCATAAAAATGGGCAACCAGCAGCCCTGGGGGTTGCTCTGTCTATGGAATAGGTATTCTTTCATTGCTTTACTTTCTTAATAAACTTACTTTCACTTTGCACTGCAGACTTGCCCTAAATTCTTCTTGTGCGAGATCCAAGAACCCTCTATTGGGATCTGGATCGAGACCCCTTTCCTGTAACATATTTCTAGTAATCACAGAAGGGACTATAGTGCAGAAACCCAGACCCAAAGGCTAACTTTGGGTAAGTGGTGGGGTCTGGTAACATCTTTCTCGTGAACCACAAAAGGGACAATACTGAGAAGACCCCAATCCAAAGAAATAGACTGCAGCACTGATGGGACAACTTTGGGTAAGAGGTGGGTACCCAGGTAAAGAATGGGACTGGGTTATAGGCCCAACTTAGGTGAGTTAGAATCTCTCCTAAGAAAGAGTGGGTTAGAGGACCCTCTTAACAAAAGGCAAGAATACTTGACCAAACGTGCATTACAGCTCCAGCTTAGGAGGGTTAGATTCCCATCTAAGATTTAGGGGGATTGAGGCCCCTCTCAGTAAAGACCCTCTCAGCTAAGAATAGGTTTGGCATCATGGGATGTTAACTGCTATTCTCTTTGGATTAATCTGCCTTACACTCTTTGCTGATGGCTGTGGATGACAGGGTTAGGCATATACAGGATGATGCGACCTGGGGAGCTTTTTCCTCCCTAAAAGGGGACACTTGAGAGCTGATGGAAAAGATCCCTTTGCCACTGAGAAGCAGCTGCCTGAACTTTTCAGTGTCGCTGCAATGATTGGGTCTTTCTCTGGCCTCCCTGATTATTTTGTCTTCCCTACCCTGCCAAAGGCAGTGCTTTTCCCTCTCTCCTTTCCCTTTCTTATGTTTTCTACTACTCAGGGCAACCGTCTTGCCCAGAGACCATGTGTTGTAACTACAAGTCAGAGGTTGGATTAAAGATGATGGGGCCCATATACGTGCAAATTTAAGCCTTGCCAGTTTGATATTGGCTGCTAAGCAGAGTGGCTAATGTCTATGTTTTACCACAAGTATTTTTCTCTGTCCAGAATGAAAAAAAATAATTTTCCTTTATGATGTAGCTTAACCCCCAGGGTGATGGTGCCACAAGGCGGATCACTAGAGCCTCTCAGGGAAAGGAAACCCAGAGGCCTGGCATGCCAGCAAAAGGGTAAGAATCTCTTGCCAGTCAGATTTCTGGCTTCTCTCCTCTCTGTGCAACAGGTTGAATGAACGATTAAAAAAAAATCAGTGTTTATCTCCTCTGTAAAGTCTTGATTAATGTGAAAAAGAATTCCAAGGCTGCTCTGAAGCTGGTATATTCTCTGCTATGAATTCGTTTTTCTGTGTCGAGGTGTACTTTAGGATAAAACATGGGCTTAGAACACTTGTAAGCCTGCTTTTCAAGATGACCCAGCAAACTGGTTAGTCACAAATTTGGCTGCAGGTCCCTGAAACAAACAAAACCTGGAAGAAGTCTCCACCTTGTTTTATGTCCCTGGGAACTGGACTTTTTTTTTTTTTTTTTTTTTTTGAGAAGGAGTCCCACTCTCCCAGCCTGGAGTGCAATGGCATGGCATGATCTCAGGTCACTGCAACCTCTGCCTCCCAAATTCAAGCAATTCTCCTGTCTCAGCCTCCCCAGTAGCTAGGATTACAGGTGTGTGCCACCATGCCCAGATAATTTTGTATTTTTAGTAGAGACAGGGTTTCACCCTGTTGGTCAGGCTGGTCTCAAACTCCCAACCTCAGGTGATCCACCTGCCTTGGCCTCCCAAAGTGCTGGGATTACAGGCATGAGCCACTATGCCCCACTGGGAGTTTGACCTTTTAATCATATGGCAGTACTTTCTTTTGGTCTCCGACATCAGGGAACAGTAATTTTAGGGTTCATGTCATAGTTAGCTCTAAAAATCATATTAAATAGTTAAAGCCTTTGCAAGCTCAAAATTAACTACTCTAGATTCCTTCTGGGAAGGGAAATGGTGACTGCTCTTTGCTATAGCTCAGTAGCCAAGGTTTTGCACTTTCACAGTGGCAGTCCAGGTTCAATTCCACACCTAGGAAGTAAGTCATTTCTGGTTTAATATCTCTGCGACTTTATCTATTCTCTTCTCCTCCATGGACTGTCTTAAAAGTTCCTTTTTCTAAGCACTTGGGAGGTTACCTTTGGTAAAGTTCAAAAGCCAGAAACATCGACCGTTTGGCATAAAAAATTCTAAAAGGACTTTATTAAAGATTACTATGGTTAGACTAAGTTTAATTAAAAGCAGACATGCAAGCTGTAACAGCCTGGACTCCTTGGAGAAAAAACCAGGAGGTACCAAAACCCTTTTCCTGGCCCTGTTCTTCCAAGAGCTCCACCTAAACCCATTAGTCCAATTAAGAAACTTAAAAACTAGGCTGGGTGTGGTGGCTCACACCTGTAATCCAAGCACTTTGGAGGCCAAGGAAGGCAGATCACCTAAGGTCAGGAGTCCAAGACCAGCCTGACCAACATGGTGAAACTCCATCTTAAAAAAAAAGAAACATAAAAACTGACAAATGAAAAATCTTACAACTACTATAGTCATCTTCTTCTGTCTTTCTGTGTAGCTATAAATGTGTTGTGTGTAACATTTACATAAAAGAGCTCTAATTAATTGGCTTAAACATAACGATACACTTAAATCAAATATTTTGAAAGCAAAATAAACTGTAATGTCTTTTAGTACGTATAGCTTTACTAATCTTTGGGACACAAAAATAGCTTTAAAAATTATTGATAATATGAAAGCATTTAGTCTACATTACACAGGTCAGATAAGTTTGCTAAATGCTTTAAGGTCATAAACTACTTCTTGAACTTTTAAAAATTGTTCAATTTACCTACCTTAAAGCCTTTAGATTCTAGATAAGGCCTGGGAACGTGTGGAATTAGTCATGCCCCCTAGCTATACAAAGAAGATTATAAAGAAAGAGATTTTATGTAAGAAAGAATCTTGAATGATAAATTATTGTCCTAAGTGAAATAACTGGTTGTTTAAAAGGAGGGATATTTAGGGAAAGTCAGAAAGTCCAAGAATGTCTCAGATGGTCTGTGTAAATCGTGAAAGAATTTGGGAAAGGGAATTTATGCAAGAAACATTGTACAATTCAAACGTTGTTAGACCTCCTAAATGCTTCATAAAATGCCACTCTGACTCTTACTGTGCAACTTGGCTGCTTAAGTGAGGTAAGATCTGGGGACATGTGAAGTTAGCCACACCCCCTAGGTATGCTGGAGAGTCAACCCTTATCTGCACTTCTGCCTGGTGTGTCCTGGTGGAGGTTCCACACCTAGTACACAATTAAAATTGCTTACTAACCAGGGTTTTCACCAAAAGTAAGTTGCTAAAAGTTAACACTGTAACATATAATTGAGACTATTAAAGAAATAATTATACACGTAAGTTGTGTAAGGAAAGTAGAATGTACTTTTGGTAAAAGTTATAAGAAGGTGTAAGAATGTGGATGTTTTTGCCTAAAGAGTTAAAGAATTGTTTTAAGTTAGATAGAATAAAGCTAAAGGTTTAAACAAGTTGTGGAAGGTTTATAAAAATTAATTGTAAGAGAGTTTGGGTGTGAACATATTGGCTAAAGTTAAAGGGGTATTATTCAGTTTTTCTGTAAATTAAGCATTGGAATAAAACTACAACAGGTTTTTCTTAGAGCACTAATCTGCTCTTTCACAAAAAAAAAAAAAAAATGTAAAGGGTTATAAAAGGTTTTCAAGAATCTTACCTTATGGTTAAACATGAAAATTGGATAAATATATCTATAAGGTTTTATTAAAAATTGGATTTAACATTAATAGTACATTAATGTAAAGGTGAAATTTGGCTTATTTGTTATAAAAATCATACAGGAAGCATTATCAAATGTGAAATTTTTTTTTCTTTCTTTGGACTATATTTGCAGAAATGTATTATTGGTATATGCTCCAAAGTTATGGGAAATGCCTATAAATCTAACATGACTTAGTATATATTAATAATTATTATAATTATTGTGGAAAATTTTGTGTGCCACAGAAGTAACCAAATTTCCTTTTCAACTGTGGCTTTAATAGTGACTGTCCTAAAACTTTTTATCATGCACAGACAATTCATGTCTTGTTTTAATCCTCTTTAGAAGGGGGTTTATAATCAATTATAGAACTCTAACTCCTATTCTTAAATGCAAGTTTTCTGATAACTTTGGAGACTGTGACATCAGAGCAGAGGAAAAAACTTTCAGAATTCTCATAGAGAGCTAAAATGTTCACAACTATCAAACAGAAGTTAACTACATGTACTAAACTGAAGAAGTCCAATCTTTTCAACTTGGTTTAAAATGCTGTGGATCCTTTGTTTTGTTTTTCACAGTCAAGGAAACTTTTCTTTTGAGCTATTTACAGCTTTTAACACTTGAGTATACTCCTATGAACAAAATTTGGAGCCTATTTGTTTCTCTCTACCTGATTTCTCCAGAATTTGGAAACTAATTGTGAGTATTCTTAACTTATGGCAATACAGTTGTTTGCATAGGTACAATAAGAATCTGTTTTCTTTTGTAACAGAACACAATTGGAGGAACTGGTTATTTTTCTAAGGCTTTGACTGAAAAGGTGTGTTTTCCTTTAGGGAATTAAATTTGACTTATAGAGCTAGTGAAAGCCCCATGATGAACTGGCCTTATACCTTGCCTACAGCAATGCCTGTACAGGGTTTCTGACCTGTGGTGAGTTATCTTGGGACCTCAAAAGGGAAGAAGATTACCTAACTCATAGATATTTGAGGATACAAACCCATGGCTGGGTTCAGCTTTAAAAATTCTTATCTGAAATTCCTTCTATGGAACAGAGTTCCATGAAAGCTAATTTTAAGTAAGAGTTTATGTGAAAAATAATTATTCTTGCTGTACTTTATACAAATAATTAGACCGAATATAATAAGGCAAATCATTCTATGATTTGTCTTTAGTAAAAATGAGAAACTGGAGAGAGAATTATTATGTTTCAAAAACTATTACTAGATTCTACTCTCATCATTTGTTTCTAAGTTTGTTTCTGCAATTTAGGCTAACCCTGCTTATTCCTGTGAACCAACCAGTAATCTCTGACTGTTGCTAGAAGAAATAAGAGAGATGAGTAATGTAAAAATCTGGATCAGTGTTCTAATTCTGGGCACATTACAATCAGCTAACAACTCCATATCAGCTTAGTTCCAACAGTTGCCCAGTTCATGAAAAGCCTTCTAATTAGTTTACTTGAAATAACTTTACTTATTTTGCTTTACTCTTGTGGAATATATTGCTGTTATATGCCTTGTGTATGAATACAGGACAAACTTACTGAAGGTTTTCTTAAGTTAAACATGTATTAACCTTCAAGGTATCACCTTTTGTCAAAACTCAAGAGTTATGAATGGACCTTACCATACCGATGCTCTCTGACTAAACTACTCTCTACCCTGAATTCAAGAGATCCTGATAGTTAAGCAGAAATGTCATCACCCCTAATCAGCCTGAAAAAGTTACAGAAGATGGATCTTCATCCCTCTGTAACCCTTAGGATTAAGGGTTCTCTTATAAAAGGGAGGTGGGGAAATGTCAAAGGCATATGAACCAGTACAACTCCATCTTAAATAGGAGCTGGATAAAGTAAGGCTGAAACCTACTGGGCTGCATTTCCAGACAGTTAAGCATTCTAAATCACAGGATGAGGTAGGAGGTCAGCACAAAATATAGGTCATAAAAACCTTACTGATAAAATAGGTTTCAGTAAAAGAGCTGGCCAAAACCCACCAAAACCAAAATAGCAGCAAGAGCGACCTCTGGTCATCCTCACTGCTACACTCCCACCAGTGCCATGACAGTGTACAAATGCCATGGCAATGTCAGGGGTTACCCTACATGGTCTGAAAAGGAGAGGCATGAATAATCCATCCCTTGTTTAACATATCATCAAAAAATAATTATTAAAATGATCAATTAGCAGCCCTCGGGGCTGCTCTGTCTATGGAGTAGCCATTCTTTCATTCCTTTACTTTCTTAATAAACTTGCTTTCACTTTGCACTGCAAACTCACCCTGAATTCTTTCTTGGCATGAGATCCAAGACCCCTCCTTTGGGGTCTGGATAGAGACCCTTAACCTGTAACACTTCCTTTGTTAACCTGACAAATCTCTTTTTTTTCTGAGATGGTCTCACTCTGTTGCCCAGGCTGGAGTGCACTGGCGTAGTCACAGCTTACTGAAGCCTCCACCTCCCAGGCTCAAGCGATCCTACCACCCCAACCTCCTGAGTAGCTGAAACTACAGGTGTGCACTACCATGCCCAACTAATTTTTATGTTTTTTGTAGAGACAGGGTTTCATGATGTTGCCCAGGCTGGTGTAGAATTCCTGGCCTCGAGCAATCCACCCACCTCAGCCTCCCAGAGTGCTGGGATTACAAGTGAGAGCCACCGTGCCTAGCCCAAATCTCTTTATTATCATTTTAATTCCAGCCTAAAGGTAAGCTTTTCTGGGGAAACTTTTTCATCTCTTACAGATAGATTTCATCTGTGCTCTGGTTTGCCTTTGTTAAAGAAAAAGCAAAAAGTTACCAGAAACCAAAGATTGAGGGCTGAATGAAAAACATTTTTTTTTAACTTTCAAGCAGGAAGCCTAATTCAGCACAGAGTCTAGGAAAGCCACAGTTCTACGGATGCAGGCAGAGAAACAAGGCTAAAGCTAGAAAACCATAAATTGTCTCCTTTCCACGTTAGCAAACCAAAGTCTGCATGTTACTGACTGACTACCAACGTGGGTTTTTTCATTAGAGTAGAGCTGGCTCTATTAAAGGTGGCCTTCTTTGGACACATGTGGTGGCTGGCCTAGGGTTGTGGCATTCAGCAGCCTCAGCTGAGGACGTGGAGGACGTGCAATACCTGAACCAGGGTGGAGTCACCCAGTTAGCCATCTGCACTGTGCCACGTGAGGGAAGCCAAGGAGACCAGGCAGGTTGATGACTCATGCTACCTCCATGCTGGCACTCACCAGACTGCACTACAAATGCCAGTTTTGTGTTCTCTCCCAGTAGACATGAGTGACTGCAGCATTTCTTTGTTTGTTAATCTTATGTCTCCCAGTCACCCAGCCCCTGGCCCACTGTTGGAAACAGAAAGTGTAAACCAAAAATATAATTGTAAGTCCTCCAATTGACTGAATAGATGCCCCCTTTTTAGCCTGGGGACCCAAAGAAACCTGAAAAACTAGTTCTGGCCACGATGGGAAACTGGAGTCAGACATGCCTTATCCTCTCCTCCCTGGTCAGGAGTTCAGGCACAACTGACCAGCATTAACATTAAAACAGAGCTCCTCAGACTAACAAAACAGATTCTTTGTGGCAATAAGATACCAAATTCCAACCCAACTCTAGTATAATATCCCACATGACAGATGAAGAAAATCACAATATTTTACCCCAGAATATGTTTATCATTTTTTGAGAAATGGCCCTACACAGCTATCTTTTGTGGGGGAAATTTTACATCTGTAAGGAATTCTGTTAACATAACTAGGTATTCTTTTCCAGACCCTTCCCATCCTGACGAGATTATCTGAGAGTCTAGCACCTTTTAAAGGTCTAAATAGGAAACATTGCCATCAATTGTCACTAACGATAGCCACCTATGAGACTTTCTGCAGATAACAAAACCTTGGTCCCTACAACCCCTTATCTTAACCCAGATACGGGTTAATTCCAGGTCTTTAGATAATAACTTAACTCTTTATACCTGCTAATTCCAGGTCTTTAGATAATAACTTAACTCAACCAATTGCCAATCAAAAAATACTTAAATCCACCTGTGACCTGTAAGCCCCAACTCTCACCTCCCCCGCCCCCACTTCAAGTTGTCCTGTCTTTCTGGACCCAACCAATGTATATGTCATATGTATTGATTGATGTCTTAATTGTTGCTTGCCTAAAATGGGATAATGCAGCAAAATGTCTAGCATAATGTGTCTAACACATAAGAGCTGCTAGTAAATTACAGCTCTCGTCCTAGGGACACATAAGGCTGAATAGTAGGCAGGAATCTTTCTCCCAAGAATAGGGACAGATGCCTCTTGATAGAGCCCAATGTAACTGATATAATTGCTACAAAGTGTGTCAGGACTGCATCTTTCCAGCAAGGAGCTGATATCCCTCTCCTCCTAATCAGCAAGCTACACTCATAGCCTTTTTCCCATAGAGACAGCAATCTGGGAGTGCCCACTGCCTCACACCCAGCAATTCTCCCTAGGACAAGCTGTACCTAACTGTGTATGGCCAGTGGGAGCACACAGCAGTTCACGGTCTCATCTAATCCTAGATTTTACTGTTGCCTTTGTTTCCCAGCGGAGGTTGCACAGTTAGGAAATTGTAACATCAGGATGCAGCCAGAGCTGGTGGGATCAAGAACACAGGCTCTTTCTCAAGCTCTGAGCAACTCCACTCATGACTCTGAGCCCTAGTTGTCTAATACTTTAAAGCCTCACTGCCACTGAGTCCTCTTTAAAGCCCATTTTATTTGTTGTAAGGGTATAGGTTTTGCATCCCCAGCTAGACTTTAAATGCTATGAGGGCAGAGAGTGTGTCTTACAGAGCCGGGGTTTATAATTAGGACTCAATGAAATCTGGTCAAGAAATTATACAATAGGCCTGTCTAAATACCAACAGTGCTGCTCCCCAGAGATCTGAGTTTCTGCAAGAAATTCAGAGGCAAGTTTACAGTTTTTATTCCCTTTGAGAAAACCCTAGCAGCTCCCACCGGCTTCCTCTCTCAGGTGCTCAAAATCTGCTCAACAATTCTGGTAGAGTGGGTTCTGGCCAGGAGCTTCTGGTGAGCTCCAGGACAGCTACTGAGGAAGGAGGGAGCAAGAAGAAAAATCAATGGGCAAGGTAAGAGAATAGGGAAGTAAGCCTGTCCCCTCTGGGCAAATCTCCAGAGAGCCTATCTCCAGCAGGGAGAGGTCTCTGCCAGGGGTGTGGGGCATGTGATTCACACCTGGGAAGAAACGTTCCTTCTCTCTCCAGCAGCATGAGTTTAGGCAGGCTCAGGAGTGCAGGGGAAAGCCCATGAGTCACTGACAATCAAGAAAGAATGGGGGAATGGGGCAGGGCAGAGCAGGTCTCCTCTGTTGTGTCAGCATCTCCAGCCTCCCTGCTGATCCCTGTTCAGAGGCAACCAAAGGCCCAAGGCCCTTTCTAGACCTTGGTCAGGGTCTCTTACCTTGATACTACTGACATATGGGGCTAGATAATCATTTGTGTAGGGCCTTGTCCCAGGCACGGTAGAATGCTTAGCAGCATACATGGCCTCTATCCAAGATGTCAAGAGCACCCTCCCACCAGCTGTGGCAACCAAAGACATCTCCAGGCTTTGCCAAATGTCCCCTGGAGATTGGGAGAAATCAGCTGGCTCATTCTTCTTCCCTTCCTTATTCAGAATGTGTGGTGGGGTCTCAGCCTTGTCTCCTCTCCTGTAGCTGCCTCTTCTGAGAAATCCCTGAAGATAATCTGTCAGGCCCTTATCACAAAAGGGCTTTACTGCTGCTTCTTCCAGGGCAGCAGGTGTTAAGTAAGTAATGATCATGGAGAAGTAAAAAGTTTCCAGAACTTAGAGAGGGAACGAAGAGCCAGGAAGGGAGACAGGAGTCCCCATCTTACAGAAACTGAAAGCCCACATGGGCTGAGGCAGCACTGTCCAACAGAAACATAGTGCAGGCCACAAATATGGGCCACATGTGTTCATTTTAAATTTTTTAGTAGCTGCATTCAAAAAAGAAACAAGTGAAATTATTTTTGATAATATATTTAACTCAATATACCCCAATTTTGTCAACATGTAATCAATATTTTAAAGTCAATAATGAAGTGTTTACATTCTTTTTTTCCACACTAAGTCTTCAACATCCAAAGTGCATCTTCCATTTACAAATTATCTCAATTTGGACCAGCCACTTTCCTAGTGCTCACAAGCCACATGCAGCTAGTGGCTACCATATTAGACAGCATAGGACTGAGGTTTTCTTACAAAAGTTGAAGATCGCCCCCATCCTTCTCCTAGCACCAAGAGGCTTCCAAAGGCCAAGACCTTAGCTATACAGTGGAGCAATGTAGTCTCCAAGTTGATACAGTGTTTGTGACTCACAGAACAAGATATCCATTTCAAGTTCTCCCTTCCGCAAACACCATGTCTTCTCCTGGGCAAATAAAGCAGGCTGCAGGTTGTCTCTCTGGTCCTTTTCAGAGATTTGGACCTCAATCATTGTTCACTCCACACCTCTTGTCAGGAAGAAAGTTATAAATCCCTAGGTTGTAAATTAGCCTAACTCCACCCTATACACAGACTGTGGCATAGGAGTCAGGTACCTCCAACCAGCCTATACACACCCAGTATTTCCCCTGGAGCCAAGTTTGCTCACCACTTACCTCATACTGTGGACTGTGCCCTGTATGCCTTCACAATTCCCTAACCATTTACTCAAACTACTTCCTAGTAGACAGATAAAAGTCCTCGACTGAGCTGAGTGCCTCTTATAAATTGATAAATCCCTAAGCCTTACTGACAAATTCCTTTGTTAAGGTACCAGATATGGATTGAGACTCTTGATGGAGATTTATAGTCTCTGGTTATGGGTGGGATTCTCCGCTTTCCAATAGTTACTTTTTTATCAATCACCTCCTATTCTTATTCATTTTTTGTTTTGACAGGGTCTTACTTAGTTTCCCAGGATGAAGGGCACTGCCACAATCATGGCTCACCACAGCCTCAACCTCCTGGGCTCAGGCAACCCTCCTACCTCAGCCTTTAAGTAGCTGGGACTACAGGTGCACACCACCACGCCTGGCGAACTTTTTTGTATTTTGTGTAGAAATGGAGTTTTGCCACATTGCCCAAGCTGGTCTCAAACTCGTGAGCTCAAGTGATCCACCCACTTCAGCCTCCCAAAAGCTGGGATTACAGGTGTGAGCCACCATGCCTGGCCCACCTTCTTTTCTTGTTCTGCTAGGATGCACATCTTGAAATCAACTCACCCTGCCTAAAGAGAAGAAATTCCCAAAACCTTCCAAAATTTTCCACTTGTTATGTTTCCAGATAATCATTCAGCAGCTTTAAAAAAAAAAAAATCTTGATACCCCTAGTACATAATTCTGGGCCTACAGCAGGATCTCAATAAGTATGTGTATGAATTTGCTGCAGATGGCAAATACAGCTCATACTCTGGGTTGGCAGGGAGGTCTCTGAGAGAGCTCCATGTTTGAAGCCAAGGAAAGAATGACTCTTTATCTGCACAATTTTCCAATGTCCTAACCCTTTATCCACAGAAGTGTGGGTGAACAGCCAGATTTATGAGTGAAGTCAGTTCCAGCATTCTGCCTGCACCAATCTAGCAGTCCAGAATTCCCTCCCTTTGTGGCTATCAAAGCCACAAGCCCCAGCTATAAAAACTTGTATCCAGGCCCCTTCCCTTTGGGACCACTGCTTCAAGTTTCACTTACTTTTCTCACTCTTAGGAGCCTCTTCAGTTCTGGATATTGGGGACTTTCTTAAGTTTTGAGATCAGTCTATCTTTTGAATTCTTTTTGTTATTATTTTTCTGTATTTCCATGTTTGAAATGGGGAAGGAGTTTGTTTCTGCTAAGACTCCCATACTAACTGAAAGTGCCAAGCTGATGTACACCAGTGTAAATACGATCATCTAAATACCCTTCAATGATTCCCCATTTCCTTCAGGATAGAGATCCAAGAGCAAAACCTAACATGCAAAGTCCTTCCGGGTCTGCCCCAGATGGATTTCCTGAGTTGTTTCTTGGGCAATCCCATCCTCACAACCTTTACTCCAATATTACTAAAATATTTTCTGTGCCCCCAAATTACATGATGTCTCACACCTCCTGGCATTTAAATGTACTGCCTATCTTCCTGGAATTTTCTTCCGTCTCCCCTCTACTCAACCTTTATAAATTACTGGAGATGTTGTTCTCTACAACCAGCATCCCTGACATCTACCCTGCAAGCCTAAATTAATCCCCTGCTTCCACTTTTGTGTTCTCTTAGTCTGCCCAAATTTTCTCCTACAGTGTATTACTTTGTTTTCACACTGCTATAAAGATCCTGAGACTAGGTAATTTACAAACAAAACAAATTTCATTGACTCACAGTTCCACATGGCTGGGAAGGCCTCAGGAAACTTACAATCATGGCAGAAGGTGAAGGGAAAGTAGGCACCTTCTTCACAAGATGGCAGGAGAGTAAGAGAGTGAAGGGGAAACGTCATACTTTTAAGCCATAAGATCTTGTGAGCACTAACTCACTGTTATGAGAACAGCATGAGGAAAATCCACCCCCATGATCCAATCACCTCCCACCAGGTCCCTCCTTTGACGTGTGAAGATTACAATTCAAGATGAGATTTGAGTTGGGGACACGGAGCCAAACCATATCACACAGTATACAGTATTATAATTGTCTTCCACTATAGATTTTTTTTGTTTGTTTTCTCAGGAAACACCCACCTTATACACCAGATAAAGTCTCTAGCAACTATTTTGTTCTACAATACTCTACCCAGAAGGAAATTTTCCATGAAGCTGACAAACCAAAGGCTTCAAGGCTCCTCACCCACCTAGACTTCAGGCCCAAGGAAGGCTATAGCTATGTGTTTACACAGTTATTGGTTTTTTGTTAAATTTTTTTAAAGAAGCTATCTTAACCACAATTGGTTAAAATAAACCATTGTAATCTTTCTATCTTGATTTCCCCTCCTGAAGCTTTAGAGTGGCTGGAGGCAATAGGAGGTCCAGCTAAGGGGAAGTTGAGGTGTAGATACACTACTTTTGGGAAGATCACTTTAGGTCAGGAGTTTGAGATCAACCTGGCCAACATGACGAAACCCCATCTCTCCTAAAAATACAAAAATTAGGCAGCCATGGTGGCAGGCATCTATAATCCCACCTACTTGGGAGGCTGAGGCAGGAGAATTGCTTGAACCCAGAAGACAGCAGTGGCAGTGATCCGAGATCGCACCACTGTATTCCAGACTAGGCAACAGAGTGAGACTCCTTCTCAAAAAGAAAAGGTGTCGATAAACACTTTTTTTGTATTTATATGGTTTGTAGACACTTTCATATTTAGTTAAATTATTAGTAGTCACCTCAGTGTAGAATGGCACTGGTATCACCCACTGTACCCGGTATCTGGCTGGAAGTACAAAGCCAGAGTTCAGATCACTGTACTCATGTTGCTTGTAGCACCTATGTACATATTAGTGGTGCAAAAAAGACAAGGTTTGAGTGCAGTTTGAAGATCGTCTGCAGAAACCTCCTCCAATTATCAGAGTTAACTACTACAAAAGTTATGTGATTTTAAACTGTTGTGATGTCTTTGATATTTTTCAGCTTTAGAACATTGTTAATTTGTTTTGATTTATCTTCTCATTCATTCCAAGAAGTGATTTTTTGTGGGGAATCTTATATTCTTAAAAAAGGATTTCCAAATGGTGTAACATTTATAACATTCAAGCCCCACAAAAATTGCATTTGTCTCTGATCCTATCCCCTTGTTAACAGCTGACCCAAGTTGGAGCCCATATTCTTTCATACTGAAATTTAGATTCCACTTTGAACCTGGAGTTTCTGTGTGGCTAGAACTGTAACATGTAAACTTTAGAGCCACAAGGTGACCGTGTTTCTGCCTGTGGGTGAAGTACTAGAGAAAGCTGGGAGGCAGAATAGCCAGAAGCAGGGAGTTCTGTCTACTGCCCAGACTCTGGTTCCTGCCTTCCTTCTTCCCAAGGGGTCTGTTTTAGTTATCTATTGCTAAACAATAAATTATCCCAAAACTTAGTGTGGCATATGACAATAAACACTCATTACCTCACAGTAATCTGCAAGTCAGGAATCTGGGAGCAGCTTAGCTGAGTGGTTCTGCTCAGGGTCTCTCAAGAGGTTGCAGACAAGATATCAACCACAACTGCAGTCAGCCTAAGTGTCCCCTGGAGCTGGAGGAGCAACCTTCAATGTAGCTCGTTCACATGGTTGTTAGCAGGATCCATCAGTTCCCTGCTAAGTAGATTTTGCCACAGGTCAGCTTGAGTGTTCTCACAACATGGCAGCTGGATTCCCCCAGAGAAGGTGATCTAAGAGAGAGAGAGGAAGGAAGAAGTCAAAAGGGAATTTATGACCATAATGGGTTGGATTGTGCATTCTCAAAAATCTATATATTGAAGTTCTAACCCCCAGTACCTCAAAACGTGACCTGATTTGGAGATAAGGACTCTAAAGAGGTAATCAAGTTAAAATTAGGTCATTGTGGTAGGCCCTAATCCACAATGACTGGTATTATTATATGACTGTCATTACTATATGACTGATATCCTTATAAAAAGAAGTTTGAACACAAAGACAGACATGAACATGCATACAGGACAAGATCATGTTAAGATGAAGGCAGAGATCCAGGTGATGATTTTACGAGCCAAGAAACACCCCAAATTGCTGGCAAACCACAAGAAGCTAGGAAAGAGGAACAGAATAGATTCTCCCTCACAGCCTTCAGAATGAACCAAGCTTGCCAACACCTTGGTCTTGAATTTCCAACTTCAGGAATGCAGACAATAAATTTCTGTTGTTTAAGCCACCCAGTCTATGGTACCTTGTTACAGCAGTCCTAGCAAACTAATACATAACCAAGTTTCAGAAGTCACACATCATCACTATTCCATGTTCTATTTGTTACAAACGAGCCACTAAGTTCAGTCCATGCTCAAGGGGAGGGGAATTATACTCCATCTCTTTCAGAGAATTTGTGGATGTATTTTAAAACCATCACCAAGTCCATAAGCTACATTTGAAACCTTATGCTAAATTCTTCTCTTTTGTGTTAGCTGACTCCAGTTGGATGCTATAGTTCTGCATTCAAAAGTCTTGTTTTTTCCTTTGTTTTGTTTTGGTTTGGTTTGATTCATTTTGGTTTTGTTTTTTGTTTTTTTATTATACTTTAAGTTCTGGGGTACATGTGCAGATCATGCAGGTTTGTTACACAGGTATACATGTGCCATGGTGGTTTGCGGCATCCATTACCTTGTCATCTACATTAGGTATTTCTCCTAATGTTATCCCTCCCCTATTCCCCTACCCCCTGCTATCCTTCCCCCAGCTCCTCCACCCCGCAGCAGGCCCCAGTATGTGATGTTCCCCTCCCCGTGTCCATGTGTTTTCACTGTTGAACACACATTTATGAATGAGAACATTTGGTGTTTGGTTTTCTGTTCTTGTGTCAGTTTGCTGAGAACGATGGTTTCCAGCTTCATCCATGTCCCTGCAAAGGACATGAACTCATTATTTTCTGTGGCTGCATGGTATTCCATAGTGTATATGTGGTACATTTTCTTTATCCAGTCTATCATTGATGGGCATATTGGTTTGTTCCAAGTCTTTGGAAAGTCCTTATTAAGAATTTTTCAAGGCCAGGCATGGTGGCTCATCACTGTAACCCCAGTACTTTGGGAGCCTGAGACAGGCAGATCACCTGAGGTCAGGAGTTCAAGACCAATCTGGCCAAGATGACAAAACCCCATCTCCCCTAAAAATACAAAAATTAGCTGGGCATGGTGGCAGACACCTGTATTTCCACCTATTTGGGAGACTGAGGCAGGAGAATTGCTTGAACCTGAAAGGCAGCAGTGGCAGTAAGCCAAGAGTGCACCACTGCACTCCAGCCAAAGTGACAGACTGAGATTCCTTCTCAAAAAAGAAAAAAAAAATTAACAGCCAGGCATAGTGGCTCATTCTTTAATCCCAGCACTTTGAGAAGCAGAGGTGGGCAGATCAGTTCCAGTCAGGAGTTTGAGATCAGTCTGGCCAACATGGTGAAACCCCCTCTCTACTAAAAATACAAAAATTAGCCAGGCATGGTGGTATGAACCTGTAGTCCCAGCAACTGGGGAGGCTGAAGTGGGAGGATCACTTAAGTCTGGGTAGCACAGGTTGCAGTGAGCTGAGATTGCACCACTGCACTCCAGCCCGGATGACCTGGGTGACAGAGTGAGACCCTGTCTCAAAAAGAATAAGTAAATAAATAAATAAATAAAATTTTCATAGACTAAAAATGAAGGCACAGAAAAATATATTCTATGCAAATGAAAACCAAAAAGCAAGCTAGAGTAGCTCCACTTATATCAGACAGAATGAACTTTAAGTCAATAATTCTAAAAAGAGCAATTGCATCATTATATAATGATAAAGGGATCAATTTAGCAAGATGATATAACAATTACAAATATATATGCACTCCACACTGGAGCACCAAAATATATAAAGTAAATACTGTTGGACTCAAAGGAAGAGATTGTAACACAGTATTAATAGGAGACTTCAATACCCCACTATCAGCAAAGGAAAGATCATCCAGTCAGAAAATCAGCAAAGAAACATTTGATTTAAAATGCATTCTAGACCAATGGACCTAACATATTTATGAAACATTGCATTGAACAGCTGCATAATACACATCCTTCTCAACTGCACATGAAACATTCTTCAGGAGAGATCATATGTTAAACCACAAAACAAGTCTTGGGAAATTTTAGTCCAGGTGTGGTGGCTTACACCTGTAATTCCAACACTTTGGGAGGCCATGGCAGGTGGATCACTTGAATTCGTGAGTTCGAAACTAGCCAGGGCAACATGGCAAGAACCCATCTCTACAAAAAATACAAAAATTAGCCAGGCATGGTGGTGCATGTCTGTAGTCTCAATGATATAGTTTGGCTCTGTGTCCCCACCCAAACCTCGTGTCAAATTGTAATGATCACATTTCAGGGGAGGGACCTAATGGGAGATGACTGGATCATGGGGGCAGTTTCCCCCATGCTGTTCTCTTGATAATGAGTGTGTTCTCACAAGATCTGATGGTTTAAAAGTATGGGCACTTCTCCCTCTCCTATTGTGCCATGGTAAGACATGCTTGCTTTCCTTCTGCTTTCTACCATAATTGTAAGTTTCCCAAGGCCTCCCAGTCATACTTCCTGTGAAGCCTGCAGAACTGTGAGTTAACTAAACTACTTGTCTTCATAAATTATCCAGTCTCAAACAGTTCTTTATAGCAGTATAAAATGGACAAATACATCAGCTACTTGGGAGGCTGAGGCAGGAGGATCACTTGAGCCTGAGGGGTTGAGGCTGCAATGAGCTGTGTTTGAGCCACTGCACTCCAGCCTCAGTGACACTTGTCTCAAAACAAAAAGGAAGTTTAAGAAGAGAGGTCACATCAAGTGTCCTTTCTGAGCACAGTGTTATTAAAAAAAATCAGTTACAGGAGGAACTTCAGAAATTTTACAAATACACAAAAATTAAACAACATAGTCTTGAATAATCAATGGGTCAATGAAAAAATTAAAAGGGAAGTTTTAAAATTCCCTTTTAATTTTTGTTTAAAGAGAAACAAAAATGGAAACAACATACCAAAACCTTTGGAATACAGCAAAAGCAGTTCTGAGAAGGACATTTATAGCAACAGATGCTTACATTGAAAAAGAAGAAAAATCTCAAGTAAACAATGCAATGTTGCACCTTAAGTAACTAGAAAAAAAAGAATACACTAAACTCAAAATTGATAGAAGAAAAAAATAATAAAGATCAGAACAGAAATAAATAAAACTGAGACTAGAGAAATAATACAAAAGATCTATGAGACAGAGAATTGGTTTTTTGAAAATATAGACAAAATCCACAAATATTCAGCTAGACTAAGTAAAAAAAAAAAGGAAAACTCAAATAAAATCAAAGATGCAAAAGAAAGCATCACAATTGACACCATAGAAATACAAGGAATCATATGAGAATATTGTATTACTTCATTTTCACACTGCTGATAAACACATATCCAAGACTAGGCAATTTACAAAAGAAAGAGGTTTAGTTCGACTTAACAGTTCCACATTGCTTGGGAAGCCTCACAATCATGGCAGAAGGCAAGAAGGAGCAAGTCACATATTACACGGATAGCAGCAGGCAAAGGGAAAGAACTTGCACAGGGGAACTCCTCTTTTTAAAACCATCAGATCTCATGAGACTTATTCAATATCATGAGAACAGCATAGGAAAGACTTGCCTTGTGATTACCTCCCACCAGGTCCCTCCCACAACATGTAAGAATTCAAGATGAGATTTGGGTGGGAACAAGTCAAACCATATCAACTATTATGAACAATTATATGCTAACAAATTGGATAAAAAGTGGATAAATTCATGGACACACACAACCTACCAAGATTGGATTACGAAGAAACAGAAAATCTGAACAGACAGATAACAGTGAGAAAATTGAATCAGTAATAAAAAGTCTCCTATCAAAGAAAAACCCAGAACCTAATAGCTGCACTACTAAAATCTACCGAACATAGGGACTTCTGCCAAGATGGCCAAATAGAAACAGCTCCAGTCCCCAGTTCCCAGTGAAAGCAATCCAGAAGGTGAGTGATCTTCACATTTCCAGCTGATTCCTATACACCAATAACAGACAAACAGAGAGCCAAATCATGAGTGAACTCCTATTCACAATTGCTACAAAGTGAATAAAATACCTGAGAATACAACTAACAAGGGATGTGAAGGACCTCTTCAAGGAAAACTACAAACCACTGCTTAAGGAAAAAAGAGAGGACACAAACAGATGGAAAAACATTCCATGCCCATGGTTAGGAAGAATCAATATCGTGAAAATGGCCATACTGCCCAAAGTAATTTATAAATTCAATGTTATCCCCATCAAGCTACCATTGACTTTCTTCACAGAATTGGAAAAAAAAACACCTTAAACTTCATATGGAACCAAAAGAGAGCCTGCATAGCCAAGACAATACTAAGCAAAAAAAAAGCTGGAGACATCATCTATCTGACTTCAAACTATATTACAAGGCTACAGTAATAAAAACAGCATCGTACTGGTACCAAAGCAGAGATATAGACCAAACGAACATAACAGAGGCCTTGGAAGTAATGCCAAACATCTACAACCATCTGATCTTTAACAAACCTGACAAAAACAAGCAATGGAGAAAGGAGTCCCTATTTAATAAATGGTGTTGAGAAAACTGGGTAGCCATTAAAGGAAAGCTGAAACTGGATCCCTTCCTTACACTTTATACAAAAATTGACTCCAGATGGATTAAAGATTTAAACATAAGACCTAACACCATAAAAAACCCTAGAAGAAAACCTAGGCAATACCATTCAGGACATAGGCATAGGCAAGGACTTCGTGACTAAAACACCAAAAGCAATGGCAACAAAAGCCAAAATTGACAAATGGCATCTAATTAAACTTAAGAGCTTCTGCACAGAAAAGGAAACTAACATTAGAGTCAACTGGCAACCAACAGAATGGAAAAAAATTTTTACAATCTACCCATCTGACAAAGGGCTAACTAATAACCAGAATCTACAAAGAACTAAAACAAATTTACAAGAAAAAAACCAAACAACCCCATCAAAAAGCGGGTGAAGAATATGAACAGACACTTTTCAAAAGAAGACATTTATGCAGCCAACAAACATTAAAAAAAAAAAAGGCTCATTATCTCTGGTCATTAGAGAAATGCAAATCAAAACCATGTTGAGATACCATCTCACACCAGTTAGAATGGCAATCATGTAAAAATCAGGAGACAAGAGATGCTGGAGAGGATGTGGAGAAATAGGAATGCTTTTACATTGTTGGTGGGAGTGTAAATTGGTTCAACCAATGTGGAAGACAGTGTGGCGATTCCTCAAGGATCTAGAACTAGAAATATTATTTGACCTAGCAATCCCATTACTGGGTATATACCCAAAGGATTATAAAACATTCAATTATAAAGACACATGCACACATATATTTACTGTGGCACTGTTTATGATAGCAAAGACTTGGAACCAACCCAAATGCCCATCAATGATAGACTGGATAAAGAAAATGTGCCACATATACACCATGGAATATTGTGCAGCCATGTGACATGGATGAAGCTGGAAACCCTCATTCTCAGCGAACTGACACAAGAACAGAAAATCAAGCACCACATGTTCTCACTCATAAGTGAGTGTTGAACAATGAGAACACATGGACACAGGGAGGGGAACATCACATATCAGGGTCTGTTGTGGGGTGGAGGAGCTAGGGGAAGGATAGCAGGGGGTGGGGGATTGGGGAGGAATAACATTAGGAGAAATACCTAATGTAGATGACAAGGTGAAGGATGCAGCAAACCACCATGGCACGTGTATACCTGTGTAACAAACCTGCATGATCTGCACATGTACCCCAGAACTTAAAGTATAATAAAAAATAAAATAAAATAAAAAATAAAATCTACCAAACATATAGAGAACTAGTACCAATTGTTCTCAAACTATTCTAGATAATTGAAAAGAAATGAATATTTTCAAACTCATTCTACGAAGCCAGCATTGCCCTGACAGCAAAACCAAACAAGGACAAAACAAAAAAAGAAATCTATAGGCTACGATTCCTGATTAACACAGATGCAAAAATCTTCAACTAATAATAGTGAACTGAATTTAACAGCACATTTAAAAGATCATTCACAGCCAGGCACGGTGGCTCAAGCCTGTAATCCCAGCACTTTGGGAGGCTGAGGCAGGTGGATCACGAGGTCGAGAAATCAAGACCATCCTGGTCAACATGGTGAAACCCCGTCTCTACTAAAAATATTTTTTAAAAAAATTAGCTGGGCATGGTGGCACGTGCCTGTAATCCCAGCTTCTAAGGAGGCTGAGGCAGGAGAATTGCCTCAACCCAGGAGGCGGAGGTTGCGGTGAGCCGAGATTGCGCCATTGCCCTCCAGCCTGGGTAACAAGAGCGAAACTCCGTCTCAAAAAATAAATAAATAAATAAATAAATAAATAAAAGATCCTTCACAATGATTATGTGAGATTCACCCCAGGGATGCAAAGGTAGTTCAATATATGCAAATCAATAAATATGATATATCACATTAGCAGAAAGAAAAACAGAAACCATATGATCATTTCAATAGATGCAGAAAAAGCCTAAGACAAAATTCAGCGTCCCTTCATGATAAAACTCTTCAGCAAACTAGGTACAGAAGAAACATACCTCAAAACAATAAGGGCCATATATGACAAACCCATGGATAGCATCAACTGGAATGGGGAAAAGTTGAAAGCTTTTTCTCTAAGATCTGGAACTAAACAAGAATATCATTTCTATTCAACATAGTACTAGAACTCCAAGCCAGAGCTATTGGAGAAAAGAAAGAAATCAGAGGCATCCAAACTGGAAAGGAGAAAGTCAAATTGCCCCTGTCTGCAGATGACATGATCTTACGTACATGAAACTCTAAAGACCTTACCAAAGAACTGTTAGAACTAACAAATGAATTCGGTATAGTTGCAGGATACAAACATATAAAAACCATTAGTGTTTCTTATGCTGATAGTAAACTGTTTAAAAAGAAACCAAGACAACAATTGCATTTATAATAGCTTTACAAATAATAAGATGCCTAGAAATAAATTTAACCAAAGAGGTGAGAGATCTCTACACTGAAAATTATAGGACATTGATGAAAGAAATTGAAGAGAACACAAATAAATGGAAAGGTATCCTGCAAATTAACTGTAAGAATTAATGTTGTTAAAAAGTTCATACTATGCAAAACAATTTACAAATTCAATGCAATTTTTTTTTTTTTGGTGGGGCAGACATGGGCAGTGGTGGGGGTGGGGACAACAGAGACTCACTCTGTTGCCCAGACTGGAGTACTAGAGTACAGTGACACAGTCTGGGCTCCCTGCAACCTTCACCTCCCAGGTTCAGGTGATTCTCATGCCTTAGCCTCCCGAGTAAATGGGATTACAGGCATGTGCCACCATGCCCAGCTAATTTTTGTATTTTTAGTAGAGATGGGGTTTTGCCATGTTGGCCAGACTGGTCTTGAACCCCTGACCTCAGGTGATGTGCCCACCTTGGATTCTCAAACTGCTGGAATTACAGGTGTGAGCCACCATGCCTGGCCCAATTCAATGCAATTCTTTTTGAAATACCAATAACCTTCTTCCCAAAATAGAAAAAAAAAAATCCCCAAATATATCTGGAATTACAAAAGGCAACAAATAGGCAAAGCTGGAAGCATCACACTACCTGACTTAAAAATGTACTACAAAGCTATAGTAACCAAAACACCGTGGTGTTGACATAAAAACAGACGCACAGACCAAAGGAACAGAATAGAGCCCAGAAATAAGTCCACACACTTAACAGCCAAGTATGTTTGACAAAGGTTTCAAGAACACGCAGTGGGAAAGGACAGTCTCTTGAATAAATGGTGCTGGGAAAACTGGATATCCATATGCAGAAAAGGAAATTAGACTCCTTTCTGTCATCATATAGAAAAATCAACTCAAAATAAGTTAAAGACTTAAGTATAAGACCCGAGACCATGAAACAACTAGAAGAAAACATAGGGGAAAAACATTATGACATTAAACTGGGCAAGCATTTTTTTAATAAGACCTCAAAAGCACAGGCAACAAAAGCAAAACATAGTAAAATGGGATTAGATCAACCTAAAACACTTCTGCATCACAAAGGAAACATTCAACTGAGTGAAGAGACAACCTGTAGAATGAGAGAAAACATTTACAAACTACCCATCTGACAAAAAGTTAATATCCAGAATGCATAAGGAACTCAAACCACTCAATAGCAAATATATATATATATGTATATATGTATATGTATACATATATATATACACACACACACACACACACACACAGAGAGAGAGAGAGAGAGAGAGAGAGAGAGAGAGAGAGAGAATTTTAAAATGGGTAAAAGACCTTAGTAGAAATTTATCAAAAGAAAACATACAAATGGCTGATAAGTATTTGAAAAAATGCTCCACATCACTAATCATCAGGAAATGCAGATTGAAATCACAATGAGATATCACCCCACTCCAGTCAGAAGGCAACTATTATCAAAAAGACAAAAGATAACAAGTGTTGACAAGAATGTGGAGAAAAGGGAACAATTACACACTGTTGGAGGGAATGTAAATTAGTACAACCATTATGGAAAACAGTTTGGAGGTTTCTCAAAGAACTAAAAATAGAACTACCATACAATCCAACAATTCTTCTACTGGGTATATATCCAAAGGAAACGAAATCAGTATGTCTAAGAGATATCTGCACTCGCATGTTTATTGCAGCACTATTCATATTAGCCAAGATATGAAGTCAACCTAAGTGTCCGACAACAGATAAATGGATAATGCAACACATGAATGGATGAATGTGATATATACATATACACAATGGAATACTATTCAGCTATTAGAAAGAATTAAGTCCTGTCATTTGTGATGACACTGAGAGGACATTATGTTAGGTGAAATAAGCCTGACACAGAAAGACGAATATGGCATATGAGAATTTTGAAAAGTTGTTCTCATAGAAGTAGAGAGTAGAACAGTTACCAGAGACTGGAAAGGGTAAGAGGGAGGGAGGAATAGGGAGAGGTTGGTCAACAGTCACAATTTGATAAGAGTGTCTATTGCATATAGAGTAATTACAGTTAGCAATAATATATTATATATTCCAAAATAGCTAGAAGAGTTTGAATGTTCCCACCACAAAGAAATAATAAATGTTTGAGGTGATGTATGTCCTAATTACCCTGATTTGATAACTATACAATGCATATATGTATCAAAGCATTGCATTGTACACCATAAATATGTGCAATTATTATGTTTTAATTTTTTTTAATTATTATTTTTTAATTGAGACAGGGTCTCACTTTATCACCCAGGCTAGAGTGCAGTGGCACAATCATGGCTCATTACAATCGCTGCTTCCTCGGCTCAGGTGACCCTCCCATCTCAGCCTCCCAAGTAGCTGGGACTACAGGTACACACCCCCACACCCAGCTAACTTTTGTTTTTGTTTTTTGTTTTTGTTTGTTTATTTGTTTGTAGAGACAAGGTTTCACCTTGTTGCCCAGGCTGGTCCCAAACTCCGGGGCTCAAGCAGTCTGCCCAACTCTGCCTCCCACAGTGCTGGGATTACAGGTGTGAGCCACTGTGCCCAGCTAAAAAAAATTTAAAACTTATTTATGTGTCACTCTTCTCTAACAGGCTCCGGAGGATACTCCAGATTCTCTGGAATCTAACCTAGGGGTGGTAATGTTTGTTGTAAAAATGAGTTCATCCATTAATTATGTCCATAAATAACATATTCCATTGGTATAGCTTGTTAGACATCATCAAGTGCTTTCCCAGTAGATATTTGACTTTTGTACTCTTACATAAAGGTATAAAAGTTTTCATACAACTTCATACACTCATGCTTTCAACACATATGTATGGAGGGTCCACTATGTCTGCTGGACTAAGTGCTGGAGATAGTGTGATAATTAAGGAAGTCCCTGCCCTCAGATAATGTCTAGTCTTGCATTAAAATCCAGCTGGACCATGTGTTTCAGGTTGGCATTCAAAAAACATCTCTGGCGGCTCTGCCTACGTCCATCAGCCTCTGAAACCTGGGCCTTACTTGCCAAGCATTTTCATTTTCTGGGCACTGGATGGCACATCGAGGCCAAGAGCCCCTGCCTTTGAGCAGTGGCTGTTTTAACAGGAACCAGATGGTGAGAGAAACACAGTTGCCTGAAGTTTAATTTTAATTTTCTGTGAATACTTTTTTTCCCCTTTCATGCTGCAGGGAATCTGGGCCAAAGACTGTGAGTGGTGAAGAGGAAGAGAGAAATGAAAAACTAAAAATGACAAACAAGGGGAGCAATAATACATTCTCACTTGAGAAGTAACTGAGAAGACATTGCTGGGGGTTGCCGGGGGTGTATGTAAATGAGATGTAAATGTGAATCCATGCCAGCTCAAATTTTTAGGGCCTTTTTTATTTTACATACTTGGATGTGGGACATTGGGAATCTTCTGGAGTCTACTGTGCAAAGTTATTGACTTTGCACCCTCACTATCTATCTGACCATGGGTGAAATGTTTCTCCACTCTGGCCCTTAATAGTGCCTCTGACATGAGAGTTGGATACACAGTCTTTAAGTTTTCTTTCAGCTTTTACATAGGTTAGAGAGTAATAATTTCCTCTGCCATCAGTATTTTCAAGAAATCAGCCCCAGAATTTGAACACTCCTAGAAAGCTTAATCATGGTAAAAGATATGGGTGTGAGGGGAGGGGGTGGGAAGAAGAGAACAGGAAAAGAATGTTGTGGGAAAGAATTAACCATACAGGACAGAATAGGAGAGACTAGAAAAGATGGGGATGGCCAGGCACAGTGACTCATGCCTGTAATCCCAGCACTTTGGGAGGCCAAGGCAGGCAGATCAGTTGAGTTCAGGAGTTCAAGACCAGCCTGGTCAACACAGTAAAACCCATCTCTACTAAAAATTAAAAAAATATATATATATACCCAGGCATGGTGGCACATGCCTGTAATCCCAGCTACTCAGGAGGCTGAGGCAGGAGAATTGCTTGAACCCAGGAGGTGGAGGTTGCAGTGAGCCAAGATCATGCCACTGCACTCCAGCCTGGGCAACTGAGCGAGACTATGTCTCAAAAAAGAAAAAAAGATAGGGCTAGGGCTATGCCTGGCAGAAAGTGATAAGAAACTCACTACAGCTTTTTAGGATCCACAGAACTACAGACCCATAGGTTATATATGTGTTCTTGGCATGTGCACCTAACACAATGCTAGGTACATATTAGGTTATAAAATTTGTTTGTTGAACTGAGTGAATTTCATAGAATTTATTGTCTTTGTAGCCAGTAAATTCTCTAGTATTAAAGTGGTGGTGCCCACTTATAAAGGATGTTGAAAAAGGTGAATCATGCATTAGTCAGTGCCTTTTAGAGTGGTCCCCAGTGTCACCTGAAGCCCTGTGAAACTACATTTCTATGAAAGTTTAATTAGATGAGATTGAATTGAATCCCCTCAAATTCTCAAGTTTTAAGGCCTGCTGCCTTTTTTTTTTTTTTTTCAATCGAGTTTTGCTCGTTGCCTAGGCTAGACTGCAATGGCGTGATCTCTGCTCACTGCAACATCCACCTCCCAGGTTCAAGTGATTCTCCTGCCTCAGCTTCCCAAGTAGCTGGGATTACAGGCACATGCCACCACACCTGGCTAATTTTGCATTTGTAGTAGAGACGGGGTTTCACCATGTTAGCCAGGCTGGTCTCGAACTCCTGACCTCAGGTGATCCACTCGCCTTGGCCTCCCAAAGTGTTGGGATTACAGGCGTGAGCCACCACGCCCAGCCCTGAGTCTACATTTCTAAATCCTCTTGTAGCCTGCTCTTGCACCAGCTCCAACCAAGTTTTCGCTATCCCTCCCATCTCCAATCCCTAATCTTTCCTTTGGAGGCTAATCTGGGAAAAAATAACAACCTACCAGATTCTCTTATCCTGTACCCTTCCTGAGACACCATCAGTCAAGTTTCAATTCACTTTTTGGTTTCTTTCATTTCTCCCAAAGTCATTTCCTTTAACCAATGATCTATTGGTTATTACTTCAGCCACATATTTATTCAACCAATAAAAGTTTATTGAGCACCACTGTGTATCCTGCTGTGTTTGGAGCTGTCTAGAATACTGAACCTGCAAACAGGCCAGGCACAGTGGCTCACACCTGTAGTCTTAGCACTTTGGGAGGCCAAGGCAGGCAGATCACTTGAGGTCAGAAGTTCAAGACCAACCTGGCCAACATGGAGAAACCCTGTCTCTACTAAAAATACAAAAATTAGCCAGGCATGGTGATGCATACCTGTGAGCCCAGCTACTTGGGCGGCTGAGGCAGGAGAATCACTTGAACCCAGGAGGATACAATGATCTAAGATCATGCTACTGCACTCCAGCCTGGATAATGGGGTGAGACTCTGTCTCTAATAATAATAATAATAATAATAATAAAAGAACATGCAAATACTTCAGTCCCTGCCCTCCAGAGAGGCAAAACTGCCACATGTTTAGTAGTTTTCAAAATAAGCTAAGGCAGTTTATTACCAAGAACTAAGCAGCATATTCAGTGTGAAATGCTGTAGGATTTCAGAAGAAAGAAATACTGCTTTCAGTTAGGGTGGTATGGAGAAAAGAAAGTTTAAATTAGACATTTAAATACGGGAAAGATAAATCTTGAGTGGGAGGAACAAGAATGCAGGAATTAGAGCAGTGTGTTACATGCAAGGGGCTGACTGGATGGAGCACAGGGGAAGTCCACACTGACAGATATGGGAGATATGACTGACATTTTTTATACAGAGTAAGAGGCAGCTATAACCATGTTTCTGAAAGCTGTCATCCTTAGCATTACAGTCCTGGAGGCTGTGATCCAGCAACATTAACACTAGGGGCTATTTACGACTGAAGGAGGAAATGTGAAGTCATCAGCCCCAAAAGGCTTATTCCAGCTACATCCTACATACAGAACCTTCCTAGGAATGAAGCATGTGTTGGAAGCAGCAAGCATCATTTGCAGGAAGGTCAGCAATCAGCCAGCTGGAAGGGAAGATGGGGTGGGGTATGGAGGCTTGAGTGAGAGGGTAGATGTGGGTGGAAGGTTGAGGTGACAGACTGTGAGAAGGGTGGAGAAGAGGAGGTGTACCTGAAATATAATCGTTAGGAAGCACAGACGTGTTGAGATAAAATTACTTGCAACTTTCTGTCTGCAGCACTGTGCTATTTCAGCACCCTTGTGACTGGACAGCACTTTTCCCCTTTGGCGACTTTGTTACGTAGCATCTTCTTCCAATTCTACTTCTGATTCACCTTTTCCCTATTCTTTCCAATGGCCATCTCCACAGCCCTTTACCATCCTCAGCAGGCTGCCTGAATGAATTACTGTCATCTCCTTGGAGATGCCTGCATTTAGTAAGCCAAGGAAAATCTATTCTACTAAGATGCAATCAAATAGGTTGATTTTTTTGTCTTTGTTTCCTTTTAGGAAACAAAGACAATTACATTTGGCAATTTTAGTGAATCTAAATTGCAACCCACAATCAATATAAGCTATCACTCACTGGGAGCTTACTAGGTACCAGGCGCTATGCTGATCTACATACTGTGCATGCTACTTCTCGTTTGGTTCTCACAGCATTCCTTGTGAGGTAGGGATTTTCAGCTCCTCTTTACAGATGAGAAACCTGGCAATTGCAGATATTTAGCTTATCCAACACTATACCAACAGTAAATATCAGAACTGGATTTACACCTAGTTTAAGTGATTTCCAAGGCCATGTATGTATGGACAACAGGGTTTTAGGTGAAACACAAGTTAACAAATTTATTTCAATAATTATTGTATTAGTCTGTTCTCACACTGTTATCAAGAACTTCCCAAGACTGGATGATTTATAAAAGAAAGATGTTTAACTGACTCAGAGTTCAGCATGCCTGGGGATGCCTCAGGAAACTTACAATCATGGCAGAAGGCAAAGGGGAAGCAAGGCCCCTTCTTCGCAAGGCAGCAGGAAGGAGAACAAACGCAGGAGAAACTACCAAACACTTATAAAAATTATTGGATCTTGGTCAGGTACAGTGGCTTAATTCTGTAATCCCAGTACTTTGAGAGGCAGAGGCTGGTGGATCACTTCAGGTCAGGAGTTCAAGACCAGCATGGTCAATGAGGTGAAACCCTCTCTCTACTAAAACCACAAAGATTAGCCAGGCTGATGTGTGCCAGTAGTCTCAGCTACTTGGGAAGCTGAGACAGAAGAATCCCTTGAACCCAGGTTGTAGTGAGCTGAAATCATGGCACTGCACTCCAACCTGGGCAACAGAGCAAGACAGGCAGGTGTGTAGAGATGGAGACAGCAAACCACCATGGCATGTATGTACCTATGCAACAATCCTGCAGGATGCAGGGAGTGCACGTGTACCCCAGAGCACAAAGTATAATAAATTTTTAAAAAGGAATAAACTATTTGTAGATCACAAAAAAAAAACCATTAGGTCTCATGAGAACTCACTCACTCACTCACTGTCATGAGAACAGCAGGGGGGAAACCACTCCCATGATTCAATTACCTCCACCTCATCTCTCCCTTGGGGATTTATGGAGATTACAATTCCAGATGAGATTTTGAGTGGGGACACAGCCAAACCATATCAGTTATACATTTATTTTAGTATGCATTAAAGATACAACTGTTGCATTAAATCCGTGGATTTTAGTGAAACTGGTATGTCTTGTCTTAGTTTATTTTTAAATGAGTTGGGTTTTAAAAATATTAAGTAAATATTACATCTAGCATGAAAATTTGGCAAAAATTATGACTGGCTTTTGGAAAACACTGCACTAGACTAGACTTTGCACATTATTGAGTGATATTTCTGAGAATTTACTCAATCCCCAATCTTGCAAGTGCCACTACAGCATATAATTTCTCTGTAAAATGTGTGGTCAACAAAGGCACACTGATATGCAAATGTTAGGGCTCAGCTAGATGCTCTCACTAGGAAAGTGACTCATTCCAAACACCAGTGGGGCAGTGCAGGTTGTTCAAATTCACAGCTCAGCAAAATTGCAAGTTTTCTTTCTGACAAATCTTCAAGGTTAATTTGGTGAGTTCCTAGAGTCCCTTGTAATCAGTTCCTACCAAGTACCTATTCCTGCTTCCTCCATATTGATGTCTCCAAACCTGGAATTTTGGAACTCCTAGAGATCCATAAACATTGTAAGAGAGATATCTTAGATCTACTATTAATATTTCCAAAAACTGATGAGAGTTAACACTTCAGTAAAGCAACACAGGCTAATTAAAACATCAAGTGTTGCTGTTTATAGTTGGAATAGCATAAACTCTATATAGTAATTCTAATTTTTTAATTTTTATTCAATGCCTGGTTGGTAGTTAGTCTCTAATTTATAAAAATGAGAGGTGCTCATGCCTATAATCCCAGAACTTTGGGAAGCCAAGACAGGAGAATCACTTAAGTCCAAGAGTTTGAGACCAGCCTGAGCAACATGGTGAGAACTCATCTCTACAAAAAAAAATTTTTAAGTTAGCTGGGCATGGTGATGCATGCCTGTACTCTCAGCTACTTGAGAGCCTGAGGTAGGAAGATCACTTGAAGCTGGGCATTAGAGGCTCTAGTGAGTTGTGATTGCATCACTGCACTACAGCCTAGACAACAAAGTAAGACCCTGTCTCAACAACAACAACAAAAATGACAGCTGCGTTACATTAATAAGTGTGTTTTCAGAGGTGATCCCAATATTTCAGTATATGGGGTTTGCAGAATATACTGCTTTGAGGTGAAAGGCAGAGAGCCACTTTTATAAATGATTCCAGGTTTGTAATCTGTTAATGTCTCATTTTGTGCTGCACTTTGCTCTAGCCAGACATTTTTTGTAAGTAAGAAACAGAAAACTATTCAAGTTAAGCTCAAATAAAGAAGAATTGTACTGCAAAGACAGCACAATCTTTCAGATGCTAAGCACGTCAGGCTTCCTGGGACCTGGATCTGGCTTATGTCTAGGAGGCTGTCAGGGATGGAGCCTCCATGCCTCTCCCTCTTGTTGGAGATGAATGATGTTTTCTCTCTGCTTCTTCTTCTGTGCCTTTCCCTATCTCTTCACTGCAATGTGGCCTCCTCTGCCTAGCCATGGTTGTTGCTCCCCACTAATGCAGTACATATGGTTCTGGTTGCCATGGTGCCAGCCCTCAGCCTGATTCAAACGAAGTTTAGCCACCACAAGCACATTTGTTCCCCAGATTCCTGGGAAAGACCAGCCTGGAGATGTCCATTCCTGGTCCAATAAGCCATGACCAGAGAGGGAGCCATCACATGGTACCCTAGACTGTATCTAAGTGGCAGCCTAAACTATACCTCAAACTGAATTAAGAGTGGTTCCCAGAGAAAGGGGTTGTGGACAGGCAGGCATCCTGCTACATATTGACTACATGCTTTTATTTGCAAAAGACATAAAGTCCTCTTGGATTGGGAGGCCGAGGCGGGTGGATCACAAGGTCGAGAGATCGAGACCATCCTGGTCAACATGGTGAAACCCCGTCTCTACTAAAAATACAAAAAATTAGCTGGGCATGGTGGCACGTGCCTGTAATCCCAGCTACTCAGAAGGCTGAGGCAGGAGAATTGCCTGAACCCAGGAGGCGGAGGTTGCGGTGAGCCAAGATCGTGCCATTGCACTCCAGCCTGGGTAACAAGAGTGAAACTCCGTCTCAAAAAAAAAAAAAAAAAAAAAAAAAGTCCTCTTGGAAATGGTCACTATGTATATCTTAAATAATAATAATAATTAATATTAACAATGAACTCATCAGATATTTATTGAGAACCTATTATGTGTAGCTCTGTGGGGGAATATGGTCTGGTCAGGAGGGAAAAGGATATACACATGCATTAATAAAAAGTACATAGTCATTGACATAAGCGTGCCCCACCAAAAAAGCAAAACAGGATGTCACCAAATGGAGGAACCAGAGATCAGAACTGCTTCCCAAACCCAGAACTGCCCCCTCTCAGCCTCCTCTTACTGTTTCATCTGGGGGTGACCACCTTTCCTCTCCACCTCTCTTTGACCCTCATCAATAGAAAACCCTACCTCCCTACACCACTCCCCAAAAAACATTTTCTGATTATACCAGCCAGAAGCAATTTCTCCATTCTCTGACCTTTCATAGCACTCTAAGCACCTCTTTTAGGGCACTTAAACCATTCTGCTGTTCATTACATAATCATTGAAGTACATGTAATATCTCTTCTACCAGACTGCAACCTCCTTGATAATAAAAAACATATGACAAACAAAGATTTTTACTATCCTTGTAGGTTGCCCTTGTAGGGCAACTCCTTGTACATGGTAGGTATTTAATTAATATCTATCACATTAATTAATGAATAAAATACCTGCACATAAGCATGAATAAGCAAACAGTAGGTATATGTAGGTAGGGTTGGAACATGTGCTAGAGAGAGGATATTCAAGGTAAGATAAGAGAAAGTTTGTTTGTTTATTGAGGCAGAGTCTCACTCTGTTGCCCAGGCTAGATTGTGGAGTGCAGTCGTTCGATCTCAGCTCACTGCAGCTTCCACCTGCTGGGTTCAAGCAATTCTCATGGTTCAGCCTCCCGAGTAACTGGGATTACAGGCATGCACCACCACCCCAGGCTAATTTTTGTATTTTTAGTAGAGACAGGGTTTCTCCACATTGGCCAGATTGGTCTCAAACTTCTGGCCTCATGTTATCCACCCACCTCGGACTCTCAAAGTGCTGGGTTACAGTTGTGAGCCACTGCGCCCAGCCAGATAAGGGAAAGTTTTTATTTTTCCTTCATAGTGACAGCAGTGTAAATATAGACACCAAATTCATCCAGAGCACATTTCGTTCACCCTCACCTGATAGCAGTTGAATTAAGTAACCATGCTTGTCTTTCTTACCAATCTAAGCCCACTGTTACAGACTCAACAAAAATGTCTACACTTTTTCTCTTGGCTGCATCAAATTATAGAGGCTTGATAAGCCACTTGCTCTTTCCCAGACCCTTTGTGGCTAGAAGTGATCATATGATCTACATCTGGCCAATGAGCTTTAGGAGAAATCAGCCAGCTGGTTCTTGACTTCTGCAGAAGACATTTTCTGACTAAAACAAGCCCATCGCAAAACTTCTTGTAAATAAAGAATAAATATTCTTACAGCTTAAGGCACTTTGCTTGAGTTTTCTGTCACTTGTAGCTGGACAAATGTAATAGACCCATCTAACAAATAATTCCATTAATTCAACAAGTTTTCATTTTAAACTCCTACTAAAAACTAAGCCCTAGTCTCTTCTCACCTTACACAAAGTTTGCCATCCTCCCACATACTCTGTTCATTTTTTCTCTCTTTATCTCTTGAGAAATATTGGTCCTCCCTCTTCTCTATTTTACATTTTGTGGGACCATAAGAAAACACCTGCTTAATTAATTAATTCTATTCCAAAATAGAGAAGGAAGGCAATTAGAGTTAACCGATGCTTTACAAACTGACACACTTCTCAGGTGAATCTTTACAAGGACACTTTGTGGTAGTTTACGCTCATTTTGCAAAAGGAAAACTTAGGCTAATTGTAACTGAGGTCTTACAATTTGTGTGTACCTATGCAACAATCTTGGATATTCTTCACATGTACCCCAAAACATAAAATGCAATTAAAAAAATACAAGGACATAGAACGTTTAAAAAAAAAATTAACTCTTACAGCAAGCCTGGAAGTCAGGAATCATTACAACCCATCTCTTTTTTAACATAAAGTTTATCATTTTAACCATTTCAAATACACAATTTACAATTTAAGTATATTGTATACAATACAAATTATACATAATATGATTTAAATGCATTCACAATATTGTGCAAGCATCAACACTGTCCCTTTTCAGAATCTTCTATTATCTCAAACAGAAACTCTGTACCTATTACACAACTTCCCATTCCTCACTTCTTCCCCCAGCCCCTAGTCTACTTTCTGTGTCTATGAATTTGCCCATTCTAGGTATCTTGTACATATTTGTCTGTTCTTGCACTGCTATGAAGAAATACATGAGACTGGGTAATTTACAAATAAAAGAGTTTTAATTTGCTTACAGTTCTGAAGGCTGTACAGGTAGCACGGCTGAGAAGTTCTCAGGAAAACTTTCAATCATGGCAGGAGGTGAAGGGGAAGCAGGCATGTCTTACATAGCTGGAGCAGGAGGAAGAGACTTTTTTTTTTTTCTGAGACAGAGTCTCGGTCTGTCACCCAGGCTGGAGCACAGTGGCGCGATCTCGACTCACTGCAACCTCTGCCTTCCAGGTGCAAGTGATTCTCAAGCCTCAGCCTCCCAAGCAGCTAGGATTACAGGCAGGAGCAACCACGCCCAGCTAATTTTTGCATTTTTAGTAGAGATGGGGTTTCACCTGTTGGCCATGCTGGTCTTGAACTCCTGACCTCAAGTGATCAACCTGCCTCAGCTTCCCAAAGTGCTGGGATTACAGGTGTGAGTCACTGTACCCAGCCAGGTGCCACACACTTTTAAACAATGAGATCTCATGAGAACTCACTATCAAAAGAACACCAGGGCGAAGTCGACCTCTGTGATCCAGTCACCTCCCAGGAGGCCCCTTCTCCAACACTGGGGATCACAACTGAACCTGAGATTTGGGAGGGACACAAATCCAAACTATGTCATTGTATAAGCGAGATCTCACAACAGTTGTTCTTCTGAGTCTGGTTTATTTCACTTAGCATACAGTTGACGGTTCACTCGTGTTGTATGTAACCAGATACATACACAATGGAACATTATACAGTAAAATATAGGTAAAATGAATGATGAACTATAACTATGTTAGCATTGGCTGGACATGGTGGCTCATGCCAGTAATCCCAGCACTTTGGGAGGCCAAGGTCAGAGGGTTGCTTGAGGCCAGGAGTTTAAGACCATCCTGGACAACAAAGAGAGAACCCGTCTCTATTTTTTTAATAACTACATTAACGTTCTGAAGAGTTCTTCAAAATATTATGTTGAGAGCAAAACATGAAATCAGAAACTAATATGTAAACAAAACATAGTTCTTCCACTTTCTAGCTATATATGACTGTGGAATTTGCTTCTCTGTGTCTCATGTTTTCTATCTGTAAAATAAAAATAATTATTGGACCTAACATTGGTGTCGAGGGACTAAATAGACTTGATATGTGTAAAGGCCTTAAAAAAGTGGTTGGCACAAATAAATGCTTATTATTACTTATAAATTCACATCCGTAGTAAAATATAGAAAGATAGACTTGCTAAGAAAAGTTATTCTAAACGTGGAAATAATGGGAAAGGTGAGTGGCATGTCCTTTCAATATCATATGGGGACATTATTTAGTAGGACCACCAAGGATTACATTCAGGAGAATATACTTGATTTGACTCACTGCTTCCTGTTGATTAAAAGTCTCAAATTTAGTGAAGTTACATGTTAACTCAGAGATTTTTGTTTAGTAGAGATGCAAATAATTTCTGTCTTATTAGAAAAGATAGCCCCGAAGTTGAGAGTTTATTGCCATATATGACAAAAACCACTGAATATCCAATCAAACATCTTAGTTTTTTTTTCTTTTTTTGAAAATTATTTTTTCTTAAAGGATACAAGCCAAATGCATGATAATGGTTGTCTCTAGCAAGGGAGAGGCATAGGACTTGGGTAGAATATACAGGTGTGTCAATTTCAAGTAATCTGTTACTAATCTGATTAAATATGTACGTAGGGCCAGGCGCAATGGCTCACACCTGTAAACCCAGCACTTTGGGAGGCAGAGGCGAGAGGATCACTTGAGGTCAGGAGTTTGAGACTAGCCTAGACAACACGGTAAAACCCTGTTTCTACTAAAAATACAAACATTAGCTGAGCATAGTGGTGCATGCCTGTAATCCCAGCTGCTTGGGAGGTTGAGGCATGAGAATCACTTAAACCCAGGAAGTACGCAGAAATTGCAGTGAACCAGCAGAGTGTGACCACTGCACTCCAGCCTGGGCAACAGAGCGAGACTCTGTCAAAAGAAAAGAAAAGAAAAAAACCTTGTAAACAGTAAACTGGACACAGTGGTTCACACCCGTAATTCCAGCACTTTGGGAGGCAGAGGTGGGCAGATATCAACTGAGGTTAGGAGTTCGAGACCAGACTGGCCAGTATAGTGAAACTCCGTCTCTACTAAAAATACAAATATTAGCCGAGCATGGTAGCGGGCACCTGTAATTCCAGCTACTCAGAAGGCTGAGGTAGGAGAATTGCTTAAACCTGGGAAGTGGAGCTCACAGTGGGCCAAGATCACACCACTGCACACCAGCTTGGGTGATAAAGAAAGACTTTATCTCAAATAAATAAACAAATAAGTATGTATGTAGGCCAGGCATGGTGGCATGTGCCTGAAGTCCCAGCTATTCAAGAGGCTGAGGAGGCAAGAGGATTACTTGAGCCCAGGAGTTTGAGGCCAGTCTGGGCAACATAGCAAGACCCATCTCTAAAAAAATTTTTTAATACAAATAAAAAATAAATATATTCGAGGCTGGCCATGGTGGCTCACGCCTGTAATCCCAGCACTTTGGGAGGCTGAGGCAGGTGGATCGTGAGGTCAAGAGATCGAGACCATCCTGGCCAACATGGTGAAACGCTGTCTGTACTAAAAATACAAAAATTAGCTGGGCATGGTGGCGCATGCCTGTAATCCCAGCTACTCAGGAGGCTGAGGCAGAATTGCTTGAACCCAGAAGGCAGAGGTTGCAGTGAGCCAAGATCATGCCACTGCACTCCAGCCTGGTGCCTGGCAATGAAACAAAACTCTGTCTCAAAAAAAAAAAAAAAAAATAGAGAGAGAGAGAAATATATTTGAAACACATATAACATAAAATATTCACGTTTATTAAGTCAGAGTGGTAAACACATTTAAATCTTTGTGTTTTCAATTTAAAAAAAAATCAAAGTAGCAAAGTACTGAAGTCTCTTGTTAGGGCAATATAGAAAGCTCTGTGCATTCATTTATGCCAAGTTATTGGCCATGCACTGTTCAAGAGGATGATGGAACTATGTAAAGATTTGCAGACCAGAATTCAGGAATCATGGGTTACAATTTTGAGTCTAAAACTTGGTTCATGACCCTGGGTGAGCCACTTCTCTTTGAACATTAGCTTTATTTCCTGTTAAGATAAGTACCGGGCCAGGTGTGGTGGCTCAAGCCTGTAATCCCAGCAGCACTGAAAAATTATGTGCATACCATTCCACTTACAATTTTTTTTTTTTTTTTTTAGTCAGGGTCTCCCTCTGTCACCCAGACTGGAGTGCAGTGCCACAAGCTCAGCTCACTGCAACCTGCACCTCCTGGGTTCAATTCTCTCACCTCAGCCTACCGAGTAGCTGGGTCTACAGGCACGCACCACCATGCATGGTTAATTTTTTTGTATTTTTGGTGGAGATGATGTTGGCCAGGCTGGTCTCGAACTCCTGGTCTCCAGTGATCTGCCCGCCTTGGCCTCCCAAAGTGCTGGGAATACAGGTGTGAGCCACCAAGCCCAGTCTCACTTATGAATTTTCTTGAACCTAGTTCCAAACTGAAAAAACTTAAGCATAAGAAATTGCAACAAAATTTTGATTTTTGTGTGATGCTTCAATGTTTTTAAAAATTACCACTAAAAGGTTCAATTATATACCAAAGCAGACAGTATAATAAACTAACTTCCATGCACCTATCACTCACCCTCAACATTTATCAAAGTATAGCCATTTCTTGCATTATCTTTCCACTCTTCCCAGCCAGATTATTTTAAAGCAAGTCCCAACGTCCTAACATTTCCTGGTGCTTTTTAAAAAAATGTCCAAGTAAGTTTTTTTTTTTTTTTTTTTTTTTTTTTTTTTTGAGACGGAGTTTCGCTCTTGTTACCCAGGCTGGAGTGCAATGGCGCGATCTCGGCTCACTGCAACCTCCGCCTCCTGGGTTCAGGCAATTCTCCTGCCTCAGCCTCCTGAGTAGCTGGGATTACAGGCACGTGCCACCATGCCCAGCTAATTTTTTGTATTTTTAGTAGAGACGGGGTTTCACCATGTTGACCAGGATGGTCTCGATCTCTCGACCTTGTGATCCACCCGCCTTGGCCTCCCAAAGTGCCGGGATTACAGGCTTGAGCCACCGCGCCCGGCCGCCAAGTAAGTTTTTTGGTTTTTTTTTTTTTCTTTTTTCAATGCCTCTACTTTGCTGTGCCCCAACCATGATCTTGATCTTCCCATGTTCAGGACCCCAGTCCTGCCGCAGGCGCTGCTGCACCGTCACACCTCAGCTGAGAGCCCACTGGACAGGATGCTCTGTAATTCTCCTTAGCTTGAACAATCCATAATTCACAGAACCACAACCACCCTCACTCCAGGAGCCTCAGCTGAGGTCCGCATGACACAGTCTCAGGACAGCAGAGTCAGCTGACACAGGAATAGGGAGGAACCCATCTTCCCACTGCAAAGCACAGTCAGAGGGGGAGAAAAGGAGGGAAGAAGCCACAACTGGGAGGTGATCCGTGTGTGTACACTCCTAGTAACTAATTCCTCGTCTCCTCCTTATCCCCACTGGCATTTCCTTTGCTTAGAAGTCAGCTTCATTTCTGAAATTACATTTTTGTTTCTGTTTCTATTTTTTGTCTGTCTTTTCCTTGGATTGCTTTTTTTAAATATCATAGTTTTTAATTGCTAATATAAAGATACTACGCATTCTGTTAACAAGGCCCCTAGTGCCTCCTCCGATGAGTCCCCAGTGGGTGAAGCCTAGAGAGCCTCCTGGAAGGGCCAAGCCCCAGAATCCCTGCCCTAGTGTGCTCCCAGCTCCGCTTAGTGCTCCGCCACTGCTGGGACCCAGGCTTGGACAACAGTGATGAAAGATTATGACGCAAAAGTGACTTGCCTCTAACCCTGGCCCTTAACCCTAGACCACGCTCAGCTCCTTACCAACCTCTGAACTCAGTGTCCTCAATTTGATCAGTATTGAGGCCCACAACAGACCCTCAGTGTTCAGCAAAGAAGGCCCCTGGGGTCATTTAGTCAAAAACATGGTAAGTTGTCCCCCAGGCTCCTGTAAGCTCCCACAGGACAAGACTTTTCTCATTCAGACTTTGGAATCCAAGGAGGACACAGGACGTCTCATACCTGCTCATGCTGAGCCTTTCTACTGCCAGGAATGGAATGATCATGGCCAGACATCATGGCTCAAGCCTGTAATCCCAGGACTTTGGGAGAATGAGGCAGGGAAATTGCTTTAGCCCAGGAGTTCGAGACCAGCCTGGGCAACATAGGGAGATCCTGTCTCAAAAAAAAAAAAAAAAAAAAGCAAGAATAGAATGACAAGTTTCATCTCCTCAAGGAGATCCTAACAGCCCTGTGCCTCAAGATCAAAACAAATGCCCAAAATCTACAGGGAGGGGATAATCTCTTCTTCCCTGAAGCCTGAACCTTCCAGGTGGAGAGGTAGTCTATTTCAAGGACATCCCAGAGCTCTAAGCCTCCAAAGCCACAAGGGATCAAGATGGGATGAAGCCAGCCTTATAAGCTCTGGGCAGGACCAAGATGCAGCCAGAGCTTCAGTCCCGAGTGCCACATTTCGTTTGCCTGAGCTGTGTGTCTTAACAAGTCTGAATGTGTGGCTACCCCAGGAACCGCTTAGTGAAGAGAAACTAAAGATACAGGCTGGAGTGGAAGGGAGACCCAGAACTAAGCCACGTGGCCGGACTGAGAGGATCTTGAGTCCCTCCCTTGAGGTACATCAGGCTGCGGAGCTCCGTCTGCTAAGGTTGATATTTTTTATTGCAAATTTTACTGAGTTCCACCAGAGCTGATTCAGAAGGCTGAGGTTGCCTGTTCTCTTCCCTTCACCCAAAATCCACACCCACCCCATTCCTTACTCTGTCAGCCTTTAAGCATTTCCTGAGATCCCAGGATATTCAAGGGTCTTGAGCAGGCGTCCCCAAACTTTTTACACAGGGGGCCAGTTCACTGTCCCTCAGACCATTGGAGGGCCGCCACATACTGTGCTCCTCTCACTGACCACCAATGAAAGAGGTGCCCTTCCTGAAGTGCAGCGGGGGGCCAGGTAAATGGCCTCAGGGGGCTGCATGCGGCCCGCAGGGCAGGGCCATAGCTTGGGGAAGCCTGGTCTTGAGCAATGTTTTCCAGCACCCCGTTCATCAGGTTCGCAGAATCTAACTTGGTGGAAGTTAATGTAAATCAAGTACCTACCCTGTTTCCAGAAGTGTGCGAAGTACAGCATTGACACACATTGTCTTTCAATCCTCACAGAAACTGAGGCTCAGCGAGGTTAAGTAACTCTGCCAAGTTTTCGAACCCCTTCCAGTGCACCTTTTGCCCAGGAAATGTTTACTGAGGTTAATTCGCATTTCCAGGGCATCGCACTTCCCATCTCCTCCACCTACCAACACTTGTTTCACTCCTCAAGGCTCAGCCCTGTGCCTCCTGGTCCTGAAGCCTTCCCAGACCACCCCAAGACCACCCCTTCCCTCAATGGGTTCCTGCTGCAGAGTGGGCTCCGCCCATCTTCACTCGTTTTCATGGGAACAAGTGTCTCTAAACAAAATTTTAAGATCTTAAATGGCCACAGCTGTGTCTTACGCTGTTGTTTAATTACTTTGAACAACCAAAATTGTTTAAACACTTTTGAATAACTGCACTTGTTCAAATATTTTCAGATTATAGTAGTGGTTCAAATATTAACTGATGGCTTGTTATATAGCTTAACACAGCCTCTGCTCTCAGAAGTGACAATGTGATAGGGAAGCAAAACACCATGCAGAAAGGAAGAAAGACTTAGGCACATTGATAGACCCTGTTACACAATTAGAAATACTCTGTGTGAGTGAAAAGCAGGTATTGTCAGGTAACAATAACAGCACGCAAAACGGGGAGGCAGTGGGGGAAGGAAAGTCTGACTAGAGGGACTGAGGGATGAGCATCATAGAGGAAACCTGGAGGTACTCCGCGCTTGAGAACCTCAGAGTACACCTGGAAAGCTGTTGCCGAGGTCACAACAATTGAGAATTATTAATAGGTGTGCCTCTGAAGAAATCAAATGGCCATCTGGGAGTTGAGATAGGAGCACTGGACGATTAAGAGGGAATGCAGTCCTGGGCGATGGGAAGATAGCGGAAGAGAGAGATTGGGAAGGTAAACAAGAAACATTATTTGCTGGATTCCAGGAGCTCAGCCTAAAAATATGGCTGAGTGTGGTGGCTCACACCTGTAATCCCACCACTCTCGGAGGCCGAGGTGGACAGATGGATCCCCTGAGGTCAGAAGTTTGAGATTAGCCTGACCAACATGGTGAAACTCCTTCTCTACTAAAAACACAAAAATTAGCCGGGCGTGGTGGTAAGCACCTGTAGTCCCAGCTACTCAAGATGCTGAGGCAGGAGAATCTCTTGAACCCAGGGGGCAGAAGTTGCAGTGAGCCAAGATCACGCCATTGCATTCCAACCTCGGCAACCAGCGAGAGTCAGAATGAGACTCTGTCTCAAAAAAAATTTTTTTTAATAATAATAATGCTGAGTATGACTTTGTGAATGTGTATGCCTAAGGGACTGAGCTGCCATCCTATCAGAGAAAAATGAAAGCAATAATATTCATTATAGATCAGAGACTTGTGGACATTTAGATTTGAACAGAAGGAAATCCCTAAGAAAGATAGAAAAGAATAAGCATAACAGATACACAGGGCATCTGGGTGGAGAAACTGGAGCACAGGTCAAGAGGCTGACTGTGCTGGGCTGAATAAACATCAAGGCTGAATCATGTGGTAGTATTCTGCCACACCACCGGGAGCTTGACTTTCAAGAACGCATATTCTGACCTTTCCGGTAAATAGAAGGTCATTCTGTGGAGGTCATGGAGTGTTTCGAGAATTCTCCTACAGGCAGATCATCACAAGTCCATCTCTGGAAGGGAGGGAGGAGAGGCAGCAAGGGCAGAGGCAGGGTCCTGGAGGTTTCAGTAGCTGGCTAGTTCTTCTAATGTCATAGTCTTCAAACGAGGTTGGTAGCCCTGAGCGCAAGTGAAGATTCTTCAAAGGGTTCATAGGCAAAACCATTTCAAGGGCACCAGTTTTCAGAACCTCAGTGTCCATATCTATGCTTTCCTAAAACTGATGTGCTTGAGAATGCCTCTGTGATGAGAATGCTGGGCTCCTCTCTCATCTCCCCCTTCATGGATGCCTTCTCCCACTTTTGAAAAGAAATAAATGCTTTTTTTTTTTTTTTTTGCTTTATTTTGCTTTTTTTTTTTTTTTTTTTTTTGAGATGGAGTCTTGTTCTGTCACCCAGGCTGGAAAGCAGTGGCTTGATCTCAGCTCACTGCAGCCTTTACCTCCTGCGTTCAAGTGATTCTCCTGCCTCAGCCTCCTGAGTTACTGAGATTATAAGCACGTACCACCATGCCCAGCTAATTTTTGTATTTTTAGTAGATACAGGGTTTCACTATGTTGACCAGGCTTGTCTCCAGCTCCTGACCTCAAGTCACCCACCTGCCTTGGCCTCTCAAATTGTTGGATTACAGGCAGGAGCCACCACACCTGGCCAAGAAATACATGCTTCTAACCCACGCTGAATTTTTTTTTTTTTTTTTTGAGACAAAGTCTCACTCTGTCCCCAGGCTGGAGTGCAGTGGCACAATCTCAGCTCACTCCAACCTCCAACTCCCTGGTTCAAGCAATTCTCCTGCCTCAGCCTACAGAGTAGCTGGAATTATAGGCACATGCCACCAGCCCAGCTAATTTTTGTATTTTTAGTAGAGATGGAGTTTCACCATGTTAGCCAGGATGGTCTTGATCTCCTGACCTTGTGATCTGCCCGCCTCAGCCCCCCAAAGTGCTGGGATTACAGGCATGAGCTACCATGCCCAGCCCCCATGCTGAATCTCATGAGAAGGCATTCCACCGGCATATGCAAACTTCCAGAATACCACACCAAAATGTAATTTGATAACTAAGTATTGAAAAAGTAAACAGAGATACTGCTTAGTCCAGAGCCTAGTAGCTAGGCTTGTTCTCTCCTTTCAAATCAGAGGCTTCTGCTGAAGACATGTCCCGTCAGACCCTCAGTCAAGCCAAGAAGCATCCGAGTATGATATCCTGCTTCATATTTATTGGAGCTGGGAGTACTGGAGCAGCATATCAGGTCTTGTGTCTGGCATTTTTCAGTCCAGATGTTAGCTGGGCCAGATCCAGAACCCTGGAACAAACTGAGTCCCAGTGACCAATACAAATCCTACTCAGTGAATGTGGATTACAACAAACTGAAGAAAGAAGGCTCTAGTAGGGCAGTGCTGAGGAGAAAGATGGTTTGGGGGCCCCCACACAAAGTCTCTACCAGGGCACAGCCCAGTGGAGCTGGAGGAACAGAGCCACTGCCCTCCAGATTCCAGGATGAGCCACTAGCAGCTTGCAACCCCAGCATGAAAAAGCCACTCTAACCCATGAGAACAGCCATGTGGGCCACACTCGGCAGCTTCAAAAGGCCTTGGGAGCCCACCTCTTTCACCAGTGTGTCCAGGATGCAGGACAGGGAGTCAAGGATTATTGTGGGGCTTTAAGATTACGTCTGCCTTGCTGGGTTTTGGACTTGTGTGAGACCTGTTGCCCCTTTCTTTTGACCAATTTCTCCCTTTTCGAATGAAGTGTTTACTCAGTGCCTATAGCACGAATGTATCTTGGAAGTAAGTAACTTTTTTTTTTTATTTTACAGGCTCATAGGTGGGAGGAACTTGCCTTGAATCTCAGATGAGACTTTGGACTTTGGACTTTTCAGCTAATGCGGGTATAAGTTAAGATTTTGGAGGACTGTTGGGAAGGCATGATTGTGTTTTACAATGGGAGAAGAACATGAGATTTGAGGGTTTATAAAAGACTCTCTATTTGAGGGTCTAAACTATAAGAATGCTATAGTTTAGATGTTTGTCCCCTCCAAATCTCCCCAATGTTGGAGGTGGGGCCTGGTGGGGTATTTGGGTCATGGGGGAAGATCCCTCGTGAATGTCTTAGTACCCTCTCCGTGGTAAGGAGTGAGTTCTTGCTCTGTTAGTTCATGCAAGAGCTGGTTGTTTAAAAGAGACTGGCATCTCCTGCCCTCTCTTTTGCTCCCTTTCTCACCATGTGACACGGCTGCCTCCCCTTCACCTTCCACCATGAGTAAAACTCTCCTGAGTTCCTGACCAGAATAGATGCTGGTACTATGCTTGCACAACCTGCAGAATCAGGAGCTGAATAAATTTTTCTTTATAAATTACCCAGTTTCAGGTATTCCTTAATAGCAATAGTAAACAGACTAAAATTGTGTTCTATCTCATTATACCTTACACAGAAGTGGACATGCTGAAGTAATACTGTTTGAGTGATTGTCAATTGTCACCTCTGCAGATGACACCTGGAGAACTAGCCCTTGCCAGTGGCAACCACACCTCCGTCACCAAGTTCATCTTGCAGGGATTCTCCAATTATCCAGACCTCCAGGAGCTTCTCTTCGGAGCCATCCTGCTCATCTATGCCATAACAGTGGTGGGCAACTTGGGAATGATGGCACTCATCTTCACAGACTCCAATCTCCAAAGCCCAATGTATTTCTTCCTCAGTGTCCTCTCTTTTCTTGATATTTGTTACTCTTCTGTGGTCACACCCAAGCTCTTGGTCAACTTCCTGGTCTCTGACAAGTCCATCTCTTTTAAGGGCTGTGTGGTCCAGCTTGCCTTCTTTGTAGTGCATGTCACAGCTGAGAGCTTCCTGCTGGCCTCCATGGCCTATGACCGCTTCATGGCCATCTGCCAACCCCTCCATTATGGTTCTATCATGACCAGGGGGACCTGTCTCCAGCTGGTAGCTGCTTCCTATGCATTTGGTGGAGCCAACTCCGCTATCCAGACTGGAAATGTCTTTTCTCTCCCTTTCTGTGGGCCCAACCAGCTAACACACTACTACTGTGACATACCACCCCTTCTCCACCTGGCTTGTGCCAACACAGACACAGCAAGAGTGGTCCTCTATGTCTTTTCTGCTCTAGTCACCCTTCTGCCTGCTGCAGTCATTCTCACCTCCTACTGCTTGGTCTTGGTGGCCATTGGGAGGATGCGCTCAGTAGCGGGAAGAGAGAAGGCCCTCTCCACTTGTGCCTCCCACTTTCTGGCCATTGCTATTTTCTATGGCACCGTGGTTTTCACCTATGTCCAGCCCCATGGATCTACCAGCAATACCAATGGCCAAGTAGTGTCTGTCTTCTACACCATCGTAATCCCCATGCTCAATCCCTTCATCTATAGCCTCCGCAACAAGGAGGTGAAGGGCGCCCTGCAGAGGAAGCTTCAGGTCAACATCTTTCCTGGCTGAGCCCTGCAAGGTGATTTGTTGGAATGAGAAAGGTGTAGCATCTTCCAAATCACACTATGAATTAACCTAACCAAGAGCAGCCCTGCTCTTGGTTAGGTTAATTCTCTTGGAGAAGATAGAAAAAGTAAAGGAGAAACAGCAAATATGTCTTCTATAGAGTATTGCAGTTTATAAAGCATCTTCTTACCCATTATCATATTAAATTCTTACCACCATATCGTGAGGTAGCCTTTATTACAATGATCCCATTTTACAAATGAAAGATTCATGCATGGCTCAGAAAAAAATAAATGAATGACCTAAATTCATGCCATTAGTGAGAGGGTGAGTATCTAAAATTGGGGATTCCACATCACGACCAGAGATAGTTCAATTACACCACAGCCACAGGTTGAGTCTTTATTGGTGGCTTATTGTAACTTCCAGGAAACATCAGACAAGGTGCAACACCATCATCTCTGTTTTGCCCCTGATTTAGTGAACTGGGAGTGGGCAACAAGTGACTTGATTTTTTTTTCCTGTTCTAAAAAGAGAGATAACCAGGATAGAGATGTCTTTATTTCTTATGGCAACCACATTTTGCTGAACTGTTCCATTATAACCTCAGGATCCAGAGAGATCCTTCCTTGTACGTCCAGATCTTAGCCAGATGTGTGTACGTGTGTCTCCTAGTTCTCAAGGGTTTGGTAGTGGGGAAACGTGTATGATGATTAGAAAGTTACATCATTACATTAGATACCGTGCTTTGGGAAACTGATTTTTTAAATGTATATTTGACCTGACTATCTTTAAGTGTACATGTCATATGGTGAGTATATGTGTTTTATAGAATCACACGAATGATGAAGCTGAACTTAAAGACCTAATTCGGGGTTGAGCACTGGATTAGAAAGCATACTCTTAAACCAATGGAATGTCCTAATCTGAATGGAGTTGGTTTCAGCCTGAGATTTTTGGATTATTAAAAAGCTTTTTATTCAGATATACCTTATGACAATTATTGTAAATACAGAAAATCTTACTATATGAATAGGTCTACCATAGCATCATACGTGAAAGCGAAAAATTGGAAACCATCTAAAAGCTCAAAAGAGAAAAAGAATTAAATAACTTATTCCCTAGATTAATTATGACACCAACCATTACAAATTATGCTTGTGAAAACTATGTAACAACAGAAAATAGCAGGCCAGAACATCTGGAGTGTAATTGCAATCATCTCACAGAAACGAGAAGCCTAAAAACACACAAAAATGTAAATTATAGTTTTAGAGGAGGAAAAAGGTTTTACTATTTTTCTCAAAAGTTTTCCAAAACTTTCTTAATGAGTTTGTTTTTTTTTTTGGGGGGGGGGGACGGGGGGGGAAGCCGTGGCAGTTTCACTCTTTTTGCCCAGGCTGGAATGCAAGGGCACAATCTCAGCTCACTGCAACTTTTTCCTCCTGGGTTCAAGTGATTCTCCTGCCTCAGCCTCCCTAGTAGCTAGGATTATAGGTGCATGCCACCAGACCTGGCTAATTTTGTATTTTTAGTAGAGACAGTGTTTCACCATGTTGGCCAGGCTGGTCTTGAACTCCTGACCTCAGGTGATTATGCCTGCCTCAGCCTCCCAAAGTGCTGGGATTACAGGAGTGAGCCACCGCACCCAACCTAATGAGCATGTTTAATTTTGATACTTTATTCTTGTTACTAGTGATGAATCCATACAGCAAATTCAATCCTTGCCTCGCTGGAGGAAAGAATGCAGCTGAGGGGCAGAAGTAGGTTTAAGGAAGAGGGAGAGACTGAGACAAGCTTTAGAGCAGGAGTGAAAGTTTATGAAAAACTTTTAGAGCAGGAATGAAAGGAAGTAAACTTCAAAGAGGGCCAAGTGAAAAACTTGAGGGATCCAGGTGCCTTAATCAACTCTTGACTTGGGGTTTTATACATTGCTTTGGTTCTGGGTCTTCTTTTCTCCTCCCTTGATTCTTACCATGGGGTGGGTTGTGCATATGCGCAGTGGCCTGCCAGCGCTTGGGAGAGGCCACATGCACAGTGTGTTTACTAAAGTTGTAGGCACACTAATTTGAGGCATTTTTCCCTTACCCATTGAGGTTTCCTGGTAGACTAGACACCAGTTAAACTTTACCATTTTGCCTTTTACCGTGCATGCTTGAGCACACTCACCCAACTCCTGAGATCTTATTGAGAAGCCGCTGATCACCAGCTTCAGGTGGTGTTTGTCTGTGTGTTTGGTTTTTGAGATGGAGTCTCACTCTTTCACCAGCCTGGAGTGCAGTGGCATGATCTTGGCTCACCGCAACCTCCACCTCCTCGGTGCAAGCGATTCTCTTGCCTCAGCCTCCTGAGTATCTGGGATTACAAGTGCATGCCCCCACATCCAGCTAATTTTTGTATTTTTAGTAGAGTTGGTCTTTCACCATGTTGGTTAGGCTGGTCTCAGGCTCCTGACCTCAAGTGATCCATCCACCTCAGCCTCCCAAAATGTTGGGACTACAGGCGTGAACCACTGCACCTGGCCCTGGTTTTTACTGTCTATTGGAAGACTGTCTCTCCCTGGCACTGACTGTGACCAGTTATTACTTTAGAGAGACAGTTTAACAACCACCTGACCATCACTTTATGGTTGCCTGACATTCCTGGAGGGGGGAAACCTGTCCTGCCCTGAATGTGTCTCCCTAACTACGTACTCTAACATTCTAAAAATGAACAATTTAAAAATCCTTTCCAGGAAGCTGAGTGTGAAAATTTCTCACTTTTGTCTTCTTTCCTTCAGCAAATCTTTCTAAATTCCTCCTATGCTCCACCTACTTTTAACTTATAAACTAAATGTGTAGTACATTCAGTTGAAGTCAGGACTAGAACCTTATGGTAAAGAGATTTAGTAAAAATTAATTCATTCATCTGGGAAAATATTTACATGGCAATTAGATATAACACTATGTGGTAGGCCCTAGCTGGATAGTCAGAAATCTATTAGGCAGTTTGCTTATGCCATAGTTACAAACAAACCCCAAATGTCAGTGACTTCATACCACACAGAGTTTCACCTATGCTAAATTTGAGACACATCAGGTGACACTCGGGGAAATGTATTCATCCAGTGGCTCCATATCTGAGCCCCTCTCACCTTGCAATCCTGCCATCTCACCCTTTGCCCCCCAAGATCTTAATGGTGGGGGAAATGGTCAAGGCCATACAGCATTTTTAAGCACATGGCCTGAGGTTGGCTCACATCACTTTGACTCATGCACCACTGGCCTGAAACCAGTCTTAAGGCTATGATGTATGGCAAAGGAGGCTGGGAAAAGTAGTCCTTTTTTCACTCAGAGAGAGGAAAATGAAATGAGATTTGGTAAACAAATAGATTAATGTCTCACTGGCCAGCTGGACATTTGATTAGATCATCATCTGTAAGAAGTACTAAAACATCACTGGCTAAGTTTAACCCCATAATCTATCACCCAAGAATTGGTACACACACAAACACATACTCTCATAAAGGAAGAAGTTACTACAAAACAAAAATGCACTGGAAAACATGAAAATTATAAAAATACAAAAGTCGAATTTGCATATTATGTGGCTCAATTCTACAATTTTAACTAATAGACTATCAGTTGCTATCTGCCTCAACTGTATCAATATTAAGTAAATACTTATAGACTTTCAATCTGAGAGTGATCAATTATTATCCTGCCCCATCCACTGTTATATATTCTATGTCTAAAACAATGCCTAGCACGTGGCAGGCACTCAATAAACATCTGTTCAGTAAATGAGTGAATGGGTATCCACATGCTTGTTTTCCTTGGACTAGCAGCACTGTCATCACCTGGGAACTTTCAAATGGAGAATCTGGAGCCCCACTCCCGACCTGCTAAATAAAAATTTGCATTTTGGTCGGGTCCAGTGTCTCATGCCTATTATCCCAGCACTTTGGGATGCCAAGGTGGGCAGATCATGAGAGTTCAAGGGTTCGAGACCAGCCTGTCCAACATGATGAAAGCCTGTCTCTACTAAAAATGCAAAAAAAGAACAAATTATCCAGGCATGCTGGCAGGCGCCTGTAATCTCAGCTACTCGGAGTCTGAGGAAGGAGAATCGCTTAACCATGGGAAGCAGAGGTTGCAGTGAGCCAAGATTTCACCACTGCACTCCAACATGGGTGACAGAGTGAGACTCTGTCTCAAAAAAAAAAAAGAACCTGCATTTTAACATGATCCCCATATGATTGATTCAGATTCACATGCACATGAAAGTTTGAGAAGCTCTGAACTATATGATTCAATCCAGCCCCAAATTCAAGCGTGAACAAAGTACACATTCTCCTCCCAGAGCTCACAGTTTAGGCAAGGAGCGTGTTCTTAGCAGAAGGAAAAGCATAGCAAAGAACAAGAAGTGAGAAAATAGCAATGCGTCCTCTTCCCTGATCCTCTTTCACCATTGCACGTGATCTACATTAAAATGAGCATTTGGAGGATAATCAGCATTAACAGAGTCATCATGTTACCTAATGTGGGAAGTGGGATGATAGAAAGGAATAGGTCACTATGCAGATAGTGACGTATCCCCAGCAAAACTGGCCAAAGTGATATCTAAAAGTAAACTGAGTAATTTTGATAGTGGCCAAGGAGTTAAGCAGTTCATATGAGTTCTCACGGCTAGTAAAGATGTGAGGACCCGGCTGGCTAATAAATTTGAAAAATCTCATTTTTTGAAAATAATTGAAAATCTCAAGATACACTTTCTTGTTTGTTGGTAAGCAATGTGGCTTGTTTTTGTTTGATTTTTTTACAAATAACAATTGTACATATTAATGGGGGCACGTGGTGATGTTTTGATACACATAATGTATAGTGATCAAATTAGGGTAATTAGCTTATCCATCACCTCCTTTATCATTTCTTTGTGTTGAGAATGTTCAATATCCTCCTTCTAACTATTTGAAACTATATATTATTGTTAACTACAGTCATCCTACAGTGGTAAAGAACACTAGTATATATTTCTCCTATCTAGCCTTTAATGAATCTCTCCCTATTCCTCCCTTCCCCTACCTGTCCCAGCCTCTAGTATCTTCTGTTTACTTTTTACTCCTATGAGGTCTACTTTTTTTAGCTTCCACATATGAGTGAGAACATATGGTGTGTAATTATCTGTGCCTGGCTTATTTCACTTAACATAAAGTCCTCTAGTTCCAACCATGTTCCCAGGAATAACAGGATATCATTCTTTTTTATGGCTGAATAGTATTCCATTGTGTACATATACTAATTTTCTTTATCTATTCACCTGTTCTAGAATACCCAGGTTGATTCCATGCCAAGATGCACTTTCTTTTTTTTTTTTTTTTTTTTTTTTTTGAGGCGGAGTTTTCGCTCTTGTTACCCAGGCTGGAGTGCAATGGCGCGATCTCGGCTCACTGCAACCTCCGCCTCCTGGGTTCAGGCAATTCTCCTGCCTCAGCCTCCCGAGTAGCTGGGATTACAGGCACGTGCCACCATGCCCAGCTAATTTTTTTGTATTTTTAGTAGAGACGGGGTTTCACCATGTTGACCAGGATGGTCTCGATCTCTCAACCTCGTGATCCACCCGCCTCGGCCTCCCAAAGTGCTGGGATTACAGGCTTGAGCCACCGCGCCCGGCAACCAAGATGCACTTTCATACCCACCTAATCTTCAAAAACATCTGACCATCCCAGTGTTAGTGGATGTGGAATAGGGGGGTGAGTGTGAATCAGAACGACCACTTTCAACAACAATTTAGCATCAAAATTAAAGCTGAAGACATATATACACTATGATCTGCAGTTCTATTAGTAGGCGTAATCTGAGGAAATTCTGGCACATTTGCACTGTAAAACATGTACCAGAAATTTGTCCCAGCAAAAAGGTGAAAGCAACACAAATGTTCATCAACAATAGAAATTCGTGCATACAATAGGGCCTATTCATGGCCAGGTACTGTGGCTTATACCCCAGTACTTTGGGAGGCTGAGGCAGGTCGATCACCTAAGGTCAGAAGTTTGAGACCAGCCTGGTCAACCTAGCAAAACCCCATCTCTACTAAAAATACAAGAATTAGCTGGGTGTGGTGGCAGGCGCCTGTAAACTCAGCTACTAGGCGGGTGCTGAGACAGAAGAATTGCTCGAACCCAGGAGGCAGAAGTTGCAGTGAGCCAAGATCCCACCACTACACTCTAGCCTGGGCAACAGCACGAAACTCCATCTCAAAAAAAAAAAAAAAAAAAAAAAAAATAGGGCCCAGTCATACAACAGAAACTAAAGATTGGCAAAAACTAATAAACTACAGGTTTCTGCATCAACATGAATGTGGCTCTAAAACACAAGGTTGAATAAAATAAACAAGTCACAGAGAATGCACATGTGTTAGTTCATTTATATAAAATTTTAAAATAGGCAAAACTAAACAGTTATGTTTAAAACTGTATTTACAGATAAACTATTTAAAATAAAACAAGGAATAATTGACACAAAATTTAGGCTAGTGTCTACCTCTTATGGAGAGAAAAGGGGCAGAATTAGGCGATGCACACAGGAGCCGGAGCAGATCATGCTACTCCACACGTGATCCACAGCCCACTGGTTCTGTGTCACCTGGGGGCCTGTTAGAAATACAGAATCCCAGGCTCTTTCACACACCTACTGAATCAGAATCCACACTTTAAAATGATCCCCAGATGACTCATAAGGTATTAAAGATATTTGTGGCCGGACACGGTGGCTCACGTGGCTCACACCTCTAATCCCAGCACTTGGGGAGGCCGAGGCAGGTGAATTACTTGAGGTCAGGAGTTCAAGACCAGGCTGGCCAACACGGTGAAACCCCATCTCTACTAAAAATACAAAGAATTAGGCAGACATGGTAGCATGCACCTGTAATCTCAGTTACTTGGAAGGCCGAGGCAGGAGGATCGCTTGATTCTGCACTCCAGTCTGGGCAACAGAGCGAGACTCCATCTCAAAAAAAAAAAAAAAAAAAGACATTTGTAAACTTATATTTCTAAGGTGGATGGTACAAAAACGGGTGTTTATTTTAGCAATATTCTTTAAATGCTACAGGTTTTAATACACTTTTACATGTATCATATATTTTATAAATTAATAATATTTTGGGACCAGGCACGGTGGCTGTAATCCCAACATTTTGGAAGTCCAAGGCAAATAGACTGCTTGAGCCCAGGAGTTCAAGACCAGCCTGGTCAACATGGTGAAACCCCATCTCTATTATAAAATGTTTAAAAAAGAAAAGAAAAAAATATTTTTGAAATATATGGTTTTAATTATGTTTTATTTTAAAGTATATGTAAAGACAGAAACAAAAATGAAGACCACAAAGATGACAAAGAACTGAAACCAACCCAGATATTTAGACTAAAAATCCAGGGCTATTTTCACCGTAATGATATAATAAGGCCCACTATCTTTTTTTTCTTTCTTTTTTACATCTGCTGGTCTGCATCAGTAAACAGAGCTTCAGTTAGTTTTGTGAAATGCAACATTTAACCCCTTATTTTCTGGGAAAAAGAAATTTCAATGACTTGGAGTTAAGAATATGGATACTGACTCACAGATGCTCATTCTCAGACTGCAAAGGGACTGAGAATGCGGTGGGGGGTGGGGAGATTGGGAAGGGATAATATTGGGAGAAATACCTAATGTAGGTGACAGGGGGTTGGAGGCAGCAAACCACCATGGCGTGTGTATACCTATGTAACAATCCTGCAACATCTACACATGTACCCCAGAAATTAAAGTATAAAAAAAAAAAAATTTTAAAAAAAAAAGTCCCTCAACCTCCTTCTGGCTGACAAGCATACAGTACCATGTGGCAAAGGCACAGCAAAGGTGGGCTTGAGACCCAGGCTCCATCTTTCTTCTCAATAGCAAAGGAATAAGGCCCACTATCTGAGTCTTTGCGCCAAGACAGTAAATGAACTGACTCCAGTGAATTTATCCATTTCTTTTTTTTTTTTTTTTGAGACAGAGTTTCACTCTTGTCACCCAGGCTGGAGTGTAATGGTGCAGTCTTGGCTGCCTGCAACTTCTGCCTCCTGGGTTCAAGCAATTCTCCTGTCTCAGCCTCCAGAGTAGCTAGGATTACAGGTGCCTGCCACCATGCCCGGCTAATTTTCACATTTTTTTGGTAGAGACGGGGTTTCACCATGTTGGCCAGGCTGGTTTTGAACCCTGACCTCAGCTGATCCACCCACCTTGACCTCCCAAAGTCCTGGGATTATAGGTGTGAGCCACCACACCTGGCTGAATTTATCTGTTTCTAATGGTCATGCTGCAACTGAATGGACAAAAAGCCCATGATAAAAATCAATAAACTACTAGAGGCTTCAGTGGTTTGATAATTTTCAATTCTATATTCTGGAATGGGGGATGGGTAAGAAAGCTGTTTACCTGTTCAGACAGACCCCGCCTTTAATAATGCATTATGCTTTCCTGGAAAATGTTCTGGAAAGCGGAATGCCTGAGATTTGAACTTTATACTTAAATGTTTTATTTGGTGGGGTAAGGAGAAGGAAGGGAGGAAAGGAAGGAATTCAATCCAGAGAGCTAGAAAAAAAATTATGAAGCCTCAAACCTGATATAAATGCTTAACTTGATTTTACATCTGAATGTTATACACTGTGTGCAAATATTTAAACTATTAAAAACAGATTACATTTTAAATATTGGCAATCAAATTTAATATTTTGGTGTAACCTTGCAACTCAAAATCCTTGTTCATTGAGTTTACTCGAAATGATAGTTGGCATATTCCTTCTCTCAGGGTTCATAAAGTACCAAGGAATAAGAGGCTGGGACAGAGAGAGATACCTGCATATTGGCATTTACTGTAACATCTTTATTCCCATTTGGTTTCCAATTGCCAAATCATGAAGATCATGTTTATGACTCCATGTCCCAAAAGGAAAGCCTCTCCAGGCTCTCAGCTTCTCCTTTTCCCTCTCAGGGGCCAGTGGACACATTCATCCATTCTCCCGTGCCACTCTGGGTCCATGGGAATATTGTCTCAGTCTCTCTCTCTGCCTAGCCCTGCCAAACAAACATTTCTCTCAATGTCTACACTTCAAAAGGTGCAGAAGCTCTAATAGGTTGGGCCACTGGATTCCTCCCTCAAAATTCACCAGACTCAAAGCTCACTTCTCCTCTGACTGTCTTCACTTTACAAGTCTAAGAAATTTTTTTCTAGTCTTTAAGAGAAAAGTAGGCACTGAAAAAACTGGCTCTGACTGATCCCATCTTCTTATATGTCTGTGGCTAAGGCCTGAGTTTATTCTCCGGGTTATTTTCTGAATTCATTCTCAGGATGGTTCTAGCGTTTGAAGTTTAAAAGCTTTTTAATCACAAAGGTTTAATCTCTGCCTTGAGTTTCCAAAACATGTTTTAAACCCCAAAAGCCAAGGATTTACTTCTTTGGTATCTGCACTACACTGCAACAACCCTATCCTGAGGCATGGCTGCCAAGAGGTCAAGTTTGAACCTGGGAAGGACCCCAGGTTAAAAAATATTTATTATCTGAAAAAAAAACCTGATATATCAAAATAATATTCTGCTACACATTATTGTAAAGATCCATACATTGGTTCCATCACTGAACCTTATTTTTAGCCACAAGCTTTGCCAATGTATTTATAACATTTTGTACGTGTGTTTTAAGTTTGATTGTTTTCTTTTAAAATTGAACACAGTTGTCAGATCTGCTTAAATTCGGTAAGCATCAAAATTTACTGTTTTGGGCATACTAAATGATAGCTTCCTTTGATGCAATTGAAAAATCACTAATGTCAGCACTTTGTTTTTCCATTTTCTGCTACACTTTTATAAATAAGGGCAGAGGCAGGAGAATTGCCTGAACCCAGGAGGTGGAGGTTGCGGTGAGCCGAGATCGCGCCATTGCACTCCAGCCTGGGTAACAAGAGCGAAACTCCGTCTCAAAAAATAAATAAATAAATAAGGGCAAATATGCAACAAAATGTTCAAGTTGCTGCACAGACATTGCTATATTTAGATGGCAATGCTGCTAAAATGAAACTATTGGCTGGCAGACAGCAGTAACATAATGTAACTTGAAATAGTTATTTGTCTACTAAAATAAGAAAGTCAAAATTTGGTACAGAAAAGAAGTTTAGAAGTGTTTATGTATGATATATGGAAATGGCCATCATATAAAAACTAATGAATACCTGCATTTTGATTGATTAATTTTTGTTCATCTTCACTTGTCTCCATATCTCATAATTATAAACAATTATAAAAACATTTATTTATAACAGCTTATTTAGATACAATTCACATACCATAAAATTCACTCATGTAAAGTATATAATTGAGAATCCGAGGCCAGTGGATCACCTGAGGTCAGGAGTTTGAGACCAGCCTGGCCAACATGGTGAAACCCCATCTCTACTTAAAATACAAAAATTAGCTGGACATGGTGGCGGGTACCTGTAATCCCAGCTACTCAGGACACTGAGGCATGACAATCGCTTGAACCCTGGAGGCAGAGGTTACAGTGAGCTGAGATTGCACCACTGCACTCCAGCCTGGGCACAAGAGCAAAACTCTGTCTCAAAAAATATATGAAAATAAAAATAAAGTATACGGTTTAATAATGTTTAGTGTATTTACAGAGCTGTACAACCATCACCACAATCCATTAGAAAATTTTCTTTTTTCTTTAATTTATTATACTTTAAGTTCTAGGGTACATGTGCAGATCATGCAGGTTTATAACATAAGTACACATGTGCCATGGTAACGGTTTGCTGCATCCTTCACCCGTCATCTACATTAGGTATTTCTCCTAATGTTATCCCTCCCCAATCCCCGCACCCTCTGCTATTCCTCCCCTAGCCCCCATCCCCCAGGCCCCGGTGTGTGATGTTCCCCTCCCTGTGTCCATGTGTTCCCATTGTTCAACACCCACTTATGAGTGAGAATATTCAGTGTTTGGTTTTCTGTTCTTGTGTCAGTTTGCAGAGAATGATGTTTTCCAGATTCATCCATGTCCCTGCAAAGTACAGGAACTCACCGTTTTTTATGGCTGCATAGTAACCCATGGTGTATATGTGCCACATTTTCTTTATCCAGTCTATCATTGATGGTCATTTGAGTTGGTTCCAAGTCTTTGCTATTGGGAACAGTGCTGCAATAAACATAAGTGTGCGTGTGTCTTTATAATAGAATGATTTATAATACTTTGGGTATATACCTAGCAATGGGATTGCTGGGTCAAATGGTATTTCTATTTCTAGATCCTTGAGGAATAGCCACACTGACTTCCACAATGGCTGAATTAATTTACACTCCCACCAATGGTGTAAAAGCATTTCTATTTCTCCACATTCTCTCCAGCATCTGTTGTCTCCTGACTTTTTAATGATCACCATTCTAACTGGCATGAGGTGGTATCTCAATGTGGTTTTGATTTGCATTTCTCTAATGACCAATGATGAGCTTTTTTCATATGTTTGTTGGCTGCATAAATGTGTTCTTTTGAAAAGTGTCTGTTCATATCCTTTGCCCACTTTTTGATGGGGGTGTTTGCTTTTTCTTGTAAATTTGTTTAAGTTCTCCATAGGTTCTGGATATTAGCCCTTTGATGGGTAGATTGTAAAAATTGTTTTTCATTCTGTTGGTTGCTGGTTCATGCTATTGATAGTTTTTTGTTTGTTTGTTTGTTTTTTGCTGTGCAGAAGCTCTTAATTAGATCTCACTTGTCTATTTTTGCTTTTGTTGCCATTGCTTTTGGAGTTTTAGTCATGAAGTCCTTGCCCATGCCATGTCCTGAATGGTATTGCCTAGGTTTTCTTCTAGAGTTCTCATGCTGTTAGGCCTCATGTTTAAATCTTTAATCCATCTAGAATTAATTTTTGCATAAGGTGTAAGGAAGGGATCCAGTTTCAGCTTTCCGAATATGGCTAGTCAGTTTTCTCAACACTATTTATTAAATAGGGAATCCTTTCCCCATTGCTTGGTTTTGTCAGGTTTGTCAAAGATCAGATGGCTATTGTTGGGTGGCGTTCCTTCTGAGGCCTCTGTTCTGTTCCGTTCTTCTATATCTCTGTTTTGGTACAAGTACCATGCTGTTTTGATTATAGTAGCCTTGGAATATAGTTCGAAGTCATGTAGCATGATGCCTCCAGCTTTGGGTTGTTATTGTTGTTTTTGTTTTTGTTTTTTGCTTAGGATTGTTTTGGCTATGTGGGCTCTTTAAACTATCAATAAACTAGGTATTGATGGATCATATCTCAAAATAATAAGAGCTATTTACAACAAAAAGACAGCCAATATCATACTGAATGGGCAAAAATTGGAAGCATTCCCTTTGAAAACTGGCACAAGACAAGGATGCCCTCTCTCACCACTTCTATTCAACATAGTATTGGAAGTTCTGGCTAGGGCCATCAGGCAAGAAAAAGAAATAAAGGATATTCAAATAGGAAGAGAGGACGTCAAATTGCCCCTGTTTGCAGATGACATGATTGCATATTTTAAAAACCCCATTGTCTCAACCCAAAATCTCCTTAAGCTGATAAGCAACTTCAGCAAAGTCTCAGGATACAAAATAAATGTGAAAAAATTGCAGGCATTTCTATACACCAATAATAGACAGAGAGCCAAATCATGAGTGAATTCCCATTGACAATTGCTACAAAGAGAATAGAATACCTAGGAATACAACTAACAAGGGATGTGAAGGACCTCTTCAAGTAGAACTACAAACCACTGCTCCAGGAAATTAGAGAGGACACAAACCAATAGAAAAACATTTCATGCTCATGGTTAGGAAGAATCAATATAGTGAAAATGGCTATACTGCCCAAAGTAATTTACAGATTCAATGCTATCCCCATCAAGCTACCAATGACTTTCTTCACAGAAAAAAACACCTTAAGCTTTATAGGGAATCAAAAAATAAAATTTTCATTACCCCAAAAAGAAACCCTGTGCTCTTTAGCCACCATCTGCCACCAATCCCTCTATACCCCGCAGTTCTTCACAATCACTAGTCTACTTCCTACCATAATAATTTGCCTATTTTGACATTTTACATAAATGGAATCACAAAATATGTGTTAGAGATGGGTTTCTTTCATTTAACAAAATGTTTTAAAGTTTATCTACGAAGTATCTCATATCAGTACTTCATTCCTTCTTATGGTTGAATAATAATCCATTGTATGGATATATGAATATACTACATTGTATTCATTTATTTATCAGTTAATAGATATTTAAATTGTTTCTACCTTTCAACTATTGTGAACAATACTGCTATTAACATTTGTGTACAAATTTTTGCATGAACATGTATTTTCAGTTCTGTTGGTTATATATCTAGGGAAGGCATTGCTGGGCCATAGGGAAACTATGTTTAATCTTTTGAGAAATTGTCAGACTGTCTTCCAAAGCGGCTGCATCATTTTATATTTCCATCAACAGGGTATGAGGATTTCAATTTCCCCACATCCTCACCAACATTTGTTATTACCGGTCTTTTATTATTATAGCCATCCTAACTGATACAAAGTGGTAGGTCATTGTGGTTTTTACTTGCAAATTCCTGATAATTAAAATCTTGAGTACCTTTTCATGTGCTTATTGGCCATTTCTATAACTTCTTTGGAAATAACTGTCTATTCAGATCCTGTGCTCATTATTAGTTAGATTATTCATCTTTTTTTAATTGACTTGTAAGAGTTCTTATACAATCTAGATAAAAATCCTCTAACAAATACATGATTTTCAAATATTTCTCCCATTGAATATATTTTTTTATTCTTTTGTTAATGTTCTTTGATTTTTATCTACAAAAATCATAGCAATTTATCTATTGCTATGGACTGAATTGTGCCCCCCACCTTGAAAATTCATCTGTTGAAGCCCTAATCCCCAGTGTAATGGTATTTGAAGATGGGGCCTTTGGGAGATTATTAGATTTAGAATTGGTAATGATGGTTGTGCCCTAAGGATGGGATTAGTGCCTTTATAAGAAGAGACACCAGAAAACTTGCGTTCTCTCTCTCTCTTCACTATGGAGGACACAGTGAGAACGTCTGAAAGTTAGGAAGAAAGCCTTCATGTGAACGCAACCATGCTGGCACCTGATCTCAGATTTCTAGCCTCCAGAACTAGAAGCCAATAAATTTCTGTTATTTAAGCCATCAGACAATGATACTTTGTCGTAGCAGCTCACGCTAAGATATCTGTTTTTTCTTTTGTTTCTAATGCTTTGGATGTCATACCCAAAAATCTGTTGCCAAATCTAAGGTCATAAAGATTTACCCTCCTGTATTTTTTTCTAACAGATGTATGGTTTTAGGTCTTAAATTTAGGTCTTTGATCCATTTTGAGTGAATGTTTATATACAGTGTGAGGCAGGAATCAAATTTCATTATTTTGCATTTGGATATCCATTTGTCTCCACACCATTTGTGGAAGTCTGTTCTCTCTTCACATCAAAAATCAACTGGGGCCAGGTGCAGTGGCTCACACCTGTAATCCCAGCACTTTGGGAGGCTGAGGCAGGTGGATCACTTGAGGTCAAGAATTTGAGAACAGCCTGGCCAACATGGTGAAGTCCTGCCTCTATTAAAAATACAAAAATTAGCCAGGTGTGGTGGCACACACCTGTAATTCCGACTACTTGGAAGGCTGAGGCAGGAGAATCACTTGAACTTGGGAGGTGGAGATTGCAGTGAGCTGTCACGCCACTGCACTCAAGCCTGGGAGACAGAGTAAGACTCCATCTCTAAATAAATAAATAAATAGATGGCTATAAATATATGGGTTTATTGTATTCCGTTGAGCTATATGTCTATTCTTATGCCATTTCCACACTGTCTTAATTACTGTAGATTTGTACTAATTTAGAAACATGGTAATCAAAATTCAAAATAAAATAAAATTTGGAAGCATGAATCCTCCAACTTTGTTTTTCTTTTTCAAGAATGTTGCAGCTATTCTAGATCCTTTGAATTCCCATAGGATTTTAGGATCAGCTTCTCCATTTTTGCTAAGAGTCCATGTTGAATTTTGACAGGGACTGTGTTGAATTTGAAGATCGATTTGGGGAGTATTGCCATCTTAAAAATATTAAGCCAGGTGCGGTGGCTCATGCCTGTAATCCAAGCACTTTGGGAGGCAGAGGTGGGCGGAATACCTGAGGTCAGGAATTCAAAACCAGCCTGGCCAACATGGTGACACCCCGTCTCTACTAAAAAAAAAAAAAAAAAAAAAAAAAAATAGCCAGGTGTGGTGGCAGGCACCTGTAATTCCAGCTACTCTGGAGGCTGAGACAGGAGAATCGCTTGAACCCAGGAGGCAGAGGTTGCAGAGAGCCAAGATCATGCCATCGCACTCCAGCCTGAGTGGATTGCCTAAGCTTAGGAGTTTGAGACCAGCCTGGGCAACACAGTGAAACCCCTTCTCTACTAAAATACAAAAAATTAGCTGGGCATGGCAGCATGGTGACATGTGCCTGTAATCCCAGCTACTCAGTAGAGTGAGGCGGTAGAATTACTTGAACCTGGGAAGTGGAGGTTGCAGTGAGCCAAGATCGTGCCACCACACTGTAGCCTGGATGACAGAGCACGACTATCTCCAAAAAAAAAAAAAAAATTAAACCTTTCTACTCATGAACATGAGATGACTTTAATTTATTTAGATTGTCTTTTATTTATTTCAACAATGCTCTGTAGTTCTTAGAAATTAAACTCTGCTTTACTTTTGTTAAATTTGTTCTTAAGTGTTTTTGCTGCTATCATAAATTGAATTGTTTTCTTAACTTTATTTTCCAAATGGTCATTGTAAGTGTATAGAAATGCAGCTGGGTTCTAACAATTTTATTGAGATAATTCATATACTAGGCCAGGCACAGTGTTGCACAACTGTGAATCCCAGCACTGTGGGAGGCCAAGGCAGGAGGATCACTTGCAGCCTGGAGCTCATGATCAGCCTGGACAATATAGCAAGACTCTGTCTCAATTTTTTTAATATATTTTTAACTTTGAAAGAAAAAAGTATAGGGCAAGCATGGTGGCTCACACCTGTAATGCCAACACTTTGGAAGCCAAGGCAGGAGGATCCCCTGAGCCCAGGATTTCTAGATCAGCCTGGGCAACATGGCAAAGCCCCATCTCTATTTTTTAAAAAATGCAAAAGTACAGGCAGGTGGTGCATGTCTATAGTCCCAGTTACTTGGAAAGCTGAGGAGAGATGATTGCTTGAACCCAAGAAGGTTGAGACTGCAGTAAACCATGATCATGCACTCTGGACACTCTAGCCTGGGCAATGGAGCAGGACTGTCTCAAAAGAAAAAATAGTGGCTAGGTGCTATGACTCATGCCTGTAATCTCAACACTTTGGGAAGCCAACACGGGTGGATTGCTTGAGCCTAGGAGTTTGAAAACAACTTGGGAAATATGGCGAAACCCCATCTCCACAAAAAATCCAAGAAAATAGCTGGACATGGTGGCACACACCTGTAGTCACAGCTACTTGGGAGGCTGAGGTGGAAGGATCACTTGAGACCAGGAGTTGGACGCTGCAGTGAGCCGTGATCATGCCACTACACTCCAGCCTGGTCAATGGACTGAGACCCGGTCTCAAAAATAAATAAATAAATAAAAGAAAAAGAAAAAGAATTCACATACCATACAATCCATACATTTAAAGCATACAAATGAATGGAAGAAATACAACTGATTCCTGTATATTCTGAATCCTGCAAACTTGCCAAGCTCATTTATTAATTCTAACAGTTCCTTAGGATTTTCCATATACAAGATTATGTTGCTTGTGTACAGAGATGGTTTTACTTTTCCCTTTTCAACTTGGATTCTGAGTGTTTGTTTGTTTATCTGTTTTGGCCAAATTGCCCTGGAAAAAAACTCCAGTACAATAGAGGTGGTGAGCGCAGACATTCTCTTCTGATTTTAGGGGAAAAGAATTAAGTCTTTTATTATGAAATACGATGTTAGCTGTGAATGTTTTTGTAGATGTTCTTTATCAGGTTAAGAAAATTATCTTCTATGTTTAGTTTGTTGAGTGTTTTTACCATGAGAGCATGTTAAATTTCAGCAAATGTTTTTTCCTGCATCTATGAGAACACACCTATTATTTTTGGTCCTATTGGTTGATTTTGAGATGTTAAACCAACCTTATAATAAATCACTATGGCCGGGCATGGTGGCTCACACCTGTAATCCCAGCACTTTGCGAGGCCGAGGTGGGAGGATCACCTGAGGTCAGACGTTTGAGAGCAGCCTGGCCAACATGGTGAAACCCCATCTCTCCTAAAAATACAAAAATTAGCCAGGCATACTGGCTGGCACCTGTAATCCCAGTTACTCAGGAGGCTGAGGCATGAGAATCGCTCGAACTCGGAAGGCAGAAGTTGTAAAAAGCCAAGATTTCACCACTGCACTCCAGCCTCGGGGATAGAGCAAGGCTTTGTCTCCAAATAAATAAATAAATACATCACTGGGATACATCTAACATGTTCTTGGTGTACAAGCATTTTTATATATTGATATACACTGTTTGCTAGTATTTTGTTGAAGATTTGGGAGTCTGTCTTCTTGTTTGGGTTGTTTGTCTGCTTATTTATTTGGGGGAGGGTCTTGAGACAGGGTCTTGCTCTGTCACCCAGGCTGGAGTGCAGTGGTGAAATCACGGCTCACTAGAGCCCCTATTTCCCAGGCTCAAATGATCCTTCCACTTCAGCCTCCCAAGTAGCTGGGACTACAGGCGTGCACCACCACACCCAGCTAATTTTTCTTTTTTGGTAGAGGTGGGGATCTCACTATGTTGTCCAGGCTGGCCTTGAACTCCTAGGCTTAAAGCCGTTCTCGCACGTCAGCTTCTTAAAGGACTGGGATTATAGATGTGAGCCACTATACCCAGCCAGGGTTTATATTCTTGAGGATATTGGTCTGGTTTTATTTTTATGTCTTTGTCTTGTTTTGGTATCAGGATAATACTGACATCATAGAATAAACTGAAAAGTGTTCATCCTTCTTTTTTTTTTGGAAAAGTTTATAAATATATCTATTAATTCTTCTTTAAATGTTTGCTACAATTTAAGAGAGAAGAAATCTAGGCCTGAATTTTTGTTGCTGTTGTTGGCAGCTTTATATTACTTGTTCAATATTTTTACTTGATACAGATCTATTCAAACTTTCTATTTCTTCTTGAGTTACCTTTGGTAATTTGTCTCTTTCCAAACATTTATTCATTTTATCTAAATTACCTAATTTATTGGCATATTACTGTTCATAGTATTATGTTATAATCCTTTTTATTTCTATTAGGTCAGTAGTGATGGCCATTTTTTCATTTCTGATTTTAGCAATTTGAGTCTTCTCATTTTCTCTTGGTCAGTCTAGCAAAGACGTTTGTTGATTTTGTTGATCTTTTCAAGGAATTGGCTTTTGGGTTTGTTGATTTTTTCTCTATATTTTTTATTATCTATTTCATTAATTTCCACTCTGATCTTTGTTATTTCCTTTATTCTGCTTGCCTTAGGTTTGGTTTGCTCTTCTTTCTCTTTAGTGTCTTAAGGTAGAAGTTTAGTTTACTTTGAGATCATTCTTCTTTTATAATATAAATATTTATGGCTAAAAATTTTCCTTTACAGCTTTAGTTGTATTCTGTAAGTTTAGTTATATTTTTTCTTAATTTTTTTTTTAGACAGGGTCTTATTCTGTTTTCCAGGCTGGAATGCAGTAGCACAACCATAGCTCTCACTGCAACCTCAATCTCTTGGGCTCAAGCAATCCTCCCACCTGAGCCTCCTGAGTAGCTGGGACTACAGGTGTGACCCACCACTGCCCAGCTAAACTTTTTTATTTTTGGTAGAAACAAGGTCTTGCTAAGTTGCCTAGGCTGTTCTTAAACTCCTGAACTCAAGCAATCCTCCCACTTTGGCTTCCCAAAGTGCCGGGATTACAGGCATGAGCCACCATATCTGGCTATTTTGTCTTAGTTTTTATTCATCTCAATGAATTTGGTAATTGCTCGTGTGTGTTTGTGTGTGTGTGTGTGTGTGTGTGTGTGTGTGTGTGTTGTTTTTTGTTTGCTTGTTTTTGAGACAGGGTCTCCCTATGTTGCCCAGACTGACCTCAAACTCCTCGGCTCCAGTGATTCTCCCAATTCAGCCTCCCAAGGAGCTGGGACTACAGGCACATACTGCATTCAGCTTCTACTGATGCTCTTCTTTAACCCACTGGTTTTTAGTGTGTTAACTTCCACGTGTTTGTGAATTTCTTATATTCAGTTGTTGATTTCTCATTTCATTCCATGTAGTTGAAGAACATACTTTGAAGCATTTCAATCCTTTTAAATGTACTGAGGTTTGTTTTATAGTCTAGCATATGGTCTATCCTGAAGAATGTTTCATATGCACTTGAGAAAAATTTATATTCTGCTACTCCTAGAGCATCTGTTAGAATTAGTTGGTTTATAGTGGTCAACTCTTCTGTGTCCTACTGATCTTCTGCTTACTTGTTCTGTCTATTGCTGAAGATATTGAAGTCTCCAAGGACTATTATCAAATTATCATCTCTTTAATTTCTGTCAGTTTTTGTTTCATGTATTTTGGCATGCTATTAATAGGTGCATATATATTTATAACTGTTATGTCTTCCTGATAGACTGACCCTCTCATTATTACAAAATGTCCTTCTTTGTCTCTAGTAACATTTTTATTTTAAAATTTATTTTATCTGACATTATTATGGCCACTTCAGATACTTCTGAGACTCTGTTCATTTTTCTTCATTCTTCTGTCTTTGGATTTCATAATCTCTGCTGACCTGTCTTCAAGTTCAATTTTCTCTTCTCCCAGTTCAAATCTACCGTTAAACCTCTCTGGTGATTTTTTTTAATTTCAGGTACCGAATTTTTTAACCTCACAAAGTCTACTTGATTCTTTTTTATAGTTTCTACCTCTTTATTGATAGTCTTGCATAATGAAATATTGTAATCCTATCTTCTTTTACTTCCTTAAATATGGTTTCCTTACTTTGATAATGGCTGCTTAGAAGTCTTTGTTAAGTCTGACATCTGTCCCTCTCACAAGTAGTTTATGTTGACTGATTTTTATCCTGCATATAGATCACACTTTCCTGTTTCCTTGTTGTTACTGATGAAAACAAATGCTTCCGATAATATATTGTAGAAGTTCTGGCTATCAGTCCCCTCCTTCTGCCACCAAGCTTGTTATTATTGTACGCCTGTTTGTACATTGTCTGGCTGGACTATTTTAGTGAAGTCTGTTTCCTTCACACTGTAAAGCCTCTGATGTTGTTTCTCTGAGGGTGCAACATCATTGGGCATATGCACAGCCACCCTAGGATGTTAGTAATGTTATTTTAGCAGGACTCTCTTCTGTTGCTTCTTCCATTGATCACTCCCAACTCTCAGGCTTCACTAATTGTCAGCTGATTGCTCTATTGTTTAGGACAATGTCCTAGGACATAAATTGCTCCACAGCTAATCCAGTTAAATTAGGACTTCTTTTCAGGGTACATTTTTGAGATGCGTGTTTAAGATTTGTTCTGTCCCCAGGAGGGCTCTTCTTAGTTATCCTTTTCCCTGTTCTCTTTGGTAAACTAATTGGTCAGTAGGTTAGCTTGTTTCTATCAATCATAAAGCCACCAGCTGCCTCTTAATTGCTTTCTAATGAAACTGTCATTGTTTGAGAGAACCCTTAGACTTGAACTTCCCTACATCCTGTATCAAACTTTGTTCCTTTTGGGAAGACTTTAGATTTCTTTGTTTAGAGCCTGTCTCTCCCCCTAGGAAAAATACCAGAGCCACAGTTCCAGAGCTGAGGGGTGTGGATAGAAATGAATGGTGTGCTTCTCTCTGGGTAACAGCTCTGCTTTAGGCAAACTAATTGTTCCATCCTCTGACCTTCCCTCGCTCTGCTACTTGACTCTAAGTCCCCATTTGTCCTTGTTGTATTCAGAATTGAGCTCAGTACTACAGTGAAGTCTCTTTCATCTGTCCTTACTGCCTCTAGTGTCCTGCTCCATTTAACACTCCTCACACTAACGTTCCAGAAGTGAAACCCCACAAAACAACTTTTTGAATACTCTATGTCATATATAGTTTCTAAGTCCATAAACTATGAAATTAAAAATATACAAATTGTCAGATGTGTTACTTGAGTATCACAGGTATTACTAGTATACTTCTAGGGCATTACATAATGTATTACATTTCTTTTCATTTCATTCCAAATCCCCATCCTGAGTCCATCTCTCACAAAGACTTTTCCCTGTGGGTTTGTTTGTTTGTTTGTTTTTGAGATGGAGTCCCACTCTGATGCCCAGGCTGGAGTGCAGTGGCACAATCTCAGCTCACTGCAACCTCATCTCCTGGGTTCAAGCAATTATTTTGCCTCAGCCTCCCAAGTAGCTAGGACTACAGGTGTGCACCACCATGCCCAGCTAATATTTTGTATTTTTTTAGTAGAGACAGGGTTTCACCATGTTGGCCAGGGTAGTCTAGAATGCCTAACCTCAAATGATCTGTCTGCCTCGGCCTCCCAAAGTGCTGGGATTATAGGCATGAACCACTGTGCTTGGCCATGATTTGAAAGTCTCTAGAATTTTACATGTCTGCTACTATTATCTCTAAAACTTTTCGGTGGGTTTCTTACCTGCCTTCTCAGCACACTGTCAGCTACCAGAGGCATAGACATACAGTTCAACTCATGTTAGTGGTTGGCTCAGCAGCACAACAGTGCCAAGTAAATAAAAATACAGCAAATATCTGAGACTTACCAATGTGCATGGCATAATCCTGCTCAAAGACAAGAGTCTAGACCCCCTAAGTGAGATCTGCTTTCTTCAGTACATGCTAATAATCCTGGGTAGCAACAGGGAATAAAAATGGAAGCATTATCCCATATAACTCATCATAATTTTAAAAATATACAACTGTGCTTCTCCCACATATATGCAAAATACAGGCAGAATGATTTTCAATGAAACATTATTTGATGAAGCAAAAATCAGAAACAACAAAAATGTCCATCAATGGGGAAATATCAATAAATGTAGTAGGGTCATATAACAGAACACTATCCACAGGGACTGATATGGGCAGATGTTCAAATCATACTGTTGAGATTGCAGAACCATACTCACAGAATCATCATTATTTATTTAAAGAAGAAAGGAAGGCAAGAAAGGAGGGAGGGAGGAAGAAAGGGAGGGAAAGAGAAAAGGAAGGGAAGGAAGGGAGGGAGAGAGAAAGGAAGAAAAAAAGGAAGGGAGGGAGGGAGGGAGGAAGGAAGGATGGAGGGAGGGAGGGAGGAAGCGAAGGAAGGAGGGAGGAAGGAAATAGGAAGGGAAGAAGGGAGAGAGGGAGGGAGGAAGGAAATAGGGAGGGAGGGAGAGAGGAAGGAAATAGGGAGGGAGGGAGGAAGGGAAGGAAGAAAGAGAGAAAGGGAAGAAGGGAACTGTGCATGTAAAAGTATCTATCTTTATGCCTATAAATATACAGAAGGGAAATATTAACAGCAAATATTTCTCTGTGAAAAGCAAAAATGGAAGTGGAGGTGCAGAGGGAAAGGGAAGGCTTTGATGCTTTATTTACTTCTATGTTGTTTGAATTTCCTATTCATTAAAAAAAGTAAAAAATAATTTAAAAAATAACTTAAAAGAAAAACAAAGTAGGAAAGAAAATGCACTGATATCAGGAAGAACTGAGTTGGAAATTCAGCTCTGCACTTACTGGGTGACCCTGTACAATTCTGTCCTCTCTGCTCAGCTTCATTGTCGCTGCAGCAGAGATCGGCATCAACCTCCTAGAATGCTGTGTATGACAAGGCTTCTGTCAGTCTCTGGAATCCAGTTGGTACTCAATAAATCTTAGTAAATGTTCTCTTCTCTTCTGAATAGATGATTGTGTATTGGGATTCGAGGAGCACTGAGAACACCTCCTCCTACCATTGGCACTACACCAAATACTACTAATCACAACAAAAACTACTATTTATTAAGTTTGCACCATGTGTCTGTTACTCTTCCAAGTGCTTTACAGGCTTTCGCTCATTTAAACCACACAATAACCTTATGAGATAGGCAGCATTATTATCCCCATATTTTGAATAAAAATAGTCAGAATTTATAATCAAGTTTTCTTTTTTTTGAGACAAGTTTTCGCTCTGTCACCCAGGCTGGAGTGCAGTCACATGATCATAGCTCACTACAGCCTCAACCTCCCAAGTTCAAATGATCCTCCTCCCTCAGCCTCCTAAGTAGTTGGGACTACAGGCATGTGCCACCATGCCCAGTTAATTTTTGTGCTTTTTGTAGAGATAGGGTCTCACTGTGTTGCCTAGGCTGGTCTCAAACTCCTGGGCTCAAGTGATCCTCCCACCTCAGCTTCCCAAAGTGTTAGGATTACAGGTATGAGCCATTGCACCCAGCAGAGTCTGGGATGTTAATAGCTTGTTTTTATTAGCCATAAGCAACTTGATACATAGTATATGTCCATGTGTTTTAAAGGTATGGGGTTGAGTGAGACATTATCTCTGGGGGCGTTACTAGGAGGGAAAGTCAATGGATTTACCTAGTCAGACAGACTCTAAGATTTCCCAGAAAAGAGAAGAAGAGATGGCTAACTGCTGGGATCTTACAGTTTGGAATGCAAGCTGCTATAAGAAGGCAGAGTACCGTTAAGTAGATGTGGTGGTGCATACTGAAAGCAGCTATAGTTGAGACAGGGGCAACAACAGTAGAAGTGGTCAATGTGAGCCCAAACAGCTGGCATCACTCCCTCCCTCACCATACTATCAGTTATAGTGCACAGAAGGACAGACTAGAGACTCTGATCAAAGAAGATGCTGAGACAGTTGCAAGGGAGACATGAGTTCTCCGTGTGCTCTGCCAAGAGCCAGATAGAAGAGAAAGGAGCAGGGTTCCAGCCTATTCCCCAGTAGGTGCTAAGAAGGGCTGCCTTTGTTGTTACAAGGAGTGAGCATATTTCCACACCCTCTTTGTTGTCTTCCCTAGGAGTATGGCCTGGGAAACAATGATCACAAATATCATCTTAAAGGTTTTCCTCCTGGGACCAAACCTTCATTGACTAAATTCCTCTCAAAACAAATGCCTTGGGCAAGGCACAGTGGCTCATGCCTGTAATCCCAACACTTTAGAAGGCCAAGGCAGGCGGATCCTGAGGTCAGGAGTTCAAAGCCAGCCTTACCAACAAGATGAAACCTCGTCTCTACTAAAAATACAAAAATTAGCCAAGCGTGGTGGCGCACACCTGTAATCCCAACTACTCAGGAGGCTGAGGCAGGAGAATTGCTTGAATCCAGAAGGCAGAGGTTGCAGTGAGCTGAGATGGCACCACTGCACTCCAGCCTTGGAGACAGAGCGAGACTCCATCTCGAAAAAAATAAAATATAAATAAAGAAATAATAAATAAATAAAATGCTTTACTCATTTGCTATATTAAAATAGCCTCCCGGCTAAAATTTCCCTACCTCCAATCTTCTGCACTATGGCTCAAGTCACAATCTTTAAAATATTCAAATGTTTTCACAACGGCTACAGAGAAATTTTTTGAAGCCTCAGAGTTCTGCTTTTAAATAAAATATTACCTGGAAGCCCAATATAACAAAAGTTAGGAGCAAAGCTGTTCTTGTTCAAATGTCCTGGTATCCCCTCTGTTCAGCTTCTGTCCCTCATCCTTGCTCCAGAGGCCTCACCTCAGAATGCTAGGTCTTCAGGGTGGTGTGAAACTCATTTGCCTGCATGAGAAGGACTTTAAAACCCAAGCGCCACTCCCTTCATAGCCCCATATCCTGCTGCCCCGTATGTCCCTGTGCCTCAGCCACGTGGAGCTACTAGATCCCAAATATACCATTTTTTTAAAACTTATTACAAGGAATTTTAATTTTAAATTTTAAATAATATACAGAAAGATCAAATAGAACACTATAATGAACCTTGGTGTACCCACAGCTCAGCTTGAATTATCCATGGCCAATTGTGTCAATTATAGCCCCATCTACTTACTCTTCCCCATTCTACTGAGAAGCACAAATTTCCTGATCATAACATTTTATCCATTAAAATTTCAGTACACTGCTCAAATTTACAATGAATTAATCGTAACCCATGATACCACTGTCACGTCTAAAAATAATGATCCCCGGGTAACATCAAATACCCAGTGTTCAAATTTCCAATTGTCTCATAAAATGTCCTCTTTGTATAAGGAACCAAATAAGACCCATGCATTGAGACTGACATTTTTTTCTTTTATAGGTCTTCCTCCATTGTTTTTCTTCTTGCAATTCATTCATTAAAGAAATTGGATCATTTATAATTCCTCCCATTTTGCTAATTACATCCTCATGGTAACAGTTTAACATTGTCCCCATCCTCTGTGTTTCCTATAAAGTAGTATTTGGAGCTACAAGTTTGATCAGACTCAGGCTTGATATTTTTTCAAACTACTTCATAGGCGATATCTATCTCTTTTTGTGATGTTAGCCGCTGTTGACACTCAATGCCTAAGATCCATTTATTAGGGATTGCAAAATGATGTTCTATTTCAATCACACCTTCAATTATGAGATGAAATGTTTCTATAAAGAGAAACTTCCCTTTGCCTACACGGACACCTAATGAACCACATTCTTTTTATACTCTGTATTTTTTGCACATTTTCCATCTGACTTGAATGACTTCACACCTTCTCCAACTGGTGGAATCCTAATTATCCTTTCAAGCCAACCAAAATGTCACCTCAGTGAAGTCTTGCCCTCCTTCCTGGAAGAAATCAACCCTCTTCTAAATGTTAAAAAGAAATCATTATAATAGTTCTTACCGGCCAGACACAGTGGCTCATGCCAGCACTTTGGAAGCCAAGGCGGCCAATCACCTGAGGTCAGGAGTTCAAGACCAGGCCTTCACATGCACTCACCACTCACTCACTGACTCACCCAGAGCAACTTTCAGTCCTCAGGCTTCCTTCATTTAATTACCCTATGCAGATATACCAGTTGTTTCATCTTTTATACCACATTTTTATGCTTAGACATGCAAATCACTTACCATATTACAATTGCCTACAGTATTCATTATTACTAGAATAATGGTACACACATGCTATACAGGTTTGCAGCCTAGGAGTAATGAGCTATACCACATAGCCCAGGTGTGTAGTAAATGATACCATCTAGATTTGCATAAGGACACTCTATGATAGTCCCATAACAATGAAATTACCGAACAATGCATTTCTTAGAACATATCCTTGCAATTAAGTAATGAGTGACAGTAGTGATGGGGTCAGGGTTTCACTTTTTAAAAGTCAGTTTCGTGCAAGCGACACTATGGAATGCAGGTTACAAAGCAACTGGCAGTTACCGACCATCACTAGAATATGAGTTACCAGAATTCAAGACACTCTACAGGAAGTAAAGGTAAAGTCAGAGCTGAGGTACCGAATGTCCACAGCCAGACATTAGCGAGACCCAGAAAGAAGAGTTGGGGACCTGATTTCTCAAAAGTTCAGAGAAGACATGGTGAGAATCAGATTGAGCCAGGGTCCTTTCTGGGGATTACATCAGAAACAAGTTAGAAGCAGGCTGTAGCCTTCAAATGGCTGGCTAGGACTCAAAGCCAACTGCATTCCACTTCCTTCTGCTACACTCATTTCACACAGTGTCAGGACTGTAGGTTTGGGGAATGCAGACAGAGCAACCCCTATCTTCAGATAAAATGTAGGTTTAAAAACCCAAAAATAAAAATAAATAAATATATTTTTTTTAAAAGGCAAAAATTCTCTGAGTTATATTTCGAAGGAAGTGGGGGACAGGATACTTTGCATCTCTGCCCAGGGTCACAGAGCAGTAGGAAGCATATTTTCAAATCCTCTGGGGAAGTGAGGAGGAGGTTGATGAAGCTGAATTGTCTAGAGAGGGGGCAAAGCGGCCTTACTGTCTGTTCATCCTAACCATAGGATCATAGACTCTAGACTAAGCTTCCAGACTGGGAAAAAGGTCTCCTAAGTGGACTATAGACTTCCATGTTGGCCACAGAAAGTTGGCCCAGAAGCAAGAAGATTCCAAGTCTAAAATGGCACAGACTTATAATGGTGAAATAGGTAATCATGAGGAAAATAAGGAAGACTAATATGACTAATATGCAATGTGGTAGAAAGATGTTTATGACATGCTTTATGGGGAAAAAACAAATTGCAGAATATGTATATCATACATTCCATAAGAAATAAATCTTTGTGATTAGCCAGGTGTGGTGGTACTCACCTGTAATCCCAGGTACTCAGGAGGCTGAGGCAGGAGAATCCCTTGAACCCAGAAGGCGGAGGTTGCAGTGAACCAAGATCAGGGCCACTGCACTCCAGCCTGAGCAACAGAGCGAGACTCCGTCTCAAACTCCCCCGCAACACACACACACACACACACACACACACACATAATTTTTGGCCAGGCACGGTGGCTCATACCTGCTGTAATCCCAGCACTTTGGGAGGCCAAGGCAGGTGGATCACCTGAGGTCAGGGGTTCAAGAACAGTCTGGCCAACATGGTGAAATTCTGTCTCTACTAAAAATACAAAAATTAGCTAGGCGTGTTGGCACACACCGGTAGTCCCAGCTACTCGGGAGGCTGAGGTGGGACAATCGCTTGAACCTGGGAGGCCGAGGTTGCAGTGAGCTGAAATCGTGCCACTGCTCTGCAGCCTAGCAACAGAGCAAGACTCCATTAGGAGGGGAAGGGAGGGGAGGGGAAGGGAGGGGAAGGGAGGGGAGGGGAGGAAGGGAAAAGAAAAGAAAAATCTTTGTGACCGGGTGCAGTGGCTCACACCTGTAATCCCAACACTTTGGGAGGCTGAGGTAGGCAGATCATGTGAGGTCAGGAATTTGAGACCAGCCTGGCCAACATGGAAAAACTCTGTCTCTACTAAAAACACGAACATTAGCTGGGTGTTGTTGCCTGTGCCTGTAATCTCAACTACTTGGGAGGCTGAGGCAGGAAAATCGCTTGAAGCTGGGTGGTGGAGGGCAGTGAGTGGAGATTGTACCACTGCACTCCCACCTATCTGGGTGACAGAGGGAGACTCCATCTCAAAAAAAAAGAAAGAAAGAAAAAGGAAGGAAGGAAGAAGGGAAGGAAGGAAAGAAAAGAAAGAAAGAGAAGGAAGGAAGGAGAAAGAGATTTGCTGCATAAGCACATGGAGAAAAATATCTGGAAGGATATGTAACAAATGGTTAAGAGTAGTTATTCCTGGGGCATGACATAAAAGAGAGGCAAGAATTTTAATTTCATAATCTGCTGTATTAAGTCTTGTTATTTTAAAAAGGTCATATGGGCTTTTTTAATTTAAACCAAGATATTACAAAATAATCAATCTATGAGGCAGAATGGGGTCAAGGTAAGGCAAGGTGGGGTTGGGGTATGTGCTTTAGGTCCACTTCACTGTTGCTGGAGGTGGAGACTCCTGGCTGGTGATGGGCTTTGCCAGCAAAGGACACCCACCATTCATTATCTCATCGATCGCTGGTGGTTACTACGTACGCCTATGTTCAGCACCTACTGTGCTCCGTTCTTGGTATTTTACTGGCCTTATAAGTAGAGAGCTGCTCAATAAGGACAAGTCCCGAGCCTGCACTGGTCCCATCTGATTCCTGAAAGCCTGGGTTGATGTGGCAATAAGTCTGTTGGAATTAGAGTAAGGGACAAAAGTGGACAGAGTAAAGGGATACATGGGTTCTTAGTCCTGCCAGTCCTCTGGGACTCAGGACTATCCTAAGTAAGCTGGCAATCTCTGCTCTGCAGGGAGAACTCACTGAGGGGGACCACCTCACATGAAGTGGCTTCCTTCTACAAGTCCCAGGGTAGAATGTGGCTGTGTACTATTGGCAATGCTAACCACTCTTTGAGGGACAAACTTTTGGGAAGGAGAAATAAAACCAGATTTGTGATTCTTGATAGACTGCCTGGTAGTAGAGGTCTAGAGTGGTAACAACTAGAGAACTAGTGGGAAGAAAGGAAGAAGAAAACAAAGAGAGGAATGAGGGGACAAGCAAGAGACAAGTAGGGAGAAGAGGATGAGGAAAGACAGACACAGGCCTGATGGTGGGAAGAATCAGAACAATTGCCCATTTTGTTCAATCAGTAAGGTGATCTTCTGGATTCTGAAGCCTAGTTTTATGCCAGAGAGAAGGAGGATTAAACAGAAGATTGAACCCATGCTCTCTAGGGTTCCAGACCCCAAAGATCCAAATATTATAGGAAGATTGGAAGAAAAATTAAATATCTTCCAACGATGAAACACATCAAAGCAAACCCTGCCTTTTCTGCTGCTTTGCAATGGGAAGCCGGACTGGCTTCTTAAAAAAACAACCAGGCTGGGTGCAGTGGTTCAAGCCTGTAATATCAGCACTTTGGGAGGCTGAGAAGGGCAGATCACCTGAGGCCAGGAGTTCGAGACAAGCCTGGCCAACATGGCGAAAACCCATCTCTACCAAAAATACAAAAATTAGCCAGGCGTGGTGGCAGGCACCTGTAATCCCAGCTACTTGGGAGGCTGCAGCAAGAGAATTGTTCAAACCCAGGAGGCAGAAGTTGCAGTGAGTTGAGATCACGCCATTGTACTCCAGCCTGGGCAACAAAGCGAGACTCCCATCTCAAAAAATAACAATGAAAATTTAAAAACAAACAAATATATTCTCCTAAATCAGACTAATTCCCTAGTTTTTCAGAATCTCCTTTCCCTTCTTAAATATTTATGTACCAACAGGGTTCAAATCTAAACTCATCATTCTTCTCATATTTACACTCCCTGAGCCATCTCATATATTCTCATAGCTTAAAGTACATTGCTTAGACTGTCAAATCTGTATCCAAAATCCAGGCCTCTTTTGAGTCCTGGTGCCACATATGCAACTGCCTGTTGGATACCTCCACTTCAGTGTTCCCCAGTCACCTCAAACTCTACTTGTAACTAAACGTTTCTTTTCCAACATATCTTTCTACTTGGCACTGTTTTCTATCTCAATTAGTGGTTGATATCACCCAGATATCAAGAAATCTTTTTTTGTTTTATTTTTTTGAGATGGGGTCTCCCTCTGTCACCCAGGCGGGAGGCTAGTGGCATGATTTTGGCTCACTGTAACCTCTGCCCCCCAGTCTTAAGTGATCCTCTCACCTCAGCCTTCCAAGTAGCTGGGACCTGAGGTATGAACCTAGCTAATTTTTTGTATTTTTAGTAGAGACAGGGTTTCACCATGTTGCCCAGGCTGAAGGAACTCATTCTCAGCTCTTCTCCTCACCCTATGTTCTACCAGTTCTACCTTTTAAAGCACTCTAGGTTAGTAATTAAAACAAAACAAAACAAAACAAAACAAAACAAAACAAAAACCACAGCATTTCTAATCAAATGTGATCCAAAAAAATAAAGTTTTAACCTTTGTCACTGAGTGTAACCTAAGGCAAGCTACTTAACTGCTGTAAGATGGGAATAATCACAGAGTTGTGGTAAATATTAAACAAGAATAATGCATGTGGCTGTGTGTGGTGACTCACGCCTGTAATCCCAGCACTTTGGGAGGCCAAAGCAGGCAGATCACCTAAAGTCAGGAGTTCGAGGCCACCCTGGACAACATAGTGAAACCCCATCGCTACTAAAAATACAGAAATTAACCAGGTGTGGTAGTGCACGCCTGTAATCCCAACTTCTCAGGAGGCTGAGGCAGGAGAATTGCTTGAATCCAGGAGGTGGAAGTTGCAGTGAGCTGAGATCGCAGTCACTACACTCCAACCTGGGGGATACGGCAAGACTCCATCTCAAAATAATAATGGTAATAATAATAATAAATGAAGCCTAGCACAAAGGTTAGCCCCAAAATATTTGCTATTTTATATATACATGTCATTCTCCTATGTATGAGGTTCATGTGATTAAATGTCAATATATTCAAAGTACTTGGAAAGCTTTACACATCACTAAATATTAGCTGTTAGTATTACTGAATAAACCGGAAATATTCTTTTCTATACTATGACCTAGACTAAGCCACCATTATCCCTTGCCTAGAATCTTGCAGTTTCGGATCATCCAGTCTTTCCTCTCCATACTCTTCTCTATAGCTAGTGATCTAATGACTTCACTGCTTAAAACCCTTTGCCCTCGGGGTAATTTGCCAAACATTCCTTGAGGACAAGGGCCTGTGCTCACAATATGTCTGTTACCAGTATAGGGCCTAGCATACAACAAAGTACTTAATAATTACATGTAGCTTTTTATTCATTCTTTCATTCAATTAAATCCCTTCATATTTCTCCTGAGCTCTGCCCAAAGATTACTCCTTTATCTCTTGAGGTTTCAGGCACACACACAAAAAAACCTTGGTATCTTGTGAGGGAGTCTTTTCCCATCCTGGTTCGGAAAAGTCTATATGTTGTCACAAGCACTACCAGACTAAACAGATGCTTCCACACGGGCATGCCACATAGTAATCTCTAAGCCCTTAACATTCATTCTTGCAAGAGTCATTCCTAAAAGTCCTAACGCTTAAGCACCTAGAACAGAGCCTGGACAAAAGAGGTCTAAGTACCCACCAAATGACTAAGGCAATCTTTCCCTAATCTAGGGCATGGACATGTATATCACTTGTTTGTTATTTTGAGTTCCCCTTGAAATCATCCCCGAAGTAGTTGGACATAATAACTGAGCAATCACATAGCTAATTATATCATATTAACGTAGAAGTACCTGGTGATAAATACAATAGTAATAATACACTATGTGCCAGATACTCCTTTAAGTGAAATTACATTCCTTATCTCTTTAAATCTTCACATTATGTAGATATTATTCTTCCCATGATGAAGGATACCAAATGCTTTAAAATCTGTTCAAGGTCACACAGCTAAGTAGCACAATAAGGACTTGAATTCAGGCAATCTGGTTCCACAGCCTGAATTTAGTGTTGAGTATTTTAACATAGATGGTCATTCTGAATGATCTAAAAAATTTGAGCTAGATTTCAGAGTCACCTCAATAAAAATAAAAAATTAAAGTAAAAGGCATTTGAATAAGACAGTAGATAGCACATCTTCATCCCATATACAATCTAAGCTTGTATCACTAGTATAGACATGCCTTAAGTGCACCATAAGGGACAGAGGAATGTCTGTTGCAAATGTGTGACATTGTAATGTTGCACCAATTCAAAATTTGGATAATGTCCCTGAGTAAGCCCTTCTTGGTGCCCAGGAAATGATGACCCAGAGATGAGCTTGAATAGCCCAATGCCTCCCCGTGACCTCTCTCACTCCAAAGCCAGTGGTACCTAAATATGAAACATCTTCATGTCAAAGGGTAGCCTCCAGCTCTAGTCCAGCCCTACTCTGGGTCAGTTAGGATGTGGAGAGGCTTCTCAGACAAATAAGACTTTGCAATTTCATCAGCAAGATATGAAAGCATTTGTACTGACTCTTTCAGCCAGGCTGACCAACTCATATACCAGCCAGAAGATTTTTATTTAACTTCGCTTTTATGGAAATTGTCTTGGAGCTATTCCCTTTGCCCCTATTGTTCTTCACTCTGCTCTTTGCTGCACACAGCTACTTCACTTGCCACGCTATACCCCAGTGCTGTGATATAAAGGTGGGTTCTTCACCACCAACAACCACCACTGCCCTGTGGGCTCAGCTTGTTCCGTCAGATGCAGCACCAGTCCTAACTTTGCCCTCTCCTTTTGCTTTCTTCCCTCTCTACTTGTTTGGAAGTTATATGTCTTATATTCATTATTTAGTGGTTATTCCAGCTAATATCTATTAGGTTGGTGCAAAAATAATTGCAGTTTTTGCCATTTCGATGCAATTACTTCTGTACCAACCTATTTAGTTTTTCAAGTCTTATCAGCATCTTTACTTTCCTCCTGAATAGAAGAACCTGAAAATTAGTGTTGTAATCTCTCCCTCAACTTCACATGCTATTGTTGTCCAGCATTTTTATTCTAGTCTGTTTTTCTCCCATAAATTATGCATTCTTCTTACAGTGAAGGCTTTACCAGTCTCTGTTCAGTGTTCCTTCTTGCATCTGATTCTCCATCTGAGATCATTTTCCTTCCACCTCAAGGACATCCTTTTGTGAGTGGACACTCTACTTTTGTCTGAAAATGTTTTTATTAGCTCCTTCTTTTAAAAGTGTCACCGGGGGTAAGCTTTCATGGTAAGTTCCTTTTTTTCTTAAAATCATGAAGATTAATTGTTCAGTTTCCTGGCTTTCATTGTTGATGCAGAAGTCACCCATCTGGCTGGTTTTCTACAGGTAGTCTGTATTTTCTCTGCAGAGAAATTTTCTTTGGTTTTCTGTACTTCACCCTGATGTATTAGATAAGTTGGTTTACCTTGCTTGAGATTCACTGGGCTCCCTAAGTCTGAGGTTTGATGCCTTTCATCCAATCCTTAAAAATTTCTCTTTGAATATTGCCTCCACCATCTCCCGATGTTCCACATAATGTATATTAGATCTTACTCGATTGTCATCGCAACCTCTTGCCTATTTTCTATTATCTCTTTATCTGGAATGCATTCTGCATAATTTCTTATCTTGCAATTCACAAATCCTCCTTCAATTTGTCTAATCTATTTAATCCATCCATTGACTTTTTACTTCATATATGTATTTTTCACTTCTAATTCAAAGGTTTCATTAATCATTATTTCATTATAGTCTGTGCAACAATGCTAACATCTGAAGTATTTTTCAAAAATCAGCTTCTGCGTCTCCATTTTCACTCCTTGTGCCTTATTTCTTTGTTCAGTTTCTCATTTTTTAGCAAGACCACTCATTTGCCTTGAAAGTATCTATGGGAATTGCATTTGCTTCTGGAAATCATCTGGAAGCATAAACAAAGTCTGGACTGAAAGCCCACAGAAGGCCATTTGCGGTTATGAATTGTCAGGTGGGCTACTCTATACCTTCCATGCGGCACTAAGGTTCCCTGCTGCCCCCTTCTATGGGGTGTTTATTTCTTGTTCACCTTTACACTGAGGGTGTCAGCTTTATGAGGGAACCTACTAGATTTCTCATTTCCTGTTGTCCTTACTTTGTGTAATCACTAAAATAGGTTATGGTCTGCTGAATTTGGCAAAACTTCTGAGGAAAAGCTGGCTTTGGCAGTTACTTCTGAGGATCCCAGCTTTTGCTTCATTTTGAAGATCTGTAGGCTCCTTACTTTTGTGCCTTCTCAGCAATATGTTTAAAAGTATTTTTTTTTATAAATATATTCACCCAGAATCTTGGTTGCTTCTGCTGAAAGGACTTTTCAGAATATCTAATCCAGCATACTGCCAAAAACAGAACCCTGAATTAGTTCCAAATATGCACACCAACACACTTCCCCTGCCCTGATTCTGCCAACAGAGTGAACTATAAGACCAACGCTAAGCCTGCCTTCAAGGTGAAAGGAAAAAACTGAGGTGAAGATTAAAAGTGGGTAACTGACTGACACATCACCACAAATATCCCATATTTATTTCTCCTCAGGCACAAATGTTTTATGGCACTGTCCATTACCACTAGAGATAGAGGGGGAAAAGACAGCAAGGTAGTAATACCTTTGTGTCCTAAATAAAAGTGGAATAATCTGTCCTTTTTCAACAATATAGAGAAGTATATGGAGATAAGTATAGCACTTTTTCTCAGATATAATTTTTTTTAAAAAAGCTAGTTGCCACACCAAGTGAGGTCCCAGCTTCGAACTCTGCCACGAAGTGCATCAGTGTCAAGAAACTTGTGAGATGGGGCCTTTACGGATCATTCTGTGTAACACTTCACTATACTTAGATAAGACTGAGAGAGTAGTGTTTTTAAGATCAGAGATCTTGTCTATGGCCATACTACCCTGAACGCACCCCATCTTGTCTGATCATAGATCTTAGCTACAGAGGATTCTCTTGGATTGCAATGTATGAGAAAAGATTCCTGTTTCACTCTCTAATCTAAACCTAACCTTAACACAATGCTTAGCATATAGGAGGTACTCAGCAAATATTTACTGAGATAAAAACAAATGGACCAATCCGGGAGGAAGAGGGAAGAGTAGGGTTTATATCTAGCTCAATGTCAGTGAATAAGAATGTAGCAGGGAAATAAAGTGTTGCTGACCAAACAGCCAGGTTTTTCTACATAGATAAAAATCACCTCAAGCTGGGCTATCAAACCTCTTTGGAAAGTAAACTCTTAATAGCTTTTTGGCTTTGTACTTCATCCTTCTAGTCTAATACCCTATAATTGTTAGACACAAATCAAGCTTTAAAAGGTAACAGCTAGATTTCCTGGTCTCACTAGCCCAAAAAAGTTTTCATACCCAAGTCCTAGTTCAATAAAACAAGACAGGACCATCATCAGGAGCAGCTATATAATTTTAATCTAAAGATTTGGGCATACAGAAAGCATTTCACATAAAATCTCTTGACTCTTTAATTATATGACAGGACATAAGGGCCTCAGAAAAATAAGTATCTTCCCACAGATCTTAATCCTTGGTCTCTGCAGCAAAGATAGTCCCTGGTAATCCAGGTAATATGGTCTGTAAAATATTAATAAATAGGCCTGTCTATTGATTTCTGACTGAAGGACTGCATACAGCCTGAGAAGCAACATTACAGCCCAGTGATCAGTACTTATATACATGGGCCTTATGATCCTACATTTTTCTATTAGGTAGTTGGGATTGGTGGTTTCTAACCTTCTAGTCCTAAGTGTAAGAGGGCTACGTATTACAGTGGGTTTTATTCAATGTTAGTTTTGTCAAATGTTGCAAAAGAATTTCAGTAATTAAAGTAAGTCATTAATTCTTTATGCTTGTTTCCTATCTCTAAGTTAGCAATAAGCTCCCATGCTCAACCTCAGCCACATTTAAGAATCTTCAAGAGAAAAAAATGTTTCACATATAGTTAACAAGAACGTTGCTTCATAAGAGTTGGGGCTGAGCTCAAAATAAATCCTGGTATAACTTCCTTCTGGTTGCTCTGGAAAGAAGGACACTGATACATAAGGAAGTAACAAAGATGAAAAGCAGGGAAGAAATAACAGCTTGAAGTGAAGAAATGACACAGACCCCCCACATACACACTTTAAAAACTTTATTTATATAAAAAACTCATTTGTTTTTAAAAGCATTAACAAGAGAGAAAGAAAAGAGAAAAGGTATGGAGCAGAACACAAGCCCCTTAGTAGTGTTCGGTGGGAAGGTGGGGTTTTTGGTTCTCTGGAATTGAATGTTTAGTGTTTTTATAAACAAAAGAGAGGAAAAAAAAGTTAAAGGTCCCCAAAAGCCCATGGCTGTTCTATTACCCACACCTCACCGAGAAAAAAGAGCACCAGGAAAAGCGCAGAAGAAGACAAGAGAAATCAAGAGTGGAGCCAGGTCTGGATGAGGCAATTTCCCCTGAGCAGTGTGCTCTTAGGGTCACAGAGAGCAAAAGGCTCCTTTTTGCCAGAAAAGGTAGATGAAAGTGGGAGGAAATGGGAAAGGGGAAAAGGGTAAATAAGGAATTTTAATGCACAAGTAAAGGGAGTGGTGGGTTGTGCACTTTTCTCCTACCCCATAGCCTCAATATATAAGGGAAGGGGAAGAGAGGAATAAAGAACTCCAGTTGCATGGAACAGAGCTTTTAGATTAGATTAAGGGGAGAAGGCAAATAAGGAAAAGGATTTAAAAAATAATAATAATCAACCCGCATAGCAGCTGATTTCTCTAGCCCAACCTGCTAATTAATATATGCTAAAGTGAGAGGGGGCAATACTGGAGGGAGGGGAGAATTGGGGAGAGATCAGTTCTCCTTCGGCAATAATGGTAAATTCTGGGCACCTAAGGAGTAAGAGTCACACCACTCACTTCTCACTAACCTTACTTTGAGATTCAACAGAATAGGACTTTTGCAAAATCCCACCCATTTGCTGTTGAGCAAAAGCTTGCTATGACTGAAATCATGGCTATACCAATCCCCACTGGAGAATTTGAGGTTCTCTAGGTCACTTCTCTTCTTTCTGCTATTTAGGGCCAATAGTAGGTAAGAAAGCAACAAAATATAATTTGCAAAATTATGAGAAATGAGACTGCAGAGGCAAAGAAAGGCACATGGAAGGGTGGGAGGAGATGCACCCCAGGCCAAAGGCACAAAGAAGAGGCAAGCCAGGGGCAATCCCCACCTTTTATGGGTAAAAGGGACAGGAGTTATGTACATCAAGTCCTTTAGTTTGCCAACCAATCCAGGGCAGAGGCAAGGGACAGAGCTATAAGGATAGGAAAAGGAGAAACAGGGGAGGGGGGAAACCAGCTTTGAAGCTTCCTGCCAGTTTCAGACTAATTGCTTCACGTACATTCCTACTAGCTCTTCCTAGAGGTGTTCTTCATCCCCAAAACACATCTTTCCGCTCCTTCTAAACCAAAAGTCTTCCTTGACATTCTCCCCTTTCTACAGCCTCTTGGAAATGTTCAGGCCAACTCAGCAGACATAACACAGGGCAGAAGAGGTGGGTTAAGGACAGCCTCTGTTAAGGGGCAGCAGCAATAGCCCAAGGTTGGCATGAGGCTTGCAGAAGAGATGGAGTTTGTAGATTCTTGATGGTCCCTGCCTTGGAGATGAGGAGAGCAAGGTTTCTGATCCCAGCTCTAGGAGACCTTCACTTACTCAAGGGTCTTTTGCCAGGTGGAATGTGCCAATGTTGCCAGCCTTCTTTGCTTCAAAAATAGCCATTAGGAGTAAGGGAAGAGCTCACACTTTCCCCTCTCTAAAAGAAAATAAAAGTCCCTTCCCCACCAGAAAAAAAAATCTTGATTAAGAATCATCAGTTTATCGGACTGCTGGACATTGCATATACAGCATGTAACTTCCAATTCTTCCCATGGCTTCCAGTGAAGATTTCCCATTCTCTCCCTCCCTCCCTCCACAAAATGCCAGGAGTTCCAGGGAGAACTGGCAAAAAAAGAACAAATCTGCAGCAGTTTCTCAAGATATGCAAACAACTGAATCAGGCTTCTTCGGAGAAAATGGAGGGAATGGGGAAGGGGGAGGCATGGGGGCAATGAAACTTCACCAGAAGAAGTTGGGAGCTGATGGAAAGAAGGCAGCCACTTGGGCTGTAAGGGCAGGAGGCAGCCTGGCAGTTGGCACAATAGTCCAGCGAAGAAAAAGGAAAATCATCATTTTGTCCATTTCACCACCAAAAAACAAAAGTACATATAGGCCCAGATGGAATGGAGATAGTGGTGTGCTAAATCTTCTGCTGTGGAGAAAAAAGAGAAAGAGAAAGATGTTAATGGGGTTAAGATTAAGGAGACCCCCCCTAAAAAAAGTTGAGCAAATCTGGAGAAAGGAAAGCAGTACATAACGGAGAATCAGATCACCAGCTGCATGTCCCAGACTCTTAAGAGGTAATAATCACAAAAGCAGAACCCCTCGAGCCCCATGTGGCTGAGACTAGTGTCTCTGGCATGATCAGATCAGTGTGATTGGCAAATTGCTGGCACACAGGAACCTCCTTCCTCAAGAACAATCTTGGGGGTGACTGAAGGACATACCATGGAGGGGTAAGACACTTGGCCCCCCTCATCATCCAAAACCAACACATCCAACTCTTCCTCCAGAGATTCCTGCCCCTCGTCCTGCTGTGAACACATGCAATTTGTTAGTATGAGTAGAGACAAGAACCTCATGAATGTGTGCCAGACGGAGGGAAACTCTGAAAATTTGTAAATTCAAACAAAACAAGATAAAATAGTAAGAGAAGGGCAAAACATTCATAAACAGGCAGGGAGAGGAAGAAGGTAATGTTTGAAAATAGGTCAGTTTGTGTTAGTCATATCAGTAATACTTTTACAGACATGCTTCTTCCATTTTGACCACTTAATGGCCCAGGAAATCCCAACATGAGTCGAAACTCCTACTTTTTACTAAAACCCCTACCAGAAAAGGATGCCATCTTTCTCTCTGTACTTTTTTTTGTATTTCACAAAACACATAGGCTTCAAAATAGAACTAGCCTTAGACAGACAGCAGTATATAAAGAGAATTTACCATCAAGGGTGTCCCCTTCAATGGCTCCATGTCGCCTAGATCTCCCGATCGATCCAGTGTTCTATTGTGATCTCCTCTCTCATTTGGTGTGGAATAGTTGTTATCTGGTTAAAAAAAACACACACACACACAGAAATATGACATTCCCCTCTAGTGTACAATATATATAAAGCAGATAGGTGTAATTAAGCACCATTTTGGGGAACTAAGCCTGCCAAATGCTCCAGAAAGGCATTAAAGTCTGATGGTCCCCAACTTAAAGAACTTGAATCTGACCAGGCACTGTGGTTCACACCTGTAATCTCAGCACTTTGGGAGGTTGAGGTGGGTGGATCACTTGAGGCCAGGAGTTCAAGATCAGCCTAGCCAACATGGTGAAACACTGTCTCTACTAAAAATACAAAAATTAGCCTGGTGTGATGGTGTACACCGGTAGTCCCAGCTACTTGGGAGGCTGAGGTATGAGAATCAGCCACTACATTCCAGCCTGAGTAACAGAGTGAGACTCTGTCTCAAAAAAAAAAAAAAAGAATTTGAATCTTGAATCTAAGAAGACAATATTTATAAAATACCCAGAATATGACACTATAATAAAGCTAAACACGTGGTCTGTCTGAAAACGGTATTGGAATTCAAAGAAGAGAGAGTGAAATAAGCTGCAATTTTTAGGAAGGACCTGACAAGGGAGAACAGGACTTAAGTTTTTGGAGATAGAGAATTTAGAAAAGCAAAAGGGAAGGACTTATCAATAAGAGGTATTATATGAACAGAATCAAAAAACTGCAGAGTGAAAAGACAGAATAGCAAGCAGAACAGTGGGGCAGAAACAGAATGTATCCATTCACTCCGGAGAAGGAGACTGGGGTAGGAGTATGATGGGCTATAATTTTAGGGACATGAACTTGAATGTGCAGTAATGGGAGAGGTATAGAAGCATTTCTGAAAACCTTTGAGCATGCAGGAATGTGGAAAAGTAGATAGATCAGATTTTTTTTTTTTTTTTTTTTTGATAGATCAGATTTTATTAAATTTCCTTACATCCTTCAAAATGGAAATGATCAGCTAGTGTTCCAGGATGGTAAATGGTGAGGGTGTTAGGAAAAAAAGTATAGAGCTAGACAGCTCTCCTTAGCCCAGTGAAATATCACTCCACATCTTTAGGCAAGTATTAAACACCTACCTAGCAATTTTGTGTTTGATCCCATATTGCTCATCTGAATTTCTTCCCGATCAGGCTTCTTATCTGTATGAAGTCAGAAAGTTATCGATGTCAAAAATAACTCTTCATAATCTGTACACATCATGAAAATTGCTCTCTGGTCCTCCTTCCTTCCCTTCACTCACACTTCTACTTAGCACCAACTGTGTGCACCACAATGCCTGGCTAATTTTTAAGTTTTCTGTAGAGATTAGGTCTCACTATATTGCTCAGGCTGGTCTCAAACTCCTGGGCTCAAGCGATCCTCCCACCTCAGTCTCCCAAAGTACTGGGATTATAGGTGTGAGCCAACACACCTGGCCCCTACAGACTCCTTTTGTTGTTGTTGTTGACACTCTCTTGCCCTGTCGCCCAGGCTGGAGTATTAATGGCATAGTCTCGGCTCACTGCAACTGCATCTCCCCAGTTCAAACGATTCTCCTGCCTCAGCCTCCACCTCCCAAGTAGCTGAGACTACAGGTACGCGTCACCACGCCCAACTATCCCAGCTATCTTTTTGTATTTTTAGTAAAGATGGGGTTTCACAGTGTTAGTCAGGATGGCCTTTATCTCCTGACCTTGTGATCTGCCTACCTCAGCCTCCCAAAGTGCTGGGATTACAGGCATCAGCCACTGTGCCCGGCCCCCTACAGACTCTTAAATCAAAAAACAATTCCATCTAAACTAGCAGTTTTCAAATTAGTTGGTCTCAAAGGCCCTTTTATAGTCTTAAGAATTATGAGGATCTAAAGAACCTTCATTGGTGTGGGTTATATGTATTAACTGTTACCATACTAAGAAGTCTAAAGTATCTATTTCACTTAAGAGTAAACTTATTACATGTTATCACAAATAATCTTTAATAAAATGCTTTTCATTTTTGTACATCTTTTTGAAGTTTGGCTTAGATTCTCAAATCTGCTTCTGCATTCAATCTGTTGTGTTATGTTATTGTAGATAGTGTGTATCAAGAAAATTGAGCCTCACACAGATGAAAAGTTAGAAAAGAGAGGATGACTTTAATAGTCTTCAGATAACTGTGTTTATTCTGCTTTTTTGTTTTGAGACAGAGTTTCGCTCTTGTTACCCAGGCTGGAGTGCAATGGCGCAATCTCGGCTCACCGCAACCTCCGCCTCCTGAGTTCAGGCAATTCTCCTGCCTCAGCCTCCTGAGTAGCTGGGATTACAGGCACGTGCCACCATGCCCAGCTAATTTATTTTTTGTATTTTTAGTAGAGACGGGGTTTCACCATGTTGACCAGGATGGTCTTGATCTCTCGACCTCGTGATCCACCCGCCTCAGCCTCCCAAAGTGCTGGGATTATAGGCTTGAGCCACCGCGCCTGGCCTATTCTTCTTTAATAGTATGCTAATTAGTAGTAGTTTGTTAAAGGTTAGCAGTAATGTGGAATCTAAAACTAACAATCTCTTCATATTCTGTTTCATTAAAATCCATTGGTCCATCTTGCACTTTTAATGGATCAATTATGTATGTGTGATTTTGACACATCATGCATTGGTCACTTACAAAATATTGCTACATTAAGTTATCCAGATGTTCAAAATCTTAACACACAGCATTATACGAGATTTTGAAATCACATTCATTAATATCAAGGATTATTTCATTAGAAAAGTCTTATTTATTTATTTATTTTTAGACAGTCTCTCACTGTCGCCCAGGCTGGAGTGCAGTGGCACAATCTCAGCCCACTGCAACCTCCACCTCCTGGATTCAAGCAATTAACCTGCCTCAGCCTCTTGAGTAGCTAGGACCATAGCTACATGCCACCACACCCAGCAAATTTTTTTAATTTTTTTTTTATTTTTCGTATTTTTGTAATTTAGTAGAGACGGAGTTTCACCATGTTAGCCAGGATGGTCTCAATCTCCTAATCTCGTGATCCACCCACCATGGCCTCTCAAAGTGATGGAATTACAGGTGTGAGCCACTGCACCCAGCGTATTCATGTATTTTTTAAGACAGGGTCTCGCTCTGTTGCCCAGGCTGGAATACAGTGGCACAATCACGGCTCACTGCAGCTTTGACCACCTGGGCTCAAGTGATCCTCCTGACTCAGCCTTCAAGTATTTGGGACTACAGGCATGTGCCACCATGACCGGCTAATTTTTTTGTAGAGACACAGTCTCATTATGTTGCTCAGATTGGTCTCAAACTCCTGGGCTCACATGATCCTCCTGCCTCAGCCTCCCAAAATAATGAGATTATAAGCATTAGTCACTGCACTCAGCCTAGAAAAGTCTTTTCAGTATTGGGAAGTTACCAGGCTTACAGTGGCAAATAAAAGTTTTTCAAAACTATAATTTCCACTTGAAACCTCAGGCAGCAAACATTGTGTTATTTTCCTCAAAATGACAAGCTTATCACATTCATTTTTGAGAAAATGTCTGCCAAATACACACGTCTGAATAATCCCTTTGTCTACCAGACAATTTTTTTCAAGTAAAAATGGTTTTCCATTAAAAAAATGGTTAGTGTGGCTGGATGCGCCACATAATCCTAACACTTGGCCAAGGCAAGAGGATCACTTAAGCCCAGGAGTTCAAAGACCAGCCTGGCTAATATAGGGAAACCTCATCTCAAAATAAATAAATAAATAAATAAACAACTAAAAAGTGGCTAGTCAAACTAGTAACTGAAACAATAACACAAGTATGTTTCTTTAAGACAACCACCATGCTTTGGTTGTCTTAAGCACAGAATATTGAAAAGATATATATCAAGGGTAGAAAAATAATAAAATTATTTCTTTTCTTCTCCACTTAAGTGAAAATGGCTGTCTGCTTTTACCTACATGCATGGCAATGAAAAGTACAATGACTCATTCAGCTTTGTGTCACTGCCCTGGTTTGCGCTAGGCCACCAGCAGGAAGCATTACTGCCGTCAGTACAGTTTTGGGACTCTCAGACCACACTATAAAAACCAATAATCAAGGAAAAAGCCAAGTGTAATTAAGATAATAATGGTCACAATATACAACTTAGGTGAAAAAGAAAAAACTTATAAAACAAAATAGATAATTCATCTCGGGGAAAAATGTGTTTCCTCACATAGTAAAAATGTTTAAAGAGATATGAATGGTTTTCTCTGGATAATAGAAACAAGTGATGTGATTTTTTTCTTATTTTTCTGGTTGTTTATATTTTGTAATTTTAAAATAGTAACCATCTATTACAATATTAGGTATTAAATGAAAATTTAAAAGGAGAAAAAATAGAGAAAATAGAGTAGAGTTCACTTTCCAGTGTTTTTAAGTTCACAAGCAATGGTAATGGAATCACACCCAGTCTAATTACCTGTTTTGTTTTGATTTCTAATGCTTAGACTTACCTATTTCTGCATTACAATCCTGGAGTGAAGAATTATTCCCCTCCCCCAAAAAGACCAGCTAATTCAAAAATAAATATATATCCTATTTCTTAGTAAGCCGCCTAAAGAACAGCAGGAGTGGCTAAAAGGAGAGGGTGTGCCTTCTGGATACTGTACCTGATTTTTGGTTCCGGTCAATGAGAGGCAGAGTACTATCATCATATGAATGACTGCTCTGGCTTCGGGAAGCATTGTTTAGATTCACCTAGAGGCAAACACAAAATGCAACAATGTCACAGAATACTGAATTCACTCATATCTTATGCTATAATGGGCATAAACCCCTAGGCTCCTATTTCCAAAAAGAATTATGAAAAAGCAACTCATAAGGGTTGATAAATACCCTACATAGTGAAACAAACTAAGATATTATGGCTTCTATTTGTGTTCCAGAACAGGAAATTACAAAGGATCCGAACATTGATACTATCAGAAGAAAATACAATTTCAGAAAACAGTAAAAACTCCCTCCAAAAGGCTAGCTAGGGTAGATTTGGGCAAAAGTGAAAAAGGCCATTATCCTTCATTATCACCTGCACCTAAAGTATATTATGACATAGAGGGAGACCTGAGCCGCTGTGTTAGCAACAAATGAATTACAGACACATCATCCTTTTGAGGAGTAACCGTTTTTTTTTTTTTTTTTTTTTTTTTTGAGACACGGTCTAGCTCTGTGCCCAGGCTGAAGTGCAGCAGTGTGATCTCAACTTACTGCAACCTCCATCTCCTGGGCTCAAGAGATCCCCCCCACCTCAGCCTCCTCAGTTGCTGGGACTACTGGCAAACAACACTACACCTGGCTACTTCTTTTATTTTTATTTTTGGTAGAGATGGGTTTCAACATGTTGCCCAGGCTGGTCTCACACTCCTAGGCTCAAGCAATCCACCTTTCTCAGCCTCCCGAAGTGTTGAGATTACAGGTGTGAGCCAAATCTGGCCAAATAATTCCTAATTAGGAAATATGGGTCAAAAACAGATTTAACTTGAGGCCAGGTGCAGTAGCTCACGCCTGTAATCCTAGCACTTTGGGAGGCCAAGGCAGGTGGATTGCCTAAGCTCAGGAGTTTAAGACCAGCCTGGCCAACATGGTGAAATCTTATCTCTACTAAAAATACAAAAATTAGCTGGATGTGGTGGCATGTCCCGGCTATTAGGGAGGCTGAAGCATGAGAACCACTTGAATCTGGGAAGTGGAGGCTGCAGTGAGCCAAGATTGCACCACTTCACCCCATCCTAGACAACAAAGCAAGACTCTGTATCCAAAAAAAAAAAAAAAATAGATTTAACATGATGATGAAATGAAAGAAACCAAAGACAACAGAAGCATTTATTATCCTGGGGCTAAGGGAAAAAAAATAGTAAAAGTCTTGGTCTCAAGATTTCCTATACCTGAAAGTCTGATTTCTTCCATCCTTCTTTTTCCAGTGGCTTCCGCAGTTCCTTATATCCCCAGATTGTCTGTAATACCAGTGCTGCTGCTCGAACTTCTTTCTCTGAGCGGTTCCTTTGGAGGAAAGTAACACCATAAGGAATTTGGATAGAAGACCAAGAAAGAAGCTTGGAACATATATCCTCTAATAACATAAGACTATAAATGCCAAAATGGGTTAAATCAAGTTTTTACTAAATCCTGTATTCTATCCCAAATGGTGACACAAAAAAATGTTTGACATAAGAGTCTATTATCAATTTATGGATCAACATTAAGATAGATAATAGAGTGATAGCTCTTCACACTTTACATGTAAATAAGAAAAAATTTTCTCTTTTTCTTAGTAAACAAAAGAGGAAAACAACTCTCCACTCACTCAAATTCTTCTGACTGTAATTTTAGGTGGTAAGCTCACCCTGATTTGTTGATCAACACCAGCTTCTCAATACCCTGTGTCTCTCGAAGCTTTTTGGCAGCCTCCAAGTTCTCAGCGATAACCTCATTGATGGTGTTCAAAATAGAGACCACAGTGTCCTCAGAGAAATTCCAAGAGGAGTTCTGCTGTCCTCCTGGCAGATTCTTTACCAAGTTAGGAATAGCATGTTTACCTAGTAAGACAGAAAGAACATATACAGGGAGAAAAGACCAAGTCAGGTCACGAAGAGCCTTACAATATACTTCATCGCATTAATCATATCAAGTGTAGCTACTATCCATCTGAATCAACTTCATTATCCTATAGATTATCATAAAAAAAAAGGGCTAAGGACCTGAAATGTCACGGATTTACTCTTCTTCGACTATTCCTTTATTTCTTTTCTATTTCAACAACATTGAAATTGTAAATACTGTATATTAAATAAGATACACAGTCCTTTCAGAAACTCTAATGAAAATAATATCTTGAATATTATAATAATTTAATAGAAGAGTTCAAATGAATTTAAAATATAAATAAACAACCTGGGCTCTGCTACTAACAAGCTACATTAACTCTGGGCAAACTACTTAACTTCCATGAGTTAAGTAATTTCCTTATCCTATTAAAAAACTGGACCTTCATAAAGTGGTGAGGATTAAATAAACATAAAAGTGTTTAACAGTGCCTAGTAACAAAGTAAGTACTCAATAAATAATAGCAATTATTATTCTAAGAACCCATTAAACTAAAACCCTCACCAACTCTTGCACACATAAACTACAAAGTAGAGGAGGGTCTTTCCCTTCAGTCATTTCAATAAATTCAATAAATTATTAGGCACCTGCAAGACTACAGATACTGTACTAAATTTTGAGGTAAGAGTTAGCATTCAACTCCTCACCAATTAATTCCTTGTTGCGAGCATCTACCGCCAGATTTCTCAGTGCTCCAGATGCAGCCTTCACCACCCGTTCATGTTCATTAGTCAGGAGGTCAGCTATGGCAGAAAGAGCCTTCTCTTGACGCAGAGCAGAGCGGATGTATCGACCATACTAGAATATCACATTGAAAGGGTGAAACAAATTATAAATGGCAGCAAACTACTTATCTAAGTTTTCCCATCTCCAAATCCATTTTCTTTTTTTCTTTCAGTTTTTTTTTTTTTTTGAGATGGAGTTTCGCTTTATTGCCCAGGCTGGAGCGCAGTAGCACGATCTCAGCTTACTGCAACCTTCACCTTCTGGGTTCAAGCAATTCTCCTGACTCAGCCTCCCAAGTAGCTGGGATTACCAGTGTGCAGCACCACACCCAGGTGATTTTCATATATTTTTAAGAATATGTGAAGATGGGGTTTCACCATGTCGGCCATGGTTGGCCAGGCTGGTCTCGAACTCCTGACCTGAGGTGATCCACCCACCTTGGCCTCCCAAAGTGCTGGGATTACAGGCGTGAGCCACCACGCCTGGCCTCCAAATCCATTTTCTAAAAGGCACTTTACCGTCCAGCGCCCAGCACACAAGTTCTGGATAGCTCCAGCTGAGGCTTCTAGGATGGCAGGAGTCTTGCTCTCCTTGAGAAGTGAGATGTATATCCGAACCACCTCTGGCTGAAATAAGAGCTCATAGCCTGCACAAAAGAGAAAAAGGCAGCAGAGGGTGCTAATCAGTACCAATAAACCAGGGTCTAGCTGGCTGGAGTCCAGACAGTACTCTGGGTTGATGGATTTATGCTCCTGTACTAACTGGTTCCCTAAACTCTCTCACACCCTCAACAGCAAACTTATAGGCCAAATTCCATGTCTTAAGAATAACGAATCCATGGTAAGAGTAGAACAAATATCAACTCATTATATTCAACTTCTCTCTTTCCCTCCTTCTTGCCTCTTCTCCCATAGCTTTGCCTTTGGTTCTACCATGAGAACTCAGGCTTCATTTAGCTCACTGACAGCACTCAAGGTTAAAAATTCCTCATCTCAAATCAACTATTTCTTTTTTTTTTTTTTTTTGAGACGGAGTTTCGCTCTTGTTACCCAGGCTGGAGTGCAATGGCGCGATCTCGGCTCACCGCAACCTCCGCCTCCCGGGTTCAGGCAATTCTCCTGCCTCAGCCTCCTGAGTAGCTGGGATTACAGGCACGTACCACCATGCCCAGCTAATGTTTTGTATTTTTAGTAGAGACGGGGTTTCACCATGTTGACCAGGGTGGTCTCGATCTCTCGACCTCGTGATCCACCCGCCTCGGCCTCCCAAAGTGCTGGGATTACAGGCTTGAGCCACCGCGCCCGGCCTCAAATCAACTATTTCTAACTCAATCCAGTCATTCTTCCCATCTTTGCAATTACTAAGTAAAAGGGTTCATCACAGATTTAACATTTACAATTTTTATATCCGTGGAGAGCTGTGAACTTTGGACTCCCTGTATTGATGAATACAAAGATCCAAACTTCTTAAAGTATAAAAAATAAAAAGTATCTTTTTCTTTTTTTTTTTGAGAGTCTAGCTCTGTTGCCCAGCTTGAAATGCAGTGGTGCAATCTTGGCTCACTGCAACCTCTGCCTCCCAGGTTCAAGTGATTCTTCTGCCTCAGCCTCCAGAGCAGGTGGGATTACAGACCCGTGCCACCACACCTGGCTAATTTTTGTATTTTTAGTAGAGATGGAGTTTCACCATGTTGGCCAGGCTGGTCTCAAACTCCTGATCTCAAGTGATCTGCCTGTCTTGGCCTCCCAAAGTGCTAGGATTACAGGTGTGAGCCACTGTGGCCAGCCTAAAAAATATCTTTCTTGGTGAAGGATCTTCGTTTAATAGTGAGGTTTAAGTCTCAGGCCCTGTATGGCCATTTATGGTTCCTAAATTTCTGCTCTAGACTATCATCAGGACCTTATTCTATCCTCAAGTAACCTGAATAAATGCCTTAACAAGCAGTACTTTGTAACTGCTGTAATACTATACATCTTCTCAATACTTTCACAATTATTTCAAATCCATAAGTTGGAAAAGAGAGGACAATAAACATATTACATAAAGTCTGCTGTTAGGTTACCAAATATCTTTGTACTATGTTTATGAGACCTTTGGAGACTCAGAAGATAACTTACCTCGAGCTGGACTCGTTCTTTTAGGGAAATCCACTGTATCATTTGCTGGATCCTCTATGGGTTTTTTCCCTATAAAAATGAAAAAGGGTTGGGGAGAGAAAGGTAAGCCAGTTTAAAAAAATAAAAGATTCCACATGGCACATTTTTCATTCTTCAGTCAGAATCTTTTGATCACAGATGCACCATGGGGGGCAAAGGGCAGGTGGGGGCAACTTGTTCCAGAAGAGGACTACACAGAAACAAGGATAGAAAGCAGGCAGCAGATAGGTAAGATGAGGATGACCACTGCTGATGCTTGATGCTATTGTCCTGAGTTCTGATAACGGGGACTGCTGCCAAGAAACAGCATGCCATGAGCCATTAGCTACTGTTTCAATGTCTTCCTCAACTGAATTTTCCTACATGCATAGACAGGGAAAGGTTAGGCAAGGATATACTAGGGACACTAAAACCAAAACATGCAAATTAGAAGTAGATAAGCACCTTAAAAGACTCCACTCACCTCTGGAGAACCACTCATCTTCCAGTGTATCACCCAAGGTAGAAAGCAAAGAAGAGAAATGAAATAAGAAAAATGCAGAAGAAAGATGTCAGCAGGATCATGGGCAAATAAGCAGGAAAGCACAGAGAAGAAAAGAAAAACACAGAAAACACAAAGGACGTATGGGGAAAAAGGTCCCAGATTAATTGAGTTCTCATCCTCCACTGCCCCAGTCGTTGATACCACCACCACCACCACCCCACCACCACCCTGAATAAAGCACATAACACAGGATAAGCAGCAAAGCAAAAAGACATCTGTAACCAGGCAGACTCCCATACTGCTTGGCAAGTATTTTATGCCTTAAGCAAAAGTGTTCCTTCCTTTCCCTGCCCTACATTGAAGAGTAAGAAACAGGAACCAAGACTCACCTTTGCCCTTCTTGGCCCCAAAGCAACTCGCCGCATGTGGCCCAGTATTGTTGGCGACATTGGGAGGTGCCTCTTGGTAACGCTCTGCCTGTGGGATCTCGCGGTGAACTTGATATGATAAGTTCCGAAGGAGGCACACACAGTTCTCTACAAGCTTAGGGACACAAGATAAAAGGGGTCGATGAGAAAAAAGAATGTCTATTGTGATTTCTCCACAAATACAGCTTTCCATGACTAAGGTATTAAAATGTTGATCTTCAAATGCATAACCCAATCCATAACTTCTCAGGATGCCTTTTTTTTTTTTTAATGTCAGCACAAAAACCTGAGTAACTCAGTATGCCTCTTAAGTGTTCCAGGCTTCTTGAAATACCTGTGGCCTCAGGCTAATGGAAGGCCGACCTATGGACTTATTGGCTTCTGCCACTATTTGGTGTGTAACCAAAACTTGGATCATCATTCTTTCTACTTAGACAATGTACAGTTTTGGAAGACAGCTAATCAGCTTTAAAATATATAGGTGACAGATTTTTTTTAAAAAGGCCAGGCACGGTGGCTCACGCCTGTAAATCCCAGCACTTTGGGAGGCCGAGGCAGGCAGATCACCTGAGGTTGGGAGTTCAAGACCAGCCTGGCCAGCATGGTGAAATCCTGTCTCTACTAAAATATAAAAATTAGCCGGGCATGGTGGCAGGCACCTGTAATACCAGCTACTCAGGGGCTGAGGCAGGAGAATTCCTTGAACCCAGGAGGCAGAGGTTACAGTGAACTGAGATCACACCACTGCACGACAGTCTGGGCAACACAGTCAGACTCTGTCTCAAAAAAAACAAAACATGTTTTAAGTTGAATACCCACTTTAAGGAGTAGGGGCTCAGCTGGACATGGTGGCTAACACCTATAATCCCAACATTTTGGGAGGCCAAGGCAGATAGATCATGTGAGGTTTAGAGTTTGAGACCAGCCTGGCCAACATGGTGAAACCCCATCTCTACTAAAAATACAAATATTAGCTGGGTGTGGTGGCACATGCCTGTAAGCCCTACTCAGGAGGCTGGGGAATTGCTTGAAATTGGGAAGAGGAGGTTGCAATGAGCTGAGATCATGTCTCTACACCCCAGACTGTGCAAGAGAGTAAGACTCTGTCTCAAAAATAAGAGATAGGGGCCAGTACGAATATTTAACATTACTTGAAAGCCTGAGATGATAGGTCTCTGCACTAGATACGTCATAGTTGTGGTGAATGGAATTCACTCAGCCATTAAAGGTAAGCCAGCACTTACCTTACTGTCTGAATCCTTCTGCCCAATCTCAGCCTGAACAATGAAAATGAGGGCATCAACTAAACCATCACATTCCCGAAGCTTCCGGCGAGCTTCACTCCTCTCTGAGCTTACATTCCTGAAGGGAAACCAGAAGCTTCAAGATGACTCGAATCCAGAAATCCTCCCTTAAATAACCCTCAACACCTACAAGCTTCCTCAATAATTTTTTCTACTCACTATAATAATGAATACCTATTATAAGCAAGGTACTGCAGTTGAGAAAAAGTTGATTAATAGTCCCTGCCTTCTGAATGTTTATAATGCTGTGGGCTGGGGGTTAATGATATGTACCAGATACAATAATAAGATACAGGCCGGGCACAGTGGCTCATGCCTGTAATCCCAGCACTTTGGGAGGCCAAGGCGGGTGGATCACAAGGTCAAGAGATCGAGACCATCCTGGTCAACATGGTGAAACCCCATCTCCACTAAATACAAAAACTTAGCTGGGCATGGTAGCGCGTGCCTGTAGTCCCAGCTACTTGAGAGGCTGAGGCAGGAGAATTGCTTGAACCCAGGAGGCGGAGGTTGTGGTGAGCCGAGATCGCGCCATTGTACTCCAGCCTGGGTAACAAGAGCGAAACTCCGTCTCATAAAAAAAAAAAAATTATAAGATACGATAACCAGATACAATAATAAGATGGAATAGATTCTTCTTGTATGGAAGTATAATACATATGGAGAATGGAACAGAGCACACAGAGGTGTATTCCAAAGAAGGAAAGATTATATAGCAGCATTTATAGAATATAAAAAGAATAATTCAGGAACACTTTAATAAAGGAACTTGAGTTTAGCCACAAAAAGATAAAGAAGAAGGGAAAAGCATTCACAGAAAGAACAGACCTTCCTCACCCATAACCTTGCCTCCTAGTACTCTGTACCCCTTTTGCTGCATTTATCACAGCCTGACTTGAAATACAGATAACTAAGACAAGGGCATAGACACAGGACTAGACCACCCTACACATGGTAGATGCTGAACAAAAGCTTACCAAAGTAGATGAACAAAGTCAAAGAGGCATAAAAGTGAAGAGTATGTGCGGGGAACAACAAGCAAACTGATACAGGTACATGTGGTATATAAGAGGGAAGAGCAACAAAGGCAGAAAGACAGGCTGGAGTTATAGTATGCAGTACAGATAGGAATGGAGGCTAAAGAATTTTAGTTTTAAGGAAATGTAAATCAGTCCTCAAAAATTCATCTTCACATTCTCAAAACCCCTATTGTTACCTAAGGCAGCCAGCTGTGTTGGTGAGCACTGATTCCCACTCAATATGACGTGGCTTACAGTCTTCATTAGGTTCCCGCTCCCAGCCAGAATGAGGAATGATCACTTCATCTGTCAAGGCGTGCAATGCGTGGTCCACAATCTCCATTTTGATTGAGTCATGAGATGAAAGATTCCACAGGGTTCCTGGAAGAGACAACTCATCAGATGGCTCTTGGGCACTCAAGCAATACATTTGAAGAACGTCAAAGATAATTCCCTATTATATCATTTCTCAGTCTTTCCCAGTGACCAAATACCTCATAGTGATATTCAAGCTTTGTTTGCGATCCTCAGCAAGAAATATATTCTACATTATAGCTCAACATAAACATACAGATCATGAAATAAAGTTTTATAAAACTATACTTAACTATAAGCAATGCTCTCTGATCTACCTATATCAGAGTTTTTCAACTTCACCATCACTGACATTTTGGGCCAGGTAATTCTTTGTTATGGGGAGCTGTCTCATCTATTGTTGGATGTTTACCAGCATCCGTGGCCTTTACTCGCTAGATGCCAGTAGGACTCCCTCTCCCCGCTCCAAGTTGTAACAACCAAAAATAAATCCAACCCTGAAAATGTCCAAAAGTCCTCAGGGCAGGGCAGACAAAACAGCCCGTAACTAAGAAGCAATGGTCTAAACTACTTTTTTTTCTTTATTCCTTTCTCTTGGAATGCTGATTATGCTCCACAAAATTTTATTCACTCATGGATTACACTAATAGATTGCAACCCACAATCTGAAAAACTCTAAATAAAGCAGGAACCACAAGCTCATATGTCTATATGGGCCAACAAGGTGAGTCAATAGAGGCAGATATTTAAAAGAAATTACAAGAATGTTAAAAAATGGCAGTTGACACTCAACTCCATGTTTGGGAAACAACTTCCTAAATGGCTCTAGTTGGTCAGATAAAAGAATGTGTTGGAGATTAGTATAAATTAGAAAGCATATGCTTCAATCAGTTCAGACCAAATACTGCCAGGGAAGAAAAGAGATCCATTGTTAACAACTCTTTCACATTTTTAGTAGAAGTTAAGAATCTGCAATTTTAAGTAAAATCTTCTGAATTTCTTTTTTTTTTTTTTTTTTTTTTGAGACAAGAGTCTTCCTCTGTCACCACACTGGAGTACAGTGGCACAATCTCGGCTCACTGCAACCTGTGCCTCCCAGTTCAAGCGATTCCCCTAGGCGTAAGCCACCATGCCCGGCTAGCTTTTTGTATTTTAGCAGAGACGAGGTTTCACCACATTGGCCAGGATGGTCTTGATCTCCTGACCTTGTGATCCATCCACCTCGGCCTCCCAAGTGCTGGGATTACAGGCGGAGCCACCACGCCCGGCCAAAATCATCTGAATTTTAAACATCAGCAACCATTTCTTTAAAATTTCAAAAATGCTGTATAATCTAAACAAATCTGTGAGATGGATCTGACCCAAAGGCCACCAGTTCACAACCTTTCATCAAAAGTAAAAGGTCTGGAAATCCCTCTAGTTCTCAATATCTCTAGAGACTGACAGTGACTTAACAATTTTCCTTGGGCCTAGAACTCACCGGTAATGACTTCAGTAAGGTCCATATCACGAGCCTTTCGGAGCAATCGCACAAGGGCAGGCACACCATCACAGTTTTTTATGGCAATCTTGTTATCCTGGTCACGTCCAAAAGAGATATTCTTAAGAGCTCCACAGGCTCCAAGGTGCACTTCCTTTTTGGGGTGGTCTAACAATCCCACCAGTATTGGGATGCCCTTGAGTTTCCGCACGTCGGTCTTCACCTTGTCATTGCGGTAGCATAAGTGTTGCAGGTATGCAGCTGCATTGGACTTGACAGCATCTAAGCGAAATCCAAGCATGGCGATCACCTCTGGCAGCTCTGGCTGTCTCCAATTAGGAGGTGGGGGCCCTCCTTTGCGCAGGCTATCCAAGCTTGCTAAACTTCCTCGCTCATGCTGGGCCAAAGGAGCCCAATAGTACTGATCTGATGGCACCTCCTCACCAATCATGTCTTCATAGCTCCTGAGAAGTTTTGGAAGAACCAAGAGAATACATCAAGCCATAATGTCTAGCTTCCTGGACATTCCCTCATCTGCAAAGCAGGATTAACCCAAATTTAAGAGTGCTGATCTTATCTCTCCTTTGCATGAATAATATACTGATCAATTTTCCTCAATGGGTTAGGAAAAATAAAAGGCAATAATTTTAAAGGCACCTGCAATTTAATTAAAACTACATTTTTTTCCTTTGAAGTATGAAGGCTTAGAAAGTAGCAAGCATTCAGGAGAGGTTAATCAAAAAGAAAGAACCAAATCCTTATTACTTATCATTTATTTGAATGATATCTGACAGCTATTAACTTTTCTAGGTAGAGATAAGGATAAACCCTGAGACAGCAGAGTTAAACAAAGCAACTGACTCAATGGCACAGAAGTCTGAGAACAGTTTCTTAACCAAACAGGAAATGAGGCATTTACACATAGGAAACAACTGGTGAGATAAGACCTTTAAATACATTTCATGTTTAAGCTTCTCCTTATCCTAGTTTGAAAATTATAAAAGATGGATTGATAGAGAAAAAATCATAAAGGACTTCTTGCTACATCACAGGAGAACCTGGCTTTGGTACTGATGAGCTATAAACTTGAACAGTAATTTTCAGTCATCCCAAGGTCATGTCTGCTACTCAACAAATGTGTCAGAGGTAAGATTCCATCCTCCAATTTCTAAAGATAATACCTCCAGTTCTTTCAAAATGGAGCCTATTCACCAACATCATATTTGGGAAGCCCAGCCACTAGAAACAAAGCAATAGAAAGTAAGAAAAATCAAACCAGGAGATAATTCTTCCTGTTTCAGTACTACCAACAACCACTAGAGGGTGAGTCTCACACTATTATTTATTCATAACTACCAGGAAGGAAGAAACCATTATCTGTGAGCTCATCTCTTTCTGGCTCCCACAGGAGAGGGGAATCTATTGTGTGGAACTCTCCAAATAAGCTGTTGTTTGTTCTACAAAACCACTCCCACTGTCACCAAATACTCAAGGTTGCCCTGAGCAGAAGGCCTTCCTCACAGGTATCAACATCAACCACACAACAGTGATTTAGATGGACAAAGCATTTAGTAAAACATGACCCAGATAGTCTTAAAATAATGCGGAAACAGAGACAGGCCTGGTGGCTCAAGCCTGTAATCCCAACACTTTGGGAGGTTGAGGCGGGCGGGTCACCTGAGGTCAGGAGTTCAAAACCAGCTTGGCCAGCATGGCAAAACCCCATCTCTACTAAAACTACAAAAATTAGCCGGCTGTGGAACTGTAATCCCAGCTACTTGGAAGGCTGAGGCAGGAGAATTGCTTGAACCCAGGAGGCGGAGGTTACAGTGAGCCAAGATTGCACCACTGCACTCAAACCTGGGCCACAGAGGGAGACTCCATCTGGGGGAAAAAAAAAAAAAAAAACACGAAAACAAAATGAATAGCTTAGTTAGCTAAGTTTTAAAAGTAGGCTATTAAGCAGTATGTTAACATTCCATTTTAGTAGACAGAAAATAGGATATAGTTACATGTATAAGAAAAAAACTCAAAGGATATGCACCAAAATGTTAACAGTGGTTCTTTATCGGTAGATGGTATACTTTTCTGGGTTTTTCAAGCTCTGTATTGAGCATGTTTAACTTCTATTATTAATATAAACAATTATAAAAACAATTACCATAACTAAAATTTCCAGAGAACTCTATCTTAAATCCTCTTCTATGTAGAGGCAGTGGATTGGACATTCTTCCCTCTGTTTTACAAGTAACAAAGCTGTGCCCAGAAAGATCAAATGACTTGCTTGAGGCTACTTGGCTAGTGGCAAAGGCACAACTAGAACCAAGGTCTCAGGGTTCAGTGCTTTTTCCACTAATCACTGTCTCACTGTTTAAGTTTGACCTTGTATCACTCTCCAAGCCTGGAACAGGAAGCAGCAAATGTTCTTGCTAGTCAAGCAGGTTTCCAAGTCCAGTGCTACCCTGGAACAAACCCAAGAACCAGGCACAAAACTCTATGTGAACTACCACAGCTAGGGATGGCAGAGAATGACCTGGCCACCCACACCCATCTGGGTCCAATCACTCTTTACTAATGAGGAAGTCAGAAAAAGCAGACTTGCAATAGAGCCAACACCCTGGACAGACTGCTTCAATGATGGCTGTTATCTACCACTGCTCTGGGTTGCACCAGCTGAGGTCTGGTGCTCCTACAGGTATTAAAATGAGTCACATGTGAGTTGGATTAGCTATCAAAGACACCTGAAAGGTGAGTAACTCAGTCTTAGATAATGGGGCCTCTACCCCTGGGCCCACCCCTGTTCACTGTTAACCAAAGCTACCTAATACATGAGGAAAATGAGCACCAACGCATTTGCTTTAAAAGGTCATGACCCTAGATAGAGCACTTCAGCAACAGCTGCTGGGGTATCCTTACCATCAAGACAACCATAAATCTTCCCTTGTTTCTTATCATTTCTCTTTGCCTGGAAAACACTGTCTCTAATTTATTCTAAAGCAGCACTGGCAGCCCATGGGACAAATTTGTTTTTGTACACCCCCAGAATGCTTTTTACATTTTTAAAGGATTGTTTGAAAAAAAAAAGAACATAGGACAAAGATAATACATGGCCTGCAAAGCCTAAAATAGTTCTACGTGGCCCTTTTTAGGGGTCTGAAGACCCCATTCCAAAGCATTCTCTCAAGGCAACAAGGCAAACCATATACCAGTCCAAACATCAATCACTCCCTTTTTCACAACACCAAAGAATCCCCAGGGACAAGTAGTGAAGTCAGAGCAGGCAGCTGCTTAGTGACCTTTTAGAGGGTTGCTACTATACCCCCAGACCTCCACCCAAGGATGTCACCACAATTATTTCACTTTACAATCAAATGTAAGACCCTAAGCATAGAATGTCAAGGCTCTTGTGAGGTCAAAGTTTGCTTTTAACTTTGGGATTAAAAATACCACAAGAAAGTTGAGGGGGTGGGTGTGGGGGTGTTGGGGTGTGTGTGTGTGTGTGTGTGTATCTTTAACTGTCTCTTTTGGCCCTGAATTCCTAAAATCTTCAGCTCTGTTCTTAATACCAAACCAGAAGCTGAAGAAATTCCCAGGAACAAGTGAGCAAGAATTCCACCACCCCACACATCAGAATCCTCTGCCTAACACCAAAAGGGGGTCACAGTTTAGCCAGAAACAGCAGAAACTTAGGCACAGAAGCAAAGTTCATTCTTCAGGACATACATCAGGCGTCCCCAAACTACGGCCCACGGGCCACATGGGGCCCCCTGAGGCCACTTATCCGGCCCCCCGCCACACTTCAGGAAGGGGCACCTCTTTCATTGGTGGTCAGTAAGAGGAGCACAGTATGTGGCAGCCCTCCAACGGTCTGAGGGACAGTGAACTGGCCCCCTGTGTAAAAAGTTTCCAGACGCCTGACATACACTAATAACAATCACAAGTTGTTTTCTATAATTAAAATATATGGGCCAGGTGTGGTGGCTCACACCTGTAATCCCAACACCTTTGGAGGCCAAGGCAGGCGGATCATCTCTAAGGTCAGAAGTTCGAGACCAGGCTGGCTAACATGGTGAAACTCCATCTCTACTAAAAATACAAAAAGTTAGCCAAGCATGATGGTGCTTGCCTGTAATCCCAGCTACTAGGGAGGCTGAGGCAGGAGAATCGCTTGAACTCAGGAGGCAGAGGTTGCAGTGAGCCAAGATGGTACCACTGCCCTCCAGCCTGGGGGACAGAGCAAGACAACTATCCAAAAAAAAAAAAAGAAATTAAAATACATGATTTTCATTTATATATATATATATATATATATATATATATATGTATATATGTATGTATGGCAAATCAGTACTAAGCCAAGTAAGAAAAGGGAAAAACAGGGTAGCCTTTCTCCCCAAACCAGGCAGAGGGGAGGAGGCCACAAGAATCTCTAATCCTGAAAAGCTCTTAGAAGTTGAATGAAAAGCTACCCCTTGTTCCTGGTCTTAGAAAAGGCCCTTTCATCTTCCCCCATTCTTGCCTACCTGAGGCGCCGACGAGGGTCAGAGGGTGTCCCAGTCCGACGGGCAGTGCCATAATCAGACATCATACCATAATCCAGGTCCTCATAGCCCATACTACGCTGGTCATCCTCTAGCCCATAAGGCTCTGGATGAAAGCGATGTAGATCCACGCTGCTCCCACCTACCCGAACCTGGGGTTGGGGCCCATACACATCCTGTCTACTAGGTGCCCGGTAGCCTTCCATGCTGGGCCTATACCGCTCCTCAATGCGAGTAACCCGGGACAAACTGCCATAGTTATCACTGCCACCTGGATAACCATCTTCATAGTGGCGGCTATATCCATCAGGAGGGTAGTGGAAGTTCCTGGGAAGGGTAGCAGTGCCTGCTTGCCCCACATAGGGACCAGGTGTCCCATTGCCATTCTTGCGGAAGTCACGACCCAAAGTCTGGATATAGTTGTTAGAAACTGATGAGGCATCCACAGGCAATCCGTCTGGTCCCATAGGGACTGGCTGTACTGTCCGTGTGGTCACAGTCTTCACTACTTTCTTGACCTGCAAGTAAGGAACAAGAAAAAGAAAAACTAATGAAGGAAGTGAGCAATTAAATTCTAAACCACTCTAAAAGAAACAAACCCTTAGATTCCTAGGTCATTTTACCTTGAAATGCTTTAAGGCAGGCGTCCCCAAACTTTTTACACAGGGGGCCAGTTCACTGTCTCTCAGATCATTGGAGGGCCGCCACATACTGTGCTCCTCTCACTGACCACCAATGAAAGAGGTGCCCCTTCCTGAAGTGCGGCGGGGAGCCTGATAAATGGCCTCAGAGGGCCGTAGTTTGGGGACGCCTGCTTTAAGGTCTACCATCTATCTTTCTTGCCATCCTACAGGAAGTCCCCAAGCAGGAAAAATGCCCTGACAATAACTATGCCTATAAGGGGAACTGCTACAGACCTTGAAATACCTTCCCTCTTCCTTGTTACATAAGATTTTCCCATATCTCTTCATCTTTTCTATCTGGCCAGAGATCACTTTCTTTATGTGATCAGATCAATGATGGCATATCAATCCTCCATCGTAAGTGCTCAACCCCTCCCCTAACAGAAACAAAAAGACCTCTTCTATCATTTCCAGATCTTATACACATCTTAGTTTACCGTGGTCTCTGTGCGCCGAGTGGTCCCATCATCTGAGGTCTCCACAGAGACTACAGACATAGCTCCCTCAGGATCCTCCTGGGTATAGGTCTCCACAATCTGCCCCGGTTCCTGCATCCTGGGGATAGTGCTATATAGAAGGTGACTGTGATCCTATATGGAAAAGAAAAGATAGAAGAAAGTACTGTTAAGCTCTGTGTATTAACAGTCCATCCTAATAAGAATCATAAGTGGTAACCCTGGAGATAGGGTCTCCTCATGCATCTTGTATAGGCCTCAGGATTTTTAGATGGGTGGCTGCCATCTTCTGAACTTGTACAAAAGGACAGTAGACATAATTTCCCAGTTGTAGTCATTTAACAAACATGAACTGAGTTAACTATAGCCACATCAACATCCAAGTGACAGAGACAGCAGATTTAACTTCCCAGCTGTGGTCATCTAAGTTAACATGAACTGTGTTAACTGCAGTTTCATCTATGCCTGAGTGACCCCTCAAAAGAGCAGCTCACCCAATAAAAAAAAGAACTTTTAATTTATTTACTTGAGATAGGGTCCTCACTCTGTCACCCAAGCTAGATAACAGTGTCATGATCATAGCTCACTGCAGCCCCAACCTCCCAGGCTCAAGCAATCTTCCCACTTCAGCCTCCTGAGTAGCTAAAACTACAGGCTTACACCACCATGCCTGGCTAATTTTATTTTTTTTGTAGAGACAGGGTCTCACTATGTTGCCCAGGCTGGTCTTGAACTGCTGGGCTCAAGAAATCCTCCAGCCTCAGCCTTCCAAAGTGCTGAGATTACAGGAATGAGCAAACCACACCTGGCCAAAATAAAAAACTTCTTTTTTTTTTTGAGACTGTTTTGCTCTTGTTGCCCAGGCTGGAATGCAATGGTGTGATCTTGGCTCACCACAACCTCCGCCTCCTGGGTTCAAGCAATTCTCCTGCCTCAGCCTCCTAAGTAGCTGGGATTACAGGCATGCACCATCACACCCTGCTAATTTTGTATTTTTAACAGAGATGGGGTTTCTCCATGTTGGTCAGGCTGGTCTCAAACTGCCGACCTCAGGTGATCTGCCCACCTCAGCCTCCCAAAGTGCTGGGATTACAGGTGTGAGCCACCACACCCGGCCTGAAATAAAGAACTTTTAAGATAAACTTGAAAATCCCAGTAAGAGCCACCTTTTGACTGGCTCTATGCACTCTTCAGATACTATCTAAAAGGCTCAAGACCAGCCAGATTTTAGGTAGGGTTTTCTGCTGCAAAGTAGAAGCCTACTGTCTCTAGAAAAGAAACATAGTACTTAGGGATCAAATAAGGTGGCAGTGGTGAGGAAAAATAGCCATAAAGATCAGTGGTCATTAAAATTCATTCCAAAACAATACTACATATATACTTTGAAGCTCCATTTCTTTGTTTTTGTAAATGAAAAAAACTTATTAATGGGTGTGTACAATGTGCCAGGCACTTTACAAGACACCAATATGCACTCACAGGCTGGGGAAATAAGAAAATATGAATGAAGCAACCCAGGTCTTGAGACAAAGAATTACCTGGGGTCCGTTGAGTTTCAAATCTGAAAATTTCTGTCTCTCAAGGTCAGCATCGCCCACAAACCGGCCGTTCTGAAATACAGCCCACAAGAAGACAATTCATTTTGTGGCCTTCTTTTGCTCTATCAAACACAAATGATCTTTTTTCCAAATAGGAAAAGGCCTTTCAAGAAGATAGGTGTGGCCTGGAGTCCTTGTGTCAGTACTCATAAAAGAACCATATCACTCGTTAGTTTAGCACTTTCCTCAAAATTGGAAATCAGGCCTGGAACTCTGGCAAACAGGGTCTCTGGAACATAAGAACGTAACCTCCATGATGGCAGAAGGTTTAGTTTAGTGATGTATTCCCTAGTGCCTTTAGCAGTGCCTGGCACATAACAGGTGCTCAAAAACTATTTGCTGAATAAATAGCAGAGACCGAGATAAGTCCCCCTACATGCAGCCTTTTTGGAAATCCATAAGAAAGTAAGGAAAGTTGGAAAGCCTAAGTGGGGGGGTTTCCAAAGAGCTTCTTTATAGTCTCATGAATCTTCATGCAGTACTACCACTGGAAACTCCCATTCCCAGCAGTTTTTTAAAGAAAGAAGCAAGATGGCTATCATGTCCTAATGTAAAAAAAAAAAAAAGAAAAAGAAAAAAAAAGAAATTAAAAAAAAGAGAGATATGAGTCTCCCTTTCCAAGTACAAAAACAAGTACCCCAACTCCCCCCAAGAAAACAGAAGGCTCATCATCTTTACCAATAATTATTAGAGCCACAGAATACATTCCAAAATGTCATCCAGAAGTTGCTCTGACTTAAGCAGCAGGAAATAATCTAATGACATTATACCACATAAAAATACATTTGCCTGCTCCTCTCCCAGTAGAACAGTGAGATCCAACCACCTTGGGAGACTCTTCCTCCACCCCACTCCCATTACATAGAGAGCGTAATGCTGCAGGGAGAGGAAGTTAAACATTACTTTCAGGAAGAAGGAAGGGTGTGGTTTTACTGCTAAGCAGAAGTTAAAAATAAGAGAGAAACCACATACTGAATCCTGGAATTCCCCAGCACCTCTAGGCCTGAGCAATCCTGCTTTCTCCTTTCAATATAATCTCATCCCTAACTTTCTACTATAGTTCCTGTAAAAATCCTAGGAACATTGCAAGCATGCTGCCTCCCTCGAATTCCTTTATCCCCAAATTGGAATTCTGTTATCTCACTCAACTACAAGGTTCCTCAGTATGAGGGACTTTCTCTATCTTAAAAAATAAATTACTCAATAAAAAGAATGACAAGGACTATTAGGGCAAGAGCACTGTTCTGGTTCCCACTCAGAGATCTCTCATAAGATGCTGTCTATCAGGCAATGGCGAGCGCGAACACACACAAACACACACACACACACACAAACACACACACGCACACACGCACAAAACCTCAGACAGATTATATCACAGCAAAGTCAGACTAGAAAAACCAGAGGAAACACAAGATACTTCTCATTTCTACCACCAATCTCCAGAGTCACATCACAGAGTCAATCAACCCAGAGACCACTGGCTCCTGTGGTTATTTGGGTTAAACAGCAGAATGATGCTCCTTCTCCAACTCTAACCAACAGAATTAACAATGACCCTTTCCTCCAACACATGATTTACACTGCCAACAAAGAGAGCCCACAAGGGCAATATGGAGCAGGAGTACACAATTTATGGACACTGACACACCTGAGTACAGACTGTTCCCTCAGGGAGACTGAACTAGAGCTGAGCGCACAGGATGCCCAACCACTAAATGGGCATTTACTTTCCTGAATTTTTGATACCAAGAAAAAAAATCAGTAAACAAAAGTCACTTGAGCATAGCTGCAAACTACACTATCTACCATTATTAGAATTGTATCCCACCCCAGAAAATCTACTCCAGCAAAACAGGAAGTCAGATGGATGCTTCTAGAGAAAGTAAGCCCATCCAACTCAGTCCAGCAGCAATATTCCTTGTCTCTTATCAGCATTTTTCACCCCTGGAAAAAAAAAAAAAAAAAATCCCTGGAAGGACGGGCACTGGATAGCTCATCACCAAAAGGAGAAGAGCTTCCCAAAAAGGATCATAGCCTCTCTGTGACCATGCCAAAGTCCTACCTGCAGGTCTGATGGAGAGAGGGGTTACCTGATGCCGGCGGGTGAGTGTGCCGTTGGCCACGAGTGGGTTGGCATCTTGTGGTGAGACCCGGACGCGTTCCAGCTGCGCCGAGACGTGGCGCCGTTCCTCCTCCAGCGCCCGGGTCAGCTTCTCAAACTGGGCCTCTTGTTCCTTCACAGAGGCCAAGATGCTGGCGGTCGACTCCACCTCTGAGTCGTCCATGAAGGTAAGGGGCGGAGCCGCCGCAGGGCAGGGTAAAAAGGAAGGTGAATCACAGAGGGAGGAGAAGGAGGGAGAGAGACCCCCTCACTTCACACTACCGGGAAAGGGTAAGAGAAAGGAGAGAAAAGGTCACAGGTCAGAGAAGACAGATGAATTATCAATCCCAGAGCCAAAGATGCCCTCTCGTGTTTTTACTGCAGTGCAAAAAGCAAGCCACCGCCAAGCCTGGGAGCCCATCACCAGTGTCTGTTCAAGTGGAATCCTTTGCCCACTACGCTTTCTTCAATATCCCACCAGAAATCACTATTTAAAGGAAAGGTGCAATTAAATCTAAGTCTATACACTGTTCGGAATGGAAGAATGTGGCCAGGTGCTGTAGTTATGAGACTGAATTATTTTTCCCTGAAAAAAATCTGTTAGTATCAACTCAATGAAATGTGTAACTCTATGGTACAGACAAGCATTCGCTATCCTGCAGGGACAAGCCACTTTTAGAGATAATAGGGCAATACAGATCTTACTTAACCTCTCCCAAAACTAACCACTAAAACTACTTTTTTAGTAGCAGCAAAATTAAAAAAAAAATTACTATGCTAAATTAAAATGCCAATTAAGAAATGAAAGTAGACTGGGCACAGTAGCTCACACCTGTAATCTCAGCATTTTAAGAGGCCAAGGTGGGCGGTCACTTGAGGTCAGGAGTTCAAGAGCAGCCTGGCCAACATGGAGAAATCCTGTCTCTACTAAAAATACAAAAATTAGCCAGACATGGTGGCAGGCACCTGTAATCCCAGCTAAGGCATTAGAATTGTGTGAACCCAGGAGGTGGAGGTTGCAGTGACCAGAGATGGTGCCACTGCACTCCAGGCTGGGCAACAGAGAAAGACTCTGCCTCCAAAAAAATAATAATACATTCATAAAATGGTCCAACAGTCCAAAACTATACTACTATAGTTTGCTAAATATAAAACTGATGCTAAAATGCATTCCTTGACTAATGGAGACAACAGAGTAACAGAACCACAAAAAACTCTACATGTAAAAAAACACTATCTTCAAGAAACTTAAGCTCTTTGGGAAGTAGGAAAAGGAGTATTAGCCTCAACTTCTGAAAGTGCACCTCACAGTAGTCATATCCTAACCTCTACACATCAATGGCTGGAAGTTCCTACATCTCTATAATCCCACAGAAAGCTCTAACTCAAGCTTTTCCAAACCATGGCCCATGGGACGCATGCAGCCCAGGACAGCTTTGAATGCAGCCCACCACAAACTTCTTAAAACATTATGAGATTTTTTGCAATTTTTTTTTAGGTTATTGGCTAATCTTAGTGTATTTTATGTATGGCCCAAGAATTCATCTTCCAGTGTGGCCCAGGGAAACCAAAAGATTGGATGTCCTTGCTCTAAATAGACTATCTTTTTACCACCTTACTTGTTCTAACTCAGAATAAATATCCAAGTATCTAGAGGGTTTTGTGTGCTATCTATACAATAAAAGATAGTTATATAGAAATGAAGAGTTCTCCATATCATCATATAAACAGGAGGTTTAAGAGGCATTAGTCATACCTTGTTGGACTCAATGGGTTTTTTTCCCTCTTATAGCTATGACAGACTTTACTCCAGTCCAAAATATACAATGTTGAAAGACAGGTTTTGAAATAAATCTCCCCTATTCCCACCCTCTTGCCAACCCCTAAAGAAAAAAGGTATTTAAAAAGATTTTTTTCTGCTGTGACATGATAGGAATAAAAATATATATTTCTTAAAAAGATTTTTTATATTTAATAAACATTATTTCCATACACACCTGTTAAGAGAAGGTCGCAATTGATTGGTTTAACAGAGAACTGCCCAGTCTAGATTCAAATAATCATGGAAGAAGCATCCCAGCCACCACAGCAAGGAGGAAGCAGGAAGGAGAGAGCTGCAGAAATATATGAAGGAAAAATGGGAATGAGAGAAAAATAAAATATACCCAATACATAAAAACAAGAGCAAGGGGCAATAATCAGAATGAAAGAAGTAATTTAAAATATGACTTGGAATTGCTTAACGTGACAAGTGCCATTTGGACTTTGCTTGGATGTCGTTTTCATTAAAACCTGGATTATACTGTCATGTGAGAGTTCCTCTACCAGTATTCCCATATATAACCAAGAACAGGTTATATAATATGTTCAAAAATCCATTTACCCTGTCTCCAGCAACCAAATTGGGGAAAAAGAAAAAAACTGCTGTTGGAATGCCCTTCCCCCTCCCTTCCCACCCCTAAGGCAGAAACCTCAAAGCCCAGTCCCAGCATGCCCACAAAGACATTGAGAAACCAATGCAAAAGTTGTGTGGGGAAGACATGTGGGGACTGGCCTAGGCTGAGCCTTTTGCTTCAGTTCCCTTTCCCACGCTCCCCAGAGCCCCACCAAGCACAGATGCTTGGGCCTGTTTGTGTATATGGAATTCTGCAAACAAGAGTACCCCAAAAAAACTGATAAATAAGTGCCCAATAAACTCCTGAATCAATCCAGTCCCTAAATTTAAAGAATGTGGTAGCCCTTCCCTAAATTCCTCCTACCCCAGCTTGGAGTTCCCACAACCACTTATCAACTCTTCTTCTTCCTTTCAGTCTAAAACCCACTGCCACTTGCTCATATTCCCACCCTACATTCCAATAGGCCACTCAAAGGTCTTTCTTTAATAAGCACCTTTATTTAAAGAAAAAAAAAAAAGTTGCTCCCCTTTCATCTCCATTTCTTATTTTTAAGTACTTGCCCTTATCCACTATGTACAATGACCTATGAACCTTCCACACCAAGAGGACTCTGAGCTCAAAAGAGATTCTTCCAGTTACTGAGTTTCAACAGGGTCTGAAGTGCAATTACCACTACAGCAACCTCCACCCTATAATCTTCTTTGCTAATAAAAGCCCAAATTACTGCTACCATGGGGGATACAGTGACATCCCCTGCTACAAAGAGAAAGTGTATAAATGACCATAAATGGCCCTGCAACTTAAATTAAATGAAGAATTAGGAAGGAAGACAGAAAAAATACTCAGGGCTCTAGATCAGAAAGCAGTATCTGGAGACACATTAGCTTCCACCATTTTCATGGCTTTAAAGCTGACCACCTGGTTCTAATTTGGAAAAGAAGACAGCACAATTAAGCAAAAAGATCAGATTCCTAGGTCTAAAAGCATGGGGAGATATTCTCTCTGAAAGAGGTCAGAAGCAGAGGCTATATGGGATAGAATACAATGCAGAAGACTAGTCCCAGTTCTGGTTCTACAACTACCCAACAATGGCAGTAAGCTCTGTCATGTTCTCACTTGTAAGATGCCAAATCCATTTACCCTGTTTCCAGGAACCAAATTGGGGGAAAAAAAAACAGACTGCTGCTTCCCAGGAGTTAGGAAGTTAGCCCCATCTAACTCAAGAGTTGTTATAAGGATCAGGTAAGACAACGCATGTTACATAAAAATGTCAGGTATTAAGTTGTTTCAAGAGTTAGTTTAACTCTTCCAATTACATTACTTCACAGTAATGTCTCAGCCTCAAACTATTTTCTGAACTAGTAGATGAAATCAACTGGATCAAAAACATAACTAGGTTCTAAGGAGTGAATGGGCTGGTTTTCCTACTCCAAATCTATTTACTAGGAGGCCCCACCTATATATACCAGTGTTTCTGGTACAAAGGGCACTTCTCTTGTGCTTGAAAGTCATCATAGCATTACATATCCGTCATAAGTCCTTGATTCTGTATTTGAGGCCTTAACTATTTATTACCTTGGAGAAACGGAATGTGAAACAAACTAATGATTACTGAATGTTTTACATTTATTACTCTGGTAATCCTTACAACAACCCTAAAGAAGTTTTACTGCAAATAAGATTCATGGGTGAAGAAACTACCCAACGTCTCACAGTTAATAACAAATTTTGAATTTAAATCCAGGTCTGTGCCATTCGAAAGCCTGTGTTTTTCTATGCCATGTTGTCAGGTCCAAATAGAAGTGCAGTCAGTACAAGATGGATGGTCCAGATCCTCTCCTCTACAACCTTTGAGAGCTTTCTTCTCAACTATCACAGGAAAACAGGGAAAGAAAAGGGTTCTACTTTGTTTTTTTTTTTTTTTTTAGGCTCAAGAGTTATCCATAATATCTACATATAAGTGAGAAAACAGAAAAAAAAAAATGGAAGGAAAAAGAAAGCATGAGTGGGGCAAGCTACAGTAAACGGTCTCATAACTTGGAGACTTAAGGAAAATAGATCCTTCTCCATGTCATATACATCAAAAAGATTACTACAAACCATCAGCTGACTTTGGCAGAAGAGTCGTACAAGTTCAGCCCATACCGAGTTTGCCACTTACGTTTTCAATTACACTTGCTCTCACCAAAAAAAAAGACCATCAAACAATTCCTGAAGTAAGGGTGTTAGGGAGACATAAAGTGAAACTTGTTATTCCCCCTGAAGACTAGATTTTCTGAGAATGCTTAGCTTTACTCTTAACAAGCCATAGGTCCTACATTCCTAAATCCCACCCACACTAGAAAGATCTTCCTGCTATTACCCAGAGTCCAGAATCCATAATAAAGATCCCTCATCCAAGTAATGATGATAAAAGCTCAGTCTCTTCTGTAAGAACGCCAAACCAAAAGAAGTTAAATTGAATCAAATACCCAGAAGGATCAAACAACCAGACAATGCCAACCAGATAGGAAGGCAAAAAAAAAAAAAAAAAAAAAAAAAAAAATCACTTACCAGTCGGGCATGATGGCTCACATCTGTAATCACAGCACTTTGGGAGGCCGAGGCGGGCGGATCACGAGGTCAGGAGTTCGAGACCAGCCTGACCAACATGGTGAAACCCCGTCTGTACAAAAAATACAAAAATTAACCAGGCATGGTGGCAGGCACCTGTAATCCTAGCTACTCAGGAGGCTAAGGCAAAAGAATTGCTTGAACTGGGGAGGTGGAGGTTGCAGTGAGCCAAGATTGCGCCACTGCACTCCAGCCTGGGCAACAGAACAAGCCTCCATCTCAAAAAAAAAAAAAAATCACTTACCAGTAGCATAGTCCCTGGAATGATTTCTTCTACTGTAAATTGGCTAAAGAAATACAATTTGGAATTATGATTCTTAGAGGTTAAGCGTATAGGCTCTGTTACCTGCCTGGGTTTAAGTATCAGAGCTATCACTTATTAGCTATATGATTTTGGGCAAAGTATCAACCACTCAAAACAGCAGCTTTCTTTTCTGTAAAATGGAGGAATAAAAATAGATAGGGTGGTTGTGGAGATTAAATGAGGCATTTCATGTAGAGTACTCAGAAAAATGTCTTGACCACTGAAAGCCAGTAATATTGTTACTACTACAGAGACTAGAGCTTGGGGTGTGGTTGGTAGAGTTTCTGAATAAACCAGCCTCCCCATGCTCCCCTCTTTCATTTGCAGCAGACCTGAAAACTGTAAGAATTCTTCACTTGAGGGAAAAACAAAATAAAACTCAGATTAGGGGTCAAAAGACCACGGTCCAATTCCTGGCTTTGCCAAAAACTAGGCAGGAAACCTTGGAAAAGTTATAACCCCTGTAAGCTTCCATTTCTATTACTCTTCAGAGTTTAGTTTTAATGAGCTAATATATATAAAACCATAGGCTGGGTGAACTCCAAAGTTCACCAATCTTTGGGCTTTTGGGAAAGAAATTTTATCTTCAGCAGCCAGGCCCAAAGGCAACTCTCCTCCTTTTCTCCTATATATTCATTATAAAATCAAAACCAATATCACAGCCCGCCGTGGTGGCTCACGCCTATAATTACAGCACTTGAGGAGGCCAAGGCGGGAGGATCACTTGAGGTCAGGAGTTCAAAATCAGACTGGCCAACAAGGGGAAATCCCATCCCTACTAAAAATAAAATTTAAGAATTAGCCAGGCATGTTGGCACACACCTGTAATCCCAGCTACTTGGGTGGATAAGGCATGAGAATCGCTTCAACCTGGGAGGCAGAGGTTGCAGTGAGCTGAAATCATGTCACAAATTTATGCTCTTCCTCTAATGATGACAAGCAAAACTCCCCTTCCATGTCATTCTAGAGGTTTTTTTTCTTTTTAAAGACAGGGTCTCTTGTCGCCCTGGCTAGAGTACAGTGTCACAATCACGGCTCACTGCAGTCTGGACCTCCTGGGCTTAAGTGATCCTACCACCTTCGCCTCCCACTGTGCCAAAGTGCTGGGATTTCACCAGCATGAGCCACTGTGCCCAGTCATTCTAGGGATTGCAAATGGCTTTTTTCTTTTCTTTTTTTTTTTTTTTTTTTGAGATGGAGTCTAGCTGGAGTGCAGTGGTACAATCTCGGCTCACTGCAACCTCCACCTCCCTGCAACCTCCACCTCCCGGGTTCTCCTGCCTCAGCCTCCTGAATAGCTGAGATTGTAGGTGTCCAACACCATACCCAGCTAATTTTTGCATTTTTAGTAGTAACAGGGTTTCACTATGTTGGCCAAGATAGTCTCCTGACCTTGTGATCCACCCACCTCGGCCTCCCAAAGGCTGGGATTTTGAAAAAAGTCATTTGCAGGCTGGGTGTGGTGGCTTAGACCTGTAATCCCAGAACTTTGGGAGGCTGAGGTGGGCAGACTGCTTGAGCCCAGGAGTTCAAGACCAGCCTGGGCAACATGGCAAAACCCCACCTCTACAAAAAAAAAAAAAAAAAATACAAAAATTAGCTGGGTGTGGTGGTGCACACTGTGGTCCCAGCTAATTAGGAGGCTGAAGTGGGAGAATTGCTTGATTCCAGGAGGTCCAGGCTGCAGTGAGCCACGATCACACCATTACATTGCCACCTGGGTGACAGAGTAAGATTCTATTTCAAAAACAAATAAATAAATAACTTACCAAGCCTCCTACTGCAGAAATACTAATCAACAAAATATAGTACCTGTAACACTACAGAACTGTATTACATAACATTCTAGCCAGAAAAGCGGGCCCTCCAGATACCTAAAAGACATTTACTTGCCTTAACTGGCACTTGACCCCAAACACAAATTATTCCGGTTCAACCACAAACAAAGAAAATTGCCATTTTGTTTCTAAACCAAAGAAATGTATTTACGAAGATTTTCTATGGCTTCTTATCATTGCTTGTACCAGAGTCCAAAGTCTAAGTACCCCAACCTACCTCCACTTAATGTTCAATTATTTTTTTTTTTTGAGATGGAGTCTAGTTCTGTTGCCCAGGTGCAATGGTGTGATCTCAGCTCACTACAATCTCCACCTCCTGGGTTTAAGCAATTCTCTTGCCTCAGCCTCCCAAGTAGCTGGGGCTGTAAGTATGTGCCACTATACCTGGCTAATTTTTATATTTTTAGTAGAGATGGAGTTACCACATCATCCAGGCTGTTCTCAAACTCCTGATCTCAAGCGATCCACCCGCCTTGGCTTCCCAAAGTGCTGATATTACAGGTGTGAGCCACCACACCCAGCTATGTTCCACCTTCTGAAGCTCAGTCAGAACAATTCTAGCATTTCTCACTTCACTGGGAAGACTCACCTTCAGTTAACTCTAAGTCCCTGAAGCTGATTTGCATTAAGATGAAAAGGACTCTGCTCACTCCAGAATCTCAAATGAGCACTACTCAAGTCACAAAACCTGTATTATTCTAGATATGGCCTTGTCTTATTTTGATGAGGAAAAACTAGGTCTCACCGTGTACACCATGAATATTTCTGATGAATTAAGGAAGGCTCTGGGCAAACCACCCTCCTCTTAGGAAAGAGTGATGCATTCTCTCAGATTGGAATGTCAGAGAAAAATACATCAATAGGAGGGCACCATAAACTCCCTTTAGTCTTATAATCCTTACCCAAAGCTACCTGTCAAAATTTAAAGTTTTTACTGTAACTCAAAAAAATATTCACCTCCACCACCATGACCTCCTAAATTCTGAGACCAAATAAAACATTCTTCTTGCTCTCTTTTCCCTTCCCAAGTATTCTGGGAACCCCCACAAACCATAACGTACTAAAGTGGCTAAGTGCTGGGCTGGCTTTGAAGCAAAGGAAGGGTGTGGCTCTCAGCTAGTGAGGGGGCCTAGGACTGAAAGGGTACAGAAAGAAACAAAACCTGCTTCTCTGTGGAGCATGCATGACGCACACACAGGACTGGTCTAACAAGTCCTGATCTCTCAGGCCAGGCCGCCTCCTTCTCCTCCTCCATTATCCACATGCCTTTCCAAGGCCCTCCACTGGAAGAGATAACACTTAAGTTTTCTCTTACCCTGAGAAGAGACTGAGACACACAGTTACATACCTGGATACCCTGTGCAACCTTGTCAAAGGCACCTCACCTAGCCTTAAAAGGAGAAAGCAGAGCTTTAGGGAGAGGCCGATAAAGAAACAAAGATAAGAGGGAGGGGCAAAAAAAAAAAAAAAAAAAGGGAGGTGTCAGACTAAAGGAAAGGGAAAGGCCAAATGCCTTTCTCCTTCCTCCAAGAGGAGAGAGGTCAGGTGCACTACGAAAAATAAGAAAAAGTCTAATTGAAATGGAAAGATATTAAGTCTCATGTCATAAAAGAGAAATCCTAAAATTAACTAGGATACCTTATACCCTCCCATACCCTAGGCTAGGAAAAAAAAATACGTTCATGGAAAAGCTTAACCTTAGAGTTTACTAGAGGTCACCCAACTGTTTGAGCTCATATTTCTTTTTTAAAATAGCAGCTTCTCACCAAACTTCCTGACTTTCAGTCTATGAAATTCCCTCACCTCTTTGCCCATTGTTTGAAAATAACTTGGAAAAGGTGGAAGCATGTAACTGAGCCATATTTACACAGTCCCAATTCCTCAAAACCCTGAAAAGACCAACAAGGCATTCTTTTAATCAAGTATGGAGTATGTCTTCTTTTTGAGACAAGAAACAGGGAGACAGAACATGTCAATCTATGAAGAAATCAATCAGAAGTGTTAGGTCCTTTTTCAGCTATAGACAGAGAGCAGGAGGAAATGTTTTCTCCCTATCTGAAAGAAGAAAATCCTATCTTAAAGGGGAAAAAAAGTTGTGTATTATTGCTCTTCCCTTAGAAGTTATCATATAATCCTTTCAACACTTGCAGAGGTAATGGCCTCTTTTTATAAATAAGTATACTACTGGCTGGGCACAGTGGCTCACACCTGTAATTCCAGCACTTTGGGAGGCTGAGGCCGGAAGTTCAAGCCCAGCCTAACCAACATGAAGAAACTTCGTCTCTACTAAAAAATACAAAATTAGCCGGGTGTGGTGGCACATGCCTGTAATCCCAGCTACTCTTAGGGAGGCAGAGGAAGGAGAATCACTTGAACTCGAGAGGCTGAGAATGTGGTGAGCCGAGATCAGCCTGAGCAACAAGAGCAAAACTTCATCTCAAAAAAAAAAAAAAAGTATACTACCTATATATCAGAAGTATTTAGTATTTAGCCCAAGCTCATCAACTAGTAGTAAGTAGTAGAAACTTTTTTTTTTTTTTTTTTTTGAGACAGAGTTTCACTCTTGTTACCCAGGCTGGAGTGCAATGGCGCAATCTCGGCTCACCGCAACCTCAGCCTCCTGGGTTCAAGCGATTCTCCTGCCTCAGCCTCCCGAGTAGCTGGGATTACAGGCACGCATCACCATGCCCAGTTAATTTTTTTGTATTTTTAGTAGAGACGGGGTTTCACCATGTTGGCCAGGATGGTCTCGATCTCTTGACCTTGTGATCCACCCGCCTCCGCCTCCCAAAGTGCTGGGATTACAGGCGTGAGCCACCACGCCCGGCGAAACTCATATTTTACTTCAAGTCCATGTTCCTTCTTAATAAAGTGAAGGAGCATGAATTTTCTATGCTTCCTGGGGTTAAAAGTCATTCTTAGGGCCAGGCAAGGTGGCTCAAGCCTGTAATCCCAGCACAGTGGGAGGCTGAGGTGAGCAGACTGCTTGAGCTCAGGAGCTCGAGACCAGCCTGGACAAAATGGCAAGACGCCATCTCTACAAAAAGTACAAAAAAATTAGCTGGGTGTGGTGGCATATGCCTATAGCTCCAGTTACTCAGGAGGCTGAGGTGGAAGGATCATTTGAACCTGGGAGTTCCAGGCTGCAGTTAGCTGAGACTGTGCCACTGTACTCCAGGCCTGGGTGACAGAGTTAAGACCCTCTCTCAAAAAAAAAAAAAAAAAAAAAAAAAAAGCCACTCTAGTTCCAATTGAGACGTTAACCCAAAGTTAACATTTTTTTTTTTTTTTTGCAGAGAGGGGAAGGAGGCAAAAGAAGGTGGAATGGAGCCAGCTAGATCTCTGGGTCTTACCTTCACTTTAAAGAACAAAACCTTACTCAATTTGGAAAGAAGAGCTTACAGTCTACCCCAGATTTAGCTCCCCTGCATTTTTTTTTTTTTTTTTTTTTTTGAGACAGAGTTTCACTTTTGTTGCCCAGGCTGGAGTGCAATGACGCGATCTCGGCTCACCAAAACCTCTACCTCCCAGGTTCAAGCGATTCTCCTGCCTCAGCCTCCCTAGTAGCTGGGATCACAGGCATGCACCACCACACCTGACTAATTTTGGATTTTTAGTAGAGATGGGGTTTCTCCATGTTGGTCAGGCTGGTCTCAAACTACCTGGTCTCAAACTCTGTACCTCAGGTGATCTGCTCGCCTCAGCCTCCCAAAGTGCTGGAATTACAGGCGTGACCCACCGCGCCTGGCCTAGCTCCCCTTTTATGAGGACCTAGTACTTGGGAGGAAAGGTGCTAAGGACAAAAGAGGCACTACTCTAAAAATCACCTATCCTTTGACTGGCAAGACTGCTCTAGAAAGCTGGCTCCATGCCACATTCTCTGATCACCCTCTCAATCCTACCACAAGAAAAAAAAAATCCAATCACAAATATCTCTACTCCCATTTTTTTTTTTTTTTTTTTTTTTTGAGACGGAGTTTCACTTTTGTTACCCAGGCTGGAGTGCAATGGCATGATCTCGGCTCACCGCAACCTCCGCCTCCTGGGTTCAGGCAATTCTCTTGCCTCAGCCTCCTGAGTAGCTGGGATTATAGGCACGCGCCACCATGCCCAGCTAATTTTTTGTATTTTTAGTAGAGACGGGGTTTCACCATGTTGACCAGGATGGTCTCGATCTCTTGACCTCGTGATCCACCCGCCTCGGCCTCCCAAAGTGCTGGGATTACAGGCTTGAGCCACCGCGCCCGGCCCTACTCCCATTTTTAACGTGACATCTCACTAAGCCAAAAGCAAAGATCAGAGCTGGGGTGGGAAACAGAAGGAACTAGAGGCAGTAAAGATTGTGCTAGCCAGCGTAAGAACAGAGGAGGAGGATTGTTCTAGTGGTATGTTAGCAATCTGCCTTTAGGGCAGCTGTCCTCCTGGACTATCAAAGGCGAGTTTGTGTGTGTGCTCATGAACCAGCCAGCTTGCTTGAAGTTGAGGACTCAGCCACCCAATCCACAAAGTGAGAAGAGATGTCTATTTCAAAGCTGGAATAGAAGGCAGAGAAAACACAAAACAGGAGAGAAAAGAAGGAAGGAAAAGAGAGGGTACTGCAGGTGCTATTTCAGTCTAGAGCTAGGGAAGAAAAATCCCAGTAAACTACCAAGCATTCCCTAGTTATGTTCAAACATTAGAGAATTACCAGTAACTCTTAATACTAAGTGGGTAAGTTTCTCTTGATCTGTATGTAGTAGGGTACCAATTGGAAGGATGAGACCTAAAATGCAAAGGACCTCAGCATTACCTGTTTCTTTCTGTCCCTTTTAAACCCAACAAGGTACCTGCAACATATACAGCAAATTAACATTTTTTAACATCTAGTTACTTCTAGAATTACTTTCTTAATTAAATCCTAGAGATCCATAAATAATAGTAGCACACACAAAACTCTGTAAGCTTCCCAATGCTAAAGAGATCAGGGCCATTTATATAACTCAAGTGCTAAATGCAAAAGGCCACAGTCAGAATTCACACTCCCTAATCCTTCAGAGTAGCTAGATGCTCCGAGACCCATTAGACACACAAAGGCTGCTCTCTTCTCAGCAAAGCTCTGCAGCAGAGCTGCTCTCCAGGGACAAAGAGATTTCACAGGAGAACCACAAAGACATCGCCCCTCTCTGTTCCCCCACTCCCAGCTTTCTCACTTCCTGTCACAGTAGCACCAGACCACAGTCTCCCAGAAACAAACAAATACAAAGTGCTGGATTCTGGGCTGCAGGCCAACCGCATTCCAGGGCATCCTGTCTACCAATCACCGGCCAGAGCCCCCACTTTGCCCTGCTCAGCTCCTTATCATGTTCAGGGAAAACAACCCTCCTCTCTGCCCCCAAGCCAACACTACGTAGGACAAAGCTCAGGCCTGTAAGAATCAGCAGAAAGATACTGTGTGTGGATCTAAGAGTTTGGAGGGGTTGAGGGAATTTTTAAGATTCCTACTTGGCAAGTTTCTTCACTTTAGAGGCACTGCATTAGGGATTTTAAAGCTACTGCTGCGGTTACATTCAAATCAGCTACATGTGACACATCCCCAAGAAAGCTTCATTATGGCCATTTGATTCTGAACCTGGATTCAGCCAATGGAACATTGCCATTTGGAGAACTACTTTAGCAACTTCACCTTCCCTATCATCTACCTCTGTTTCCAGTCTTTCAAACTTTTTCCCTACAAGCATAGAGTTGATTACTAAGACAGCTCCACAAAGAACAAACAAAGGCAACAGACTCCACCCTACAAAGAGGCAGTTTAATCAGGTGCTGGGAGCAAAGTTCCCTAGAGTAAGAGAAGACAACCACTAGGAATTGCACAGAAGCTGAATCCCTGCAGCAAAGAGGTCAAGACAGCAACATCAGCTTTTCCTGCTCACAACCCCCTGAAGTGGGTAAGGGGCTGTAAATTTGTAACCTAGTCAGAAAAGAAAGCCTCCTCTCCTAATAAGGGTCCCCTGCTAATCCCAAGAATGAGATAAATGATACATTTTTCTATTATCTTATACAATCCATTGGAAATTAGCCCTAAATCCCAGAAGCAAAGAGGCAGATAGAGGTTAAGCTCTATTAACTAGAGATTCTTGAAATCCAAAGAAGCAACATCCTTTGCCCAAAGGGCTCAATCTCTTTGCATGAAACATAGCATGATGCTCAGCAGAGTCCTCTAACCAGAGGGGCATACCAAGAACTAACTAGTAATATGCTATCACTTCTCATCATTTTTCTCCCTTTATGTTTCCTAGATTCCTTTCATCTTCTTAGATCTGTTGAACCCTGGTCTAAAGTAGCACATGATACAAAAGGAACTAAGTCTAAAACAGATAACTTAAAAGTACTTAGTCCTTGGCCAGGTGTGGTAGCTCATGCCTGTAATCCTAACAATTTGGGAGGTTGAGGCAGGCAAACTACTGGAGGTCAGGAGTTCGAGACCAGCCTGGCCAACATGGTGAAACCCCATCTCTACTAAAAATACAAAAATTAGCCAGGCATGGTGGTACACAACTCTAATCCTAGCTACTCCAGGAGGCTAAGGCAGGAAAATCACTTGAAGCCGGGAGGCAGAGGTTGCAGTGAGCTGAGATCACACCACTCCGCTCCAGCCTGGATAACGAGAAAAAAAAAAAAAAAAAGGAAGGATTTAGTCTTTATCTGGATCTGGTACAACCAGGTGGAAGGGATAGAGAAATAATATACATAATAGCCATTCTAGGGTTGAACAGAAAAGCATATTTAGCAACACTATGGAACTTTAGCAGCAGAGCCCAGCCATTGCAAACTCTATCACTGAAGCATCTGCAAAAAAGTTAAGAATCTCTTATCTGGCATGGAATCAGACTAACTCTCTTTATCTCTCAAAAATACTGTATAATTCTTGGGCAAGGTGGCTCATGCCTGTAATCCCAGCACTTTGGGAGGCTGAGTCAGGAGATAGACCATCCTGACTAACATGGCGAAACCTAGTCTCTACGAAAAATACAAAAAATTATTTTAAAAAGCAAAAAAAAAAAACTTAGTTGGGCATGGTGGCACGTGCCTGTAGTCCCAGCTATTTGGGAGGCTGAGGCAGGACAATCGCTTGAACTCGGCAGTTGGAGCTTGCAGTGAGCCAACTTGCAAGATCTCACCACTGCACCCCAGCCTGGGCAACAGAGCAAGAGTACGTCTCAAAAAAATAAAAAAAAGAATACTGTATTCTTATCCAATTCTTCTTCATGCATAGCCCAGGCCAAATAAATCAGAGGTGAAGTAGATATACTAAAGCAGATAAAAATAGTAGCTTCTAGTAGGGGAGAGTTTTCTGAGATACCAAAAAAAAAAGTTGTAGAAGACACACCCCAGGCAGAGAACTGAACACACCCACATCAATGCTGTTAAATCCAAAGGATGCTTGGCAAGTTCTCTGCATCAAATTGAGCAGGTAAGACAGAAAAGGAGTGCTGACTCAGAAATATAGTAATCCCGGGGTGTGAGGGAGGAAAGAAAAGTATAGCCAACCGATTACAATTCAACTTAACTTCACCAAAGGTCCCAGTTCTAATTGTATCTCACGCTCTTTGCAGACATATTTAGAAAGCCCAACTAAAGGAATAATGAATGGATATGAAGAAAGCCTCTGGAGGGCCCAAGACTTAAGCTGAAACCTCAGCGGGTAGGAAGGATGAATCTGTTTTGCTGTCTAACTTCCCACCCCCTCTCTCTCCAAAGCAAGCCCAAAGCTGAAAGAATTATAGGGAGGGGAGGCAGAAGAAAGAATGTGACTGGGAAAGGTTTAGCTACATTCCAACTAGCCAACATCCCACATAGCATTAAGAGTGCCTGAGAATTCAAACCCACTACATAAGAGTTGCTGAGTCTCTGCTAACACACATCCAATTCCTGTGCCACCAACCCCCACCCTCAAACACTCTGAAAAGAAGAGTAATTGAGATAGCTTGATGAAGGCACCAGCTGTTTCCACCGCCACCCTCCCTCCCTCCCTCCCTCCCCTCCTGAGACCTCAGTTAAAACTCACATCAAACACTTAATACAATTGACTGGTCAGTAGGAAGGAGAAGACTGGTCTAAAATAGCAGGAAGAGTGCCAACTGGCCCCACTTGGAATGCTTTCTTGGCTCAATTCAAAAATAAGAAACCTCTGTCTTCTACTCCTCTCTGCCCAATTATGTTCTCCTTTCCACAATTTACTCTTCCATGTCAAATGAGTTTCAGTTTCTCCCCTCCAACTCCTTGGTCTATTTTCAAATGTCAGAATATACAGGGGAAGTGTATATAAGGTTGAATGTGAAAGGAACATCTGAGAGATTAGGCTTCCCAGACTGTAACATGCAAACCTAGTACAGGGCTCCCATATAAGAGCAAAGAGACAGAAGCACACACAACACCCATCTGCGTGATTCAAGTAAGGAAAAGAGTGAAACTTAAGCGGCTATACACAAACAACATTGGTGGTAATAGGATTTCCTAAAACATGGGTAGCCAGTTAAGAATACTAACAGCTCCTCCCCACCCATATTCCAAGTTGGCCAGAGTTAACCAAGGAGGAGGGGAAGGAAGCCAGCACTTCCTTTTCAGACAGGAAGTAACATTGGCCCTTCCTGTCCAGTTTTAAACAAATTGTCCAGCTCAGTTTCAATGCTAACATCCTCTCCTGAATTTGTTCCACAATTTAAAACTGCAGATATAGTCTAAAGGTTTCCATCCCTCCCAACAGGCAAGTCCTCCATACCATGCTAGGTGTTAGCATAACCCCCAAATCAGGAGGTAACATCTGTAATTCCAAAACAATACAGGACCCAGAGGTAAATAACTTCACTTCAAATTAACGACCTTCTCATCATGTCTACTACAATAAACTCGACTTCTTTAATTCTCTCTCTTATTTTTATTTTTTGTGATGGGGGTCTCACTATATTGCCCAGGCTGACGTGAAACTGCTGGGCTAAAGTGATCCTCCCTCCTTAGCATCCTAAGTAGCTGGGACCAAAGGCACAAGCCACCATCCCTGACTCTACTTCTTATCCTAATTAAATAACCATCCACCTGAGAAATAACATATACATGCAGCTTAATTCAAATATTCAGGTTTTGCGATCCTCAAACAAATGATCAGAATCTCTTGGGGAGCTTTTTGAAAAAAATTAAATTCCCCCTCTGCATCAGTTTCTACAGGGAAGTCTGGGTGCAGACTTTTTTTTTTAAACTTTTTAAAAAAACTTTCATGTTTTTAAAAAACCCTCATAGGTTGGGTGCAGTGGCTCACACCTGTAATCCCAACACTTTGGGAGGCTGAGGGAGGCAGATAACCTGAGGTCAGGAGTTTGAGACCAGCCTGGCCAACCCCATCTCTACTAAAAATACAAAAATTAGCCAAGTATGGTGGCACATGCCTGTAATTCCAGCTACTCAGGAGGCTGAGACACAAGAATCACTTGAACCTGGGAGGAGGAGTTTGCAGTGAGCCAACATTGTACCACTGGACTCCAGCCTGGGCAACCGAGTGAGACTGCCATCTCAAAAAAAAAAAAACCCCTCAGAGACTCCTATGGCCTGTTGTGACCCACTGTACTGGCCTATACTTAACAACCCACTGATCTTGCTAAAAGGGCACTAGTTATCAAATACATTATTTGGGCCAGTTTTACTGCTCACCAGAAACTCAGATCATTATTCAGTCTAGATTAGAGGCTCTTTGGAAGCATGAATCTAAACATAAGGATGGCTGGAATGGCACAGTCCTAACTCCCGTACTCCAGACTCAGAACCTAGAAGGAAGAACTGGCTCACTTGCGAGCACCATCTTCTCTGGAATCCTGAGTTGCTACACTGTAAGATATCCTTCTGCACACTGCATATCCGACAACCCAATTATGTTTGAAACATCTTAGTTTTAAGAACCAAGAACGGGATGCCCTTGGGGAAAGAGGATCTAGGATCCAGTTGGTGCAGCTCATGGCTTGTCCCTATGTGTACAGTTCTCAAATTATTCTTTTTATTTTTAAAAAGTTATTTTTTAAATAGATAATATAGGCATGTGGCTTAAAAGTAAACTTCAAAAGGCACAAAAGGATTTGTCTCATTTCAAATTAAAAAATACTGTATCAGCATCAAATAAACATTTCTTTGTTTGAATATCATTTAAAAAAAAAACACACAAAAGATCTTAATTTTTTCTTCAAGGAACAAAGAGCTATACCAAATTTTGAAAGACTGCTTCCATATTCTATCCCAAAAGAAGTCCGAAGTCTTAAATCTACCATTAAAGACCTTAGATAATTCTAAACCACTTGGCAAAAGAGAAAGAACCAGAAACTCTGGATTCAAGTGGTTACCTCTGACACTTACGTAAGCCACTTTAACTTCTGGTTTGAGTAAGAGCGAGTAGCATAAGGCCTTTAAAAGAACTAAAAAGTGAAACATTCCCACAAGTAAACATGTGTCACTGACGACTTAGGAAAGAAGAATGGCATTAAAAAACATAATGTCTCCCAGATCCCAAACAATAAAGGTACATTTAAAACAAAATAAAACAAAACAAAAAACCCCTTTTTTTTTGGAGACAGAGTTGTGCTGTCACTCAGGCTGGAGCGCAGTGATGCAATTTCAATTCAACCTCCGCCTCCCAGGTTCAAGCCATTCTCCTGCCTCAGCCTCCCAAGTAGACCGAACTACAGGTACCCGCCACCATACTCAGCTAATGTTTATAGATCTTTTAGTAGAGATGAGGTTTTGCTATGTTGGCCAGGCTGGTCTCTAACTCCTGATCCCAAGTGATCTGCCCACCTCGGCCTCCCAAAGTGCTGGAATTACAGGTGTGAGCCACTGCACCCAGCCAAAAAATTTTTTAATTAAAAAAAAAAAAAAAAAAAGACATACTCTCAGGCTGGCCACAGTGACTCACACCTGTAATTACAGCAGTTTGGGAGGCCGAGGAAAGAAGATCACTTGAGCCCAGGAGTTCAAGACCAGCTGAGCAACATATAGAGACCATGTCTCTACAAAAAACACAAAAATTAGCCAGGTGTGGTGGGCCATACCTGTGGTCCTGGCTACTCAGGAGGCTGAGGTGGGAGGATCACTTGAGCCTGGAAGGTCGAGGCTATAGTAAGCCATGATCATGCCACTGCACTCCAGCCTGGATGACAAAGCAAGGCTCTATCTCAAAAAACTCTCAAGACAACCACAAACATCTCACACCATCTATACATGATGAAGTAATAAGTATCAACCAGTTGTTTACACAGTTTCAAAATTTTGGGTAATCTCTGATTGCCTGGATTATTTCCCATGCAAGATGATACAGTTACCTGACCAAAGGAGTAGGAGATGGGAAGAAAAAGTTTCTTGATTGAGGTCATCTCCCAAGGATATTAAGTAACAGGATGACAACGAGGTAAGCATAATTAAAGGGAAGAACAAAGGGTAACCAGGTCAAGAGCCAGGGCTAAAAACTCCAAAGAGAGAGGAAGACAGGGAAAGAGAGAGGGGGAGGAGAGAGGGGAGAGAAAGGGAGGTGGGGGAAGGAGAGAGAGAGACAGAGACAGAGACAGACAAAGACTGACTTTCACTGAGGGACAGACCAGCTAAACCAGAAATCTTAAAAGGGAAAGTAAGAGTGGGTGATTCAAGACACAGGTAATCAATCTCAAGACACAGGTACTCAATCAAATATCCTTTTCTTTCCTATATGGGGTTGCCATAGAACATCAAATCACTAAATAGTTGGTGCTTCTTCAATTCCATCAAAGCCAACTATGTAAAGTGGCTCAGGCTGTGCTTTAATAACCTCTAATGCCTAAACAAACATGGAAAGGGAAAATGGAGACATCAGTTATTATCAGGGAAAATCATCTCTCTCAGTGTTCAAGACAGAAAGTATGGATATGGTGACCTATAAAGGGGTCCTCAAAGCCATGAAATCAACAATCAGGACTTGGGGAAGCAGGAGCTTTTTGGTTAAATGAGCAAAAGGAGAAGCAGCAGACAAGTGGGGCAAGCCTATTTAGTCAAAAGCACATAAACCAAACCAATAAATGTTGTCCTCAAAAGAAAACTGTACAGGTCTAGGTTGTCACTTCTGCTCATAGAAAACTGACTAGGTAGATAAGAAAATGGAGAAATATACAGTATTTCTCTGGGAAAGAAAAATCTGAGGGCCGGGCATGACGGCTCATGCCTGCAATCTCAGCATTTTGGGAGGCTAAAGCAGGCAGACTGCTTGAGCTCACAAGTTTGAGACCCTGTCTCTACAGAAAAATATAAAAATTAGCTGAGTGTGATTGTGCATGCCTGTAGTCCCAGCTACTTGGGAAGCTGAGGTGGGAGGATGGCTTGAGCATGGGAGGCAGAGGCTGCACTGAGCTGAGACAGTCACACCGCATAGAGACAGACTTTGTATCCCAAAAAAAAAAAAAAAAGAAAGAAAAAAAATTTTGATCTCACTTCCCAAAAACACATAAGCTTATTCTAAGTAGCTGCCTTATTATTAACGTTCTCTATGACTAGGGTAATCAACCTATGCAAAATCTGCTACTCTGCAAAATATCTGCTAACTATACATTCATGGAGATTCCATAATGGGAGAAATATGGAGGCTGAGTCAGGTGCTACCTCAAGTTACAAGAAAGACACAAAAATCTGGTAATAGCTGTTGTCTCTGGGGCTTGAAGTGAAAAGGAGACAATTTTTCTTTGTACAATATAATACACAACAAGATCCTACATTACAAAACACATTCCTATTGGACCTCTCTGGACAGGTCTCTTACTTTTCCTTCCCTCCCCTCAGTCTCTCTTGTCACAGGCAGTAATCAGCCTCAGGGCCTTTCCACTTCCTACTCCTCATAGCTACATGACTATATCCTTCATTTCTTTTGGTATCTCTCAAACATACCTTACACATGAGACTCCCTGACTGCTCTATATAAAACAACCTCACTCACGCTGGGACTTCTTATCCTCCATACTACTTATCCTGCTTTATATTTTTTTTCTCAATAACATTATCACATTCTGACACACTGCATATTTACTTGCTTATCATTTGTCTCTCACGACCAGAATGCAAGCTCTTTGAGAACAGCTGGCCGGGCGCAGTAGCTCACGCCTGTAATCCCAGCACTCTGGGAGGCTGAGTCGGGTGGATCACCTGAGGTCAGGAGTTTGAGACCAGCCTAACCAACATGGTGAAAACCCATCTGTAAAAAAATTAAAAATTAAAAAAAAAAAAAGAGAGAGAGAACAAACAGTAGATCTATTTTGTTTACTGTTGTACTTCAGTGTATGGCATACAGCAAACTCTCAAATTTCTTTTGAACGGAGGTATTTTACTTCCTTCTTCAATGAATACAAAAAGTTAAATTTTAGAAAAAAATAAATCAACTTTGTTTTCTTTTTCTATATTTCTTTTTTTTTTTTTTTTTTTTCAACTGTGATCTTAGGCCTACGAAGAGGCCTAGGTAGCCTTACCTGCCTACTTGGCTGACCTTCGGCACGGTAGACATCCAAGAAACCAACTGTGCCCCAGTTAACAAAGTAGTCAATGGACAGCAGAGCAGCAAAGAGGTTATAGAACTTCCCCCATTCCAACAAAGAAGCAGGAAAGAAATCAGATTGGCGTCAATTTCTCTTTTAAAATAGACTATTTTAAAAGTGTACTGAATATACACCAGCTACTTTATTTCAATGAGATTTACTTCACTTGCAATGAAATGAGAACTGCAGGTGCTTTGATAAAGGTATTGAGAAGTTGACCTAGTTTCTATAACAATGTCTTATGTCCCCAACCATTAGAATATATTTTAGTTTCTTAAAATATGAACTTCCTAAAACAAAATATTTCCCCCCCCCAAAGATACCTCCTAATATGCTACTGCACTGCACAATAGAACAACATGAAAAGCAGATCTAAAACTAATAATTTACTCTGAAGAAAGTAAATTTCTTTTGCTCTACTGTCAACTGAACCAAAATGAGTAATTAAGAAATGTGGATGAAATCTGAAAATAAAAAAAAAAAATCTGAGGCTGGATGTGGTGGCTCATGCCTGTAACCCCACCACTTTGGGAGGCTAAGGTGGGTGGATCATGAGGTCAACAGATTGAGACCATCCTGGCCAATATAGTGGAACCCCATCTCTACTAAAAATACAAAACTTAGCTGGGCATGGTGACACACACCTGTAGTCCCAGAACTTTGGGATGCCGAGGCAGGAGGATCACCTGAAGTCAGGAGTTCAAGACCAGCCTAACCAACATGGAGAAACCCCGTCTCTACTAAAACTACAAAATTAGCTGGGCATGGTGCTCAGGAGGCTGAGGCAGGAGAATCGCTTGAACCCAGGAGGTGAAGGATGTGGTAAGTGAGATCGTGCCATTGTACTCCAGCCTGGGCAACAAGAGCAAAATTCCATCTCAAAAAAAACAAAAACAAAAACAATCTGAATCACTACAAGAGGTCAGTTTTCTTGGATTGCAATTGCATTCCTAAACTAGATCTAACTAAAATAACCAGGAAGTGGTATCCTAATACTTGTACCTTTAGCACATGGGTAATTTATTCTAGAATAAGAATCAGAAACACTTCTTTTATTAACTGTGAGGCAAAGCAATGCCCATGAGGACCTAAGGGAAAACCTAAGGGGAAAAAAGGGAAACCCAGCCTAAAAGGAGGAAAAAAAAAAAAATAGGGGAGGCAAGAGGAGGCAGAGAGAGGCAACAAAGACTCCACAGAGAACAGGAAAGCAAAAGAAAAGGAGAAAATGCAGGAGAATTGGTGGAAGAAATTGCAGGTTAAAAAAAAAATGTGGGGAACTGAGTGAGGTATTTATGGTAGGAGGCTACAGAGTCCTAACAGAAATTAGCTTAAATAGTTAGGCAAGGTGGTGTGTGCCTGTAGTTCCAGCTACTCCAGAAGCTGAGGTGAGAGGATCACGTCAGCCCAGGAGTTGGAGACAGGGCAACATACCAAGACCCTGTCTCATTTTTAAAAGAAAAATGTAAAAAATATATATATTGAAAGAAATTGGCTTAAGTACTATTTAGAACACCAGTTTCATGGGTTCTTCGGTATGAAGAAAAGGGAGAAAAAAAGAAGGAAAAATCCTAGGCTGGAAGAAACCTACAAATTTCTAGACAAGGTTACATCTAACACATAGGTATTTCTCACAGACCACAGCTTGGCTTTTCGACATATAAAAGCTGACTCCTGGGGCGTAGTCTCGGCTCATCGCAGCCTCGACCTATGAGGCTCAATAGAAAAAAAAAAAAAAAAAAAAAAGCTGACTCCTGAGGGCCCAGCATGGTAGTTCACGCCTGTAATCCCAACACTTTGGGAGGCCGAGGTAGGCAGATCACAAGGTCAGGAGTTAGAGACCAGCTTGGCCAACATGGTGAAACCCTGTGTCTACTAAAAATACAAAAATTAGCCGGGTGTGGTGGCAAGCGCCTGTAATCCCAGCTACTTGGAGGCTGAGGCAGGAAAATCACTTTAACCTGGGAGGTGGAGGTTGCAGTGAGCCGAGATCACACCACTGCACCCCAGCCTAGGTGACAGAGTAAGACTCTGCCTCAAAAAAAAAAAAAAAAAAAAAAATGCTGACTCCTTTTTTTTTTTTTTTTTTTTTTTGAGACGGAGTTTCGCTCTCGTTACCCAGGCTGGAGTGCAATGGCGCGATCTCGGCTCACCGCAACCTCCGCCTCCTGGGCTCAGGCAATTCTCCTGCCTCAGCCTCCTAAGAAGCTGAGATTACAGGCACGCACCACCATGCCCAGCTAGTTTTTTGTATTTTTAGTAGAGACGGGGTTTCACTCTGTTGACCAGGATGGTCTTGACCTCGTGATCCACCCGCCTCGGCCTCCCAAAGTGCTGGGATTACAGGCTGAGCCACCGCGCCCGGCCGCTGACTCCTTTCTTAGAAGCATAGTTCTCACAGAAAACAGTCACGATCTCAAATCACAGTTTTGCAAATGTCCATAAATAGGGATGCAAATACAAAATGATGTCCACTAATCATTCTATTAATCTTCCTCCTATTAACACTTCACTTTACTAAAATTATCCATTCTCATACTACTGTTGTTTTGAACTCCACTCACACAACTCTCCAATATTGCCTACTAAAAATAATTTTTCTCCCATTTATAAAAATTTGGCCAGGCTCGGTGGCTCATGCTTGTAATCCAAGCACTTTGGGAGGCTGAGGTGGGCAGATCACAAGGTCAGGAGTTCGAGACCAGCCTGACCAACACGGTGAAACCCAATCTCTACTAAAAATACAAAAATTAGCCAGGTGTGGTGGTGTGCATCTGTAATCCCAGCTACTCAGAGGGCTGAGGCAGAAGAATTGCTTGAACCCAGAAGGTGGAGGTTGCAGTGAGCCGAGATCATGCCATTGCACTCCAGCCTAGGCGACAAGAGCAAGACTCCATCTTGAGAAAAAAAAATTTTTTTTAAGTTAGCTTTACCCACTCAGGAAGCTCATATATTCTGTAATGCAAGCATCTACATCTACCACAGATTCTCAGGTTTTAAGAGACCCTCAAAGGCCAGCACAGTGGCTTACACTTGTAATCCCAGTACCAAGGCGAATCACAAGATCAAGAGATCAAGACCATCCTGGCCAGGCATGGTGAAACCCCATCTCTACTAAAAATACAAAAATTAGCTGGGCATAGTGGCACACACCTGTAGTCCCAGCTACTCAAGAGGCTGAGGCAGGAGAATCGCTTAAACCGGGGAGGTAGGGGTTGCTGCCTGGCAACAGAGCGAGACACAGTCTCAAAAAAAAAAAGAGAGAGAGAGAGAGAGACCTTCAAGGGCATTTAGTTCAACGGACAAATGAAATCTGAATTCTTTAAAGCATCCATCCTAACAGCAAACACAAAGTATTACTATGAACTGTGCATTACTCTATATTAAATAACTTCAAGCATCACGACAATCCTATAAGATGGTTAATATTATACCCATTTTACAGACAAGGAAGCCAAGGCAGAAAGAGATTAAGCAATTTGTCCTAGGTTACGTGGTTCCTGCATGGCAAATTGGCTCCACCATCCATGCTCTTAATCATTATGTTATGCTGCCTTGCCCCCTCACCATAGTATGGAAGTCTCAGATTGGAAATCCCTTTTTGGTTAGCATATTGACCAAAAAACATAGACAAAAGCATTTGTGGCAACATGTTAACAAATGATATCTAGGCAAATGAAGGGATATAGGAGTGCTAAAGCAACTTTCCCACAAGTTTGAAATAAAAAGTTGAAAAATGCTTTTGTCATCACATCATGGGACAGGTTTTCTGAAAGTCATGACCAAATTACCTATTGCTGAGCAGCAAAGAAGTAAATTCTTTGACTCCTTATAATGCCCCCAATATATGCCTGATCTAAGTTGCCTACACTACCTACACCAATCAAACCGAAGGGCCCGCTGGAGACAAAGTGACCCTAAAAACAGGGAACACTATCCCTGAATAGAATGGTAAATTCAGGCCCTATTCTCAGTGCTTAATATTTAATAATCAATAACATGCAATTCCAAGTAGAATTAGGGAAAAAAATTACTTCCGAAAAATACATTAAACAATTAAATACAAGTCAATCCATACCTCAATTTCCCCTTTATTAGTTCTAACCAGAACAGTTGTTCTTGCCTTCTTACAATCTCCCTGCCAAGCTACATCAATGCTCTACTGGAAACCTTGGAGGCAGCTGCATAGTTTAGGCAGAACAATCCCTACTTCAGCTTTGTGTGGCATTTAACCCTTCTCTGAGGGAAGAGAACATGAAAGAATATTTGCAGTTATTCACATCCTTATTACCTATAGTTCACTCCTCAGGCAAGTACCTTGTTAGTATCTTTTAAATTGCCCAAGAAGGCTGGGTGCAGTGGCTCACACCTATAATCTCAACACTTCGGGAGGCCGAGGCCGACAAACCACCTGAGGTCGCGAGTTTGAGACCAGCCTTACCAACAAGAGAACCCCATCTCTACTAAAAATACAAAATTAGCCAGGCATAATGGCACATGCCTGTAATCCCAGCTACTCGGGAGGCTGAGGCAGAAGAATTGCTTGAACCCAGGAGGCGGAGGTTGCAGTTAGCCAAGATCATGCCATTGCACTTCAGACTGGGCAATGAGAGCGAAACTGCATCTCAAAAAAAAAAAAAAAAAAAAAAAAAATTACCCAAGAAAACTGATTTCTGCTCTTAAACTCATAAGCTTCCCAATACATTAACAAAATCTAAAGTTTTGTGGCTAAAGCAGTGACTTACAAACATTGATATCCAAACATACTTTCTTTGAAACACTGATATCCAAAATTATCGTCCCAAGCTCTTAATGTTTTCATTTTTATTTTTATTTGTTTATTTATTTATTTATTTTTCGAGACAGAGTTTTGCTTTTGTTACCCAGGCTGGAGTGCAATGGCGCGGTCTCGGCTCACCGCAACCTTCGCCTCCTGGGTTCAGGCAATTCTCCTGCCTCAGCCTCCTGAGTAGCTGGGATTACAGGCACATGCCACCATGCCCAGCTAATTTTTTGTATTTTTAGTAGAGACGGGGTTTCACCATGTTGACCAGGATGGTCTCGATCTCTTGACCTCGTGATCCACCCATCTCGGCCTCCCAAAGTGCTGGGATTACAGGCATGAGCCACCGCACCCGGCTCATTTTTATTTTTATCTTGAGACAGTTTTGCTCTTGTTGCCCAGGCTGGAGTACAATGGCACGATCTTGGCTCACCACAACTTCCACCTCCCGGGTTCAAGCGATTCTCCTGCCTCAGTCTCCAGAGTAGCTGGGACTACAGGCGCCCGCCACCATGCCTGGACAATTTTTATATTTTTTGTAGAGATGGGGTTTTACTATGTTGGCCAGGCTGGTCTTGAGCTCCTGACCATGTGATCCACCTGTCTTGGCCTCCCAAAGTGCTGGGATTACAGGTGTGAGCCACCACGCCCAACCCAACTTTTATTAACAAGCATAGAAACCACTCACCTCCAACAAGGGCTGAAAGCAGTACTTTCCTGCTGATGGCTTAATATACTGTGTCCCCTAAAAAATGGCTACATTTAAGGTTTTCAGTGGTTGAAGTTCATTATGAAATGAACTGACCAGGATGCATATGATTTTTTTTTTTTTTTTTGAAACAGGATCAGGCAAGGCGCAGTTGCTCAAGCCTGTAATCCCAGCACTTTGGGAGGCTGAGGTGGGCGGATCACCTGAGGTTGTGAGTTCGAGACCAGACTGACCAACCTGGAGAAACCCCGTCTCTAAAAAAAAAAAAGAGAGAGAGAGACAGGATCTGGCTCTGCAGCCCAGTCTGGCAGGCAGTGGCGTGATCTTGGCTAGCTGCAACCTGTCTCCCACGCCCAAGCTGTCCTCCCATCTCAGTCTCCCCAGTAGCTGGGACTACAGGCACAAGCCACCATGCCTGGCTAATTTTTGTAGTTTTTTGTAACACGAGGCTTCACCATGTTGCCTAGTGATCTACGCACCTGGACCTCCCAAAGTGCTGGGATTACAGGCATGAGCCACCGCACCAGGCCAGATCCTTACTTTTTATACTATTCTTTGTACATCTTGCCAAGAAAGGAACAGGATTAAATAAAAGCTAAAATTTTAAATCCTCCATTATCTCCAGAAACTTTGCTGAAAAATGTAAAGGAGGGCCAGGCATGGTGGGGCACACCTATAATCCCAGCATTTTGGGAGGCCAAGGTAGGAGGATGGCTTGAGCCCAGGACCTTGAGACTAGCCTGGACTATACAGAGAGACCCCATTGCCACAAAAATATACAAAATTTAGCCAGGCATAGTGGTGGACACCCGTAGTCCTAGCTACTCAGAAGACTGAGATGGGGGCACCACTTGAGCCCAGAAGTTTGAGGCTGCAAGTGAGCCATGATTTCACCACTGCATTCCAGCCTGGATGACAAAGCAAGACCCTGTCTCAGAAAAGAAAAATAACTTAAGGGAGGAGATGCATAAAAGGTTGGAACTATAGACTACAGTAAAAGTTGCAATAGTGCACTGCAATTTGATTAATCTATGTTGTTTTGCTTCCTTTCAAGCCTTCCCCACAAATCAGTCCCTCACCGATTCTCATCAAGTGCCTTACTTAACCAAGGCTTACTGAGCACCTGTGTATGTACCAGACACTAAGACAGGTGCTAAAAAGATACAGCAATAAGACAGTACCTACACTCAAGCTGCTGCTCATAGTCTAGAGGGAAAAACAAGAATATCTGAACTACCTCCTACAAGCCTGTCCCTGCAAGTTGATATCATTTCAAACCTCATATCTAAAAATTCTCTGGAAGAAGAAATCTTGCTGATAATCAAACAATGTGTGACACAATTCCAGGAAGTTTAAGAAATTAGGACAGCAATGGTGGGCATACAGAAAGATTCCCGTTCTAAAGATTAAAATAATATCCATTCTAGCACATCCACCTCCCCATGGGCTCTAAGGAAAATAGATCTTTTATATACATTATCCCTACAGGAGTGGTGAGGAGTTGGAGGGGGTTAGAAATTTAAGTGAGTACTGCTCCCATGCCAAGATGAAGCACCACTCCACTTGCCTGCAGCAAGGGTTCATTTTAGTTCCAGCTGTTGTTTCCATTCTCTCTGGAGAACGGCAGTATATTAGTGGTTAAGTCCATGGACTTTGTAGTTTGTCAGACCAGGGTTAATTCTGGCCTCAACCATTTACAGGCAGTGAGATTTTCAGCAAACCTCAGCTTGAGGCTCAAATTCCTTAAAAACCAAAATAAAACAAAACAAAAAAAATGGTTGTGGGAAATTAATAGCTTACACAAAATGCTCAGTATACACTAAAATTTAAAAAAAATAAAAATAAAAAAACAATATGTGAGAGGAGTAGGGGGGAATGAGGGCCTTGTCAGTTACTAACAGGGTACCAAGAGGTACCAAAATAGAAGGCGATAAATAATACAAAGCTAATCATTTTGTTATTCCAACTGATAGTGATCTATGCTTAATTTATTTGCATCCATCCTATCTCATCCATCCCAGAAGAGCAACTACTTCATAATCTAAAGCTGGACTGTAATTACTTGGTGCTTTTCTTTTTGTTAATACCTCCAATAGTCTCAGTTTTAACCTAGCTGAGACAACATGTTGGAGCTTCTCTGACTGTCCATACTACAACACTAGAACTCCAACCACCTAGAAGAGAACCGCCCCCCGACTCCCCAATCTGGAACACAGACCACTACCTTACTCACATAACAAAGAAACCAACCATACATAGGAGGGAAACAAGGAAAGAAAAATCTGAACAGCTCAAACTTACCTGATATTATTTTTTACCCCAAAACGAGGAGCAAAACAAAAAAATTTTTAAATAAAACATTTACTTATCTGCATCCCTTATTATAATTCCTGAAAGAACCAGTGGAGGTGAGGTAAAAGACAAATCTTCCATCTTATCATCCCAAAGGCTCTGTACTACACACCCGTCAAAACAACACCTTAGTTGTGGAAATCGTCCTGGACACTAGGTTAACTAGGATGCTCACTTCAGCTACACAAAGCCCAGTATTTAAAGCTGGACCCAAATCACCACCACTCAGTCATCCAGAACCTATTTTCAACTGCCTTTGTACTCCTCCTTCAGATTCCCTCATTCCCTCCCCCTAAAGGTTGAGTGGGAAACAGACACTCTGGCAGCAACATGACCAACACTCTCAATATCCAAGAAACCTCCCCAGGCTGAAATCAAGGCAGAGAGAACATTCGAAAGAAAATTTGAAAAATATTAAACAAGAACTACAGCCCAACAGAGCATACACACTGTATTTTTTTCTTTTTAACTGTACTTGTTGTAATTAAGAGATCCAGACATCAAAAATTTCCTGCAGCCTTCGCCTAGATTATATTTAAAGGAGGAACAAAGTTCGGTTTCCTCCTGAAGCCACAACTTCACAAAGATGAAATCATCTTTCAAGAAATACTGTCATTCTAGAAAAGAAATTCTAGTCTTAAAAAAAATTGGCGGGGTTGGGGGCGCAAAATAGGATTATTAAAGCCCATCTTGTTACAATTAGGACAGTATCTATTCTAGCTATAATATAATTTTCAGGTTGATTCACATTTTCAAAAACAGAATTACCCTAGCTTTAAGCTACTGATGAGTTGGCTATATAATTAACTAGAATCAGTACTTTTGCAAGAATATATTTGCAAAAACAAACCAAATCTTAAGATTAAATATAAGATATGAAAGCACAGTCATGGGCCTTCAGCTCTAAGAGATTTCAGATTTCATGGCAAATTAACTAAACAATAAACTCAACTTCAAAAAACAACTTTCAGGTTGATTTAAAAATAAAAACTTCCCTTTTGTTTTCTGAAATGTATTTTAAACACTAAAGTTTGTATAAATGGTTTTTCTAAACCTAATCTTATTCTACCCATGGCCCTTTCAGGTTGCAAAAAGCTGTAAATATTTTCAGGTGTGTTGCCACTTTACTCAGGTGAAATAAAACGCTTGATTAGAATTTCCTTATTGCTTTAAGTAAATAAATCAAACATTATCGTATTTGCAGATTTAACAAACAACATCTCCACAAATCTTTGCTTTCAAAGGCAGTTTTAAGAGATGGCAATTCAGTTAACATTGTTCCATTTGTTTTCTTTTATAAGGCAAAGCAGGGAGACTACATCTAACTGGAGAATGAGGCTCCCACCCACCGCACCTGGAAAAGTAAGAGGGATCCACCCAGGAACAGAAGGGCTGAAACCGATATGGGCCGTTCAAACTCTATGGGGGAAAAACAACACCATTTATGCTGCAAACCTCTCTGCAACTTTCCACTTCCACAAATACAATGATAAAAGAAAAAAAAAGTTTGAAACATGTTAAGAACCATCTGTATAACTAGGTTCTGACACGGACAAATTCCTTTCCCAACCCACATGCAACATGCCAAAAAAACAACTTTTGATTTGGGCTCTGAAAACAGAAATACGTTAGGATAATCCAGAAAAACAAAAAAACATAAAATCAAAGAACACACCAAAATATAAATTTTCAAACCTGCTCTTACCCATCGGGATCTATTCAGCTTCCTGTATTAGACAAGTTTGTTTCTAGGTCTTGTATATAATTTAAAAATTTAATGATAATACCAAAATATTCCCCCAAAGTATTGAAAGTAGAAAGAAAAATAATAATTGCTTAAAAGTTACTCATCAGCATAACAGACTCTTTCCCGTTTTCTAATTCCCTCTGGTTACCGTAAGACAAAAATGCGACTTGCTTATCTTCCTTTTCCCATCAGTACATACATTTTCTTTAAAAGCCACACACCTCAAATGTGGAGTTCTAAAAACCAGTCCTTTAAGAAAGAAACCCAAGGCTTCGCCAATGTGCTGAGAAAGACAAATCCAGCAAGGCAGTTGCTTTTTCACCACCTCTTCCTCCTTTCAGGATCTTTCCTGCTCTTCTTTCTCTCTCTCTCCCTCTCTTTTTTTTTTCTCCCTCAGATCCAACACCTAAAATGGAAGTTGCACCCAGCCAAAGGCAAGGGAGCCTGGGTGGTGACAAACTGATCTGGCAGCCCTACCCCCTTCGCTTTCCTAAGTGATGTCAGCCCCTGTGAGCTTCCAATAGGAGCCATGCATAAATCAGGGAGCTGTCCTTATCCAATAGGAAACTTTATTATAGAAAATTAAAAAAAAGAGAGAGGAGGAGAGAAAGACACAGGGGGAAGTTTATACATATATTTATATTTATATATTTATATTTAAAGTGGAGAGCCTGTACAATCTCTGAGGAATTACTGCAGAGCTGAGGGGGGCGGGGGGTAAGCAAGGGAGGCAAGGAACAAGGGCTTTTTAGAATGGCACGCCTAAGTTTCAGTTCTCTTTGATGGTGTGTTCTTGCTCCCTCTTCCGTACTATTCCGGTGGGGAAACAGAAAAGAGCTGCTTTTACTTGACTGCTACTGTTTGGTTTGTTGCTTTCTACCCCAAAGCATTTCCCTAAAGGAGACGGGAAAGGAAGGAGAGAGAAATCCTAGAAACAGGACTACTGTATGTTGACTTGGATGGTAGGGGATATCTGAGGTAAACCCCGTTTCACTGTTTTGGATTCAGTGCATTAGAGCTAATTTTTTTTTAATGCCTAAACTTGTTAACAGCTTTTAGTCTCTACACTCTGAATAGAAGGAAGCAGAATCCACTGGGCTGTCAAAGAAAATAACTGTCTTCCTAATTTGTCCCCAAATCAAAATAATGTGGGTTTGCTGGGAAGAGGAAATGAAATCCAATAAACAAGCAATATATTTAGAGGGAATAACAGCATAGGTAAAGAAAGTAAATCTCCTGTCAAGAACATTTTATTTCTTTGTAAACTTCAAGCTTAAGATGATCTAGTTCATATATTCTCTTTTTACATTTGACCTAAATAAAGAATTATTGGGGTATTATTTTTCTGAGTTAAGACTTTTTTTTTTTTTTAATACGGAGTTTCGCTCTTGTCGCCCAGGCTGGAGTGCAATGGCTCGATCCCGGCTCACCACAATCTCTGCCTCCCAGCTGCAAGTGATTCTCCTGCCTCAACCTCCCGAGTAGTTGAGATTACAGGCACGCAGCACCATGCCCAGCTAATTTTTTTTGTATTTTTAGTAGAGATGGGATTTCTCCATGTTGATCAGGCTGGTCTCAAACGCCTGATCTCAGGTGATCCACCCGCCTCGGCTTCCCAAAGTGCTAAGATTACAGGTGTGAACCGCACTTGGCCCTTAGGACATATTTTTAATATGTCCTTAAACTGTAAGACCATGATGGACAGAGGCTAGATTTTTTTTACATGCTTGACAAAGTTTAGGAATTTATGGTTATTCCCTGATTACTAAAACAAAGACAATGATGAATCAAAAATTTCCTTCTGCCAGGTGTGGTGGCTCACGCTTGTAATCCAAGCACTTTGGAAACCAAGGCGGGCAGATCACCTGAGGTCGGGAGTTCAAGACCAGCCTGACCAACATGGTGAAACCTCATCTTTTTTTTTAATTAAAAAAAAATTTACTTCTTCTTTCTTACTAAAAATCTAAAACTTGTCCTGGCACAGTGGCTCATGCCTGTAATCCCAGCACTTTGGGAGGCCGAGGCGGATGGATCAAAAGGTCAGGAGTTTGATGCCAGCCTGGCCAATACGGTGAAACCCCATCTCTACTAAAAATACAAAAATTAACTGGCCGTGGTGGCGGGTGCCTGTAGTCCCAGCTATTCAGGAGGCTGAGGCAGGAGAATCGCTTGAACCTAGGAAGGAGAGGTTGCAGTGAGACCATATCACGCCACTGAACTCCAGCCTAGGTGACAAAGCAAGACTCCGTCTCAAAAAAAAAAAAAAAAAAAACTTATCCTATAGACTGCTGCCAAATGAGCCTTCATAGAGTTTTCATAATCTAGAATAGAAACATGAAACCTTGGCTGGGCACAATGGCTCATGCCTGTGATCGCAGCACTTAGGGAAGCTGAGGCAGGCAGATCACCTGAGGTCAGGAGTTAGAAACCAGCCTGACCAACATGGCAAAACCCCATCTCTACTAAAAATACAAAGATTAGCTGGGCATGGTGGTGGGCGCCTCTAATCCCAACTACTTGGGAGGCTGAGGCACAGCAATTGCTTGAACCCGGGAGGCAGAGGTTGCAGTGAGCTGAGATTGCCCCATTGCCTGGGCAACAGAGTGAGACTCCAGCTCAAAACAACAACAAAAAAGTTGTTAGTGTGTAGCATATAGCATAAACTCACCAAGAATGCATTATCTTTCTTTTCTTTTTTTTTTTTTTTTTTTTTTTTTTGAGACGGAGTTTCGCTCTTGTTACCCAGGCTGGAGTGCAATGGCATGATCTCGGCTCACCTCAACCTCCGCTTCCTGGGTTCAGGCAATTCTCCTGACTCAGCCTCCTGAGTAGCTGGGATTACAGGCATGTGTCACCATGCCCAGCTAATTTTTTGTATTTTTAGTAGAGACGGGGTTTCACCATGTTGACCAAGATGGTCTCGATCTCTTGACCTTGTGATCCACCCACCTTGGCCTCCCAAAGTGCTGGGATTACAGTCTTGAGCCACCACACCCGGCCCCATTATCGTTATTTTCATTATTCAGTAACTACCCTGCCCCAAAACCTTCAGTGGTGAGCCACTGCCCAATAATAGCAACCAATGATGAAGTGTCTACCATGTGAGAGGCAGTTTGAGCTCACTACCTCAAACTTCTAAAACATTACGACAGAAATAGTATTACTACCATTCTACAGATGAGGAAATCAAGGAGCAGCAAAGTGAAGAAATTTGCCTGATCTCATCTGACTAGGCTAACCCCTCACCAATCTGACTTCACAGCCCATGCCCTTTCTATTACCTTACACTATGGTCAAGATAAAGGTCAAACTGATCATCTGCTTTCAAGGCACCACACTTATTCATTCAGTACGTTAAAGTAACACACTATTAACCATAATTTGACCTTTCTTTATTTATCTAAACTGGAATTCAACTCCTCAGAATGAATGTGCTCTTTTTAATCATGCTGATATAGTCATTATCCACTCCTTTATATAAGGTCTGTCATCTCATACACCCTCATATTTGGTCTATGGGAGCCAAAAAAGACTTCCTCAGAAGTGTTGGAAAACCAAACAGGCATTACAGCACTTTTTTGATGGGCTTTAAACAAACGACAGCTGGAAATAAATACATTATAACAAAGATATGAACAGCCTTTAAGCCCCACTACCTAAGAATCTTCTCCTTTTATTTTACCACATCTTCTACCTCTATTCTCCATCAATTTTTAGTTATCCATAGCAAGTTCAAAAGCCAAAGATAATTGCCAAAGGAAAACAACCAGCATAAAAATGTTTGTTGATTCATTGGTTCCTATATCAGAGCCACATAATGGAATGTTATATGATTTTCTACAGACAGATTGGTCTTGTTTGTTTCCTTCACATCACTGCTCACAACTTGCGAGTATTTTGTCTTCCTTTTTCTTTTGTTTTCGTGTGTGTACAGTATTTCTTTCTTTCTTCTTCTTCTTCTTTTTTTTTTTTTTTTTTTTTTTTTTGAGACAGAGCCTTTGCTCTGTCTCCCAGGCTGCAGTGAAGTGGTACAATCTTGGCTCACTGCAGCCTCCGCCCCGCCTCCACCCCCCTACTCCTGCCCCACAGGTTCAAGCAATTCTCCTGCCTCAGCCTCCCGAGTAGCTGGGATTACAGGCACACTCCACCACACCCAGCTAATCTTTGTATTTTTAGTAGAGATGGAGTTTTCTCTCCCATCAGAAGATAAGCTCCATGGGCTGGGAGCAGTGGCTCCCGCCAGTAATTCCAGCAGTGTGGAAGGCCAAGGCGGGCAAATCACAAGGTCAGGAGTTAGAAACCAGCCTGGCCAACATGTTGAAAACCCCTCTCTACTAAAGATACAAAAAATTAGGCCGGGTGTGGTGGCTCACGCCTGTAATCCCAGCACTTTGGGAGGCCGAGGCGGGTGGATCACAAGGTTGAGAGATCGAGACCATCCTGGCCAATATGGTGAAACCCCATCTCTACTAAAAATACAACAGCCAGGCATGGTGGCACGTGCCTGTGGTCCCAGCTACTCGGGAGGCTGAGGCGGAAGAATCGCTTGAACCCAGGAGGCGGAGGTTGCAGTGAGCCAAGATTGCGCCACTGCACTCCAGCCTTGTGACAGAGCAAGCCTCCATCTCAAAAAATAAATAAATAAATAAATAATTAAAAAAATTAGCCAGACGTGGTGGCCTGTGCCTGTAATCCCACCTACTCGGGAGACTGAGGCAAGAGAATCGCTTGAACCTGGACAGCAGAGGTTGCAGTGAGCCCAGATCATGCCATTGCACTCCAGCCTGGGTGACAGAACAAAAGGCTATCTCAAAAAAGCAATAATAATAATAAGCTCCATGAATAGTGTCTTTCTTGTTCATGATCTATCCCCAGAGCTCAACCTTGTATCTCAGATTTAGCAACAGCTAAATAAGTGAATGAAGTCTCTTGGCTTAGTTGTATAATCCTGGTCAAGCTATTTAAAATTAATGAACATTTAAAATAAGCCAGATGTGGTGGCCCACACCTGTAATCCCAGCATTTTGGGAGGCAGAGGCAGGTGGATCACTTGAGGCCAGGAGTTCCAGACCAGCCTGGCCACCATGGTGAAACCCCATCTCTATAACAAATACAGAAATTAAGGTGCTGGGCACAGTGGCTCACACCTGTAATCCTAGCACTTTGGGAAGCCAAGGTGGGAGGATCAACTGAGGTCAGGGGTTCAAGACCAGCCTGACTAATATGGAGAAACCCCATCTCTACTAAAAATACAAAATTAGCAAGGCATGGTGGTGCATGCCTGTAATCCCAGCTACTCAGGAGGCTGAAGCAAGAAAATCGTTTGAACCTGGGAGGTGGACGTTGTGTTGAGCTGAGATTGTGCCATTGCACTCCAGCCTAGGCAACAAGAGCAAAACTCCATCTCAAAAAAATAAAAAATTAGCTAAGCATAGTAGCACACACCTGTAACCCCTGCAACTTGGGAGGCTGAGGCAGGAGAATCACTCGAACCCAGGAGGTGGAGGTTACAGTGAGCCAAGATTGTGCCACTCACTCCAGTCTGGGTGACAGAGCGAGACTCCATCTCATAAAATAAAATATAATAGAATAGAATTACATAGAAATCGCCGGGCGCGGTGGCTCAAGCCTGTAATCCCAGCACTTTGGGAGGCCGAGGCGGGTGGATCACGAGGTCGAGAGATTGAGACCATCCTGGTCAACATGGTGAAACCCCGTCTCTACTAAAAATACAAAAAATTAGCTGGGCATGGTGGCACGTGCCTGTAATCCCAGCTACTCAGGAGGCTGAGGCAGGAGAATTGCTTGAACCCAGGAGGCGGAAGTTGCGGTGAGCGGAGATCGCGCCATTGCACTCCAGCCTGGGTAACAAGAATGAAACTCCATCTCAAAAAAAAAAAAAAGAATTACATAGCAATCAGGCTGGGCACAGTGGCTCAGGCCTGTAATCCCAGCACTTTGGGAGGCTGAGGTGGGTAGCTTACAAGATCAGGAGTTCAAGACCAGCCTGACCAACATGGTGAAACCCTGTCTCTACTAAAAATACAAAAATTAGCTGGGCATGGTGGCACATGCCTTTAATCCCAGCTACTCAGAAGGCTGAGGCAGAAGAATCGTTTGAACCCAGGAAGCAGAGGTTGCAGTGAGCTGAGATCGTACCATTGCACTCCAGCCTGAGCAACAGAGTGAGACTCCATCTCAAAAAAAAAAAAAAGAATTATATACAAATCAAAAAAGAGAACTTACTGGTGAAAAGATGTTAAAATTTAAATTTATCTGAAACAGGAAACCCACCTCTACAAAAATTAAAAATTAGCCAGGTGTGGTGGCGCAAGCCTGTGTGGTTCCAGCTACTTGGGAGGCTGAGATGGGAGGATCACTTGAGCCTGAGCAGTTGAGGCTGTGATGGGCTGTGATCATGCTATTGCATTCCAACCTGAGTGACACAAGACCTGTCTCCTCAACAAATCAATAAACCAAAATGGCTATTTCCAAATAAAGTATAACAAGCATTAATACACACTGACTGACTGAGGGAAAAACTGTTCACACTCAATTAATGGAAAATAAAAAGACTAGTTCCACTCGGATTATTTTGAGCACCTACTATGAGCCAGGTGCTCCACCAGATGTCAAGGATAACAGGGTTAGACAAGTTTCCTGTTCTCATAGAGAACCGGAAAGAATCAGAGGATTAATAAACAAAAGTCAGATGGACCACTATGTAGATTTGAAACAGATTGATGGGAATGACTTGTGGCTTGCTCCAGATTGCATGTCAGGTGCAAACTCTCTGGAGAGGTGACATTTAAATTGAAATCTTTAGCCACATGTAGTGGCACGTGCCTGTAGTCCCAGCTACTCGGGAGGCTGAAGTGGGAGGATCACTTGACCTTGGGAAGTTAAGGCTGCAGTGAACCATGATTGCACCACTGCACTCCAGCCTGGTCAACAGAGGGAGACCTTGTTTCCAAAAAGAAAAAAAGAAAAAGGAAAAAAGAAATAAAACGTTCAAATATAAATGATAAGGAGCAGCCAAGTAAGTAAGAAGATATTAAGTCCTGAGGTATGGAGCTGAAACATACTGGACCCAGCAGAGAGCACTGGAAATGAGAAGGATGGAGGAATGGGTGAGAATCAGACTATGAAGGTTTCTATAGGTCAGAGAATGAAGTTTGTATTTTTATTCTTAGGTAGAGGAAGCCCTATGGGGCTTTTAAACAGAATGACATAATCACATTTTTAAAAGATCTGGCTGGGTGCAGTAGCTCATTCCAGTAATCCAGCACTTTGTGAGGCTGAGACAGGAGGATGGCTTGAGCTCAGGAGTTTAAGACCTAGCCTGGGCAACAGAGCAAGACCTCATCTCTATAAAATAAAATAAAAATAATTAGCTGGGTGTGGTGGCATAAGCCTGTGGTTCCAGCTACTCAGAAGGCTAAGGTGGGAAGATCACTTGAGCCCAGGAGTTCCAGGCTGCAGCCATGATAATAGAGCACAACCATATCTCAAAAAAAGAGAGAGAGAAAGAGAAAGAAATGGTCTGAGATTTATGCAAAAATAGATTAAAGAGGGGTAATAGTAAGCAAAACAAGTTTATTTAGTTATTTATTTAATTTTTTTTTTTTTTTTTTTTTTTTTTTGAGACAGAGTCTCACTTTGTTGCGCAGGCTGGAGTACAGTGGTGCGATCTCGGCTCACCACAACCTCCACCTACTGGGTTCAGGCAATTCTCCTGCCTCAGCCTACCAAGTAGCTGGGACTACAGGTGCCCGCCACCATGCCCAGCTAAATTTTGTATTTTTAATAAAGATGGGATTTCACTACGTTGGTGATGTTGGTCTCAAACTCCTGACATTTTAATCTGCCCACCTCACCCTCTTGAAGTGCTGGGATTGATTACAGGCGTGAGCCACCTCACCCAGCCACAGTTTATTTTTTCACCATCTTAGTTGATTTGTAACCTCCACTTCCTGGGCTTAAGCAATTTTCCTGCCTCAGTCTCCCCAGCAGCTGGAATTACAGGCGTGTACCACCACACCTGGCTAATTTTTGTATATTTAGTAGAGACTGGGTTTCGCCATGTTGGCCAGGCTAGTCTCAAACTCCTGACCTCAAGTGATCCGATTGCCCTGGCCTCCCAAAGTGCTGCAATTACAGGTATGAACCACCATGCCTGGCCCAAGGGGAGTTTAAAGGCTATTGTATTGGTCAAGCTGCAGTGATAGGGAGTTGGATTAGAGCTGTAGTAAAAATGGAAAGAAGTCAATAGATAGAAGATACGTTTTACACATACAGGATTTTTTTTTTTTTTTTTTTTTTTTTTTTTTTTTTTTTTTTTTGAGACGGAGTTTCGCTCTTGTTACCCAGGCTGGAGTGCAATGGCGCGATCTCGGCTCACCGCAACCTCCGCCTCCTGGGTTCAGGCAATTCTCCTGCCTCAGCCTCCTGAGTAGCTGGGATTAGAGGCACGCGCCACCATGCCCAGCTAATGTTTTGTATTTTTAGTAGAGACGGGGTTTCACCATGTTGACCAGGATGGTCTCGATCTCTTGACCTCGTGATCCACCCGCCTCGGCCTCCCAAAGTGCTGGGATTACAGGCTTGAGCCACCGCGCCCGGCCAGGATTGTTTTATGTATTTTTTCTTTTTCTTTGTTTTGAGACATGGAATATTACACTCCATGCTCAGATTTACAATCCTCAAAGTTTAACGTCCCCATCTACATTACCACATACAAACACAGAAAAACAAGATACTATAAAATGGTGAAAGATCAGGAAAAAGCCAAGAAAGGTGGGGAAAAATGTGTGTTTAAAATATTTAAATTATTACATAGGGCAGAGTTCTGTGCCATGATTAGTCTAGTTCTAAAACAGCCAGATACAGTGACTGATGGCTGTAATCCCAGCATTTTGGAGGCCAAGGCAGGAGGATCATTTAAACCCAGAAGTTCAAGACAAGCCACGTTCAAGAAACACTGCAAGACCCTAATCTCTACAAAAAAACTTAAAAAAAATAATTAGCTGGGAATGGCGGTGCATACCTGTGGTCTCAGCTAATTTGGGGGGCTGAGGTAGGAGGATTGCTTATGCCCAGGAGTTCAAGGCTGCAGTTAGCTGTGTTTGTGCCACTCCACTCCAGCCTAGGTGACAAAGTGACATCCTGTCTCAAAAATAAAGCCTAGGAGAGGTGGCTCATGCCTATAGCCCCAGCAGTTTGGGAGGTGACAAAGTGACATCCTGTCTCAAAAATAAAGCCTAGGAGAGGTGGCTCATGCCTATAGTCCCAGCAGTTTGGGAGGCTAAGACAGGTGGATCAACTGAGGTCAGGAGTTCCAGACCAGCCTGACCAATATGGTGAAACCCTGTCTCTACTAAAAATACAAAAATTAGCCAAGCTTGGTGGTGTGCATCTGTAGTCCCAGCTACTCGGGAAGATAAGATAGGAGAATTTCTTGAACCCAGGAGACTGAGGTTGCAGTGAGCCAAGATCATGCATACACTCCAGCTTGGGTGGCAGAATGAGACTCTGTCTCAAAAATAAATAAATAAATAAATAAATAAATAAATAAATAAAATAGACTAAAACTATAAATGCCAAGGAGAAGAAATTTTAAAAATTCAATTTCAAAAACCCTTCTGCTTGCTATCGAAATGTTACATAAAAAGAAAAAGAAAAAAAAAAAACCCAACTGCTTATCCATAAAAAGAAAAACAAAATATTTTTACTCCTTTCTACCCTCTGGTGGTTACATATTACAATCCAAAGTTTGTCATTTTTGAAGCCTTGTATAGGACAGCCATTTATCAATCCCTTTAGAAGTTCTTTTTTCTTCCTTTGTTTTTTTGAGACAGAGTTTTGCTCTGTCACTCAGATTGGAGTGTAGTGTTATGATGTCAGCTCACTGCAACCTCTGCCTACTGAGCTCATGCAATTCTCCTGCCTCAGCCTCCCAAGTAGCTGAGATTATAGGCACTCACCACCATGCCTGGCTCATGTTTTTATTTTTAGTAGAGACAGGGTTTTGCCATGTTGGCCAGGCTGGTCTAGAGCTCCTGTCCTCAAGTGATCTGCCTGCCTCGGCCTCCCTAAGGGCTGGGATTATAGGCATGAGCCACAGTGACCTGACCCACCTTAAAAATTTCTACCAACACAAGATTTAACTAAAATGATGTTAGATTAAAAAAATAAGAAGTCTTCTCCACCTCTTGAAAATTAATTTAATCCTGATGGCAATATATTAATGAGAAGATATACATTCATAATTACCTTACATCTCCACAGAATCAACAATACTGGTACTCTACCTGCCCAATCAAGTGCTGATTCTATGGTAACAGATGTCATAAACAAGGGTTGTTCTGCCTTCTCTTTTGTTTTGTTTTCTTTCTTTTTTTTTTTTTTTTTGAGACAGAGTTTCCCTTTTGTTACCCAGGCTGGAGTGCAATGGCGCGATCTCGGCTCACCGAAACCTCCGCATCCTGGGTTCAAGCAATTCTGCCTCAGCCTCCTGAGTAGCTGGGATTACAGGCATACGCCACCATACCCAGCTAATTTTTTGTATTTTTAGTAGAGACAGGGTTTCACCATGTTGACCAGGATGGTCTCGATCTCTCGACCTCGTGATCCACCCACCTTGGCCTCCCAAAGTGCTGGGATTACAGCTTGAGCCACCGCGCCCGGCCTCTTCTGTTTTCTTTGCTTGTTTACTTGTGTGTGTTTATTGTGGTGTTGTTGCTGCTGCTGCCAACATCTAAAATCTTTCCTCCTTCTGCTAATTTTTATGTCCTTTCACAAACTGCTTCTTCTTCAAAGTAAGACAACATCAACCAAAAATGTTTTCTGTTCCTTGTTTCTTTCTCCACCTCAACACCAGAAGCCTCAGTCTAGGGGAAATAGTACCTGACTTGGAAATGCATTTCCCACACCACAATTTCAGTCAACAACCTCAAATCCTTTTTGAAAAGGTGTTAGATATCAATAAGGATATTTGGGGTGACCTCAACGTTTTGTCCCTTTGCACATTGCCCTTTTCTTTCTTTCTTTCTACTTCCAGTTGGCCTCAGCGGGAGCTGGTCCATTTCAATTCACCGTATTTTGTCACTAGTGGCTTTAGATTCGGCTATTCTCGTCCAGAACTGGAAATCACAGAGCATCTAATGAGGGCAATAACTGAAGCCAGGGCCCAGGTCCTAACACACACAGGGGAAAGAAAAAACTGCTGTCCATAGTTATACCATGGGTTGGCATTCTCTGTAAATATTTAATCTTGAGATAATTAGGCCAGGCATGGTGGCTCACAGCTGTAATCCCAGCACTTTGGGAAGCTGAGGCAGGCAGATCACCTGAGGTCAGGAGTTTGAGACCAGCCTAACCAACATGGTGAAACCCTGTCTCTACTAAAAATACAAAAATTTTTTTAAAAAATACAAAAATTAGCCAGGTGTAGTGGCAAGTGCCTGTAATCACAGCTTCTTGGGAGGCTGAGGCTTGAGAATCGCTTAAACCTAGGAGGCAGAGGTTGCAGTGAGCCAAGGTCATGCCACCATATACCAGCCTGGGCAACAGAGCAAGACTCTGTCTCAAAAAAAAAAAAAGAAAAAACTTGAGCTAATTTAATTTTTAATATCATCCCTGAAAACAGCTAATTCCAGTCAGAAACTGAGCTAAATGAATTGTCTCTGGGCCAGGCTCAGTGGCTCATGCCTGTAATCCCAGTACTTTGGGAGAATGAGGTGGGAGGATCAATTGAGCCCAGGGGTTTGAGGCAAGCCTGGGCAACATAGGGATACCCTATCTCTATTTTGAAAAAGAAAAGAAGAAACAAAGAGAATGAAAAAGAAAGAAAGAAAGAAAGAAAGAAAGAAAGAAAGGGATAAAGAAAGGGAGAGAAAGAGAAAAGAGAAAGAAAAAGGAAAGAGAGATAGAAGAAAGAAAAAGGAAGGAAGGAAGGAAAAAAGAATGAGAGAAAGGAGGGAGTGAGGAAGGGAAGAAGGAAGGAAGGAGAAGGGAAGGAGGGAGGGAGGGAAAAAAGAAGAAAAAGAAAATCAGGCTGGGTGGAAGGGAGGTAGGAAAAGAAAGAGAGAAGAAAAAGAAAATCAGTCTGAGCTTGGTGGCTCAACCTCTAATCCCAGCACTTTGGGAGGCCAAGGTGGGTTGATCACCTGAGGTCAGGAGTTTGTCACCAGCCTGGCCAACATGGTGAAACCCCACCTCTACTAAAAATACAAAAATTAGCTGGGAGTGGTGGCAGGCGCCTGTAATACCAGTTACTTGAGAGGCTGAAGCAGGAGAATCACTTGAACACAGAGGTGGAGGTTGCAGTGAGCAGAGATGATGCCACTGCACTCCAGCCTGGGTGACAAGAGCCAAACTCCATCAAAAAAAAAAAAGAAAAGAAAAGAATAAAGAAAGAAAGAAAATCAGCCAGAGGTGGTGGCACTCGCTTGTAGTCCCGGCTATTCGGAAGGCTGAGATGGAAGGATTGCTGGAGCTCCAGAGGACAAGGCTGCAGTGAGCTGAGATCGCATCACAGCCTGGGCAATATTAATTAACTGTTTTTTTTTTGTTTTTTTGTTTTTTTTTTCCTGAGACTGAGTCTCGCTCTGTCGCCCAGACTGGAGTGCAGTGGTGCGATCTCAGCTCACTACAACCTCCGCCTCCCAGGTTCAAACGATTCTCCTGCCTCAGCCTCCCAAGTAGCTTGGCTTACAGGCGCACGCACCAGGCCTGGCTAATTTTTTGTATTTTTAGTAGAGATGGGGTTTCACCATGTTGGCCAGGCTGGTCTTTAACTCCGGACCTGGTGATCCACCCGCCTCCGCCTCTCTAAGTGCTGGGATTACAGGCGTGAGCCACCGCGCCTGGCCTAATTTTTTTTTTTTTTTTTTTTTTTTAATCGTCTCTGTAAGGATAATGGAGATCACTCCGGGAGGAATTTCTGCAAAACCCCTGGGTCACTAGTTCTCCAAGATTTGCGGGTGAAATGGAATCAGTGAAGAAACTGAATTCAGATACTGCCTAAGGACCTTATTCCAGAACATCTCCGGTTACAGGAGATAGCTAGGTTAGCGAACTGGGGGATCCGGTATTAGCAAAGCCATCCAGAGACTTTTTCCCCGGAGCCGGGAGGGCGCCTAGCAGGGCCAAGGCCGTCTGCTGCCTCTTCAACGGGAAGACAGACATGCCCCGTAACCTCATTGGTACCCGCTTGGCTACAGCATCCCTACCCTCTTTTTCGGTGTGTTTTCAAGTGCTGAAGCAGACGACGGCTTCCACAAGAATTCCTGCCCGGCGGGCCTTTCCCCCTGCCTCTTGCAGCCCAGCCATCTTCCCTCAGCCCTCAAGTCCCTCGAGCGTTAGCCTCCCGCCCAAAGCGCTCCTTCTGCTCTGATTGGTTCTCCCCGAAGCCTTCGGCCAATGGGGATGACGTTTCCCGGGGGACGTAGGCCCGAGGGCTCGGGAGGAGGAGGGGCGTCGGGCTCTGCGACGCGCCGGGCGCGAGGGTGGTGGCACGAGGTGTGTGGCGCTGGCCGCTTGGCCCCACGACCCTCGCTATCACCACCACCCGGTGCATGTGGGTGCTGAGGCCCGCAGAGATACAAGGGCGCCAGGGGCCGCCTGCAAAGTCTGTGCTGTCGGAGGTGGCCGTGACGGGAAGTCCTGAATTTGGGCCTCCGGGATCCCCACGCTCCATTCCCAGAATCCCTCGCGCTTCGAAGTCTTTCTTCAAAGGAGTTGGGCCAGGGCGTCCAAGCGTGCGGGGGACCCCGCTGTGCAGGGCTCTCCCTGAAGCCCTGTTTTCTCCGCCAACACCGATTCCCTTGCTTCTGGACAGGGAGGTGAAGCACTCAGCTGCGGGCCCACCTGCGCTTCTTTGCTCAGCCTTTGGCCTCAACCTTGGACACTGAGAGGAGGAAGCAAAGCAGGCTGGACAGAGCACAAGCACAGGGAGGACAACAGGGGCCAAGTACTGCAAGGCTATTCCAGGTTGGTCTCGGGGAAGGCCGGGCGCTCGTGGACGGGAAGCTTCCCCAGGGCCCTTGCAACAGCTGCCATCCTCCAGCCCCATCTCTCTTGCTGGGTTGGGGATCAATTGAGCCTGCCTTCTGTTTTCATCCACATCTGTCTTACTGGAATTGAGCCTGTATCTCTCCTCTCTCTGTCTCTCTCTCTGAGAGAGAGAGAGAGAGACAGAGAGAGAGAGACAGAGAGAGGAGAGAGACGGAGTCTCAGGCTGGAGTGCAATGGTTCTATCTCGGTTCACTGCAGCCTCTGCCTTCCGGGTTCAAGCGATTCTCCTGCCTCAGTCTCCTGCGTAGCTGCGATTACAGGCGCGTGCCACCATGTCCGGGTGATTTTTGTGTTTTTGTAGAGATGGGGTTTCACCACGTTGGCCAGGCTGGTCTCAAACTCCTAACCTCAGGTTGTCCGTCCACCTCAGCCTCCCAAAGTGCTGGGATTACAGGCGTGAGCCACCGCGCCGAGCCAGAGGCTGTCTTCTCTTAATTTACCTCTTCACTCTTCTTTCCTGATAGTTTTGACGTGAATTGTTCGGACCCTCAGTGCCACCTGATAGAAAACGGCATTCCAGGAAAGGAACACAGCTGTGCAGTGAGTGTGGGGGTTTCGGTGCTAAAAAGCTGGACATAAGCCTTAAGTCATAATACTCAGTTTGTTTTGGAAGGGGTAAAATGCTTAACTCTCCTTGCTCCATTGTTAGCCTGGTAATTAACTATACAAACCTAAAGGCCATTTTTCTTTTCTTTTTTTTTTTTTTTGAGACGGAGTTTCGCTCTTGTTACCCAGGCTGGAGTGCAATGGCGCGATCTCGGCTCACCGCAACCTCCGCCTCCTGGGTTCAGGCAATTCTCCTGCCTCAGCCTCCTGAGTAGCTGGGATTACAGGCACGCACCACCATGCCCAGCTAATTTTTTTGTATTTTTAGTAGAGACGGGGTCTCACCATGTTTACCAGGATGGTCTCGATCTCTTGACCTTGTGATCCACCTGCCTCGGCCTCCCAAAGTGCTGGGATTACAGGCTTGAGCCACCGCGCCCGGCCAAGGCTAAATTCTTTGCCCACTGCGAGGGTCAGTCGGGCTCGCTTTGGTCAAGTACACCCAGCCATGGTTCTGTGAGAGACCTTCTGGCAGAGTCAGAGGCTTCTCTTCTTTATTGTGCACCCTCTGCTGGTGTGATAGAGTGAGCTCAGAGGAAAGAAGGAGGTGCATACGACTTACTAGACATGATTTTATACCCACTGTTGTTTCCTTAAAAGTGTTAAATTGAAGATTATACCCATGGAGCGGGGATGTGGTGCTCAGAAAGAATACGAGTAGTCAGCATTGTAGCAGTTGAGTCGCAGTGGCAATGGAAATGAGGAAGGCTGAAGGATAATAATAGCTATACCATTTAGGACATGGTAGTTATTTTGTGCCAGGCACTTACTATGCTAAGCAATTTTACCTTCACTGACTCTTTTAATGTTTAAACAACCCTACAAGGTAAGTACTATTATTCCCATTTCTCTTGAGTGAGACTCAAGAGAAATTAGGTCACCTGTGTGAGATTATACAGCCAGGCTAATAAATACCGCCAAGACCCAAGCCTAGGCTTATCTCTGAGCTCCCACATGTAACCACTATGATAATTTTCTTTCTTGAGATATCCTTGGCACAATTTCTGGGCTGGTTTCCTCAACTATACTCTATTATAATAGATACCATTATCTCTTACTTTCAAATTTCCCCTGCCATTTAAAAGACAAAAAACAAATTAGATATAACCGTGCCTCTGAAATGTATTCTCTCACCTACAGGAGTCTGATTTGCGAAAACCTAGAAGGTTTGTTAAGAGTCTGCCAACATGTGCTCTCCTGCCAGTCCCAAAATCCTATACAGGAACCCCCGGTTCCTCAGGTTAGCTTTTCTGCAGCTTCATAACCAGCAGCAGAGTGGTGTGTTCTGTGATGTCCTTCTGCAGGCAGAAGGTAAGAGACTGGTGGGAATTCAACTGAAAACTCACCATAGAGTAAGATAAAATGAGTTCAGGGCCAGAGGGTAAAGAACAAAATCAGCAAAATGTTAGTGCCTTTGACCACTGTAAACTATTTGGTAAAGGGCTATTTGTTTCTAGAACAATTACTACAGTTTTCAAGAGTGAAATTGTGACTGTACTTCTTTTTCTTAAATAATGAATCTAATTGTAAAGTTTTATAAGCAGATAAGATATATATAACATGGATAATATTCTAATGGGATGGTTGTGAAGATTAACATGTTAAGCACTTAGAACAGTACTTTTAATACACTTACCACAATATGTTAGATGATACTATTCTGTTGTTTTTTTTTTTTTTCTTGAGTCTTATTCTCTTGCCCAGGCAGGAGTGAGGGGCGCAATCTCAGCTCCCTGCAACCTCTGCCTCCCAGGTTCAAGTGATTCTCATGCCTCAGCCTCCTGAGTAGCTAGATTACAGGCGTGCACCACTATGCCCAGCTAATTTTTATATTTTTAATAGAGATGAGGTTTTGCCATGATGATCAGGTTGGTCTCAAACTCCTGGCCTCAAGTGATCCACCTGCTTCAGCTTCCCAAAGTACTGGGATTACAGGCATGAGCTACCACATCCGGCCTTATTTTCCCATTTTCTTGCCAAGCTGTATTTTTTAAATCTTCAGATTGATTATTTTTGTTGTTTGATGCTGGAACTAAAAATGTATAGCTTATTTCCACCCCTTTGCTTCACACTGGAAATGTTTATTCAGCATGAAGTAGACCCTAATATATAATGTACAAGGCCCTAGATTAGGAGTCACAGTTTACTACGTAGGATCCTGATATATAATGTATAAGGCCCAAGACTCGGAGACAGTTACTTAGTAACTGTCAAATGGGCAGGTAACTTCATCTCTCTGGGGCTCAATTTCTTCATTTATAAAAAAGGATTATGATCACCAGTATTGTATAGCACTCTACAGTTTGTGGAGTACATACAATATAGTGTCTCATTTGATTCTAGCAGCCTTGTAAGAAAAGTCATAGCTATAACTCAATCAAGACAGTTGCAGGTGGGGAAAAAAAAAAGAAAAAGAAAAGGCATAGCTATATCGTTCCAGTTCTACAGATAAGTGAGTTGAGGACTACAGTTAAGTGACTTGCCTGTTGATTCTCTTATTAAGTGCAGAGCTGAGATTGACTATTTAATTTCAAATAAATTTTACAAAGTATCAAATGCCTGTTGTATGCTAAACACTGTGCTAGGGTGGTCATTTAAAAGTTCCTTTTTTTAAGGAAATCTTTTAAGGGCGAGACAGACATTCAAGTATCCAGTGCATTCAAGTAACTGTGTGATATATTAAAAATATAATTGTGGGGGGGAGCAAAAAATAAAAAATATATAATTGGGTAAGTATAGGCAGACTTAGGAGTCAAAAAGAGGTACATCCTTCAGACTTGAGAAGACTGGAAGACAAGGGTTCGGGAAGTTTTCTTGGAATAACCCTTAAGTGAGATCTGAAGGACAGACAAGTGGGAGGAAGCAGGGAAAGATTTTTTTGGCAGAGAGCAGCATGTACACACATTCAGAGATGTGACCAGGGGTTTGTTCATTATTACTAGAGCACAGACTATAAGAGGTGTGTTGAACCTCTGTGAGAGAGGAATAGAGAAATTAGTAAACACGTTAGGTCTGATGTGTCATGCAAAGGAAGTAGGTATTTTTTTCAGGACACTGGGAAATGAACAGTTTTATGCAGGTTATGATCTGATACCTCCTTTAGAAACAACATTCAGCTATTATTGGCTTATGCACCTAGATAGGCAGGTATTTCATAATCCAGGAGAGAGGGGATGGTGGCCTGAACTGAGGCACTGAGAAGAGAAAAATGTGAGGTATTCAAGAGAATTTACAAAAGTTGGTGAAGTGGTTAAGGGCATAGACTCTGTAGCCAGACTCTCTGGCTCAAATTCTTTTTTTTTTCTTTTTAGAGACAAGGTCTCACTGTTTCCCATGTTAGTCTTGAACTCCTGTGCTCAAGTGATCCTCCTGCCTCAGCCTCCCAAAGTGCTAGCATTATAGGTGTGAGCCGTTGCGCCCGGCCTTGAATTCAGATTTTTGTCCCAGCTGCTTTGCAATTGTAGGCATGTTTCTTAACTGTGCTGGCAGTTGACTTTCATAACAACAGTAGCTACTTTACAGGGTTACAGTGAAGATTAAATAAATATTGGTAAAACAATTAGAACAATACCTGATGACACATAATAAGGACTCAACAAATATTAGCTTTAAAAAATACCTGCCATTTAATTAGAAGCTGGGCACAGTTGCTTATGAATATAATCTCAGCACTTCGGGAAGCCAAGGCAGAAGGATCACTTGAGGCAAATTTAAGACCAGCCTAGGCAATGTAGTGAGACCTTGTCTCTAAAAAATAAAAATATCCAGGCACAGTTGCAATCCCAGCACTTTGGGGAGGCCAAGGCAGGCAGATTGCTTTTAGCCTAGGAGTTTGAGACCAGCCTCGGCAATATGGCAAAAACCCTGTCTCTACTAAAAATATAAAGTTAGCCAGCTGTGGTGGTATATGCCTGTGGTCGCAGCTACTCGGGAGGCTAAGGTAGGATATCACCTGAGCCAGGAGGTTGAGATTGTAGTGAGCCGTGATTTTGTCACTATGCTCCAGCCTGGCTGACAGCAATACCCTTTCTAAAAAAAAAAAAAAAAAAAAAAAATCCTGATATTTAATTAGATGTGATGGTTAAGAGATGGAAAATTAAAAATGACTTATGGTGAAAACTGGGTGAATATGATGCCTTACTTTGAAGTAGAAAATGGGAGAGGTTTTTTGGGGTGGGGATTGATAAGTTCATTTTTTCGAAAAGTTCCATTGAAGGTGCTTGGGAGGCATATATGTAGACATGCCAGCTGTGGTATGTTTACTCCCTCAGGAAAGAGATCTAGGCAGAAGTATGGATCTGGGAATCATCAGCAAGCCTTGTGTAATTAAAGCCATGGGAGAAATGAAGTGAGATTGCCTGGGAAGTGCCCATAAAATGAGATATTTAATGGGCACTGGCTCTTAACTCTGGTAGAGGTTCTAGCTCAAAACCCAGACCTACCTACCCAGAACTGCCTACCAGTTCAGCAGATAATTGAACCCTGATTGTCTACCTCCAAAGCTCTTTCTGTGAGACCACAAGTTGCCTCTATAAAAGTTTTTGAACTCTTGTGTGAGTCAATAAAATTAAATTCAGCAAGAAGGATGATACTCTGTGTCAGGCACTGAATATATCTCAGTGAGAAAACAGACATGGCCACTGTCCTCACAGTTACAGCCTAGTGAAGGAGAGGGATAATTCCAATACAGATAGGTAAGAGCCATGATAGCTACAGAGTACCTCTGCCCAGGAGCACATAACTCAGACTTGCGGTGGGGTGGAGGAAGGTCTTTTTTTTTTTTTTTTTTTTGAGACGGAGTTTCACTCTTGTTACCCAGGCTGGAGTGCAATGGCGCGATCTTGGCTCACCGCAACCTCTGCCTCCTGGGTTCAGGCAATTCTTCTGCCTCGGCCTCCTGAGTAGCTGGGATTACAGGCACGTGCCACCATGCCCAGCTAATTTTTTGTATCTTTAGTAGAAACGGGGTTTCACCATGTTGACCAGGATGGTCTCGATCTCTTGACCTCGTGATCCACCCGCCTCAGCCTCCCAAAGTGCTGGGATTACAGGCTTGAGCCACCGCACCCGGCCTTTTTTTTTTTTTTTTGAGACAGGGTCTCACTGTGTTGCCCAGGCTAGTCTCACATAAAGTGCTGGACTCAACCAATCCTCCTGCCTCCCTAGTAGCTGGGATTATAAGCACGTGGCACTGCACTTAGCCGCAGGGGAAGGCTTTCAGAAGGAAACAAGTTAGCTAGGCAAAAGGTAATGTCAGAAGGTTCCAGACAGGCAGAAGAATAAATTTTTTCTTTTTCTTTTTTTTTTTTGAGACGGAGTTTCGCTCTTGTTACCCAGGCTGGAGTGCAATGGCGCGATCTCGGCTCACTGCAACCTCCGCCTCCTGGGTTCAGGCAATTCTCCTGCCTCAGCCTCCTGAGTAGCTGGGATTACAGGCACACGCCACCATGCCTAGCTAATTTTTTGTATTTTTAGTAGAGACGGGGTTTCACCATGTTGACCAGGATGGTCTCGATCTCTTGACCTCGTGATCCACCCGCCTCGGCCTCCCAAAGTGCTGGGATTACAGGCTTGAGCCACTGCGCCTGGCCAAATTTTTTCTTTTACTTGAAGTCCCATGGAAGGAAAATAAGAGAAGGGACAGTACATTTTAGTAATGTCTGTGCTTAGCCCATGAACATGCCAGTCTACATTAGATAACAAAAGTATTTGGGTTTCCCTTCAGGTGAGACAGTTCCAGCTCACTGCTGCATCCTGTCAGCTTGTAGCCCCTTCTTCACAGAGCGCCTGAAGCGGGAGAGGCCAGCTCAGGATCAGAAGGTGGTGCTGGAGCTGGGTGGCCTGAAGATCAGGACACTTAGGAAGCTGGTGGACTTCCTGTATACCTCAAAAATGGAAGTATCTCAAGAAGAAGCCCAGGATGTGCTATCTGCTGCCCGTCAGCTCCGTGTGTCTGAGCTGGAATCCCTTCAGCTAGAGGGTGGAAAGTTAGTGAAGGCCCCACAGGGCCGAAGACTCAACCGAGAGTGCTTACAACCAACAAGTGCTGCACCCATCTCAGCCAGAGTGGTGACACCCAGCCACCACCCTCACACCGCACTGCCTGCTACACAGACTCTTTGTCCTCTTGGGGCAGTAAGATTGAAGTCTTTGGGGAAGGAAGAGGAGCCCCAGGAAAACAACCGACAGAATTCAGACAATTTGTCTGGCACTCTTCTGCTTAAGAGGAAGGCCAAAGCCTGCCCAACTCCACAAGACAAAAGCTCTTCACCATCAAGCCACAGTCAAGGGCCTAGAGAGCGCAAAAATGACACTGCCCTTAATCCTACAGTGCTCTCACCATCCAGCCTGTACCCCTCTGTGGACAAACACCTGTTGCCCAGAAAGATCAGGCTAAGTCGCTCAAAGCCATCGCCTGATATCTGTACATCAAAGCCTTCCAGCATTTTAAGTGGATCTAGCTCAGTGCCTGCAACCCCTGGCCGGCGTCTTTGGCGGCAGAGGAGTATAAGTAAAGAAGCACCAGAGAACAAGCCAAAACCAGGCAGAGCTAGTCCTCTGAAGAGCATCCCAAGCCCATCCGGTCTTGGAAAGACAGGTGGGAGCAAGAAGCGTAGCCCTGATACGAGGGCACCTAATTCAGAGTCTGCAGAGGAAGGGCAGGTTGGGAGAGTTAAACTTAGGAAGATTGTCAATGGAACTTGCTGGGAAGTGGTGCAAGAGCCTCCCCTCAAAAACTCCCAAAATAGTCCCCAGATCCCAGATCCCGGAGGAGACCTCCAAGAGCCTTCAGGAACTCAGCCATCCTCTGGTAATGAAAAGGAAATGTCATCTACTAGAACAGAACTGTGTCAGGACTCCCCCGTATGCTCTAGGATACAAGACATTCTGGTCTCTGCTAGTGAGTCCCCAGACCACCCAGTGGTGAAGTCAGAGTTTGGGTCCAGTCCAGAACTGGTAAAGGAACCTATGTTGGCTATTGACTGCAGAGAGCCCTACGCATTTGACACAGGCCTGTTGGAGCAGCCCTGTGAAGCTGAGGAGTACCGAATCACAAGTGCTGCTGCCACCAGTGAGCTGGAGGAGATCCTGGACTTCATGCTCTGTGACTCAGACATTGAACCACCTGGAGGGTCTCTGGAGAGTCCCAGGGCTGAGGGCTGCAGAACCCCTACCTACCATCTGACAGAAACAGGAAAGAACTGGATTGAAGGGGAAGAATGGTGTTTACCAGACATGGAACTCTGGTCCAAGGAGCTCACAGAATTGGAAAAGGAACCTACTGGTGAGAACAAAGAGCCAACTGCGCTCCTTAGCCCCCTTGTCATGCCCTCTGAGGTGAGTGGAGAGGTGCTTTCAGTAGGAGGCCCTTGGACACCAGACCTTGAAATTACTAGCTCCCAGCCACTGGATGGTCAGGAAGACAAACTTAACCATGTCAGCTCCCTTGACCCTCCCCAGAGGTCTTATGGGGACCTCTCACCTCCCTGCTCAAACTGGGTGGAGACTGGACTGGAAGTCTCCCTGACTACAGATGAGTTATTGTACCCTTCTCCCAAGGCAGGCAAAAAGGTATCCGGTCACTCTAAACTACTAGGCTCACTTCCTGCCAGCTCTGAAGAGGAAGAGATTGATGTGGTGGACTGGACAGCAGAGGGGAAGCTGGTATCCACTAGTGTTTCCTCTGTATGGCCTGACCCCTCCTCAGAGTCAGAAACAGAGGTAGATATACTAACATAGTGGAGGGGGGAGGGGGCAGGTTAGGGGCCTTGGGAGGGTGGGAAGGGTTAGCTAGCAAAACACTGACTGGCAGAGAAGCTGGCACATGCCTTGTCCTCTTGGCATAAGAGGCAGATGTATCCCTGGCTCTTCATAGGTCCCTTCCTCCCCTCCCTAAGCCTGGTGAGCCAGGGAGAATCCAAGGGTACAGTAGATAGAAAACTATGAATTTGAACCTTCTTATTTCTTTGTAATCTGTTTTCCAGTTAGTGACAACTGAAACTGCTCCCCAATTCCAGTAGGTCATAGGTAAGAGCCAAGGCCAGGTCTCTCAGGTCATAAGACATCTAGTCAATTTAGGAAAAGCTGAGTAAGAACACCCTCTGTGGTGGGGTACTGTGTAAGAAAATGTTCCAGAGGAAGGTGTGAAGCAGTGTTGGGTGGAATACTAAGTGGGTGGGAGTGATGGATACTGTCCAGCACCTAACATGGGGTTTATTCACTGCCAGTATTGAGAAGTCTAGCTAAAACCTCTGCAGGGGCCAAGAAGATGTACTGATATACTTCATCATTACTTCCAAAAAAGTAAGTTGAAAAAAACATAGTTGCTTTTTAAAAAAATAAATTGCTTCCATAATTTTTACAAGTATTTCTCATGTTTTACTAGAGACCCTAAAATTTCCATATCAGGCCAGGTGCGGTGGCTCATGCATGTAACCCCAGCACTTTGGGAGGTCAAGGCAAGTGTATCACTTGAGGTCAGTTTAGACCAGTCTGGCCAACATGGTGAAACTCCACCTCTACTAAAAATACAAAAAATATTAGTCAGGTATGGTGGTGTGCACCTATAATCCCAGCTACTCAGGAGACTGAGGCAGGAGAATCGCTTAAATGTGGGAGGCAGAGGTTTCAGTGAGCCAAGAGTGCACCATTACTCTCCAGCCTGGGTGACGAAGAGAGACCCTGGCTCTTAACAAAATTTTTTTTAAAAAAGTTCCCAGTCACATGGCTATTCCGGGCTGTGAAAAACACAAGGACTACCAACACCACAAGGCTGGCTTTGTCCATCCCTTAACATAAGATTAAATTTTACTCTATTACTCAAATACTTTATTTCAACTTTTATTCAATCAAATCCAGTAACTTTAGCAATGCCTTACTAGAGGGTTGTCTCACAACTGAACCTTCATTTCTGGCGGGGAAGAAACCATGGCTTCAGGCACATGACTGACGTTTGGCCATGTTCCATCATTAATGTTCCAACATCACCAGGGACACAAAGCTGCAAAAATGAGAAGGGAAATAAGGTTAGAGAAAGGATCCAGGCAATCTTATGTTCCCTAACCCTTAAACTCACAAACCCTGGAGCTCAAGAACTGCATCCTTCCTCCCAATCTCACTCAACAAGTGCGGAACAACATGCCAAAGCACTGAATGAAGCGCTAGAACAAAGACAAGGTCAAAATACTTGTAACCTAATGTGATGGAATTGTAGTGCAGTGTTAACACATGGGGCAGTAACAGAACACCCTAGCAGGAAACAGAGTGGAGGGATAAACATAAATGAAGTAACATGAATAAAACTCCAAATGGAAAACTTGTCCAGATCCCCCAGGCAACAGTCAACTCCATCTTCCAAAGGACATTACATTGCACTTAGGGCACACTAGATAGAAAACAGTATTTGCCGGTCACAGTGGTTCGCGCCTGTAATCCCAGCACTTTGGGGGGCCGAGGTGGACGGATCATGAGGTCAGGAGTTCCAGACCAGCCTGACCAACGTGAAACCCCCTCTCTACTAAAATACAAAACTTCAACGAGTGTGGTGGTGCACGCCTGTAATCTCAGCTACTCAGGAGGCTGAGGCAGGAGAATCGCTTGAACACGGGATGCAGAGTTTGTGGTGAGCCAAGTTCACACCACTGCACTCCAGCCTGGGCGACAGAGCGAGACTACTCCGTCTCAAAAAAAATACATATTTTGTCAAATAGACAGGGTCTCCCTATGTTGGTCATCCACTCCCGCATCGACCTTCCTTAGTGGTGGGATTGCAGGCAAGAGCTACCCACGCCAGGTGGGTACCTGTAGCCACACCAAGATTAATCCCTTCCTCAACAACGGTCGCCCCGCCCCTTTCCCATTTCAAACCTCAGCATGAGGACTTCTACCCAAATCTCACTACGACAGGTACTTCTTCAACTCTTCCACCACCTCTTGAGGCTCAGGGAATTTGAGTTTGCGCGGGGGCCCCTTCTTAATCCCAGTCCAGAGCTCCGCACCTGCGAAAGGACAGCAGGAATCTAAATCCTATTACTTCGGAATCCACGAGCACGTCTCTGAAGTCAAGAGATTGCCGCGGTTTCAGAGAATAGCGCTTCCTCTCTTCGGAACCCACGCCCCTCTCCCCACCCCCGGGTCCCCACTCACTGCTGCCGTCCGGGCGCAGCAGCGTCACCTCGAAGCTGCCCCTCCGGGGCTTGGCTGGGTTCACCTTTACTGGAAGTTCTGGGGCCTCCAGGCGCAGCGCCTGGCTCAGGGCCGCGGCGTTTCGCCCATAAACGCGTCAGCTAGTGCTAGGGAGAGACTGGGAGGTTAGAAACCGCACCTGGCCCGCGGCGCTGCCGTCCCCGTCCCCTCTCCCCGCTTACTCTCCAGGCCCCTCACCAATGCTCAATAACAATGGTCGCCTCCTCCACTCCTTCCCCGCCGTTCGCCAGCTTCTCTCGCTTCTCGGTCGTGGCGACCACCGCGGCCTCAGCCTTCCGCTTCCTCCCGCGGGAAGCCATGGCGCCTAGGGCCGGGCTGAGAACGCAGCGGACCTGGGGGGTAGGGGGCGGAGACGCGACCACTGAGCGGAAACCAGGCAGTGAAGGACCGGCTCCGCGGCCGCCCGGAAGCTCCGCTCCTACAGCGGAAACCTCTCCCCAAGGAGCGGAAAGCGTGGCCCGCAGCGCCCACGTGGCCTGGGGGCGGACCTTAGGGCACAACCACTTTGCACTCAGGGAACGGGGAGGTACGGGAAGCGCCTGACGGAACCACCCATCACTTCGGGTCGAGGGGGCAGGGGATGCTGGGATGGTGAACACAGCAGGAAGGGTCGGAGACTAGGTAGGTCCGACCGCAAGCTTTGCTTCACGCAATCTTTTCTCTACCTTTGCGTTCCGATAAATGGTGTGTGCCACGATCCACCGCCAAAGTCTCCTCCCTGGCATCCGCGGACCAATCCCAAACTAAACCCCCACCTAACAATGTGTGGCCCCTATTCAAGGCTTATGGAAACTAGCCTTCTCCAACTCTTGCCAATCCTGGGGATCAATGATGCGCATTTGGTGAAACCAAATAGGATGGCCTTTGACGTTAAGATGGGCAGAGTTCCTCAGAAGTTGCCAGGCTTTTCGAATACAGAAACACACAAAAGCCCAATCAAAAGGAAATCCCAATCTTTTTATTACGGAAAACCATCAACTGGGTGTGGGGAATTGGTCAGAGTGGTTAAAGTCCAGTGGATTTCTCCTCCAAGTCCTACCCCACAAAGGAACATCTCAAGCCTCTATTCACCCTTTCTCAATCCCCACAAAATAGGGGGTTGTTCAATATTGTCTTCAATGATTAAAAACTTGTGGTTAAAGGTTTCCCCTTAGGACTAGCGACAAAGTTAGGCTTATACTTTTAATGAAGGCCATAAACAAGCCAGGGTCCTTGAGGGAAAATTCTTAGTTTCTATATCCCAGCATCTTACCTTAGGGTTAAATCTAGGTCTAACTAAGCTGTGCAGGTCAGCTAAGATGGAATAATGAAACCACAGTTTCATGGAGAAACCATGGAGATGTCTGAGTCGTTGGTAAGCAGTTAACACACTGGCCCAGGCTTGGAGGGAAACCATTTCCTCCTCCACCATGAGATCTCTTTCTTGCTCCAGTGAAACAGTTGGCCCACAGCATGGCAGGCTTTCTTGTAGGGTGTCTGACAATTCCCTAGGTGCCTCTTTAAAAATCAGAAGCAGCACCCTGCCCCACCCAGACACAGCCAAACGGAAAACATAAATAAAAGGCTGTAGCCTCAGGCTTCTAGTTATGGAAGGAGCCTGGAATTGACAGGAAGCACTGCCAAGGTAAGGATCTTATTTGTCCTTCTTGCTTTCTCCATCTGACACGATGGTGGGGCTTGGGGCCACAGGCTGCTCCTCGGGGATACTGTCTCCAGTCTTTGATAGCTTCTTGGCCCGCTGGTATAGCTCATTTAAGTTAAATTCTCGGATCACATTCTCCTGCACAAAAGAGATGCACAACATCAGGATCTGGGGTTGGAAGGGAGAGTCAAGAGCGTGGGAAGTTAGAGGTATTTTACACACAGTCTGGGAAAGAAAGGAGTAAGCTAAGGACAAAAATCTGCCCTAATCTTCCTCTTTTTTAGGTACCCAGAAAAGTCAACTAATAGTTAAGTATATGCCAATCACTGTGCCAAGAATTATACCTAAATTATTTGATGTAATCTGCAAAACAATCCTGCAAGCCAGGGGTTATTATTTCCAATTAACTGACGGTGAACCTAACACCTACAGTCAGTATGTGCAGGGGCCTTCGAGACCGAATCTTACCTAAGAATTGTTCCCCAGTACTAGCAGGTCTGGCACATAATATATATTTGCTAAGTGAATTAATATGTCAGGTATAGTAACCAGTCCACACCCTCAAAGCTAATGGGTAAGTGGCAAAGCTGTGAATCAAACCCGAGTAGGGCTTGAAAGCGCATCTACTGCTCTACATCCTTCATGCACCTGCCCTTCTTTTCAGGTACCTCCGAGAAGGTCCATGAGACAGCTCGTCCTTTCTTGTCAATCTGTGGGCGCCGCATTACCTCCTTGCCACCTTGGAACAGGATCAGCGTAGGGAGTTGTTTGGTGAGGGGTGATGTGCTCACTTTGTACCTGCAGGGCCCAGAAAGTTCTTTAAATGCCCCTGTATATATCACTCAAAGTGATTCCCTACTCAGACCCTCTGCCCAGGTCCTTACATACCGTGTACTAACATCAGCATAGCGTCCAACATCCACCTTCCCAAAGTTTAGCCCTGTACAGTTGTACCTGAGAAGATATTATTTAATATATTGAAAAAAAAAGAACGGATCAAGGAAAATAGAAGTATAGGTATTTGGGAGGTGAAGAGGAGATGCCTTTGGTTGCCATGTGTAAAAATCAAGGCCAAATGGGAAAAAAAAAAAAAAAAATTAAAGCCAAAAGCAGTGAAAGGGAAGGCACAGCATCTCGATTTCCATCATCCCTCCCTTTGCACTACTCACTTGAGGGAGAGGTCAGCGTAGATAGGAGCAAATGATTGGCAGTCATTAGACCAATTGGCAAAGAACTCCACAATCCAAGTGACCCTCTTGTCCCGTTCTAGTTCCTCCTGCCAAATACAGGGAAGAAAAGTAAGCTGGATCACAGAGCCTCCTGGGAAGGTTCACAGCTTAGCATCTGATTCCTCATCCTGCCATTCCCTCTTCCCTGGCTCTCATAATGAACCCCGTGCCCCGACATCCACTTTGAAGCACTGTTGTTCCGCCTACTGGGTAGACAGCACAACTACAAAATCACCCACAAGGGACCCAAGAAACAGAAAGGAAGAAGAACACTCACATCAATGGTTTTATCATTGAAGTACTTGATATTCTCAGGGCCCATATATAGGGGGGGTTTGCATGTCATCAGGAACACTAAACACAGAAAGAAGATGTCAGAGGAAACATAAAAGGCCTGACACAGGGAATTTACTTCCAGACCAACTCAAGGAGTTCAGCCCCCAAAGAATACACACTTGTGGATGTATGTAGACCACCAACACATCCTCTGCCTCCAAAAATACAGTATAAACTGTTAGGATCTGAGCTACATATATAATTAATTAGATACAAGATATGGAAGGAGGGTATGGAGAAACATGTTTGGGATTGCAACTGTTGGGACTGTAGTTTCCACAATCAAGTCTATCAATACAGTCTTACAAGAAACCCAAAGAAAGGCAGTCTTCTCACCTATGCAGAGTGTGATGTAAAGCAGGCCCATGCGAATATCCAAGCGGAAGAAAAGAATTGCGTTGGCCACTTTACTAAACATGAAAATGTTGCCTATATGTTGCTCCACGGTGACTGAAACACAGAGATGCCACAGGTCAGGCTGGGCTGTGCACTCCTATATCCCATTCTTTGTCCCTCTTCTTGGGGCACTTTGAAATGGGAAACGGGAAGGAGCTGGAAGTCCAAGTTCAAATTCAGCCTTGGAATTAAATGTAGGACACATTTACCAAATGACTGCCACCCTCTTAACATGAAGGAAAGCATTAGGTCTAACCTTGAGACTTGAGAATTGGGCTTAACTTACTGGATCTGCGGTTCTTCATCATCACAATGGCACTGAGGAACATCAGGATCTCCACTTCTCTCTGGAACAGAATCAAAGTGTTATAACAGGAATACAGTGAAAAGGGCAAATTTAGGTGGGAAAGGGAACTAAATATGTAATAAAAACCAATAGCAATCCAAACTGAGAATGGTAACAATAAAGAAAGAACTGTAGTTAGGTAAGTTGTACTGGGATAAACATCAGTTAGAAGACCTGGGTTCAGGTTCTACCCCTGCCACAAACTTGCTGACTTGCTGATGCTTTTTTTTTTTTTTTACGGAGTTTCGCTCTTGTTGCCCAGGCTGGAGTGCAGTGGCACAATCTGAGCTCACTGCAACCTCCGCCTCCTGGGTTCAAGTGATTGTCCTGCCTCAGCCTCCTGAGTAGCTGGGATTACAGGCATCTGCCACCACGCCTAGCTAATTTTTTGTAGATTTAGTAGAGATGGGGTTTCACCAGGTTGGCCAGGCTGGTCTCGAACTTCTAACCTCAGGTGATCCACCTGCCTTGGCCTCCAAAAGTGCTGAGATTAAAGGCATAAACCATTATGACTAGCCTGCCGGTGCTTTTCAACAAAGCACTTAATCCCTTAGCTTTGGTTTCTTCAACTGAACAGTATCTATTTCAAAATGCTACTTTGAGGATTAAATAATATATTAAAAAGAGTTAGGCCAGGCATAGTGGCTCACGCCTGTAATCCAAACACTTTGGAGGCCAAGGTGGGCAGATCACCTGAGGTCAGGAGTACAAGACCAGCCTGACCAACATGGTGAAACCTTGTCTTTAAAAAAAAAAAAAAAAAAAAAAAGAGTTGTATAAGGCATGATATGGTGTAAAATCATAAGATTATTATAATCAACTTAGTGTAGAATAAAACTTTTCCAGTAAGTTTTCTTAATAGCCTATTAATATAATATCTGGCTATCCCATGTGTTCAATTTTTTATTTTTATTTTTATTTTTTTTGAGACGGAGTTTTGCTCTTGTTACCCAGGCTGGAGTGCAATGGCGCGATCTCGGCTCACCACAACCTCCGCCTCCTGGGCTCAGGCAATTCTCCTGCCTCAGCCTCCTGAGTAGCTGGGGTTACAGGCATGTGCCACCACGCCCAGCTAATTTTTTTGTATTTTTAGTAGAGACGGGGTTTCACCATGTTGACCAGGATGGTCTCGATCTCTTGACCTTGTGATCCACCCGCCTCGGCCCCCCAAAGTGCTGGGATTACAGGCTTGAGCCACCGCGCCCGGCCTCAATTTTTTATTTTTGAGACAGGGTCTTGCTCTGTCACCCAGGGTGGAGTGCAGTGGTGCGATCTCTGCTCACTGCAACCTCCACCACCTGGGCTCAAGCAAATTCTCCTGACTCAGCCTCTCAAGTAGCAGGGACTACAGGCGCACACTACTGCACCTGGCTAATTTTTATATTTTTTGTAGAGATGGGGTCTCCCCATGTTGCCCAAGCTGGTATGGAACACCTGAGCTCAGATGATCTGCCCACCTCAGCCTCCTAAAGTGCTGGGATTACAAGCATCAGCCAGTGCCCAGCCCTCATGTGTTTGATTCTACTTAATCATTCCTCCCTACCCAATATTCTTCATGATAATCCCATGTACTTTTGATATAATTTGAGAACTGAAAGGGGCTTTCATAGCTCTCAAAAGCCCTTTTCAGTACTCTTGTCTTATAGTTTTCTCATCTTCTAGAACAACCTTCTTGTCCAGCCTGTGGCCCACATGCAACATCAACCAGGATGGCTTTGAATGGGGTCCAACACAAATTCATAAACTTTCTTAAAACATTATGAGATATTTTTGATTTTTTTTTTTTTTAGCTTATCAGCTATCATTAGGGGTTAGTGTATTTTATGTGTGGCCCAAGACAATTCTTAAAAGATTGGACACCCCTGCTCTAGAATGTAAGTACCAGGTGAGCAATCAAGTACCAGGTGAGCAATCAGACACAATAAACATGACAAAGACACTGAGAAGTAATTAAATTCTAAGCCCTCAAGTGACTGAACAGACTCTGTCTTGGCCAAGGGGACCCCAGAGAAACCTTGAAAACTGAGTTCTCAGCCATGACAGGGTGCGAGGTCAGACACACCTCTTTATACCCCCACCTGCACTCACCACCATCAGGCTTTCTTCCTGAAAGGCTAAACAGAAACTAGCCCTTTGAAAAGACTTGCTCCACCAGACGTCAACCAACTGCCTGAGACTGCCTCCCCTTTTGCAGTTAGGACAAAACAACCAACCAGCATTGCTTCCTGATAAAAGACCAGTGACCATGCAGCAGACCTGGCCAGGCTAAGGAGAATGCAGAGGGGGGTTTTGTGTCCTCTGCTTCACCTTTTGACAGGAGAGGGCTGAAAACTTCACCCTCAGATCATGCTAACACCACCACTTTTGAACACAGGTCTTAGGGATGGACATGAAGCTCAACTCAGCATAACATGCTTCTTCTTTCATAAACATTCATGACTCTGCGTATCGCTTATTAAATATGTATATTTGGCCACCCTGCTTAGCGTAAGTTCCTGTTTCCTTTACTCCTCACTCCAAGAGTCTGTTTTAGGCTATGCTTCCCTGCCTACCAGGATGGCCTGCAGGCTGCAACCTTTTATGAAAAATAAAGCTCTCCTTTCCAAATGTGTGAGCTTTACCATTCTTCAGTTGATAACATAAACAAGATAATTTCAAAAACTAATGACTGCAGTGAAGAATCACACAGACCACTTGAGAGAAAGCATAGGGTGGGGGAAGACTACCGATTAGATAGTCCAAGGCCTTCCATACTCTTCTGTTTACAATACTGGGAGCCAATTCATGTCAGACAAAGCAACTGTGATAAAACGTTGTCTCTACTAAAAATTAGCCAGGCATGGTGGTAGATGCCTATAATCCCAGCTACTTAGGAGGCTGAGACAGAACTGCTTGAACCTGGGAGGTGGAGGTTGCAGTAGCCGAGAGCACGCCACTGCACTCCAGCCTGGGCAACAAAAGAGCAAAACTCCATCTCAGAAACGACATGTAAAATACAGGTGAAGGGAGTATGACAGACCTTTGTAAATATGCCCGAGGCAGAAATTAGGAAGGATTTTCATGGCAGAAATTAGGAAGGATTTTCATGAATGCAACTAGGTGGGTTAGAATTGGGAATAAAAGTTGTGGAAAGATGAATTTTATTTATTATTATTTTTTGAGACGGAGTCTTGTTCTATTGCCAGACTGCAGTGCAGTGGCGCAATCTCGGCTCACCACAACCTCCGCCTCCCAGCTTCAAGCGACTCCCCTGCCTCAGCCTCCTGAGTAACTGGGACTACAAGCACACACCACCACATCCGGCTTATTTTTTGTATTTTAGTAGAGACGGGGTTTCACCATGTTAGCCAGGATGGTCTCAAGTTCTTGACCTCGTGATCCACCTGCCTTTGCCTCCCAAAATGCTGGGATTACAGGCGTGAACCACTGTGCCTGGCCATTTTATTTTATTTTTTTTGAGACAGAGTTTGCTCCGTCACCCAGGGTGGAGTGCAATGGCACAATTTCGGCTCACTGCAACCTCTGCCCCCCGGATTCAAGCGATTCTCCTGCCTCAGCCTCCTGGATGGCTGGGATTACAGGCACCTGCCACCACGCTCGGCTAATTTTTATATTTTTAGTAAAGACAAGGTTTCACCATGTTGGCCAGGCTGGTCTCAAACTTCTTGGCCTCAAGTGATCCACCCACCTCGGCCTCCCAAAGTGCTGAGATTACAGGTGTGAGCTACTGCACCCGGCTGAAAGATGAATTTTAAGAGAATTGTAGTTAACCAGGAGACCAAAGGTAGGACCAAAACAACATTCTTTAAAGACAAAAAATGGGTCTATGGAGGGACTAGCTATTGCTACTGCAAACCTCATTTCCTTTTCTTCCTAGGCATACTGCATCTAGATTTTCTGTCTCCTTGCATCCAGGTAGAACTGTGTGACTAGTACTCCAGAATGGAATGTGAATGAAAGTGATTTACCACTTCTGGGCTCAGGCAGTTAAGAAGAGGTGTGCCCTTGCATTCCAGCTTTTTTTCATTTGCTGGCAGGTTGATGCTGGGATTATCCACGGTCATAGGTTGAAGACAGAATGAGCCTGAGTTCTAGAAAGACTATATAATGCAGAGTCCCCATTGGTGGTTGTATTTAATTGTTTTTAAACTTCTTCTTATGGATAATTTGACACATGCAGAAAAGAAGAGAGGTTAACTGAATGAAACCCTATTACCTAGCTTCAACAGTAACCAATATTTTGCCAGTGTGATTTCCAATTCATATATGCTACTATTTTTTTTCCTTGGAGAAAATTAAAGCAAATTTCAGCTGTATAATTTCATCTGTAAATTCCTCAGTGTGTCTCTCTTACACATAAGGACTTGAAAAAACAACCACAATTATCACTGACACACTGTTATGCTGTGAAATATACAGTCATGTGCCCCATCATGACATTTTGGTCGGCAACAGACCACATATACAACAGTGGTCCCATAAGATTATAATACCATATTTTTATTGTACCTTTTCTGTATTTAGATATGTTTAGATACATCAATACTTACCATTGTGTTAAACTGCTTACAGTATTTAGTACAGTAACATGCTGTAAAGGTTTGTGCCTGGGAGCAATAGGCTGGGCCATAAAGCCAAGGTGTGTAGTAGGCCATCTGGGTTTGTTAAGTACACTCTATGATGCTCCCACAAGGACCATAAGGCCTAAGGACACCACATGATTAGCAGGTCAGGACTTTCAGCCCCAACCCCTACCCCACCAGGCTGAAGGTTCAGCTGATCACCAATGGCCAATGATGTAATTAATCACACCTGTGCAATGAAGTGCCATAAAAACCCAAAGGATATGTTCCAGGAACCTCCATGAGTTTAGCTCCTAGAACCTACTCCCAATCACCAAGGTAAATAAGTAAACCATGAATTTTCCAGAAAACAAAAATTGGCTATTAACCCTAAGCATTTTTTTTAAATTCTACCAGAATAACATAAAAACTTCCAGTATTTTGCATATTATACAAATAAATAAATTTTATAAAAGTTCCCCTGTACTTATTAAAAATCTTTATTCCTATACAGATAAATGGATTTTATAAAAGTTCTCCAATACTTATTAAAAATCTTTATTACTATACATTTATATTTTGGGGTCCCATTTTCTTTTCTTTCTTTTTTTTGAGACGGAGTTTCGCTCTTGTTACCCAGGCTGGAGTGCAATGGCGCGATCTCGGCTCACCGCAACCTCCGCCTCCTGGGTTCAGGCAATTCTCCTGCCTCAGCTTCCTCAGTAGCTGGGATTATAGGCACGCGCCACCATGCCCAGCTAATTTTTTGTTTTTTTTGTTTGTTTGTTTGTTTGTTTGTTTTTGTTTTTTGAGACGGAGTTTCGCTCTTGTTACCCAGGCTGGAGTGCAATGGCGCGATCTCGGCTCACCGCAACCACCGCCTCCTGGGTTCAAGCAATTCTCCTGCCTCAGCCTACTGAGTAGCTGGGATTACAGGCAAGCGCCACCATGCCCAGCTACTTTTTTGTATTTTTAGTAGAGACAGGGTTTCACCATGTTGACCAGGATGGTCTCGACCTCTCGACCTCCTAATCCACCCGCCTCGGCCTCCCAAAGTGCTAGTGCTGGGATTACAGGCTTGAGCCACCGCGCCCGGCCCTAATTTTTTGTATTTTTTAGTAGAGACGGGGTTTCACCATGTTGACCAGGTTGGTCACGATCTCTCGACCTTGTGATCCACCCACCTCGGCCTCCCAAAGTGCTGGGATTACAGGCTTGAGCCTCGCGCCCGGCCTTTTCTTTTCTTTTTATATATATATATTTATTATTATTATTATTATTTTAAGATGGGGTTTCACCATGTTGGTCAGGCTGGTCTTGAACTCCTGACCTCAGGTGATCTGCCCGCCTTGGCCTCCAAAGTGCTTGGATTACAGGCGTGAGCCACCACGTCCGCCCTTTGGGGTCCCATTTTCATTGAAGTATTATCAGATATTAAACGAACTATCTGGACTTTTGGACTAGCAAAGCTGCATTTGAGCTAATTAATAATACAGTTTGGGAAAAAGAGGAATCAGGAAAGGGAAGGAGGAAAAGAATAAGGGAGTGGGTTCTGGTAAAGGTAACGACTTATTTTGGGGGCTGGAAAAAGTACAAAAATTCTGGATGATGCTCCTTCATCTGAACACAGATATTGTTTATAGGGACACAGGTAGCTTCCCCTGCCCCTTCTTAAGGTTTGCTGAAAATGAGCTAACAAAACGCAGATTGATAGAAGAGGAAAAATTTATCAGTGCACACGGAAATACTAGTAAAAAGAAAGAGACACGTTAATAAAGAGACAAAAACCAATGCTGGTCTCCTTTTCCTTTCCAAATTTAAGATTAATGGGAGAAAAACATTTGTATGACTAGTCTTAGGTGTAGCAACTTTGATGTGTTTTGGGGATGAATATTCATATGGTCTGATTCTTTTTCTCCCCAAAATAGTCTTTTTTCTTGTTATACCTTCGTGTATTATTTTGTCATGGAGTACGGTACCGTAAAGTAGAACATCAGAATAAAGCCCCTGTCAGCCTGTCGTTCAAGCTGGCCCTCCAGACTGGCTTGGTGAGTTTTAAAATTCTCATCAGAACAGCATACAGATTGTGCTGTGGGTCCCCAAAATAAACACCAGATAAGGTTTCCTTCTCATCTTATGTTCTTGGGAGCTTGACTTGTAACCAAGTGGGAGCTTCTTGGTCTCCACCATTGGGAGGCATTATTTTTGAGTGAAGTCCAGTGGCCAGTGTTGATGAAAAGAGTCAAACTCTGTAAAATATTTTATGAGAGGCAAATATGAGTGACCATGTCCTGTGACACAGCCCTCAGGAGGTCCCGAGAATATGTGCCCAAGGTGGTCGGGGTACAGTTAGGTTTTACACATTTTAGGGAGGCATGAGATGTCAATCAAATACATTGATTTTTTTCTCTCAAAAAACAAAAAAACAAAAAAAAAAACGGCTGGACACATGGCTCACACTTGTAATCCAAGCACTTTGGGAGGCTGAGGTGGGCAGATCACCTGAAATCAGGAGTTCAAGACCAGCCTGGCCAGCATGGCAAAACCGGTCTCTAGTAAAAATACAAAAATTAGCCAGCACAGTGGCATGTACCTCTAATCCCAGCTAGTTGGGAGGCTGAGGCAAGAGAATCGTTTGAACCTGGGAGGCAGAGGTTGCAGGGGGCAGAGGTTGCAGTGAGCAGGAGGTTGCAGTGAGTGGAAATCATACCACTGCACTCCAGCCCGGGCAACAGCAAAACTCCATCTCAAAAAAAAATGAACAAAACAAAACAGAAAAAGTGGCACTTTTAAGATATCAATCTGAAGAATGTTAAAGGAAAAACATTACAGAATTTAAAAATCTTAAAATTTCTTGAATTAAAAATAATTCAATATTTGTAATAAAATCTTGTTTTAACCAATTTAGTTTTGTATTAGTATATTTTTTAAATATTAGATTCATCTCTAGAAAGATTATGATTTCCTTTAATCATAGCCAACTGAATTATACAACCCCTTTAAAAATTCCTTCTTAGTAACCTTATTACAACTTACAGAGAACATTCATAATGGTTAGACTGTGTTTTACCCTAAATATCTCTCTTTCTTGCACAATGCAGTTATTTTATTTGAGGGCAAAAATTCACCCCAAATTCTTGTTTTTGTTTTACTTTGTTTTGAAATGGAGTCTCGCTCTGTTGCCCAGGCTAGATGCAATGGCACAATCTTGGCTCACTGCAACCTGCCCTCCCAGGTTCAAGCAATTCTCTTGTCTCAGCTTCCTGAGTAGCTGGGATTACAAGCACCCACCACTGTGCCCAGCTAATTTTGTATTTTTCATAGAGATGGGATTTCACCATGTTGGCCAGGCTGGTCTCAAACTCCAGACCCCAGGTGATCCACCTACCTCAGCCTCCCAAAGTGCTGGGATGAGCCACTGCACCGAGCCCACGATCTTTTTTTTTTTTTTTTTTTTTTTTTTTTAAGACGGAGTTTTGCTCTTATTGCCCAGGCTAAGGTTCAATGGTGCGATCTCGGTTCACTACAACCTCTGCCTCCCAGGTTCAAGCAATTCTCCTGCCTCAAATTCCCAAGTAGCTGAGATTATAGGCATGCACCACCACACCTGGCTAATTTTTGTATTTTTTTTTTTTTTTTTGAGACAGTCTCACTCTGTCGCCAGGCACCAGGCTGTAGTGCAGTGGCACAATTTCGGCTCACTGCAACCTCTGCCTCCCGGGTTCAAGCAATTCTCCTGCCTCAGCCTACCGAGTAGCTGGGACTACAGGCACACACCACCACGCCCAGCTAGTTTTTGCATCTTTAGTAGAGACAGGGTTTCACCATGTTGGCCAGGATGATTTTGCTCTCTTGATCTCGTGATCCGCCCGCCTTGGCCTCCCAAAGTGCTAGGATTACAGGTTTGAGCCACTGCGCCCGGCTGAATTTTTATATTTTTTTAATAGAGTCAGGGTTTCACCATGTTGACAGGTTTCACCATGTCAGGCTGGTTTCCATTTTATATCAACTCTGGCAAGTAGATGTGCCATAAAACCTACAGAGTGCCTGAAAAGGAGACATTCTCCTCATTTTCTCCTTATTCTTAGATTTGTTTCCCGCTTTTTTTTTTCTTAAGAGGAACTGAGCTATAACCTAGGGTTCTTGTGTGGTGGATCAATGCATGCTGCTTGTGGGCATAACTCAACAGTGTGTCACCACTGAGTCGTTTCTGCCCTCTTATGTGTCTCAGTTTTTCTCTGCAGAAGTCTATGATATCTGAGAGGGCTCAAAACGCTTGGTGACCAGCCCTTATATGTGCTTCCTGAATCAGCCATCTTTAAAATTAATTTTTGTTGAGGATTTCCCTGTAGGGCCACTGTACTTTTCAGAGGGTCAACCCCCCAGACACTCCCACAAGGCCCTCAGTCACGCAGGGGCATGTTTTGGCTGAGAGGAGCAAATGCCCTTTCCCTTCAAAGCTGAAGAACTCAGTCTCTCATATATCTATGAAAACAACAATTCAGTTCCTCACACAAATGCACACAAACGAACCAAATCAAGATAAATTTTAGGAGAAAAAGCAATAGAGAATTCCCTTCACAATGCATCTCCAACTACAATTAGGATCTTTAACTAACAACTTCCTAGGAGAAAACCAGCTCAGAATAAATCAAGAACCATCAACCAAGGGAGGTCTGGGGCTCAGGAGGACTTACCAGTTCCACCAGAGGAGAAGCTCAAACTCAGTGGGGCTTCAATGGGCCCCTGCTTGTACCGTAGCTCTGGTTTCAGACAACTCCTTAGGGGTCCTGAGTCTTCTCTGAGACACACGTTGGGCACCATATTATTGTTGCCAAAAAGAGTCAAACTCTGTAAAACATTTTAAGAGATTTATTCTGAGCCAAATGTGAGTGGCCATGGCCTCTGACACAGCCCTCAGGAGGTCCTGAGAACATGTGCCCAGGGTGATCGGGATACAGCTTGGTTTTTTATATTTTAGGGAGGCATGAGCCAGCAATCAAATACATTTAAGAAATACACTGGGGCCGGGCGCGGTGGCTCAAGCCTGTAATCCCAGCACTTTGGGAGGCCGAGGCGGGCGGATCACGAGGTCGACAGATCGAGACCATCCTGGTCAACATGGTGAAACCCCGTCTCTACTAAAAATACAAAAAAAAAAAAAAAAAAAAAAAATTAGCCGGGCATGGTGGCGCGTGCCTGTAATCCCAGCTACTCAGGAGGCTGAGGCAGGAGAATTGCCTGAACCCAGGAGGCGGAGGTTGCAGTGAGCCGAGATCGCGCCATTGCACTCCAGCCTGGGTAACAAGAGCGAAACTCCGTCTCAAAAAAAAAAAAAAAGAAATACACTGGTTTCATTCAGAAAGATGGGACAACTCAGAGCAGAAGGCTTCCGGACTATAGGTAAATTTAAACATTTTCTGGCAGACAATTGGTTGAGTTTGTCTAAAGACCTGGGATTCATAGAAAGGAACGTTCAGGTTATGATAAAGGATTGTGGAGACCAAGTTTTATTCTGCAGAGGAAGCTCTCAGAAGACTTCAGAGATAGTAGGTTGAAAATTGTTTCTTATTGGACTTAAAAGGGTGCCTAGCTCTTAGTTACTTATCTCCTGGATCTGGGAAGGAAAGAAGGAGGGAGAACAAAGGGGAGAGGGTATTCTTTATAAAATGTGGATTTTTCCCACAAGAGACGTTGCAGGGCAATTTCAAGGTATGGGAAGGAAACAGACTTTGGGGTAAAACATTTTTATTTTCTTCCTTGTTATGCCAGAGTCAGATTGGAAAGTAAATCACAATCAATATACAGGGTTAAATAAAACCCATCTGACGAGAATTTATGGTTTGTAGGGCATGACTCCTCAGACCCCTTAGAAAGAAATTTGAGCAACGTAAAAAAAAAAAAAAAAATCAGAGCTTAGTCCTCAGTCCCCCAGCTTGGCCAAAAAGCATTCCATAGAATACACGTGTAGGCCAACAAACACTAGCAGATCCCACGGTGCTAGAAAACCTCATTCCTAGAGTTGTCTGGCCATCTGGCAGGGTCCCACAGTGCTGGGAAGGCTTGTTTCTAGAGTCCTTTAATTTGATGGTAATAGTTTCACATATTAGTGATTTGGATAATGGGCAGGACATGGTCTGACCTGATGTAACAGCCAATTGTTTAAGAGGGGAAGTGGAGTCAGGCTAAGTCTAAAAAATCACCCTGAACAAAGGGGAGAGGGTATTCTCTAGAGAATGTGGATTTTAAAGTATTTCCTGAGCTATTATGATACAGGTCTTTAATCGTGCCTTTCCCTTTTGCTTTATCTGGCATAACATTACAAGAAATGCCTAATGTTAGGCTGGGCATGGTGGCTCAAGCCTGTAATCCCAGCACTTTGGGAGGCCAAGGCGGGTGGATCACGAGGTCAAGAGATCGAGACCATCCTGGTCAACATGGTGAAACCTCGTCTCTACTAAAAATAGAAAAAATTAGCTGGGCATGGTGGTGCGTGCCTGTAATCCCAGCTACTCAGGAGGCTGAGGCAGGAGAATTGCCTGAACCCAGGAGGCGGAGGTTGCGGTGAGCCGTGAGCCGAGATCGCGCCATTGCACTCCAGCCTGGGTAACAAGAGTGAAACTCCGCCTCAAAAAAAAAAAAAAAAAAAATGCCTAATGTTAATATAGTAATAGATATCATAAAGAGAGTGAAGATTTGGGCATTCAAGGTTATAGGTAAAATCGGAGGACAGTAAACAACCCAATCAGCAAGGAAAAACCCTACATGCATCATCATATTCTTTGATTAGATTTACAGTGTATTTACCCACGTTATTAAGGGTTATTTGAACCCTGTGATAAATCTTACTTGAAAATTGTGGGACCAACATTAAATTAGAATGTAATACATTTAAGCTCTCTTCCGGCCAATTTATCTCCATAGGTATGGCATCCTGAGGAGGGTATAAATTAATTGTGAGAAACACCTGGTCCTTGCTGTTTAAATTGTTACAGACTTGACAACAGTAGACAAACCTATGTTTCCTACCACTTTTGTATTGCACCATATACTGATATTTGGGAGAGAAAGGTTTTGTCACAGAAGTCAGATAATTCTACAGTGTTATATTTTCCTTGGCAGGACTCCCTATGGCTAAGGGCCTTAAGAGTCAAAAGACTTGCCTTTCGGCAGGAACCGCCATGTTCCAGTAATTCCCCAAAATGACGAACACAAAGGGAAAGAGGAGAGGCACTCGATACATGTTCTCTAGGCCTTTTAGAACACATGGAGTTGTTCCTTTTGCCACATATATGCGAATCTATAAGAAAGGTGATATTGTAGACATCAAGGGAATGGGTACTGTTCAAAAAGGAATGCCCCGCTAATGTTATCATGGCAAAACTGGAAGGGTCTACAATGTTACCCAGCATGCTGTTGGCATTGTTGTAAACAAACAAGTTAAGGGCAAGATTCTTGCCAAGAGAATTATGTGCGTATTGAGTACATCAAGCACTCTAAGAGCAGAGACAGCTTCCTAAAACGTGTGAAGGAAAATGATCAGAAAAAGAAAGAAGCCAAAGAGAAAGGTACCTGGGTCCAACTGAAGCGCCAGCCTGCTCCACCCAGAGAAGCACACTTTGTGAGAACCAATGGGAAGGCGCCTGAGCTGCTGGAACCTATTCCCTATGAATTCATGGCATAATAGGTGTCAAAAAAAAAAAAAAAAAAAAAGACCTCTGGACTGTTAAAAAAAAAAAGAGTCAAAAGACTTACAGCCGCCGGGCACGGTGGCTCAAGCCTGTAATCCCAGCACTTTGGGAGGCCAAGGCGGGTGGATCACGAGGTTAAGAGATCGAGACCATCCTGGTCAACATGGTGAAACCCTGTCTCTACTAAAAAATACAAAAAACTAGCTGGGCATGGTGGCACGTGCCTGTAATCCCAGCTACTCAGGAGGCTGAGGCAGGAGAATTGCCTGAACTCATGAGGCGGAGGTTGCGGTGAGCCAAGATCGCGCCATTGCACCTCCAGCCTGGGTAACAACAGCGAAACTCCGTCTCAAAAAATAAATAAATAAATAAAAGACTTACAACCAATTAATTGTTTTAGGCCATGTAGGAATGGATGCAGACAGGCATTCATTACTTCTTAAAATTATTGTTTTAAGTTAAAAAAAACAACCGGCAATAAAACCAAAAAGCAAGGTTACAGGACTTATTTTTATTATTTTATTTTATTTTTTATGGAGATGGAGTCTCGCTCTGTCGCCCATGCTGGACTGCAGTGGCAAGATGGCAGCTCACTGCAACCTCTGCCTCCCAGGTTCAAGCAATTCTCCTACCTCAGCCTCCCGAGTAGCTGGGATTACCAGCCGTCACCACCATGCCTGGTGGTTTTTTTTTTTTTTTTTTAAAGGGGGTTGTTTCAGAATAAATGAATGGAGAAATACAATGATATAGATCAAACTAAATGGATATAAAAAGTTGGGTAAAAAGGCTTTTCAGACACCACCACCGCTGCCAGAAGCCGTGTACTGTCAGCCATGGCCAACCCCACTGTGTTCTTCAATATCTCCGTCAACGGCAAGTCCTTGGGCCGCGTCTCCTTCGAGCTGTTTGCAGACAAGGTTCCAAAGACAGCAGAAAACTTTCGTGCTAAGAGCACTAGAGAGAAAGGATTTGGTTACAAGGGTTCCTGCTTTCACAGAATTATTCCCGGGTTTATGTGTCAGGATGGTGACTTCATACACCATAATGGCACTGGCGGCAAGTCCATCTACAGGGAGAAATTTAATGAGAACTTCATCCTAAAGCATACAGGTCCGCGCATCTTGTCCATGGCAAATGCTGGACCCAACACAAATGGTTCCCAGGTTTCCATCTGCACTGCCAAGACTGAGTGGCTGGATGGCAAGCATGTGGTCTTTGGCAAGGTGAAAGAAGGCATGAGTATTGTGGAGACCATGGAGCACTTTGGGTCCAAGAATGGCAAGACCAGCAAGAAGTTCACCATTGCTGACTGTGGACAACTCTAGTAAGTTTGACTTGTGTTTTATCTTAACCACCAGACCATTCCTTCTGTAGCTCAGGAGAGCGCCCTCCACCCCACTTGCCTGCAGTGGCCTATCATCTTTGTGCTCTCGCTGCAGTACCCTTTGGGTTCCATGATTTCCTTGTTCCCTTCCCTGCCTAGCTGGATTGCAGAATTAAGTTTATGACTTATGAAATAAAAACTAAATACAAACAATAAAAAAACTTGGGAAAAGAAAAATAAGAATGGAAACAAATTCCAAGAGGTAATAAAAGGTTTATGGACAGTTTACCTTGTGTAGCCATAGCTGACCAAGATTAGACAGATTTGTTTGCAAAGTGTATTAAAATAAGCTTTAGTATTAAAAGCACATTTATATATAATACATAAGACATATAAAATGTATATTATAAAATATATAACATATAATGTATATTATAATGTATAATGGATATAAAAAGTTGGGGAAAGAGGCTTTGAAGATGCTGCCGCCGCTTCCAGGAGCCCTGTACTATCAGCCATGGTCAACCCCAGTTTTATATCCATTATAATGTATAATGTAGAATATAATGTATATTATATATATTATAAAATATAGAACTATTTTATATACATTTTTATAACTATTTTATTCTACATTATATATTATAAAATATAGAACTATTATATAATACATCATAAAGCATATTGAATATTATATATCACATAAAATATATATTATCCATATTACATAAAATATAATATATATATATATATTTTGAGACAGAGTTTTGCAAGTTGGAGTGCAATGATGTGAGGCTGGCTCACTGCAACCTCTGCCTCCCAGGTTCAAGTGATTCTCCTGCCTCAGCCTCTGGAGTAGCTGGGACTACCAGTGCCCACCACCATGCCCAGGTAATTTTTTGTACTTTTAATAGAGACAGGGTTACACCATGTTGGCCAGGCTGGTCTCAAACTCCTGAGCTCAAGAAATCCACCTGCCTTGGCTTCCAAAAGTGCTGAGATTACAGATGTGAGCCACCATGCCCTGCCAAGTGTTGTATTTTCAAGGAGGCTCATGGAAAGGATGGGAAAAATTCTGACAAATACAGGTTTCTGATAACTCTGAAACTATATCATTGGACTAGGTAAAAATTTCCAAAGTCTAATGAAAATAAAACTGGTCTTATAAAATTACTAACCTCCAGACTAATGTTTTCCATTTTTCACCCACTCTTCTGACTTGGAATCACTAAAAATTAAAACGGCGTTTTTGGGCTTGGTGCAGTGGCTCATGCCTGTAAATCCCAGCTCCTTAGGAAGCCAACTCAGGAGGATTCCTTGAGTTCAGGGGTTCAAGACCAGCCTGAGCAACATAAAGAGACCCCATCTCAGAAAAAAAAAAACTAAACAAATTAGCCAGGTGTGTGGTACATGCCTTTGGTCCCAGCTACTTGGGAGGATGAGGTGGCAGGATGGCTTTGTCCAGGAGGTTAAGGCTGCAATGAGACACGATCACACCACTGCACTCCAGCCTGGGTGACAGAGCAAGACCTTGTCTCAACAAAAAAACCCAAAAACCCAAACAAAAGACCCTGCCTTTTTTCTCTGGCCTCACCAGCTAAAGCTAGTCAATCTGGCCCTTTGTCTATGCTTACATTTTAGCTCAAATGTTAGCTACGTGGAAAGAGCATCTCTGGTCACTCTAGCTAAAGTAGTTCTGCCCCTCAACATCTTTTTCTCTTGAGAGATGGTCTCATCTGCTGCCCAGGCTGGACTGCAGTGGCACTATCTTGGTTCACTGCAGCCGGAAAAAAAAAAAAAAATCACAACAGCTTATATTTGGACAAACTTTACACACAACCTACAATCTAGGAAAATAGATTATTATTAATCTTGCCAACTGACTGCCCTCCAGACGCTAAAGAAACTAGTGTATAGAGTACACCAGACATTAAGCTTCGTTTGTCTTGTTCCATAGAAATGTCTCATTAAAGATCTGTTTGCTTACATCATATATAGAGTCCTAGCTTTGAGAACTCATCTACAATGCCATCTCCTGAAATGAGACACAACAATTTAACTGGACTGGCCAAATGAGAGACTGGTTTAATGGGATCCTTTGCCAATCAATTACTAGCCTGATTTCTCTCTCCAAAGACAGCTACTCAGCTTATAGTGAAACTTCTAAGGAAGTTTCAAACAAAGGATATAAAGGAGACCAGGGACTCACACTCCAAAATATAGCATCCTATATGTTAATTATTTTAAATTAAAGGCCCTTGGATTCCATCAGATACTGGAAACAGCTTTACTCTGATAACTACCTTATTTGCCTAAAGTCCAGACCTGTCAAAGAAGACAACAGTTACTTCTAGTCTCTTCTCTGAGTTTTCATTAATTTAACTTATAGTACAGGACGAAAGATTGAAACCTGTCAACACACCTGGACAGACTTTTGTCAGAAACCATTGTCTGCTCTGCAGGCTCAACAGTAATTGTCCCAGGCCACTGAATCACCCTAAAAATCATTTACCATCCACCTTAAAATCACCCACATTTCCCCATCTCCCATATTCCTATGAAGAAGGGCTTATAAGCCTCTGTACCCCACTGGGTCATTCTCCTACAATTCCCTCATGCTAAAAATGTCTATTAACGTGCCCTTTGCCGGTTGATTCAAGAAACCCTCAGAGAGCAAAGGGGAAGCTTTTCCTTGCCCCCCACATGCTATATGGCAGAGGGCAAAGCGCTTTAAGTTAATGCTCTGAGCAGTCCCTCCACCCCTATCGAGGAAGCACAGCAAGGAGCTTGGGACAGATTTCTTTACGACCTATTTTTTTTACAATTCCTTTACAATCGCCCAAAAATTTTATCCACTTTCACATCCTCAGGATCCTGCAGAGTGCCTAGAGTGTACACTGTAGAAATATTTACTGAATTAAGAAACGGCTGACAGTGTGTGCAGATAGTGCGGCCAGAGGAGCAGTTTCAAGTCCCAGGCACTCATTAGTTGTGTGACCTGGGGAAAGTCGCCTAAATATACCGAGCTCTATTTCTTCACCAATGAAACAAGAATACTACTATTTCTCTTGTCTACCTTACTGGCTCCTCAGGAGGCTTTACTTAATGAGCGGCACTGTAAAACGCTGTACACGTGTATGTAGAGTTTTCATAGGAATGTTGATTAGTCTGAATGGTGAAATGGAAAGAAACCTGGACTCAACAGTCAGAAGCTGTTGGGCCGCTCGCTGTGAAGGGGCTGCGACTAACCGGTTCCGTTTTCTCATCTTAAACACAAAGTTTAGACTTGATGATGGTCCGGACTCTGTACTTAATATTTGCAAGTCCGCTACAGGCTCAGAACCTCAAGCGTCCTCAGAAAGGTAAACCCCGGGGTTCCCAGATGCCCCTGCAAGGGCAGGGGCAGTCAAGGTCGCGGGGTACTAAGAAGCGGGACGCTCACCCAGTCAAAGTCACACGGGTTGCCGTCTTCGCGTTGGGTGGGCAGACCGTTGCAGAGCGGCGGCAGTTTCCTCACGAGTAGGAAGGCAGCAGAGAGCAGGGCCGACAGAAGGTAGTAAGGTTGGGCCAGCCATCGTGAAAGTCGCGGCACAGAATACACCAGAGCAATTAGAGGTGCCAGGATCGCCATCTTTCCGGCCACTACGGCCAGGGCTCATTGGCGTTGTAGGTCTGGCCCCGCCTCCCCCACCATAGAGACTGCTATTGGGCCGTATCTCAAATGTACCGCCTCTAAATCCGGATGTAGCTCTCTGGACGCTGTGGTAGGTCAGAACCCAAACAAGACTTTAACATATTATTGGTGAGTCTAGCTGTCGCTTTATCCACCTAAGTCATTTTATTGGACTGTAGCAAGGGAAGCAAGCAGAAGAATCTAATAAGGTTAAATAGCACTTTCTAAACGTTCTCATAAGGCGACGGAAGTAGTTGCTGAAACGAGGTAGGCGGTGCCTGAGGCATCCAATGACAAGCGGCTCCTTGAGAAAGAGGGCGGTACGCCTTAAAAGCATTGTCCAATGAAAATTACCAACCCCAGACACCTAGGCAGCGCCGAGGCGGAGGGGACGATGGAGAATTTCACGGCACTGTTCGGGGCTCAGGCTGACCCGCCACCGCCCCCAACCGCACTCGGCTTCGGACCAGGAAAGCCTCCACCCCCGCCACCACCTCCTCCGGGCGGGGGTCCCGGCACGGCCCCGCTTCCCACCGCAGCCACGGCCCCTCCCGGCGCGGACAAGTCAGGACCTGGCTGTGGCCCTTTTTACCTAATGAGGGAACTGCCAGGTGAGTGCGCGACCTTACCAAAGGCAGCCAATCAAATCTTAGAGAGGAGGTGATGGGCGTGGTTCTCAGCCGGCTAGCGGAGGTGCCAGGTAACCTAGGAAAGGCATACCCGGGGGAACCTTAAGTCGGAAGGGCTGTTAGGATTCACAAGCAGAGGGATGACTTGAATTCAGCCAAATGACGGGGGAGAGGGACCGTGCATCTCCATGACTATCTTTAGCGCCATGTCCAGGCTCTGTCCCTGACACTGGTTTATGTCTCCCTAAAAAGATGATCCAGGACTGGGCGCGGTGGCTCATGCCTGTAACCCCAGCACTCTGGGAGGCGGAGGCGGGCGAATCACCTAAGGTCAGGAGTTTGAGACCAGCCTGATCAACATGATGAAACCCCCTCTCTACTAAAAATACAAAAATTAGCCGGGCATGTTTGCGTATACGTCTAATCCCAGCTACTCAGGTGACTGAGGCGGGAGAATCGCTTTGAACCCTGGAGGCCGAGGTTGGGGCGAGCCTAGATTGCTCCACGGGCGATAGAACGAGACTCCGTCTCAAAAACAAAAGATCCAGGAGATCCAGGGTTTCAGTTTGGAACTTAAGAGGCCTGATTTAATATATTTGGGGACCCAAAGTTTTAATTTTGCTGTTGGTTTGGGGCAAGTTGCCATTATTCCTTCTAAGGTTCTGGCGTTTCCTGGTCTGTTCAAAGAAGGGATAAGAATCGAACCAAACTCTTTTCATTCAAAAATTTATTTTGTTGAGTACCTATGTACCAAGCACTTTTCTAATTGCTGGAGATACAGTTGTGAACAAGACTGACGACAAGATGCTTGCCTTTTTTGGAATGTACATGTCAGTAGAGGAGGCATTGTAAACAAGATAATATCAGAGAATGGTTAATGCTAGGAGGAGAAAACATGATAAAGAACTTAAAGGGGCCAGGCGTGTTGCTCACACCTGTAATCCCAGTGCTTTGGGAGGCCCAGGCAGGCGGATCCTTTGAGTCCAGGAGTTTGAGACCAGCCTGGGCAACATGGCAAGACCCAGTCTCTACAAAACATAAAAGATTAGCCAGGCATGGTAGTGCATGCCTATAGCCCCAGCTATTGGGGAGGCTAAGGGAGGACATTCTCTTGAACTCAGGAGGTTTCGGCTGCAGTGAACCAAGATAGTGCCACTGCAGTCCAGCCTGGGCAGCAGATGAGACCATCTCTCAAAAGAAAAAAATGTTGAGGGGCAGAACTACTTTAGCTAGAGTGACCAGAGATGCTCTTTCCACGTAGCTAACATTTGAGCTAAAATGTAAGCATAGACAAAGGGCCAGCTATATATGGACAGGAGGGAGAGATAATTCTAGATACAAGTAATGAGGTCAGAAACCCTGATGTGAGAAAACGCTTCAAATATCTGAGGGACAGAATATCAGTTGGACTCCAGTGATGTGAACAAAAGGAAAGTCTTAGGAGAAAGAGACAAAAGGAAAGGTGGGAGAGTTAGGCAGAGGCCTTTATAAAGCAATAAAGGCATTTAGATGGCAAATACCAAAGGAAGCCATTTAAAAAAAAAAATTATAGAGGCAAGGTCTCACTGTGTCACCCAGGCTGGACTGCAGTGGCACAAGCATAGCTCACTGTAACCTCGAATTCTTGGGTTCATGCTGTCCTCCCAGTTCAGCCTCCCAGGTAGCTAGAACTACAGGCATGCGCCACCATGGTTGGCTAACTTTTAAAAATTTTCTGTGGCCGGGAGTGGTGGCTCACACCTGTAATCCAAGCACTTTGGAGGCCAAGGCGGGCGGATCACCAGAGGTCGGGAGTTCAAGACCAGCCCGACCAACATGGTGAAACCCCCATCTTAATAAAATAAATAAATAAGTAAATAAAAATTTTCTGTAGAGACAGGGTCTTACTGTGTTGCCCAAGCTGGTCTTGAACTCCTGGCCAACAGCAGTCCTCCTGCCTTGGCCTTCCAAAGTGCTGGGATTATAGATGTGAGCCACTGTGCCCAGCCAAGGAAAGCCATTTTAACACAGGAACTTGGTCAGATTTACTTACTTATAATCATTCAAGCAGCCACATGAATAATAGAAAGTGGGGAAGTCAGAAGTTACCACTCAGTAGTCCAGGAAAATGATGGTTCAAACCAGGGCATAGCAGGGCATAGAGAAGTAAATGGATACAGGATGTTAGAGATAGAGCTGATGGGGATGAAAAGTTGAATATAGGGCCAGGCGCTGTAGCTCACAACAGTAATCCCAGCTCTTTGGGAGGCCAAGGTGGGAGAATTGCTTGAGCCCAAAAGTTTGAGACCAGCCTGGGAAACATAATGAGACCCATCTCTACAAAAAAAAAAAAAAAAAAAAGAAATATATATATATATATATAAATTAGCTAGGCATACTGATGTGTGCCTGTAGCCTCAGCTACTTAAAGGGCGGCTGAGGTGGTAGAATCACTTGAGCACAGGAAGTTGAGGCTGCAGTGAGCTGTGATCGCACCACTGCACTCCAGCCTGGATAATAGGGGAAGAAGTGAAGCAGAGAGTAAAGTAAAGGAATGATGTCTTCTTAAGTTCTCATCTTGAATAATTAGGTGTATGGGTACAGAGACTTGGAAGATGAGGAAGGAACAAGTTTGAAGAGGTAGAAATCAAGTTTTCTGGACATGTTAGGTCTCCAAGATGCCTTTCATTATCTCAAGTCTTATTTCCACATCATGACTTGAGGGAAATAACAACAAATATTGGTATGGTACTCTGAAGTTCACAACATACTTATATGTAGTAGTATTTAATAGTTAGAATAGCCCTTTGAGGTAGGCATTGTTATCTACATTTTATAATTGGAAACACAAACAGAAAAGTTGCCATCCCTTTGATTAGTCAGTGGTTGATGGCCACCAGCAGTTTCTTTTTTTTTTTTTTTTTTTTTTGAGACGGAGTTTCGCTCTTGTTACCCAGGCTGGAGTGCAATGGCGCGATCTCAGCTCACTGCAACCTCCGCCTCCTGGGTTCAGGCAATTCTCCTGCCTCAGCCTCCTGAGTAGCTGGGATTACAGGCATGCGCCACCATGCCCAGCCAATTTTTTGTATTTTTAGTAGAGACAGGGTTTCACCATATTGACCAGGATGGTCTCGATCTGTCGACCTCGTGATCCACCCGCCTCGGCCTCCCAAAGTGCTGGGATTACAGGCTTGAGTCACCGCGCCCGGCCGCTAGCAGTTTATTTTAATCTTTCTTTTGCCTTCCCTATTCTGATTGTAACTATTTATATAATAGCTATAGTCAGTCGACAGATACTGAATATCTGTTCTGGACAAATGCTGGGTGTATGAGAAGGGTGAGGAGGAGGAAGAGATTAGTAATGCTGGTCATTGCTTTTCAAGTTTAGTTCGGAATGTAAGATTCGTGGTTTAAGGATAGTGGCTATATTTCTTGTCAACTTCATCTCATTCTGTGCTCATGCCTCACAACAGCAATTAACAATGTCTTAGGCATCAATATTAAGAATTACCTAATGGTTTTCAGTGTGTTGTTATCCAAAATGACAGCAAGAATAAGATGTCACTTGACCTAGACCTTGAATAATTCATGTTGGCGAAGAAAATTAGGAAGAATTTTCCTAAAAGGAAATAATGTGAGGGGTGTTATTTTGAAGAGACAGGGAAATCCATTTGGATGGATCAGAAATTTTGCGTAGAGGAATAGTGATTGATGAGGCCCCCAAAGCTAAGTTGGAGTAGATATAATTAGCCTTGAGTGACAGTCAGAGGAATTTGAGCTTTCTCCTGAGGGCGAAAGGAAACCGTTAAGATTTGTGACCTGAGGAGTACTGCTTTCCAAAAATATCTGGAACATGTGGTGCCATAGATTGAAATAGAGAAGCCATGAGTGATGTGGGCAAGATTTGGAATTTTTTTTTGTTGTTAAGTTGGAGTCTCCCTCTATTGCTCGGGCTGGAGTGCAGTGGTACAATCTCAGCTCACTGCAACATCCACCTCCTAGATTCAAGCAATTCTCCTGCCTCAGCCTCCTGGTGTGCCACACCTGGCTAGTTTTTTTGTAGTTTTAGTAGAGACAGCGTTTCACCATATTGGCTAGGCTGGTCTCAAACTCCTGACCTCGTGATCCACCCACCTCAGCATCCTGGAAGTGCTGGGATTACAGGTGTGAGCCACTCTGCTCGGCCAAGATTTTGAATTTTAAAACAAAAAAAATGTTTTGTTTTTTTTAAATCTTGCTGGGTGCAGTGGCTCACAACTGTAATCCTAGCATGTTGGGAGGCTGAGGCAGGCAGATGGCTTGAGTCCAGGAGTTCAAGGCTAGCCTGGGCAACATACCCATCTCTACAAAAAATGCAAAAACTAGCCAGGCATGGCAGTGTATGCATGTAGTCCCAGCTACCTGGGAGGGTGAGGCAGGAAAATAGTTTGAGCCCAGGATGCAGAGATTGCAGTGCGCCAAGATCGTGCTGTTGCACTCCAGCCTGGGTGACAGAGCGAGACCGTCTTAAAAAATTAAAATAAAAAATGATCTGTGTAGAACTAATAAGCAAAACAAGAATTTGAACTCTCAAGTTAGAGTTTAGAAAAAGCACAGACTGCCTTCTAACCTGAGCCTTAAGGATAACCATCTGGACAGGTTGGTTATCGTTAAGGAGAGCTGGCGGAGAGGAGGAAATTCAGAAGATTGTAGTGGCAAGAGGCAGTGCCCAGAGTTATGAGGAGAGATACTGTGACATTGGGTCTCCTGCCATTACTGTTGCTCAGTCTTCTGAGTTGTTTGGCAGTAAAGCGAAGGAAAAGGATGGAGTAAGGCCTGGAGATATAGAGGGAAAGTACCTTGTTGATTTCATATTTTATTGAGCACCTAATGTGTGTACTGTGCTGGGCACTAGCGATACATGAATGAGTAAGACATTGTCTGTTCCTCCAAGGAGCTTACAGTTCAGTACCTGAGTTTTCTCAAGTGACTGATTATAAACAAGCCATTTTTGTCATTTGTACCCTCTGTGTCTATCATAATTACAAATGAAGTTATAGTTAGCCATTTCTACCTTTGCCACTGGGTCCTTAAGTTACTAATAAATGTATATTCCTTTAAAAAATAGCCATGCAATATTTATATGGATAATGTCTTGCATATACAGTGTATATAACACTTTTTTTTTTTTTTTTTTTTTGAGATGGAATCTTGCTCTCTCACCCAGGCTGGAGTACAGTGGTGCAATCTCAGCTCACAGGAACTTCCACCTCCCGGGTTCAAGCAGTTCTTCTAACTTAGCCTCCTGAGTAGCTGGGACTACAGGCGCATGCCACCACACCTGGCTAATTTTTGTATTCTTAGTAGAGATGGGGTTTCACCATGTTGGCCAGACTGGTCTCACAACTCCTGACCTCAGGTGATCTGCCTGCCTTGGCCTCCCAAACTGCTGGGATTACAGGCATGAACCACGTGCCAAGCCTGATACTTTATACTTTTCAGTATATATTCATTTGAACCTTGGGAAAAATTACATGTATGTAAGATAGCTATTATTCCATTCCACAGATAAGAGGAAACTGAGGCATGAAAGCCAGAATAATTCTAGTTGCCTTTTTTTTTTTTTTTTTTTTTTGAGACAGGGTCTCACACTTTCGCCCAGACTGGAGTGCAGCAGCCTGATCTCGGCTCACTGCAACCTATGCCTCACAGGCTCAAGGGATTCTCCTGCCTCAGCCTTCCGAGTAGCTGGGATTACAGGTGTGTGCCACTACTGCCCAGCTAATTTTTGTATTTTTAGTATAGGCATGAGCCACTGCATCCAGCCATTAGTTGACTGCTTTTTTTTTTTTTTTTTTAATGGGACTTTGCTCTGTCACGTAGGCTGGAGTGCAGTGAAGGGATCTTGGCTCACTACAACCTCTGCCTCCTGGGTTTGAGTGATTCTCCTGCTTCATCCTCCTGAGTAGCTGGTATTACAGGTGTGCACTACCACACCTGGCTTTGTATTTTTAGTAGAGGCAGGGTTTCACCATGTTGGCCAGGCTGGCCTTGATCTCTTGACCTCGTGATCCGCCTGCCTCGGCCTCTCAAGACTGACTTCTAATCAAACTTCCTTCCTGGCTGCGCACAGTGGTTCATGCCTGTAATCCCAGCACTTGGGGAAGCTGTGGCGGGCAGATCACTTGAGGTCAGGAATTCGAGGTCAGCCTGGCCAACATGGTGAAATCCCGTTACTACTAAAAAAAAATTAGCTAGGCATGTTGGTGTGTGCATGTGATCCCAGCTACTTGGAAGGCTGAGGTGGGAGAAATGCTTAAACCCGGGAGGCAGAGGTTGCAGTCAGCCGAGATGGCACCTCTGCACTCCAGCCTGGTGACAGAGCAAACTCTCTCAATAACAAAAAAAAGTTCTTCCTTTTAGGCAAGGCATCATGCTCAGTATCACGAGGAAGAATAAAGATGTTGGTAACAAAAGTTAGGCAGTGGTAGCTAGAAAAATCTCCTGGTTCTTTTCTTATGTAAAGGCGATTGGTGTTTCTTGCTAGTACAAAAAAAAAATGTCCTTGACAAGACCCTTAAGTCACTGGGTCATATTTGGCCCCATTAGCATGGTTGTAGCTGAGCTGTGAGGTAGTATTTTCCTGGCTATGCCATGTAAGTTGTCACTAGTACATTTTGTGAGAAGCATTCAGAACAGCATTTACCATGAAGTAAGCATCATGTAAATCAACTCTAACCTAAGGAGAGTGGAATGTCTCCTTCATTGGGCGAGCAGTTTCTGTCTCTGCCCTGTTGGATTTTTGCCTATTTTTCCCCCTTTCCATTGGACCCTACCACTGTATTATATTTTTTCATATTTATGATTTATTTACTTCTGCTCTGTTTCTTTGAATTTTAAAATGTTCACCTAAAAGATTCTTTAGGTTAATATATAGTCCTTCACTCTCTGGGCCTACTTTGGGGACTGATCTTTTTTATTTTTATTCTGCGTTGTCTAGGTAGCACAGAGCTCACAGGCAGCACGAATCTGATCACACATTACAACTTGGAACAAGCCTATAATAAATTCTGTGGGAAGAAGGTGAAGGAGAAGCTAAGTAACTTCCTGCCTGACCTGCCAGGGATGATTGATCTGCCTGGTTCCCATGATAACAGCAGCCTCCGCTCCCTCATTGAGAAGCCCCCTATTCTCAGCAGCTCTTTTAATCCTATCACAGGGACCATGCTGGCCGGCTTTCGCCTCCACACTGGCCCGGTGAGTCCCCTTGGAGGAGGAAGGCAAATGGGGAGGCCTAAACATGGAGATAGTTTTTCTGTCCCAGTCTGTTCCTTCATAACGGAGCAGAACAGATGATGGGAACAGGGGATTTCCTTCCTCTACTCACCTGGACCTTCCTTTGGTTCCTTCAGTTGCCAGAGCAGTGTCGTCTGATGCATATTCAGCCTCCCAAGAAGAAGAATAAGCACAAGCACAAACAGAGTCGTACTCAGGATCCTGTCCCCCCAGGTAAGTAGTAGTTCTACTCAAAGCTAAAAAAAACCCTGACCTTCCAAATCTGGTTTGACCTTCCATAGGTAGACCCAGTTGTGTTCCATATGGAGCTCTGGACTCCTAAATTCCCCTGAAGAAACCAGTGTACTGGGGTCTCTTGGGACTTATCACAGGGACTCTAGCAGCACTTTTGTATCCTTTCTGACCATTTGGACAAAAGCAGTTGCCCCTGACTTGGGATTTTCCTGTCATCTGCAGTGTTCCTAACAGGAGAGGATTTTGAGCTCCACAGGTGATAGGTACCTAATGTCTCCTACAGAAACACCATCTGATTCAGATCACAAGAAGAAGAAAAAGAAAAAAGAAGAGGATCCTGAAAGGAAAAGGAAGAAGAAAGAGAAAAAGAAAAAGAAGGTAGAGTAGAGGCCTATTGCCACAACCCAGAGAGTTTCCCCATATCGCACCTCTGTCCTAAATAGAATTGTTTGCCCCCAGTTGGACCCAAGATCGAAAACCCAGGCAGGTTGCAGGTTTCTCCTGTACAGCCTGATCAAAGCCAAGGTTAGTTCCTAGTTGTTCTTAACTCTCCTTTCTCCCCCAGAACCGACATAGTCCAGACCACCCCGGTATGGGTAGCTCCCAAGCCAGCAGCAGCAGCAGCCTACGCTAACAGGACCACTGGACTCTGCCAGAATGGCCTTTCCTGCTATATTGAACCCGCTGACGAAAGCTGCCTTCCAGCCTCTTGGACACAGCCTTGGGAGCATCCTGCAGCTGGGACAGAGGCCAGCTCTGTTGGGCTCAGTTGAGATTAAGTACATTATGAGAGAGAGGGACATGCTTTTGTGGGCTCATCCCTGTTGGCTTTCTCATGGATATCTCTTCCTCTTCCAGGAAGCTTACGATTTTCTTCTCTCTCTTTTGTGCAATTTGTCTGATTTAGGACTTGTGTGTTTTTTCTTAAAAAAAAAAAAAAAATCACATTTATCAAACTGGCTGAAGTGTGACTGCCTAAGAGGTATGTGCCTTTCTGTGAGTCAGGATTTAACACAAGACTTTGCTAAGACGAGGGGATTTGGGTCTTGTCATTACATTATCTCACTAGTAGGCAGGGAAACAAAATGAAAAGTGAGCCAAGCTTACTAATACTCCACAGCAGACACATAACACTCTGCCCGTTACGTTGAGAACCAAGTGCCTAGGTGATCTCAGGCTTTATCTGAAGAGCTGATCCAGGTGGGGCTCAACAGTGTGTTCTAGGTCAATTTTGTGTTGAAACAGAATAGCCAACCGAAAAAACATGGACAGTCACCAGTGTATTTCAACAGGATTGGTTCTTAGGTCAGAAGCCTGTGATATTTTGAAATGAACTTCTGGCAAGCAAAGGTAAATGCTTCTCTTCTCTTTATAAGAACTTTTGACCTGCTTCATTCCTAAGTTAAGACACTAAAGTTACTTAGCTAATGTGAAAACATTTCTAAAACAGTAACAAAAGGTAGCCTAAACTATCAAAATGTAAAAACAACAACAAAAAAAAGACGAGTTTTTGCAGCTGGTTAGGTAACTGTAAACATCCATGAGAATACCTGAATTAATGTAATCTGACTTTACATTTAACACAGTTTAAAATCTGTTGCTGTGAAAGCCAAGGTTGTTCCTGAATCAGTGGGTGGAAAACCACTCATTCCGTTAGTTTTAATCCAGGATTTCAGAATAAGAGTTTATTTATTTATTTTTTTTTTTGAGATGGAATCTCACTGTCACCCAGTACAGTGGTGTGATCTCAGCTCACTGCAACCTCTGTCTCCTGGGTTCAAGTAATTCTCGTGCCTCAGCCTCCCAAGTAGCTGGTACAAGTCTGTGCCACCACACCCAGCTAACTTTATTTTGGAGATGGTGTCTCACTCTGTCACCCACACAGGAGTGCAGTAGTGCAATCTCAGCTCACTGCAACCTCCACCTCTTGGGTTCAAGTGATTCTCCTGCCTCAGCCTCACAAATAGCTGGGATTACAGGTGCCCACGACCAATGCCCAGCTAATTTTTGTATTTTTAGTACAGGTGGGGTTTCACCATGTTGGCCACTGGCAAACTCATGACCTCAGGTGATCTGCCCACCCCAGCCTCCCAAAGTAATGGGATTACAGGCATGAGCCACCACACCCAAATAAGAGTATGTATTCTTAAATTTTGAGTAATTAAAGAGTTCTGGTTAACTGCTTGAAATTTAGTGTATAAGGGTACCTATTTAAAATTAGAACACAGCTTTTGTCCAATAGAAGGTAATACATCTAACTGAACTGACATCCATATTTAGTTAACCTTTCAACAGGCTTTCACACCTGTTACTCTCTCACCTTTGGCCGATTCCAAAATTAACTTTACTTTCCAGAGACTAAATTCTATATTAAGAAACAATTGTTGCTGGATACAGTGGCTCATGCCTGTAATCCCAACACTTTGGGAGGCCAAAGCAGGAGAATTGCTCAAGGCCAGGAGTTTGAGACCAGCCTAGGTAAAATTGGTAGAGAGCCTCTCTCTACAAAAAAAAAAAAAAAAAAAAAAAAATTAGCTAAGCATGGTGGCATGCAGCTGTAGTCCTAGCTTCTCAGAAGGCCGAGGCAGGAAGATCCCTTGAGCTCAGGAGTTTGAGGGTATAGTGAGCTCATTGTGCCACTGCCCTCCAGCCTGGGCAACCAGAGTGAGGCCGTCTCTTAACAAAAAAAAGAAGAAACAACTTTGAGTTCTCTAAGCTTTCAAATAACAAGCAGCTTCGGTGGTTTCCAGAGACTTTTTTCAGGAATTTTTGAATTAAATCACCCACATAAAATCAGGACCTGTTTGTTTTTAGAGATAGAGTCTCTGTGTTGCCCAGGCTGGTCTGGGACTGCTGGGCTAAAATGATTCTCCTGCCTCAGCCTCCCCCAGTGCCAGGTCTCTTTTTTTAAAATTTTTTTAGTTATTGTTTTAAGTGGCTATTCTCATTATAGCCTAGAGATGGGCTGGGACCAGGGAAGCTTATGAGGTTGTCACTGTGCTAACTTTCCACCAGAGATCGTTCACCTTGTCTCAACCAGACAAAATAACACAACTCAGGGGGCACTGGTTAGATCAGGATTTCTTTTTATTCCTTGTTGGTTTAAAATGGCTAATCAGAATAAAAACTAAAAGGGCCTCTTTGTGGAGGCTGGGATCTCCCCTATTTAGAGGTTTGAACCCAGGTATCCCCTCTACCCAGCACCATAGTGAGGTGGGCTGAGGGGTAACCCCCAAGGGACAATTGGAGGGGCCTAGGCCTGCCACTCCTTCTCTCTATCCCATTTTTGGCATGTGATGAAAAATATTGCTTTTTGGATTCTTCTCTCCTGGCCTTGGATTTTAAAATCAAGTTAACTGTGTAAGCTAGGGGAGGCTCCAAGGGGCTAGCAGAAGGAGCCCACTCTAATCCCTCTCTCTCAAGGAGGGGATTATCCAATATTGTTTGAGCTAGGCCAAGTTATTTTCCTGATCTTCCCCGACCACCACCAGTGTCTTGAAGTTTTGACCCCTTTCGTAGGGAAACTAAATGCCAGTGAGCCTAGAAAACTAATTCTCCTCTCCAAGTCCTTCCCTCTTGTGACCAAAATCCCAGACTCACCTCTCCCCAGGCTTCTTCCTAATCACACTTAGCACCAACAGAGGATGCTATTTCCTTAGTAACTGGGACAAATGAGAGGGAACCACAGGGAAAAGACTGATGTCTCCCCTCTTTTCCTGCTGGTCTGAGGAATGGGAAGAATAAGATCCCCCTCCATATATGTATCCCTCCCTCATTTTCCCATCCCAGGATAGATATATAATTTCTTTGATATTTATAATATATATATATATATATATATTATATGTACACACACACCTGGTAACGCAGAAGAGGAAAAAAATAGAATCCGTAACAATAATAAAAAAAATTATTTCTGGTTTAAAAATGATCTGGTTCCCTCCAGGGCGAGCAATTGCACAAATGTCCACTGAGTCTGGTCCAGGGATCAAGGAAAGGAAGGTCTTAAAAGATAAAAGGGGGGTTGCTACCCCAGTCTCAGGGCCCCAACTCTCCAACTCCCCAAGCCCACTGCATTTTAGAAAACACTCCTCATCCTCTTGGAATCGGTGGTTTAAAAAATGTCCATGCAGGGGAGGGGAGCCCCTTGAGGGAAGGAAGGTGGCCACCTGGGGCCCTTTGGTGTAGGCGCAGAGGCGATGGGGAGGGGAAGCGCCGAAGGCTCACACCGAAATCTCATAGGTGGTACCACCAACCCCTGACACCTTCTTGACTCCTCCCCTCGTGGGGCTACTGAGAGGTGGCTGGCCTGGGCCAGAGGTGGCTGAGCCTAAGCTCTTGGGCTGCCCATTGGATTTGCTGTAGGCGGTCTTCAGCTGTACTTCATCTCTGTAAAGAAGAGACAAGACGGGTGTCAGGAAATGGGATACAAAACATAGCAATGGGAGATGGGTTCAGAGAAAATGTTTTCTATATCCATACTTCCTTACCCAGACGTTCCCCTTTATTGCCCTGTTTCAAATAAACCTGATTCCCAATCTCTCCCATTTACTACTACTCTCTAGTAACAGCTATCGCATACACACCCAGGCAAATACTTTTAGGAAGATAGAATTAAGGAAAAAGTATTAATCTTCAGTCTCTTAACCGGAATTGCCCATGAAGGCGGCTGGAGTCAAAGTGAAAATGCAGGTCCCCCTACATTAGGATGTACAACAGAAGTCCTGATACCTTTTGCAGAGCACTATGCTAATTTTAAATTGGCTAAGGGTCAGGAGGGTACTAATACTTACTTGGGTGTCAGTAATGGCTGCAAGGCCACTTCTTCTGTCTCAGAGACACCAGGATGGGCTTTTTGGCTGCTGTATGACATCGATCGGCCCAGGTATGGAGCCGCTGGGCCTGGTTCAGGGGACCCTACTCCCCGGCCCCTTAGCCCATCTGGCTTGCCAAAACGGGGGGCAGCTGGGCGTCCCAGTGGAGTCTTGCCCAAAGGTGATCTCTTTGAATCATCTGAGGAGGAACTTGTACGAGGGGCATGGCCTGAGCCTGGTGTTGACTGAATGCCTGAGTCCCCCAAGCCTGGTTCTTCCTCACGGCCTGGGAGTGGGGGTGACTGGCGCAGCAACTTCTCTCGTTCCTGGAGGGAGGCCACAATGTGGCGCGACAGATTGTCATAACGAACTGGTGAGGGCTCTCGGTGTGCTGGGCCAGTAGGCACCAACCGTGGGTGCCTCTCAGCTTCCCGTTGCTGGGCCAGCCTGGCTGACAGGAAGGGAGAGGTATAGCCTAAAGGTGGGTCTGGCTCAGGCCCTGCCTGCACTGACTCAAAATCAGGGCTGTCTGAAGGTGTGAGCAAGCTGTCATAAGATAGGCTTCCATTCCGTGTCTGGTTGGCCAGGCTCTTATAGGAAGTGGAGGTGGTGCCCTCTGAACGAATGGATTGCAGCTGGCCCAGCTCAAAGCCTGTGCCCTGCGCTGACTTGAGGCTGGAGGAGCGTGAACCACTAGATAGTGGATCGAAATGAAAACTTTTGCCAAAGGTAGGAGAACGGAAGCTCTCTGGTTCCAAGCTGGGCTCTGAGCGGTAGCTGGGATGACGGCTGCTCTCTGCAATTGAGGTTGGCTCCTTCAAGCTGTCCCCACGACTCAACTGAGGAAGAAAGTAAAGCAGGCTCTTAGTGCTCCTCTTGTGACAGAAACTAGACCCCAGAGTCCAAGGAGCTGGTCAAAAACAGTATTTATTCTGTGCCAATACTATGCTTAGAACTCTTACATGCATTATCCAGGTTAATCCCTAAAGAAAAACTGAGTTTAAACAAATACCATCTCATTTTCAGATGCAGAGAACAAGGCTTAAAAAGGCTGAGTGTCTTGCTCGTGGGCCGAACTGAGTTATAAACTCAGATCAAACACGACTCTATTATGCTATATACCCCAATCTGATAAAGGACACACTATCGAGGCGATTCAGTTTCACAAATGCCAACAGTCAAATGTCCTTTGTTTTCTTCTCTTCCCTTCTGCCTTTTCCTCCCCCAATCTTGTTTTTCCCCAGAATAGTTGGCACATTTTTGTTTTTTTTTTCTGAGATGGAGTCTTGCTCTGCTGCCAGGCTGGAGGGCAGTGGCGTGATCTCAGCTCACTGCAACCTCTGCCTCCCAGATTGAAGCAATTCTCCTGCCTCAGCCTCCCAAGTAGCTGGGACTACAGGTACCTGCCATCACGCCCAGCTAATTTTTATACTTTTAGTAGAGACGCGGTTTCACCTTGTTGGCCAGGATGGTCTCAATCTCTTGACCTCTTGATTCTCCTGCCTCGGCCTCCCAAAGTACTGGGATTACAGGTGTGAGCCATCGTGCCTGGCCAGTTGTCATATTACCCACCTCTTTAAGACTACTCATTACCTTGGCGCTGGAGGAATGCGGCATGGCAGCTGATGTACTGCTGCTACTGTAACCCGGCCGATACTTGTACATGGTAGGTGTCGGGGGGCTGTCCTTGCCCAATAAGCTGCTGTCTGCAAGAAAAAAGGCCAAGGGGGCACTACTTTACAAGAGGTTTTTGGTTTAAGAGACAGGGTCTCACTCTGCTGCCAATGCTGGAGTGCAGTGGCATGACTATAGCTCAATGGAGCCTTGAACTCCTGGGAGCCTACCTAAGCCTCCTGAGTAGCTGGGACTACAGGCATCTGCCACCATGCCCAGCTAATTTTTTTTTGTTGTTGTTTGTTTGTTTGTTTTTTTGAGACGGAGTTTCGCTCTTGTTACCCAGGCTGGAGTGCAATGGCGCGATCTCGGCTCACCGCAACCTCCGCCTCCTGGGTTCAGGCAATTCTCCTGCCTCAGCCTCCTGAGTAGCTGGGATTATAGGCACGCGCCACCGTGCCCAGCTAATTTTTTTGTATTTTTAGTAGAGACGGGGTTTCACCATGTTGACCAGGATGGTCTCGATCTCTCGACCTCGTGATCCACCCGCCTCAGCCTCCCAAAGTGCTGGGATTACAGGCTCGAGCCACCGCGCCCGGTACTTTTTTTTTTTTTTTTTTTTTGGTAAAGACAGGGTCTTGCTACATTGCCTGGGGTGGTCTTGAACTCCTGGGCTCAAGTGATCCTCTTGCGTCGGCCTCCCAAAGTGCTGAGATCACAGGTGTGAACCACTGCATCTAGCCTATGAGTTGTTCACTTTATTGCCTAGGGTTCCTTAAGTACAGGGAGAAGACAAGGCAGGCACAGATATACTCTTTGCTGAAATCAAGACTAAAGACACACCAACCCAGAACTCAGGGTGGGTAAATGCACCAAAAATGTCCTGTGATATTCTTGCTCTGCCTACAGGCTGACCATTTACCCAGCAAAAGTCCCATTCACTGCCAATAGCTAAATGGCATCTCTTATTTTCCAGCTGCAGAGTGGCACAAGTACCAACTATTGGGTGTTTAAAACCACAACACGAGTGTTATCTGCCAGCCCAGGCATGTCCTCTACAGCTAATAAGTAACCTCAATCCTGCCTCTAGTTCTATTATCTTGCAAATCAAGGCAGCCCTTACCCTCATTAGCAGCCAGGCCGAGATGTGTTCGCAGCCCCGTGTAACGGCTGAGGTCTGGCTTAGGAGGAGGTGGAGGTTCAGCATCTGCAGACTGGCTCTCTGTTATCTCCAGGCTTCCCTTAGACTGGATTGATGAGGGTAAGAAAAATCAGATTTGGAAATTTAGCATTATGACAACTCAAAGTATTAAACTGGTATAAGAGAGGTATTTGGGAGTCAATTCTCATGTATTTCTTTTTTTTTTTTTTTTTTGAGACAAGGTCTCAAGCTGTTGCCCAGGCTGGAGTACAGTGGTACACATGATAGTGGCTCACTGCAGGCCTGCGACTCCTAAGCTCAAGTGCTCCTCTCACCTCAGCCTCAGAAAGTTAGGATTACAGGCACATGCTACCACACCCAGTTATTTTATTTTACTTTGTAGAGATGGGGGGTCTTGCCATGTTGTCCAAGCTGGCCTCAAACAATCCCCCATCCTTGGCCATCCAAAGTGTGGGATTATGGACACGAGTCACTGCCTATATTTCTAAATGAGACTAGAAGACAAGACACAAGAATCAGTTTGGGTACAGTATTAGATGAAAAAAAGTTTTTGGCCAGGCACAGTGGCTCACGCCTGTAATCCCAGCACTTTGGGAGGCCGAGGCGGGTGGATCATGAGGTCAAGAGATCGAGACCATTCTGGTCAACACGGTGAAACCCCGTCTCTACTAAAAATACAAAAAATTAGCTGGGCATGGTGGCGCGTGCCTGTAATCCCAGCTACTCAGGAGGCTGAGGCAGGAGAATTGCCTGAACCCAGGAGGCGGAGGTTGCGATGAGCCGAGATTGCGGCCATTGCACTCCAGCCTGGGTAACAAGAGCGAAACTCTGTCTCAAAAAAAAAAAAAAAGTTTTTTGTTTTTTGTTTTTTTTAAATGGAGTCTAGCTTTGTCACCCAGGCTGCAGCACAGTGGCATGATCTCGGCTCATTGCAACCTCTGCCTCCCAGGTTCAAGCGATTCCTGTGCCTCAGCCTCCCAAGCAGTTGAGATTACAGGGGTGTGTCACCATGGCTGGCTAATTATTTTTTTTGGTTTTTTTTTTTTGTTTTTTTGAGACAGAGTTTCGCTCTTGTTACCCAGGCTGGAGTGCAATGGCGCGGTCTCGGCTCTCTGCCTCCTGGGTTCAGGCAATTCTCCTGCCTCAGCCTCCTGAGTAGCTGGGATTACAGGCACGCGCCACCATGCCCAGCGAATTTTTTGTGTTTTTAGTAGAGACGGGGTTTCACCATGTTTACCAGGACGGTCTCGATCTCTTGACCTCATGATCCACCTGCCTCGGCCTCCCAAAGTGCTGGGATTACAGGTGTGAGCCACCGCGCCTGGCTTTTTTTTGTATTTTTAGTAGAGATGGGGTTTCACCATGTTGGCCAGGCTGGTCTCAAACTCCTGACCTCAAGTGATCCATCCGCCTGACCTCCCAAAGTGCTGGGATGATAGGCATGAGCCACTGCACTCAGCCAAAAAAGTTTTCCATTTTTAAATTTTAGTCTTTTTTAGAGATGGAGTCTCACTATGTTGTCCAGGCTGGTCTTGAACTCCTGAACTCAAGCAATCTTCCCACCTCAGCCTCGCAAAGTGCTGGGATTATAGCCATGAGCTACCATACCCGGCAGAAGGAGATTTTTAAAAAGCTTTAATTCTGTCATTTATTTGCCCATTTCAACCCACAACTACTTGTTGAGCTCCTCCCATCTATCTGTAAGCTGCTAGGTTAACTCCTATGAAGATATGGAAATGAATGGATTCATTTTCTATTGTTAAAATCTAATTAGATCTAAACTTAAAATCTAACGTAGAGCCAGGTACAGTGGCTTATGCCTGTAATCCCAACACTTTGGAAGGCTGAGGCGGGTGAATCACTTGAGGTCAGGAGTTCGAGGCCAGCCTGGCCAACACGGGAAAACCCTGCCTCTACTAAAAATACAAAAATTAGCCAGACGTGGTGGCACATGCCTGTAGTCCCAGCTACTCAGGTGGCTGAGGCACAAGAATTGCTTGAACCTGGGAGGCAGAGATTGCATGCAGTAAGCTGAGATTGCACCACTGCCATCCGGCCTGGGCAACAGAGCAAGACTCCATCTCAAAAAAAATCTAATGTAGAAAACATGATTTGTATTTAAGTAGTTTTAACACAAAGCAGTAAGCAATAAGCACTATAAGAAATGTGCCAGGCATGGTGGCTCACGCCTGTTATCCCACCACTTTGGGAGGCCGAGGTGGGCAGGATCACCTGCAGTCAGGAGTTTTAGACCAGCCAAGCCAACATGGCAAAACCCCGTCTCTACTAAAAATTAGCCAGGCAAGGTGGCAGGCACCTGTAATCCCAGCTACTCGGAAGGCTGAGGCAGTAGAATTGCTTGAACCCAGGAGGTGAAGGTTCTGGTGAGCCAAGATTGCCCCACTGCATTCCAGCCTGGGCAACAAAGCAAGACTCTGTCTCAAAAAAAATAAAATAAAATAAAATGTAAACTAAAGCAAGCTTCCATTTCTTTACTTTGGGTGAGACCTTCTGTTACCTAGCTTGATTTCCCTGAATTCCTCACCTTTGTTCTCCTCAGCTCTCCCTGGATGCCATTATCCATGATCTTCACAGTTACCTGCCCATCTGAAACTTCTGGTCGAAGGAAGGGAGGTCTGATTACAATTGTCTTCTCTTTCTTTGGTCTCCCCAAATACCTAAGTGTCAAGAGAGAGACCTTTCATTCAAAGTATCTACTGTTTCTGTAAAACATTTTTATTAGGTTGGTGCAAAGATAACTGCACCAATCTAATACAAATACAAGAAAACAGTCCTACCTGGCCAGTGTAAAGGTTAGCAATAAACAGATTTATTTGATTCTGTGAAGGACTGCAGCAAGACCAGGCCTTTGTGAGCAGGTACTTAGCTCAGGGAATGTACTTTAGAGTATATCTTATTCATCCTCAATTCTCAAAGGAGATTAACCTTAATACCTGAAGAATATCAATGGATTTCAGTGTCCACTAAACCAGGGATCCCCAATCCACGGGCTGCAGAACAGATGCAGAACAGATGCGGCTGGTAGTCTGTTAGGAACTGGGCCACACAGCAGGAGGTGAGCAGCGGGCCAGCAAGCATTACCACCTAAGCTCCGCCTCCTGTCAGATCAGCAGCGGCATCTAAGCTCTACTTCCTGTCAGATCAGCAGAGGCGTTAGATTCTCTTAGGAACGCAAACCCTAGAACTCTGTTGTAAACTACACATGCAAGAGATCTAGGTTGTATGTGCAACCTTGGCTCACTGCAACCTCTGCCTCCTGGGTTCAGGCAATTCTCCTGCCTCAGCCTCCCAAATAGCTGGGATTACAGGTTAATTTGAACCTCACTTCCCAATGCAGAACAAATTGCTTCCTCATCCATGTTCCCATAGTGTTGTATAAAGACCTGACCTCACTGTGTTACAGTTCCTAGTTCCTAGTCTCACTCATTAGACTGTGAGTTCCTCAAAGGCAGAAGCTATCTTTTAAACATCACTGCATCTCTAGCACTTACTACCGTTTTGGCATAGTTGTTTTTAACTGACTCTCTATAGCTGAGGAGGATGAGGACGAGGAAGATGATTTCTGAGCTCCCCTTTACAAAACAGCGTAATTACATGTCTGGCTAATTTTTCTATTTTTAGTAGAGACGGGGTTTCACCATCTCTATGTTGGCAAGAGTGGACTCGAACTTCTGACCTCAAGTGATCCACCTACCTCGGCCTCCCAAAGTGCTGGGATTACAGGCATGAGCCACTGCGCCCAGCCATGAAAATCTAATGGCTGATGATCTGAGATGCAACAGTTTCATCCTGAAACCAGCCCACCCCCCAGCCTCCATCTGTGGAAAAACTGTCTCCCATGAAACCGGTCCCTGCTGCCAAAAAGATTGGGGACCATGGCACTAAAGAATGGGCATGTCTCTCCCTTGAAGGTACTTACCATTCTAAGACTGAGAATCCTTCCTAAAGGCTGTCTCCCACCGGGCCCCTCCTTTACCAGAACAGGCCCAAAGAAGATAAAAAAAGTTCTGACCAATGGTAAACACTAGACCAAAGAGATAGGTGTACCTGGGTGCTGGAGAACTGCAGAGAACACGGCTGACATTGTTACAGCAGCCATTGGTGAAGGGGTTCACACCTCCCCGGAATTTACCCGTAACCTAGAGGGAGGAAGAAAATATCAGGTTAGAAGATGAGACCTTGACTTCCAAAGGCCAAAATACAAATCTACTACCAATTATTGTGCACTCACCATCGGAGGCATACAGAAATGAGTAAAACACAAGCAGCTTATATATGTGATGGTTAAGAGCAGGGAATCTACAGTCAGGGTCCTTAGTTCAAATCCTAGGTCTACCCATGGCTGCTGATCCAAAACCTGTTTCCTCATGTAAAATGGAATAAACAGCTTTCCAAATATTGAAAACTAAGATAATATACATAAGAATAAGCAATTAAGGGCCGGGCATGATGGCTCACACCTATAATCCCAGCACTTTGGGAGGCCGAGGCAGGTGGATCACCTGAGGTCAGGAGTTCAAGACCAACCTGACCAACATGGCAAAACCCCATCTCTACTAGAAAAAAAGTACATAAAAATTAGCCGGGTGTGATTGGCAGGCACCTGCAATCCCAGCTACTTGGGTGGCTAAGGCAAGAGAATTGCTTGAAGCCAGGAGGTGGAGGTTGCAGTGAGCTGAGATCGTGCCACTGCGCTCCAGCCTGGGTGACAGAGCAATACTCTGTCTCAAAAAAGAAAAAAAAAAAAAGCAATTAAGGTTAGCTACTATTACATGCACAGAAATCACTGTTTTCCTGTAAGCAGCACTCTGAAGTTTCTTGAGGGCTAGCCCAAGTCTTCTGTTGTTTCTATAAGCTCAGAGCCTAAATTCTCCAGTATACAGTGGGCATATAGCAAATGCCTGTTAACTAAAAAATGGTCTCAATTCTTACATGGCATCTATGCTTACATGAGCAACTAAGACTGCCTCACTCCCTACCATTTATCTCTACATAATCATGAGAAGTATTCATTAAGCTTCTATTTGTGAAAGCACTACACTGTACACTAATCAAAAGGCTTAAGAGACATGCCCTGCTCTTCAGGGGTCTCTCGCCACTTCTCCCCATACCTGTTCATTGGTTGTGCGTCCCCTGGCCACCAGCACCACGTGAAATCCCGTGAGGCCAGCTACAGGGATGAAGAATAAGCCAGCCACACACATTACTGCCATTCTGATGCCAAACAATCAAGGAGAACAGAGTGACATGAGCTCACTTTCCCCAGCCCCTATTGCAGCCATTTTCCCTTTGGCCATCATTCCTCCCCCTTCCAATCCCACAACTTAAAAGGCCTTGAAGGATACGTGACAGCCGTGCGGACCCCTGAGAGTTCCTCTATGTGGTAGAGGACATAAAGGAGGCCAAAGCCAAACACACCCATAATATGGGCTGTCAGGGAAAGGAGGAAGAGGAAGAAATAACGGTAGTTCCGGCGACCAATACAGTTGTTCACCCACGGGCAGTGATGATCAAATTCCTAGGGACAAAAAGAGACAGATGAGAGCCATCCCTGGACTGTAGCATTAGATTACTTTGGACAAGAAGAAAAGCAAATGGCAGCTAAGTTTTCCTTTTAGTAATTTATGATCATGCTCAACAATTAGTTAAAAACTAAATCTAGTTTATTTTGTTCCATAAATCTGCAAGGGAGACCTTCCAGAGGCTGGTCAAAGGCTAAGGTCAAACCAGGCATAGTGGTACACACTTGTAGTCCCAGCTACTTGGGAGGCTGAGGCTTCAGCCCAGGAGTTCAAGGCTCGAGTGAACTATGATTATGATGATTGTGCCTGTTAATAGCCAGCCACTGCACTGGGCAACATAGCAAGACCCATCTCTAAAAAAATGAAAAGGTCGGCCGGGAGCAGTGGCTCATTCCTATAATGCCAGCACTTTGGGAGGCCAAGGTGGGCAGATCACAAGGTAAGGAGTTCAAGACCAGACTGGCCAACATGGTGAAACCCTGTCTCCAAAAAAAAAAAAAAAAAAAAAGGAAAAGGCCAAGGCCAGCTCTCAAAGTGTATCCTATGTGACCAAGGAACTCTAAAAGTGACAAATGTCAGAGGGTTTGCAAAACATCAAGATTGATGAGAAAAGAGCACTGGAAGGAAGATTTGGCAGGTAACTGCTTACAGCTAATGGAATGGAAAAAGGACAAGGGATGCAGAAGGACAGGAAGGAAGAGAATTACAACAGACACAAGAGCATGATTTTGTGGAAGAGAAAACACAAAGCTAGGACAACCAACCAAAAATGAGCCAATGGACAGAAGGCTAGAACTATAAATATTGGTGTCGAGAGAGCCTATGCCCTGCCGGTGCAATGGTTCATGCCTGTAATCCTAGTACTCTGGAAGGCCAGGGCATGAGGATGACTGGAAGCCAGGAATTTGAGACTAACCCAAGCAACACAGTGAGACCTCGTCACTACAAAAAATAAAAATAAAAAAGCCTATGCCCACATGGAATTAAAGCTTCTCTCCTACAGTAATATTTATGCTCTGCCTTTCATGTCATTACTAACACCAGTTGACAGAGCTGGACCATGCGGCCAACATAGTAGATAAGACTATGCTACGTCCAAGTGGCCGGGCGTGGTGGCTCACGCCTGTAATCCCAGCACTTTGGGAGGCCGAAGCGGGTGGATCACGAGGTCAAGAGATCGAGACCATCCTGGTAAACATGGTGAAACCCCATCTCTACTAAAAATACAAAAATTAGCTAGGCACGGTGGCGCGTGCCTGTAATCCCAGCTACTCAGGAGGCTGAGGCAGGAGAATTGCCTGAACCCAGGAGGCGGAGGTTGCAGTGAGCCGAGATCATGCCATTGCACTCCAGCCTGGGTAACAGGAAGAGTGAAACTCCGTCTCAAAGAAAAAAAAAAAAAAAAAAAAAAAGACTATGCTACATCCAAAGCCAAGAATCTATTATATGGTTAGGATGAATACAACGAAGGTTAAGGATGAAGTCTTATCCCACCCAGGGCGCTTACCTCCACACAGTTGTCACAGACACTGCAGTGGGAACATCGAGGGGGACGGTAGAAGCGGCAGGTGGCACACCATTTCATGCGCACCTGGATGCCCTTGATCTCCACTGTTTTGTAAAGAGGAGCTCGGAAATCGTCTTCCTTGTCCTCATCCTCCTCAGCTGTAGAGAGGAAAGGTCAATTAAAAACAAGTAGCCAAAACGGTATTAAGTGCTAGAGATGCAGTGATGTTTAAAAGATAGCTTCTGCCTTTGAGGAATTCACAGTCTAATGAGTGACAGACTAGGAACAAGGAAGTGTAACACTGTGAGGTCAGGTCTTTATACAACACTATGGGAACACTGATGAGGAAGCAATTTATTCTGCATTAGGAAGTGAGGTTCAAGATAAAATGACTCAGGAGGTAGCCCTCATGCATGTGCTGGTGTATCTGGTTTAAATATTATGAATAAATTTTAAAGAAATAGTTTATATATCAAAGCACATACATAATGAGTTTGCCTGAGTTCAGCATCTACGTTTATATGAGTGAACTATGGCAATCCAGGAGAGAAACTAACACCAACCTTTTTTCCAGGCACAAATCCTTTGCCCAGCCAGGCATGGTGGCTCATGCCTATAATCCCAGCACTTTGGGAGGCCAAGGAGGATAGATTGCCTTAGCTCAGGAGTTCAAAATCAGCCTGGACAACATGGTAAAATCTCATCTCTACTAAAAATACAAAAATTGGACAGCCGTGGTGGCACGTGCCTACAGTCCCAGCTACTCAGGAGGCTGAGGCAAGAGAATTGCATGAAACCAGAAGGCAGAGGCTGCAGTGAGCTGAAATCATGCCACTGCACTCCAAGATCATGCCACTGCAACAGAGTGAGACTTCCATCTTAAAAAAAAAAAAATCCAGGCCAGGCGCGGTGGTTCACACCTATAATCCTAGCACTTTGGGAGGCCGAGGTAGGTGGATTACCTGAGGTCAGGAGTTTTAAGACCAGCCTGGCCATAATGGTGAAACCCCATCTTAAAAAAAGAAAAAAACCTTTCTCTAAAATGTCTTCTCTTGTTGCACAAGCATAAAAGGACATTTATGCTTGTGCAACAAATACTACTAATATATATATAGATAGAAAATTTTTTCTATATATATACACACATATTTTAGTATGATTTTAAATCAATTTGATTGATTTTAAATCAATTTTCTATATATATACATATTTTAGTATTATTTGTTGCACAAGCATAAATGAATGCCCTTTCTCTCAACTTTCAGCTATCAGAAACCCACTGATAAAGACATTATTTGCCTTCTCATCTACAGTTAGCAATTTTTTTTTTTTTTTTTTTGAGATGGAGTCTCATTCTGTCATCCAGGCTGGAGTGCAATGGCGCAATCTTGGCTCCCTGCAACCTCTGCCTCCCAGGTTCAAGCGACTCTCCTGTCTCAGCCTCCTGAGTAGCCAGGACCACCAGCATGCCCGACTGATTTTGTACATTTTTAGTAGACATGGGGTTTCACCATATTTCTCAGGCTGGTCTCGAACTCTTGAGCTCAGTGCCTTGGCCTCCCAAAGTGCACGGGATTACAGGCATGAGCCACCACACCCGGTACAATTTTTATTTTCAATTAACCTAGAGACAAAAAATACATGTGGGAAGGAAAAATTAAAATAAATTATACTATGGGATTAAATATTTTCAGGCCAGGCACAATGGCTCACACCTGTAATCCCAGCACTTTGGGAAGCCGAGGAGGGCAAATCACCTGAGGTCAGGAGTTCGAAACCAGCCTGGCCAACGTGGTGAAACTAAAAATACAAAAAAATTAGCTAGGCGCGGTGGTAGGCACCTCTAACCTCAGCTACTCAGGACGCTGAAGCAGGAGAAACACGTGAAACTGGGAGGAGGAGGTTACAGTAAATCAAGATCACGCTACTGCACTCCAGCCTGGGCAACAAGAGCAAAACTCTATCTCAAAAAATAATAATAATAATTAAATTCTCAAATTTTACTGATTTCTTTACCTAGCATTTTTTCATATTTACACTGCAAGAAATGTTAACTATACAGCTGGGTGCAGTGGCTCGTGCCTGTAATTCTAGCACTTTGGAAGACCAAGGAGAACAGATCACTTGAGGCCAGGAGTTCAAGACCAGCCTGCCCAAAATGGCTAAACCCTGTCTCTACAAAAAATACAAAAATTAACCAGGGGTGGTGGCACACGCCTGTAATTCCAGCTACTTGGGAGGCTGAAACAGGAAAATAGCTTGAACCCAGGAGGCAGAGGTTGCAGTGAGCCGAGGTTTATGCCACTGCACTCCATCCTGGGTGACAGAGTGAGACCCCATCTCACAAAACAAACAAACAAACAAAACCATACACACACAAATATATACTGCAGATACATGGTATACATAAATATATACATTTTTTTAAGTCTTCAAAATATTGCAAGGATATATACCACAATATAACAGTAGTTAGCTCTCGTTTGTGAAATTATAGGTAATGTTTTATCTTTTATATACTTTGTACATAACGAATGTGCACTACTTATTAAAATCTTTAAATAAAAGATTTTTTCTTTTGGCTGGGCGCAGGATCTCATGCCTGTAATCCCAGCTCTTTGAGAGGTCGAGGCAGGTGGATCACTTGAGGTAAGGAGCTACAGAATAGCTTGGCCAACATGGTGAGACCCTGTCTCTACTAAAAATATAAAAATTAGCCGGGTGTGGTGGTGAGCTCCTGTAATAGGAGGCTGAGGTAGAAGAATCGCTTGAACCTGAAAAGCAGAGGCTACAGTGAGACAAGATGGCTGCCTTCCAAACCCTCCTAACTCTGGCCTGGGCAACAGAGAATCCATCTCCAAAAATATATTTCTTTTTCTTTTAAAAAGAAGAAAAAATTCAAATGCTATTTTTTTTTATTTAAGAGGGTCTTGCTCTATCACCCAGGCTGGAGTGCAGTGCTGCAACCACAGCTCCCTGCAGCCTTGAACTCCTGGGCTCGATTGATTCTCCAACCTCAGCCTCCCAAGTAGCTAGAATTGCAGGGGGGGCGCCAGCATGCCCAGTTGTAATGTTCCTTATTTTGAAATGTCTGATCCTTCCACATCATCATATCTACCAGAAGTGATCTCTTTTATTACTTTCACAACTTATCACAGTGTATTTATTTATAGAGGTGCCTTCCCTACCTTCCTTTCTAGACTGAGCTATTTGAAAGGAATGGCCTTTTATTTTTTAAGATGGAGTTTCACTCTTGTCGCCCAGGCTGGAGTGCAAGGGCACGATCTTGGCTCACTGCAACCTCCACCTCCTGGGTTCAAGCAATTCTCCTGCCTCAGCCCCGTGAGTAACTGGGATTACAGGCAAGTGCACCACCATGCCTGGCTAATTTTTGTATTTTTAGTAGAGATGGGGTTTCACCATGTTGGCCAGGCTGATCTTGAACTCCTGACCTCGAGTGATCTGTCCCGGCCTCCCAAAGTGCTGGGATTACAGGCATAAGCCACTGCATCCAGCCAGCAATGACCTTTTCAAAAGCATCACCTCAAAAGACCATCATAGTGCCTTCCATATTACATCAATAAATATTTGATGAATGAACATTAAAGGCTCATTGAAATAGCCTTCCTTGGCTTTAGGGACACAAAGTTCCTTTCCCTCACTTAATCTTTGTAAGAGAAGTTCACAAATGAAGAACAATGATGTAGGCTTTGGGAGCACAGTGAATTTTTTTTTTTTTTTTTTTTTTGAGATGGAGTCTTCCTCTGTCACCCAGACTGGAGTGCAATGGTGCAATCTCAGCTTACTGCAACTTCTACCTCCCAAGTTCAAGCAATTCTCCTGCCTCAGCCTCCCAAATAGCTGGGATCACAGGTGCCTGCCACCATGTCCAGCTAATTTTTGCATTTTTTAGTAGACAAAGTTTCACCATGTTGGTCAGGCTGGTCTGGAAATCCTGACCTCAGGTGATCCACATGCCTTACCCTCCCAAAGTGCTGGGATTACGGGTCTGAGCCACTGCACCTGGCCTCCAATAAATTTCAGAAAAACTTCATCTCACCAGAGTTGCTAGCCCGAAACTACCTGCCTGACTCTTGAAAAATAACTTCACATTTGAGAGGAAAACTACATGTCATCAGTAACAAACTTCATTAACTTACCTTCTTTCCACCTTTTAGTCTACCGATGATGGTTCTCTCTCCTCCTATTCCATAAAGAGCCTACTACTACAAGCATAACCTTCAGATAGGCACTGGAAAGCATCTCCTTCCTCTAAAAGTCCAATTTCAATTATCACCTTTCTTCAACCTCAGCTTCTCTCCTCTCTAGTTCCATCTCTTCATGCTACCAACAACCAAAATTCTAAAAAAAAACTCTCTCCTCCCATAAGATATTACTCCAACTTCTGCCTTCCCGGCTTACTTCTTAAAAGAGTGATTTTGATACTCATTGCCTGTTTCCTCATTTCTCATTCCCTGCCTTCCAAAACCTTACAGTTTAGTAATTTAGCAGTATCTCTTCCTCATACACACATAAAACTGTTATTATAATTTATTTCACACCGGGCATGGTTGCTCATGCCTGCAATCCTAGCACTTTGGGAGGCTGATTCGAGTGGATCGTTTGAGGCTGGGAGTTTGAGACCAGCCTGGGCAACATGGTGAAACCCCATCTCTTCCAAAAATATGTATCGAAAAATCAGCCCGGTTTGGTGGCTTGCACCTGTAGTCACAGCAATTCCAGAGGCTAAGGTGGGAGGATCACCTGAGCCCAGGGGGTCAAGGCTGCAGTGAGCCGTGATTGCGCCACTGCATTCCAGCCTAGGCAACAGAGAGAGACTTTAAAAAAAAAAAAAAAAAAATCAATTATTTCTTAGTTACCAAAAAAATAAGAAATTTGAGTTTCCATACTATTGGAGCTCTCTAATTTCTAATACTGCCAACCATCAGCTACTTGATTCCTTTCCTTAGTTCCCACTTGTCCCATTTCTCCTCCTACTAACTCTTACTCAATCTCTCTTCTATGGCTCTTTCTCCTCCTCTGATCATTACAAAAATGTCAGTGCTGATCAGGTCGAACCTCAGTTCTTTCATAATCTCACAGTACTTTCTCTGGACAATCTTACTCCTGTTGCTTCAAATACCACAAGAATGAAGATTATTAAATAAGCAAGGTATTCAATACTCACTATTCAATTGCCCACTGTGTAACTCTACCTGGCTAATCCAAGTATATCAAGTTCAATATGTTTAAGAATATTGGCCGGGCGCGGTGGCTCAAGCCTGTAATCCCAGCACTTTGGGAGGCCAAGGTGGGTGGATCACAAGGTCGAGAGATCGAGACCAACCTGGTCAACATGGTGAAACCCCGTCTCTACTAAAAATACAAAAAATTAGCTGGGCATGGTGGCGCGTGCCTGTAATCTCAGCTACTCGGGAGGCTTAGGCAGGAGAATTGCCTGAGCCCAGGAGGCGGAGGTTGCGGTGAGCCGAGATCGCGCCATTGCACTCCAGCCTGGGTAACAAGAGCGAAACTCCGTCTCAAAAAAAAAAAAGTATTTATTCTGTCTTCCCTCCAGACCTGTTTGACATTCTTGTATCAACTTATCTCCCAGTTATGAACTTTGACATTACTCTAGACAATTCCTCCAATCTCTCTCTTTCACCAAATAAAATCATTTAAAAAATCATGAAAAATTGTTGACTCGGTTGAATGCAGTGGCTAACGTCTGTAATTCCAGCACTTTGGGAGGCCAAGGCAGACAGATCACAAGGTCAAGAGATCGAGACCATCTTGGCCAACATCATGAAACCCCATTTCTACTAAAAATATAAAACTCAGTTGGGCGTGGTGGTGCATGCCTGTAATCCCAGCTACTCAGGAGGCTGAGGAAGGATAATCGCTTGAACCAGGGAGTCGGAGGTTGCAGTGAACTGAGATTGTACCACTGCACTCCAGCCTGGCGACAGAGTAAGACTTCATCTCAAAAAAAAAAAAAAAAAAATTGTTGAGTCTACTACTAAAAAATCTGTAAATCCAGCCTTGAATTCAAGTTCTCATCTGGTTTATTTTATTATCATAGCCTCCCAAAAGGTAGCTGTAATTCTTATAAGAATTATTTTTCTAAAAGGAATTCCAGTGTTGAGTCCTCCAATTAAAGACCTCTTCCTAACCAAAGGAAAAAGTATGATCTATTTAACTTAGTATATAAAGTCCTTCACAATTTGGCTCTGGGTTTACCCCCCATCCCTCTGGTCACACCATGTGTAGCATCATGTAGCCCCACTAGGTTTGCCATTTCCTGGCTACAAGCTTCTGCATGTGCTGCTTCCTCGGCCTAAAAATGCCCTTCCCTCCTATATTCTACTTGTTAAAGTCCTTCCCACCTATTTTCAGCAGCACTTCCCCCAATTTATTTGGGCAAAATATGTTCTCATATTTGTTTTCAATTTTTTGTATTCTCACAGAACCTTGCTTGCTCATGCCTCCATTACAGTCTACATCAACTGTTATAACTGTCGTAATTCACTGTGGGTATTACTGTACCTAGAAATAGCATCCAACCCAAATGCTTTAAATAAATTTCTGCTGAATGAATAACCAAAACTCAAAGATTTGACCCAAAGTGAATCACAGGACTAGAAGTTATAACATATATTCCTGAAGACCCTGACCTGATTTTCATCATCAGAAAATGACAGAAGTATCCCAACATCTCAGGACTGTTAAGGCCCAAGATCACCTGCGTATGCCCAAATCATTATTCTTCAAAGACAGCGTAAGGTGCTTCTAAGAGAGAAGCGGATCTTACCTCGAGGGAAAATCCCTGGGTCCATGAAGGTGGCCATGCTGAAGTTGGCCAACACAAAGAGAAACATAATTGCATTGTAGATGGGCACTGCAGGTGACACATACAGGCTTAGTCCTGGACACCTGCATAGACAATAAACAAAATGAGGGGTTACCTCTAACATTTTACACATAAACCATACATACAAAAATCTATAAAGATTTAGCCCCCCTGCCTACAGATAAATCTTGTGTGGTTTACCTTTGCCATCCTTAATAATTATCTTTATCTTTCCCACCAAGTGAGTCTAGCTTCCTAATGGAACTGCTCACTTTAGATAAAAGTGTAAGACTCAGAATCTCTCCTATTTTAACCCCTTGCACTAAGGTCTGTGTTGTTCCGATTCATTACCCTGTGGATCTTGCCACATGTTTTGAGATCTGTCATTATCTCCTTTCTAACCAGACATGAGAACTAGATACTGACTATGTAACTGATACCAGCTACATTCCCTTCTCTGGAGCAGCCTGAGGTTTCTGGATCCCAGCCATGTCCCACTGACCTGCACGTTGGCCCAAAACATGGGATACCACCTATCTCTCTAGCCCCACCTCCCCTTTGCCAGCTGATTTTGAACCACTCAAGTGCCAAAAGTTTCCTCTTTGCATTGGATACACCTGAGAGTTTATTCAATTAGAGGCCAGTTCTGAAGTTGGAAATTCTTTAAAAACACACAGATGAGCGCCGGGCGCGGTGGCTCAAGCCTGTAATCCCAGCACTGTGGGAGGCCGAGGTGGGTGGATCATGAGGTCAAGAGATCGAGACCATCCTGGTCAACATGGTGAAATCCCGTCTCTACTAAAAAAAATACAAAAAATTAGCTGGGCATGGTGGCGCATGCCTGTAATCCCAGCTACTCAGGAGGCTGAGGCAGGAGAATTGCCTGAACCCAGGAGGCGGAAGATGCAGTGAGCCGAGATCGCGCCATTGCACTCCAGCCTGGGTAACAAGAGTGAAACTCCGTCTCAAAAAAAACAAAAACAAAAAACAAAAAACACACACAGATGAGAATGGATATCAAGACACAGAACTAAACCCTTTTATGTCTAAAAAAGAAGCAGGAATTGGGGAGGAAAGAGAATATCAGATCAAAGTCCTCGATTTTGTAGGAAAAAGAAACTAGCCAAACATACCCAGTATTCCACAGCATTCAACTCAAGAAACATGCTTTAAGGTAACATTTCTTGACCAAAAAACAATTCTCTAGTCCAGGACTAAACTCAGTTTCTTTCAGGATATGAATCTATGTAGGAATGCTTCAAGAGCTCTTCCTTTCTCTGCTGATTTCCTGGGAGCTAGAAGTTTTGGAAGAACACGATGTGCTGCTTGCTTTGTCAGTAGTGTCAAACACACTCTCTCATCCCAGCTCAGGGAGAACTTCCCACTACCAAGACAGTGGCTAAATACTCTAATCTACTTTGTGGCTGAGAACTTAATCTCCAGAATGAGGACAGCATCTGTCCTTGTCCCCTTTATGTGGACCAGTCAAAGGAAAGGAAGAACTCACTGGAGGAAAGGAAGAAGGAGACAGGAGAACAAGACAGCATATGATTCTGAAAAATTAATCCACAGCAGTCTTGGATTCTGTGAAGAAAAGATACCTGCACCCACCAAAAGAAAAAGCACAGCCCTGAGAATAACTCAGAGCTGTTTGGAGAAACTGAGCTCCTTAACTAGATATAAGTAAACCAAAGATAAGAGACAAAACTGTCACAAAGCATCTTATAATTTTTTTGAGACAGAGTTTGACTCTTGACGCCCAGGCTAGAGTCAAATGGCGCGATCTCCACTCATTGAAACCTCTACCTCATGTGATTTTCCTGCCTCAGCCTCCCAAGTAGTGGGGATTACAGGCATGCGCCACAGTGCCCAGCTAATTTTTGGTAGAGACAGGGTTTCTCTTTTTTGGTATTTTGTATTTGGTATTTTGGGGTTTCTCTTATTTGGTAGAGACGGGGTTTCAATTTTTGCTATTTTTGGTAGAGACAGGGTTTCACCATGTTGGCCAGGCTGGTCTCAAACTCCTGACCTCAGGTGATCCACTGGCCTCAGCCTCCCAACGTGCTAGGATTATAGGCATGAGCCACCTTGCCCGGCCAGCATCTCACAAATCTTTACCATTACCATCTATTTATTCAAATTCCATTCAGCCATTCATTTAAAAAAGCTTTTAATATTATATGCCAAACTTCTTAGTAAATATCAATTAGCTGTTTGCTTTTCTTGATAGGTCAGTACATAATTGGAAGACAAAATGATGATGTTGGAGTGAGGACATCAATTTTAGGAACAAAACAGACGTTTAGTCACAGTTCTGTACTATCCTCAAAGAAAGCCCCCATGGAAACTTCTTCCTCTGAGTTCTTTGGTTCAGAAAAGATGTCCCCATACCTTGGCAGTCTGGAGAGGAATATAAGTAAAAAGGAGAGTTTCTGCACCGCCTCACCCCAAAACCTGACCTCCTATGTTCCTTAAGAGGGAGGGAGAGAAACTGAAAACCAGTCATCCAGGTCAGAGCCCCTCCCTAGTGCTAAGCTGTCACTTCAATTTCCGCCTGGGGAAGAAGAGAAAGGGTGACTCACTTGACTCCTACAGCCTGGGAAGAAAATTAGAAGGGAAAAAGAAATTACATCTTTAGAACACTGAGAGGTGTCCATGATTTAAAAGTCTCATTCCTACAACTGGCCACTGTGGCCTCTTGAGCTTCTGAAAGAAATATTCACCCTAGTTTCCATCCCTGAGGGAAACACTATAATGAGAATAAGAACAAGACATGAAACCTCTTGCAGGCCCATGTCAATCTTTCTGACTCCACTCTTTCTTCAGTTTTGTTTTTTGAGACAGGGTCTCGCTCTCTTGCCCAAGCTGGAGTGCAGTGGTGAGATCACAGCTCACTGCAAGCTCGAACTCCTGAGCTCAAGTGATCCTCCCACCCTACCCTCCTGAGTAGCTGGGACTACAAACGAGCACCACCATGCCCTACTAATTTTTTGTAGAGATGGGGCTTCACCATGTTGCCTGGGCTGGTCTCAACTCCTCAGCTCAGAACGATTTGCCCACCTCGGCCTCCCAAAATGCTGAGATTACAGACATGAGCCGCCATGCCCAGTCAGTTTCATTTTTAAGCAACACAACTCAACTCAGTTTCTTGGGGATCCTGCCAACCTACCCCTGGATAATAAACTTTACCCCTATAACCTTCTGGATATCAACCTGTTCCAGATAAGGTGGGTAATCCTGGAATGGAATTCCAGTATCTGTTGCCAAAATAAAGTCTGCCCCCACAGTGCCACAATCTAGAAATGATGCAAATAACTCAACTTTATGGGCAATATTTGCTCCTAGATTCAGAGAACCATTGCTTCCAATCTTAGCACTGTAAGGGAACACCCCACAAAGGAGAGGCATGTGTGAACAGAGCCTGTTCTTGACATATCCCAAATTCTGCTTGATTTAAGGAGAGGCTTTCCGTTGCTATGGTACTTTGCCAGATTCCTAGGTGACCACCCCAAGTGGCCTGTCTGAATCTGTTGCCTTTGATGGCAGATGAGGCCGGAGCTTAGAATAGGAGTTGTCAGGGCTCGTCCTCAGACTATGGCAATAATCATAAAGCTCCAGAAGCTTACGGAGTGGCCACAGCCCAGAAGGCTGGCTGACTCATTGCAGGACTACCAGATCTAACCCATCCCAGGCAGAACAGGTTCTTCTGCCCACCCATTCAGCACTCCTGTTTTCAAAACCAAACAAAACTGGGAGAATGGGGCCAGGCGCGGTGGCTCACGCCTATAATCCCAGCACTTTAAGAGCCCAAGGTGGGTGTATCGCCCGAGGTCAGGAATTCAAGACCAGCCTGGCCAACATGGCAAAACCCCATCACTACTAAAAATACAAAAATTAGCAGAGCAAGGTGGTGGAAGCCTGTAATCCCAGCTACTGGGGAGGCTGAGGCAGGAGAATCACTTGAACCCAGGGGGTGGAGGTTGCAGTGAGCTGAGATTACGCCACCTCACTCTAGCATGGGTGTAAAAGTGAAACTTCGTCTCAGAAAAAAAAAAAGAAACTAGATAAAAAATAAAAAAACAAATAAAACTGGGAGAATGGGTTCCAATATCAACACTCCTGCAACCCTGTTGCCTAGCACTCCCTAACAATTCCTATTTAAAAAAAAAATGGTTAAGTTCTCAGAAAGAAGCACAAAGTAGGAGTAAAGGATCCTTGGATTAGGCTGGGCATGGTGGCTCACACCTGTAATCCCAGCACTTCAGGAGGCTGAGGAAGGCAGATCACGAGGTCAGGACGTCGGGACCATCCTGACTAACATTATGAAACCCTATCTCTGCTAAAAATACAAAAAATTAGCTGGGTGTAGTGGCACACACCTGTAGTCTCAGCTACTGGGGAGGCTGAGGCAGGAGAATCGCTTGAACCCAGGACATGGGAGTTGCAGTCAGCCAAGATTACACCACTGCACTCCAGCCTAGGCAACAGAGCAAGACTCCATCTCAAAAAAAAAAAGAATCTTTGAATTTTAATCCTGCCTCAATAAATACTTTGCTATGCAAGGCCTTAGGTAATCCACATGAAACTCTCCAACCTTGTTACTTCAGCTACATAATACAAATATGAGAATGAAGGAGAAAGATCTTCATTCAAAAGACTAAGAATTTTTCTTTTTTTGAGACAGGGTCTCGCTCTGTTACCCATGCTGGAGTCCAATGGTGTGACCTTGCCTCACTGAAATCGCCTCCCAGACTCAAGCAACCCTCCAGCCTCAGCCTCCCAAGTAGCTAGGACTACAGGTGCACACCACCATGACCATCTAATTCTGTTTATTTTTTTTGTAGAGACAGGTCTCACTATGTTGGCCAGGCTGGTCTCGAACTCCTGTGTTCAGCGATCCTCCCACCTTACCCTCCAAAGTACTGGGATTACAGGTGTGAGCCACTGCTCCTAGCCTCTAGAATTCTTTTTTGAAACAGAGTTTTGCTCTTGTTGTCCAGGCTAGAGTGCAATGGTGTGATCTCAGCTCACCACAACCTCCACCTCCTGGGTTCAAGTAATTGCCTGCCTCAGCCTCCTAAGTAGCTGGGACTACGGGCATATGCCACCACACCCAGCTAATTTTGTATTTTTTAGTAGAGATTGGGTTTCTCCATGTTGGTCAGGCTGGTCTGAAACTCCCGACCTCAAAGTGATCCGCCTGCCTCGGCCTCCCAAAGTGCTGGGATTACAGGCGTGAGCCACTGCGCCCAGCCTCAGAATTCTTTTTAAACTAGCTGGATTGATACTGAGCATTCACTGGACAGAAGACAAAAGGAAAGATTATTAACTATCACCATCATCATCTCATCAATTATTCCAGCTCTACCTTCCTCTATCTGAAATACTAGGGATTCAAGAGCACGTTTACAACAGAAGCAATAAGCTCCTAAAGAACAGATCTATGCATTCCACCCATGCTTAGCATATTGTGTGAGCATATGACTAGTATTCCTTGTTGATGAGAGGAGGCTGAAATGAATGTTCCACTTCCTGCCCCTAGGGATCCTCATTTAGAAATGCTTTCCTCAAGATTCCATGAGAAAACAATTTCTCCCTTTACAGGTGGGTAACCTAGTTTCTCTGAAAACACCTGATTTGTGGTATCTCTGTAACCCAGACTTTCAACCAGCTGAATGTTAGATGTAGGACCCGGGTAAGAAAACAGGTCTTATTCCTGGATAAGAAAACAATGTGGGAAGGAAAAGCAACAACCACTGCTCCATTAATGTGCTAAATCACCAGGCTGCTCCCACTCAAATCAGGTCCTAGTACCTTTGCAGTTATGGGGGAAAAAAGACCATAGAGAAGTTCATGGAGTTTGCCTAACTTCCTGTGGGTAAAAGCGTTGGGAGAGGATAGAGGCAGAAACTAAAAAACAGCAAGCTGTATCATGCATGGGAGCCTGAAATGAAAAGACCATCAAGGATTTCCAGGCAACTCTGACTTTCATTCTTCCCTTAGAAGACTATGTGAAGTGGCCGGGCAAGGTGGCTCACTCTTGTAATCCCAGCACTTTGGGAGGCTGAGGTGGGCAGATCACCTGATACCAGGAGTTTGAGACCAGCCTGGTCATTACGGTAAAACCCTGTCTCTGCTTAAAATAGAAAAATTAGTTGGGCATAGTGGCGGGCACCTGTAATTCCAGCTACTTGGGAGACTGGGGCAGAAGAATCACTAGAACTTGGGAGGCTGAGGTTGCAGTGAGCCAAGATTGTGTCACTGCACTCCAGCCTGGGCAACAGGGTAAGACTTCATCTCAAAAAAAAAAAAAAAAAAAAAGTCACGTGAAGCAGCGATCTTGCCCCTGCCCCCTCCAGAAACGGGACAAAATAAGACCTTAACTGGACTTTAAGCAAAATACAATTCAAAGTGATTCCAAATGGTGTTACCAGGAGCACTAGGTCTCAGGGGACCCTAACAGGTAAAGAGGCAATACCAAGGGGCTAGGCCTCTAAATACCAGCCTCATTTGAACCAGAGCAGCCCTACTTTTTATGTTTTTTTATACATAAGATTTCATTTGAAAAAGGGTCATGTTGCTTAAGCATACTGCTCTAGGTCAACTTTCTAATTATAGAGAGGAAGGACTTAGGTCCACAAAGGTTAACAGACTTTAGCAAAATCAATCTCCTGACCTCCCCAAAACAGTGCTTATCCCACTTACCTAGCACTGCCACTCCGACAGTCAAAAAAGGAGATTAAACTAAGATAGATAAGCATCCAGGTAGTTATCCTAAATGAAGTCTAGTCCCTAACTGGGAGGTGGAGGATTATTTCAGCAATCTCCCTCCCAAATAGTGAAAAGGAAAAAGAATTAACATAGGATCCCCATCATTTCTGCTTAGTTTCGGTGCTGAACAAATTCAGGGAATGAGAGCGATTAGGGTTCTGGGAGAAAGGCCTCAACTGCTCTGTTGAAGGTTCTCTGGGGCACAACATCACTATTTCTTTGATGCAAACCCAACTGGTAATTTCTGCTCATAGCTTTCCCTACTTAACAAAGAAACATGGAATGTAAATCGTTCCTAATTAGTTGAAGCCTACGTGCCTCCACTAATTATGTGTGTTACCTGAAAGGGACTCTCCCTTCTACTCACAGTCCTCTAGATCCCAAAGTAATTCTCACCTGGGGCTTCTAGTAATGTACCTAGTTGTAGTCTAGTAAACAGAATAGGAGGATGATAGAGTAGTTATAGATTTACAGCCCCACATAGGTGCTAGTTCAGAGAGCTTTCCTCTTGCCTCTCCATTTGAAACCATAAACTCTTTTTTAGGTTGTATATGTTTTAAACAGGGGATTCTCCAAGGAACTGAACCTCGAAAGAGGCAGAATACATGAGAGGACAGTTTTTAAGAACACTGGTGCCTCAGCCCAGCTGTATGCTTATAAAGGAAATACTCTAGTCAGATGGAGAAGAGGAGATGACAATTTCAGAATTACCAGAGCTAGGTGCTACAGTAAGATAAACAAGGTGTTTATGCCCCCACAAGGTGAACATGGGAGACACTGAGGAAAAGAGGGAGCCCAGAAATTGGTCCTGTGGAAACTAATACCAGGGGGAACTCCAGCTATGATTCAGAGCTCTTCTAACTTTGGATGATAGGCAATAATTCCAAATAGGGTCAATATTGTCCACCAAAATTGTTTCTCCTAGGACTAAGAGACCATGGAATAAGGAGGGATCCTACTTTACCTGCACCAGGGAATGAGAAAGTAGGTTAAACAGCTTCAACTATCAGTTGAGAAAATGCCTATGTCAGGACAACTCTTTGTAGGCAAACTGGTATAACCAGCCAAACACTTCAATGGTTCCAGATTAGCAAATTAAAAACAAGGATTCTGCTTCTCCTTTCTCAAGAACAGGTAGCCTGAAAGACAGAAATCTTAGTCCCCTCTATTTCCTGCTCCAAAGGCTTTGCCTCTTAAAGGAAAACAGACCCTCCCTAATTGAGCAGAGCTAAGGATATAAAACTGGTCTTGTACATACCCCTCTTGACCCAGAACAAAAACTGCTATAAAGATACTAAAACATAAATGTCCCTTGGTTAAAATTTTGAATCTACTCACCGGCCATATTTGCAAGAACCAACACAAGCTCTTGAGACCAAAAACTCACCCCTTTCTGGTAGTAAATGCATGAAGAAGGATAGAACACTGAACATGTTGAGTTTAAGCAAGAGAAAAAGATTATGAAGAAAAGATTAAGTCAGAGAAGAGCAGGACTGTCTCTAGATCCTTGAGGGACTCCAGCAGGTATGTTCAGACTCAGAGCTAGGGGCCAAAAAATCTATGACTTCTCCACTTCAGAGAAGGAGGTGAGAAGTAGGATGGTGTTCATGCCTTAGATAGTGATTCTTTACCTCTTTGTTCAAAAACTAGAGAGAAATACATCAGTATTACTTTGCTGACTCTTTAGACAATGTGACCCACATTTTTCAGAATTTCTTTTGGCTTCTAAAGCGCTATATGGGGGTTTTTCCTTCCCTCCTACCTCAGATTTAACTTCCATGTGTAACTGCCTCAACCCCAATGATCTCTACTTCAATGAGTCCAAGTGCTTTTACTTTCAACCACTTCAATTCACTTTCTTCCTCTTTCCAGCAACCTCATGTTGCTCTGAATAGCACTTCACAATTAGGTTTGAGCCTGAACCATGACAAAGTAACTTCCCAGAAGATCCAACGTGCTCTGATGATTCCAAGTGCTGCAACTAGAGCGCTAAATCAATGACTCAACAGTATAAGGCTCAGAAGCCTGGTACATGTTAATTTATAAACAAGTAACAGCAAGGATGCATTTCAGATGGTCAAGAGCTTAAAAAAAAAAAACTAAGGAAAAAGGGAAGGGTAAATCACTCAGTCTCCTTCAATAACAAGTAAATGAACAAAGTCTGAAGATCAAAGTGAGAATGATGATGATCCTAGATCCTAAATGGGAAATTTTTTCAGATCAACTGCTTTTCTCAACGGAACCAAGTAATGGGAGGATTACTGTCATTCTCTCAGCAGAAACTATCATAAAAGGACCTTTTAGGACTCTCTTCCCAAATACAACTTAACCTTTCCTTTCTCAGCAGCCTTCACTTCTCCAGGCTTCTGCTCTTAAGACTACAAAGAAAACCATCTGGGTAACACTAAAAGCCAAAACTGCCTCACTGGTATATCCTATAAATCAGGTATTTTCCAGTACTCTCACTTTGCACAATCTCAAACCTAAGCTTCAGACATCCTGGGAAAAAGCCATTAGCATTTAAAAAGCCTTTAGTTGGCGGGCACGGAGGCTTATGCCTGTAATTCCAGCACTTTGGAAGGCTGAGGCAGGGGAATCACTTGAGGTCAGGAGTTTGAGACCTACCTAGCCAATACGGTGAAACCCCATCTCTACTGAAAATACAAAATTTAGCCAGGCGTGGTGGTGGGCGCTTGTAATCCCAGCTACTTGGGAGGCTGAGGCAAGAGAATCACTTGAACTCGGGAGGCAGAGGTTGCAGTGAGCTGGGACTGTGCCATTGCATTCTAGCCTGAGTGACAGAGAGAGACTCCGTCTCAAAAAAATAAATAAATAAAAGTAAAAATGCCTTTAGTCTAGTTCTCTTTCTCTCATAGAACTGACTGCTTAAACTGCTTCATGCCTCTCTGGTGGTTTCCTCCCACTTCCTTCCTAGTTTAGGATCATCTAATGATGGAGCTGGGTAGAAAAATACGAAGACATCTATGATTCCAAAATAAAAGAGGAAAGGGAAGGTAGAAGATTCAGTGAAGTAAAACTTACAACAAGGCTGAAAGGACAGGCTTTTTCTCACTTTTCTTAAATATCTCTGGAATTTGGATTTACCTGTACCAGACACTGAGCCCTCTCAGTCACCTGGCTTTGCAAAACTCAAGAGAAAGCATACCTCCTCACTTCCCATGGAGTATCCACCCACCCAAACACCCCTGCTGGGAGAAAACTCACGTAAAGGCGAAGAAGAGTGTTGTAGCTCCCACTAGGAAGATGGCGGCTGCAGAGACCGGGACATACTTGCTGGGTTTGAATCTCTTTCCAGACTCTGCGGGCATGTTGCAGCTCTGATGGGAAATCTGCCCTGCCGCATAGCCCAGGCCCACACAGCGGCAGAACAGACAAGAAAATGGGAGGAGGGAAGCAACAGAGAGAAGTACAGAAGAAAACCAGGAAAACAGAAAACTTATCACCCTTCCCCCTCCCAAAACAAAGCCAAAGGTCAAAAGATCTCAAATGAAGAAAAGCACATGGGAGGGGGAAAGGTGACTCCAAACGATGAATAACCACCTCCCCAGGACAAGGCAGAAGGGGAGATTAAGAAACACAACTTGTACAGTTTAAAAACTGGAGACCAACAGTAGGCTGTACACATGCAAATGGTTGCAGGCGGAAAACATGGACAGTCATACAGATCAAGATATAGCTCATGGATGGAGGCAGGTCTTCAAAAGAAGGGGAGACTATCAGGGTATGGCAGCAAACTTTGGGCAAAAAAAATTCTTCTGAGGAGATACTACAGTACCTCCACGACTACACTTCCCCAAAATGTGAGCTGCACCTAAAAGAGGTGTGCCTTGTGTTTCTAATTTAATCCCAGAAGGAAACTAAGGCCCCTTCCAACTTTAAAGAGAAGCTGTGTTTACTGCAGTCTTTGTCTCTGTTCAGCAGTCTTCTCAATGCCACCACTCCCACACCCTGACTTCACCAGGGAATGTAGTCTGGCAATGGTGGTTTAATTTATTTCTCTCTTGATGGTTAAAGCCGGACAACAGCTGTTGTAAGTTTGAGTTGTAAATCCTTTTCTTTGAAGGGACAGGAAAACAGAGAAAAGAGGGAAAGCTTGTCTGTCTTCAATCTCTTCTTGTTATTCCCAAGCCCTTCAAGGGCTCTGTTTCCTACCGAGTTCATGTAAAACTAAAGGGAAACTTAAAATCCTTGAAGCCATGTTCTTCCCAATAAAGCAGAATAAAAATGAAGAAATCAATTCCACTTGATGACACTTTAAAAATTTACTGTGGATGACATGAAGTTTCCAAAGATGTCCCTGTTTCCAGACTAGTCAATGTCTCTTATCTTTCTTCAATCTTCAGCTTTCCAGATGCAGAGTTCAACCGGGTTATGGTGCCTCACCTGGAGAAAAACAAGTATCTTTATCAGATAATTCTTTCAGGGTACTTCTTAGACACCAAGGCTAAAATTCCACAGGCTGCTGTTAAAAAGTACTATCTGAGCCGGGCGCGGTGGCTCAAGCCTGTAATCCCAGCACTTTGGGAGGCCGAAGCGGGTGGATCACGAGGTCAAGAGATCGAGACCATCCTGGTCAATATGATGAAACCCCGTCTCTACTAAAAATACAAAAATTAGCTGGGCATGGTGGCGCATGCCTGTAATCCCAGCTACTCAGGAAGCTGAGGCAGGAGAATTGCCTGAACCCAGGAGGCGGAGGTTGCGGTGAGCCGAGATCGTGCCATTGCACTCTAGCCTGGGTAACAAGAGCAAAACTCCGTCTCAAAAAAAAAAAAAAGGTACTATCTGAAAGAAAGACTGTTTTCCCTTTCACTTACATGTATGTGGATAGGAAAGGACTCTGAAATGGGAGGAAAACTGATTCAAAATCCTTCACCATGTTTAGTTTGGAAGGAGAACATGGCTATACCTGGCCTAAGGTCATCAAAGGACTAGCTCTTGTAAAGGGCCCATCTCACCTGACACAGATGGAAGTAACAAATACCAAGAATATAAAAATCACAAACAAGGGCACAGCAGTGAAGGGCAGTCCTAGAACAAAGATTACTCTTTGAACAAAGAGAATGTTTATTGCTACAATGAAAAAAGAAAAAAAATTAACCTCAAAATTAGGACAGCAAGTCTCTTTTTTTTTTCTCTGTATGTTTCTCTCTCTTGATCCTCTATGCTACTTTTAGTTACAAGAGGCAGAAGCTGAATTTTTGGTCTTCTGGAATCACCCATTAGAACATTGGGTAAGAAATGTTCTTGCACAGAAAGGCATGATGCCCTCTATGAGAAACTGAACCTAGCATGGGGTTGGTCCTTTCTTCCCAATTCAGCAGTTTATTATTCCTATACTGGCCTAAGGTAACTGAGCCCCGCCTGCTCCAATATGACTAAGAGTAACAATTATTTCTGTTGATGACAGCAGCAAACTAACACCAGCACCTTGGGGTTTTATAGGATGCTTTTCATCTGGTGATCTCAAAGCACTTTACTCACATTATCTGGTGACACCGTCCCTTATCCCACTCTTTAAAATTGAAGGCTACAGAAAGCCTGAGGACATTCTACTGAATCACTTGAGGTTCAGAACCCAAGAGTTCACATGACCCTTTGGTGACACAAACCCTTTTTTTTTTTTAAGATGGAGTCTTGCCGGGTGCGGTGGCTCAAGCCTGTAATCCCAGCACTTTGGGAGGCCGAGGCGGGTGGATCACAAGGTCGAGAGATCGAGACCAACCTGGTCAACATGGTGAAACCCCGTCTCTACTAAAAATACAAAAAATTAGCTGGGCATGGTGGCGCGTGCCTGTAATCCCAGCTACTCAGGAAGCTGAGACAGGAGAATTGCCTGAACCCAGGAGGCGGAGGTTGCGGTGAGCCGAGATCGCACCATTGCACTCCAGCCTGGGTAACAAGAGCGAAACTCCATCTCAAAAAAAAAAAAAAAAAAAAAAAGATGGAGTCTTGCTCTGTCACCCAAGCTGGAGTGCAGTGGCATGATCTGGCTCACTGCAACCCCCGACTCCCAGGTTCAAGCGATTCTCCTGCCTCAGCCTCCCGAGTAGCTGAGATGACAGGCACACGCCACCACGCCCGGCTAATTTTTTGCATTCTTAGTAGAGACAGGGTTTCACTGTGTTAGCCAGGATAGTCTCAATCTTCTGACCTTGTGATCCGCCCGCCTCAGCCTCCCAAAATACTGGGATTACAGGTGTGAGCCACCACACCCAGCTGACACGAACCCTTTCTACCTTTTCTTCCACTACCTGTCCAGAGATAACTTGGAATCTGCAGGCCAAAAATTCTACTTAAGTTAGAATTTTAAAAGAAAGTAGTTTTATTCCCTTCTCTCTAAAAATACAAAAATTAGCCAGGTGTGGTGGCAGGCGCCTGAAGTCTCAGCTATTTGGGAGGCTAAGGCAGGCGAATCACTTGAACCAGGGAGGTAGAGGTTGCAGTGAGTCAATATTGTGCCACTGCACTCCAGGCTAGGCAACAGGAGCAAGACTCCGTCTCAAAAAAAATCAGAAAGGCAGAGGAGGGAAAAAAAAAAATCAGAAAATTCAGATAACAAAATATAAATGAAATTTACCACTTCCTCTCTTACCTGTGGCATGGAAGGCAAAGATGCCTTCCATTATGATTCATTTCTCTTCTTAAAATTAGGGTTTCAGACCAGGCATGGTGGCTCACGCCTGTAATCCCAGCACTTTGGGAGGCTGAGACAGGAGGATCACAAGGTCAGGAGTTTTGAGAATAGCCTAGCCAACACAGTGAAACCCCGTCTCTACTAAAAATACAAAAATTAGCCAGGCATGATGGTGCGCACCTGTAGGCCCAGGTACTCCGGAGGCCGAGGCAGAAGAATTGCTTGAACCCGGGAGGAGGAGGTTGTGGTGAGCCGAGATCACATCACTGAACTCCAGCCTGGGCAACAGAGTGAGACTCTGTCTCAAAAAAAAATAAATAAATAAATAAATAAAATTAGGGTTTCAGAAAGCCAAACAGCAGTATTAGAATAAAGTGATCGCCCAGAGAGTCTAAGAAATTGTTACGGTCCTAGAAAACATAAATCCTCTCTAGTCTCTGATTCAATGATTATTTAACTGTCAGTTTCCTACAGGTATCAAAGCCTAACATTTGGAATTTAGGCCTCAGTAATTTTGTTAACAAAAGCAAATTCTTGGTTTGTAGACAATATGTACCTTTTCTGTGTGTGGAAACAGTTTCCTTCTGTCACCCAGGCTGAAGTGCATGGTGTGATCTCGGCTCTCTGCAACCTACACCTCCCAGATTCAAGCAATTCTCCTGCCTCAGCCTCCCGAGCAGCTGGGATTACAGGAGTGCAGCACCACACCCAGCTAATTTTGTATTTTTAGTAGAGATGGGGTTTCACCATGTTGACCAGATTAGTCTCTAACTCCTGACCTCCTGGTGATCCACCCACCTTGCCCTCCCAAAGTGCTGGGATTATAGGTGTGAGCCACGACTCCTGGCCAATATGTACTATTAAACCAAACTTTTCCCTCAAAATTCCAAAGACTAGAGAAGATGGAAAATTATGCTACTTAAATTTTATCTATAGTAGGATATCATTTAGATACCATATATTATTTCAGATCATATTTTCCACAGGAAAATGTCACATAGACTAATATTGCCATAGTAACGCAGAGTCATGAAAGGCTATGCAATTTGGGGAGTACAAAACTGGGAATACACAAGAGATCACCGTCTGAGATGCTTGGGGGCTACACAATAGAGGGACAACGTAAGACCTAAGAATTTCTAACCAGAAGGATGTGCCACATATAGTAAGATGAAACCACAAGGATGAGTGTGGTTCATCAGAGTCAACAGTCGGAATCTACACTAGTGTCACAAAAGTATATAAGAATATGTATGCCAGCCAGGCGTGGTGGCTCATGCCTGTAATTCCAGAACTTTGGGAGGCCGAGGCAGGCGGATCATTTGAGGTCAGGAGTTCGAGACCAGCCTGGCCAACAAGGCAAAACCCTGTCTCTACTAAAAATACAAACAAATGAGCAGGACGCAGTCACACTCGCCTGTAATTCCAGCTACTCAGCAGGATGAGGCATGAGACTAGCTTGAACCCGGGAGGCAGAGGTTGCAGTGAGCCAAGATCACAGCAACCTGGGCAACAGAGCCAGATTCCAACTCAAAAATAAAAATAAAGTAAAATAAAAATAAAGAATATGGGCCGGGTGCGGTGGCTCAAGCCTGTAATCCCAGCACTTTGGGAGGCCGAGGTGGGTGGATCACAAGGTCAAGAGATCGAGACCATCCTGGTCAACATGGTGAAACCCTGTCTCTACTAAAAATACAAAAAATTAGCTGGGCATGGTGGCGCGTGCCTGTAATCCCAGCTACTCAGGAGGCTGAGGCAGGAGAATTGCCTGAACAGGAGGCGGAGGTTGCAGTGAGCCAAGATCATGCCATTGCACTCCAGCCTGGGTAACAAGAGCGAAACTCGGTCTCATAAAAATAAATAAATAAATAAATAAAAAATAAAGAATATGTATGCCATAGTGAGGCAAATGGAAATATGTATATGTAAACCAAACAATACAGGATATATGTTTTGAAGGCTTTAATAAGGTTTAACACAGGTATCTCCTTAAATAGGTGGACATCAGCAGTACCAAGGACAACACAACTATTTTTTGTTGAAGTAAGTGGTGTAATAGTACAATAAAGTAAATCTAAATATACACAATAATGGAATAATCCACACGTCAAGGTATGGGAGAAAAAGCCAAGAAGTTTAACGTGGGTGTTTATCATTATATACCAAGGTAGCAAAATACACGGCAACATAATTTAGTAAACATTATTTAAGTTTATAGAATGGGTGATAATGAGCATTCTGCAGATACTGGATCCAGGACAGAGGGATACTGAAATAAAAAGATGATAGGCAAATGTAAGATCAACTTGGTCAAGATGGCATTAACCAGGAAGTGAAGAATCCAAGGCAGAAAAATAGTCCAGAGTATAACATATTTGTGATCCTACAACTGCCTTAACAACTTTTAGCAACTTTCTTACTTATTTCAGTGTTTCATTCGGCCAAGTGGGTAAAACACTTTCCACCTCCCTGCCCCCAAAAGAAATTTACATAGGTAAAATACTGGCAAACGCATTCGAGCTCCACTTTTTTAAAAAGTACAAAGTACTAAAAGCATGGAGCACTCGGCTGGTGGCGGTAGGAGGAGGAAGCGGACGGGTGGGAGAGTACAGGTAACAGGATGAAGCTTGAGCCAAAGTTAAGTATCGGCAGAGTGGAGCGAGGGACTCGAACCGCAGAGCGGCAAAAGGGAAACAGCACCCGGTCCCCACCACCGGGCAGGGGCAAGGAGATCTCCCGCTGGGGCAGGGCTGACGACCGCTGAAACCGAGAAGAAGGAATCCACGGCGGCCAGGCCCACCGAGGTTGAGGGAGCGGGCTGCAGGGACCGCAGAACCGGGGGGCGCAGGGCCGGGGGCGGAAGGGGCGGCGGCTGGGCGCCAGTCGCCGAAGACCTTGGTCTGGAGCTGAGTGGCCGGCTCCAACCCATTCCGAACCCTGGCGGTCGTGGATACTCGGCCTCTACTCGTCGTCCGTTTCCGGGGCCCACGGATCCCGCCGCAGTTGAAAAACTCGGCCCGGAGGAGAAACGGGGCCTTAACCCCCTCCCCGTCGTCGGTCCCCCTTCCCTAGAGGTCACCCTCCCCTCCCACCTCACTGGTCCAGCACTTCCGGTTCCGCAGGGACCGGCGTCCTCGGCACTCACCCCAGAGCTCCGTGCCCGTCACCACAGCCGTCGTTCTCACCGCCGCCTCCCGGCAGCGCCGTCCGGCCTCTGGGAAGAAGCGCGCGGCCCCCGCACGCTCCACGCCCGCTCCGCTGCCGCGCGCCCCCGGCAGGCGACGCTCGTCTTGGAGCCGGAGCGCGGCCGTTGCCCTCAGTGTCGGGTCTCGAACCCTTCCAGCGTTCCCATTGGCTCCCTGGTCCGGGCTCGCGCGACGTCTCGCGCGGTGCACGTTTCTCTCATTCATGCGGCTCGCGCCGCCGCGCCCACCCCCGCTCACTCTCCCATTCACCCATAGCCCCCACCCCCATGCCGATCTCGGGCGTGCGCGCGAACCCCCCGCGACCGCGACGACCTCGCGGTCTGATTGGCTGTACCAACACAGCGTGGTACGCACGCGAGAAGACCAGAGCGCGCACGTAAGGCCGTGGGGTGGCGGAGACGACGAGGAGAGGCGGATTGGCCTACTGCGCAGGAGTCAGGAATGAGGAAATGGCCAGGCGAGTCTTCCCTTCTCCTGTGTCCTGGTGTTTTCCTTCTGATTCAAGCAAAAACTCTCGGAAATAAGAAAAGAATTATGTGTATGTACTGGAAGTACTCAAAAGCAAGCAGGTACCCTCTCGAATTCAGCAACCCCTTTCGCCATGAGGTGGTACAGTCCAGACAGGCTTCCAGCGCAGCCAATTACCGACGAATCTCGCCGCTTCCTGCTTCAGCCCCTTCGCGGATTGGCCAACCGTTTGGTGACTAGTCCTCCTTTCCCACCTCCTTTTTTTTTGTTTTTTTTTAAATGGCGAAAACTTTATTTAAACAATTTCGCTGGAGAAATGTTCAGTCTGGCGAGGTCGCTGGTCCCGGCAGAATACTGGGTGATGGAATGGTCTGGGCTGTGGCTCCCACGGAAGGAGACGCCTGGACTTGAAGAGCCAGTGTGGGGCGAGGCTCCTGCCAAGTGCCGGGGAGGGACAGGAAGAAGAGCCGTAGCCCTGACCGTGAGAGGGAAGCCTTAGGAACGCGCGACCTGAGGCGGTGGCGACCCCTCCACCCCCGGAGTGCGAGCTGGGAAGAGCTGGGAAGTGGATTCCCTTCATTCCTTTAGTTTCCCACTCCCATACCTGGGATGGGCGCCCGTATCCCTCACTTCACCCAATCCGAGAGTACAAAGTTAAAAGTAAAAGGTTCTCTAGAATAGCTCCTGTCCCCAGCGAGCTAACTCTGCATAGGTCACTGTGCTACACTTTGCCCTACTTAGCCCAAGACAGCTGTGAACGCAATAGCAATGCCACGTGTTCTCTCCCCATTCAGCTCGAGGCCATTTCTTTTTTGGAAAGTAACTCTGGCTATTACATAATGGCCCCTCAAAAAGGTGTCTCGGGAGCCACTTCCCTGAAGCTGAAGCCTTTCACCTCTAAAATCCTGAGGCTTGTCCTCGGGTTTGGTCTCAAATGTTGCCGGCTTTACTGTGGTTCTGGCACTTTAGCATTAGACAGCAAGGTAAAGAACTACCTTCGCCTGTTTTCTGGAGTCTAGTCTAGTTCCTTCTTTGACACAGCATATATTATCAGTCCTAGTTAATTCTTGTTAGCGGCATCAATCCAGCATTTATTGCAACACTCTTGAGAGTTCTTTCTAACGACTTTGTATTTTTTTTTTTTTTAAGAGACGGGATCTCGCTATGTTGCCCAGGCTGGAGTGCAGTGGCTATTCACAGGCACAGGCCCACTACTGATCAGAAGGGGAGTTTTGACCTGCTCTGATTCTAACCTCCTTAGGCAACCTGGTGGTCCCTCGCTCCCGGGAGGTCACCATATTGATGCCAAACTTAATGCAGACACCCAATCGGCATAGCACACTACAAACCCAAAACTCTTGGGCTCAAGCGATCCTCCTACCTCAGCCTCCCAAGTAACTCGGACTACAGCCAGGCGCCACCACACCCGGCACAACTTTGTATTTTTAAAACTCTTTAGATTTGGCCGGGTGCGGTGGCTCACGCCTGTAATCTTAGCACTTTGGGAGACCAAGGCGAGCAGATCACGAGGTTGGGAGTTCGAGACCAGCTTGGCCAACATGGTGAAAACCCATGTCTACTAAAAATACAAAAATTAGCAGGGCGTGATGGCGGGCGCCTGTAATTGTAGCTACTTGGGAGGCTGAGGTGGGAGAATTGCTTGAACCCAGGAGGCAGAGGTTGCAGTGATCCGAAATTGTGCCACTGCACTCTGGCCTGGGCAACAGAAAAAGACTCCGTCAAAAAAAGAACACCTCTTTAGACCATAAGAAAGGCAAATCCAAGGCATTGTTGATGATACAATATTGGGATTTTATTTTTTGAGAGGGAGTCTTGCTCTGTTACCCATGCTGGAGTACAGCAGCCGGATATCAGCTCAGGCAACCTCCTTCTCACAGGTTCAAGCGATTCTCACGCCTCAGCCTCCCACGTAGTTGAGATCACAGGCATGCACCATTGCATCTGGCTAATTTTTGTATTTTTAGTAGAGATGGGGTTTCGCCATGTTGGCCAGAGTGGTCTGGAACTCCTAACCTCAAATGATCCTCCTGCCTCAACCTCCCGAAGTGCTGGGATTACAGGCATGAGCCACGGTGCCCATCCTGATACTGGTATTTTCTGTCTGTAAATCATGTTTCTTTAAGATGAAGTCAGATTTCATTTTTCTGTTGCATATTTTTCTTTGATTTTAGGACTTCCTGATTTCCTCCACTTCACAAATTAGGCATTTTTATTTTCCTTTCAGCTGTCTAATAACTTGTAAACAGTGGTGTCTCTTAGCTAAACAGTGCTAAATGGGGGAAAAAAAAATCAGTCTTCCACCATCCAACCAAGCAGACTATCCTCTCCTGGGATACTAGCCTGATTGCCAAGCTCTTTCTTAGGTGGACAAACACTAATAGAGGTATAATCACTATCCCAAAGTTGAGAGAGAAAGATTCCACTGGTCCAGTTTTCCTTGGGATCACTCAAAGTATTTCTTGGAAAGAACATTTAATAGAACATAAGGTTTAAAGTGCCAGCTACTTCTGAAAAGTATCCAGAGTAAAATCTAGGCTAAAACAGCGAGATATCCAGACAACCCAAAGTTCGAATTACTTTAATATGTTTATCGATTAATACCTTAGAGGTTTTTTGTTTTGTTTTTGTTGGTGGCTTTTTGTTTTGGTGACAGAGTCTCCCTGTGTCATCCAGGCTGGAGTGCAGTGGTGTGATCTTGGCTCACTGCAACCTGGGCTCAAGTGACTCTCCTTCCTCAGCCTCCTGAGTAGCTGGGATTATAGGCATGCATCACCACACACAGCTAATTTTTTTATTTTTAGTAGAGACAGGGTTTCGTCATGTTGGCCAGGCTGGTCTCGAACTCCTGAGCTCAGGTGATCCACCTGCTTTGGTCTCCTGAAGTGCTGGAATTACTGGCATGAGCCACCACACCTGGCCTGTTTTGTTTTTCTTTTTTCTTTTTTTTTTTTGAGGAGGAGTTTCGCTCTTGTTACCCAGGCTCGAGTGCAATGGCGCGATCTCAGCTCACTGCAACCTCCGCCTCCTGGGTTCAGGCAATTCTCCTGCCTCGGCCTCCTCAGTAGCTGGGATTACAGGCACACGCCACCATGCCCAGCTAATTTTTTGTATTTTTAGTAGAGACGGGGTTTCACCATGTTGACCAGGATGGTCTCGATCTCTTCACCTCGCAATCCACCCGCCTCAACCTCCCAAAGTGCTGGGATTACAGGCGTGAGCCACCGCGCCTGGCTTGTTTTTCTTTTTTGAGACAGAGTCTGGCTCTGTCATCCAGGCTGGAGTGCAGTGGAGCTATCTCAGCTGACTGCAACCTCCCACTTCCATTCTCAAGCAATCCTCTGGCCATTATGTAATAGCCAGAGTTACTTTCCAGAAAAAAGAATGGCCTCGACCTCAGCTTTGTGAGTAGCTAGGACTACAGGTGTGTGCCACCATGGTTTGCTAATTTTTAAAAATTTTTGTTTAGATGAGGTCTCACTATATATTGCCCAGGCTGGTTTCGAACTGCTAGGTTAAAGCAATCCTCTTACCTCAGTCTTCCAAAGTGCTAGGATTACAGGCATGAGCCACTGCACCTGGCCCTTTATAGTTCTTCTAGTGTAGCTTATCTACACTTCTTCAAATTGTCTTCACTTGCATTTTCTCACACCTATAGATGGCAAACCACTGTGTCATTTTTAGTTCAACTCACTAGTAAACATGCAAACAAGAACAAAATGCTGGCTGGGGTTTGTTTAGAAGCAATCAGAGAGGAATGTCCTGCCTTTCAGCAACAAACAAACCAACAACCTTGTTATGTATGCTTGTTTTTGTTGAGACAGGGGTTCATTCTTGTCACCCAGGCTGGAGTGCAGTGGCACAACCTAGGATCACTGCAACCTCTGCCTCCTGGGTTCAAGCAATTCTTCTGCCTCAGCCTCTGGAGTAGCTGGGATTAAAGGTTCCAGCCACCACGCCTGGCTAATTTTTGTATTTTTAGCAGAGATGGGGTTTTACCACGTTGGCCATGCTGGTCTTGAACTCCTGACCTCAAGTGATCTGCCCCTCTCAGCCTCCAAAAGTGCTGGGATTATAAGCATGAACCACCCCACTCGACTTTTTTTTTTTTTTTTTTTTGAGATGGAGGCTTGCTTTGTCGCCCAGGCTGGCTATGCAGTGGTGCGATCGCAGCTCATTGCAACCTCCACCTCCCAGGTTCAAACAATTCTCGTACCTCAGCCTCCTGAGTAGCTGGGACCACAGGTGCATGCCACCACACCCAGCTAATTTTTGTATTTTTAGTAGAGATGGGGTTTCACCGTGTTCATCAGGCTGGTCTTGAACTCCTGATCTCAAGTGATCCACCCATCTAAGCCTCCCAAAATGCTGGGATCACAGACATGAGCCACCACACCTGGCTGAGACCCCCATCTCTTAAAAAAGAAAAAACAAAATCCTTTTTGAGACACAGTGTCGTTCTGTCACCCAGGATGGAGTGCAGTGATGCAATCTCAGCTTACTGCAATCTCCATCTCTCAGGGTCAAGCGACTCTTGGCCTCCTGAGTGGCTGGGGTTACAGGTGTGGTCACCACGCACTGCGCCTGGGCCAAAAATTCCATTCTTCACCCTGATTTACAAAAGCCCTACATTATCTGGTCCTTGCTGCCCGCTCCAGCCTGTTTTACAGTCTCCCTTAGTTCACTATGCTTCAACCACATTGGATTTTCTCTTCACCAAACTCATCAAGCTTGTTCCTTTATTAGGGTTTTGCAGGGTTTTTTTCACCAGGAAGGTTTTGCCCCAGACTTCACACAGCCATTCAAGTCTTAGCCCAAAATGTGTGCTCAGGAAGGGCATTTCCTAACCACTCAATCTAAAGTAGCCTCCATTCACTCTGTCTCATATCCCCCAAATTGAAGCCTCTGTAGAGCACTTGCCTTTTTAATTCTATAATGTAAGCTCCATAAAACTTTTTTCCTGACAAACAGTAGGTGCTCAGCAAATATTTATGGAAAGAAGGAATGGATGGATAGCATCAGATACTTACTAAGTAATCCAAGTCTGAACCAGGGACACCAAACAATTATTTGCAAGAGATCAAAAAGAATGGGCTTTCCCAGCTTCGTACCACCTGAAAGCTCAAGTTACACTTTGACTTAGGGCCTAGTTTTAATCAAATAGACAAGAAGGATAGCTGTACTGGAGAGAAAATGAGCTATTTCTGGAAAATAATTAGATATGAAATCTTATTCCAAGATTATCAACAGCCTCTAACTCCCCACGGTAAATCCAGCACTGACAGCAGATTTACCATGTACCTAAGTGCCAAGGCAAGGGCAACTATCATAAGAACTCACTTGGCTCACAGGTAGGTTTCTTGGTTTTGCCCTCCTCTAAGCATTTTAGCAATAAATCATTTCAACAATGTTTCTATAGTGCTTAGGGGGAAAAAATTAATTACACCAACTTCTATGATATGGCAAAAATATTTATTAATTTTTCTAAGTTTGAACTTTATCGGAAAGAGTCCCTCTAATTCACACTTTCATTTTATATAAATGAGTAAGTACCATATGTGGAGTAGAAAGCAGTGATGTTTAAAAACCACATAGTAACACAGTAAAGAAATGTAATTCTCCAGGGTCTTGAAGAATTCAAAGTGGTATCTGAGGTGATCTAAGAAACCAATTACAGTCTCACGGTTTTCCTTTTGGTTCAAGATTAGAAGAGTCAGTTTACCACTACCTGTTTTTAGAGGTAGAATATATACTTTCTACTAGTCCACAGTTTACTGGTCAGGTGGCCCCAGGAGTCTCTCAGCTCATCTGCCTTTAGGATGGCCATATCTCTAAGTCCCAGGCAGCAAGGCTTCCTGTGGATCTCTACTTCAGATCCATGAAGCGGATGTCCATGATGAGAAGGAAGTTCTTAGGCAGTGGGCGGGGGGCTGGAGACAGAACAGTAAACACCTGATGCTCCAGGTCCACACTGGTTACCACAATGAAGCCAGCTACACTTGTCTCGGACAGGTTCTCCTCCGTCCCCTCGGCAGTGCTGACACTCAGTAGGTGGTGCACCATATCTCGGCCAGGAGTGACAGGTACTAGCTTGAGCTGATTATCCTCCTGAGACATGCCCAAAGGTAAACAGGAGTCTGGGATGGTGGGTGCCCCAACTTTGTAGATTTTCACATCTGAAAATTTCACATTGAAGGCATGGGGATAGAAACAGCCTCGGAATCCATAAAAATACTCACGGATACGCTCATCTCTGCATTCCCGCCGGAAGTCCTTGGAGCGCTCCACCACACCCCCAGATTTAGGGAGCAGCACAGTGCGTACAAAGTGGGGGAGGTCCCGTTTCAGTTCATTGTACAGTCGTTCTTGATCCAGAACCACAACGACATCCACCTCAAAAGCTGAGGCTGCATGCACCAGAGCCTGGTAACCAGAGCCCTTGACCCAGCCACAGGTGTTAATGACACAGCCACTCACAGATGCCCTTCTGTTCACTTCACACCTTTGGTTGAACACATCTGCTAAACGAGATGTAATCTGCAAAAGAGAAGATCCAGGTAAGAACAAAACCACCCAAACCCATGGCTACTTTGTTCCTCTTTAGAATAAGTGCTATTAGATTTAAGAAAAATGACTTTTTTCTTTTTTTTTTTTTTTTTGAGAAGTCTCACTCTGTCGCCCAGGCTGGAGTGCAGTGGCACAATCTCAGCTCACGCAAACTCCGCCTCCTGGGTTCAAATGATTCTCCTACCTTAGCCTCCTGAGTAGCCGGGATTACAGGCGCCTGCCACCACACCCAGCTATTTTTGTATTTTTAGTAGAGATGAGGGTTCCACATGTTGGCCAGGCTGATCTCGAACTCCTGACCTCAGGTAATCCACTAGGCTCGGCCTCCCAAAGTGCTGGGATTACAGGCATGAGTCACTGCACCCAGCTTAAAAAATGACATTTTCAATGTTTGTAGTTTTGACCCCATAATATGGATTTAATTTTTATGTTGCTACTTCTGCTTCCTGTTTTACACCCTAGGTGGAAATCTAACAAATTACAAAGAATAGATCCACAGAAATGTTTAACAATCTGAGACTGACTTATATTTGGAACTGCCTTTTCTGAAATAATGCAGCAGAAACAACAGCTGAGAAAATGCAGCTTTAACTAGTAAGCTTCCCCACAGTTTCCTACACTGACAGCAACCCTTCCCTCCACCCAATCTTTCTCTGGCTCTGACCTTATTATAAAGCTTGATGTTGGTGCCAGGAGTGGTGGAACCAAAATGATACACGAGAGGAGCCTGTATAGAGAAACCCTCTTCCACATCTGCAGGCCGCTCAATGTAGAGGGCCCCCATGGTACCAGGGATGGACACGGAACCCTGGCCCACATCCAGCTCCACGTAAGTGGGACGGCGGCCCAAACGCACTGCATAGTTGAGCAGAAGGCGACACACTGTAGACTTGCCCACATCAGTGGGGCCCACTACCATCACTCGGGGGCCTCTCTCTTCTTCCTTTTCTGCTTGCCTCCGCATCTGTTCCAAGGCTGTGTGAGTGTTAAGGTAAAGCAGCATAGGAGTGTCTTTGGAGACATAAGCCACCTCAGTGCGGCCGCTCAGTTGCACAGAACAGCCATGCCAAGTGAAAACAGCCACCTTGGCGCCAGCATCAAAGGTGAATTTCTTGTTTCGGGTCAGCTCTGTGCCAAAGATCTCTGCCATGCCAGTCAACAACTCCAACTGAACTGACTGAGATGCCTCCACCTCAAAGCGAAGTTCTGTTTCTCGCTCTAGTTCGAATTTAGTGGTTGGCTTCTTATCATCATTAGCCTCTTCCCCCATCTCTTCCGTGTAGCTGCTGCACCTAGAACACAAATTAAGTATCAGACCTAATTATAAGTGAGTCCTCTGTTAAAAATCATCCAATGTGGCCAGGTGTAGTGGCTCACACCTGTATTCACAGCACTTTGGGAAGCCAAGGTGGCTGGATCACTTAAGGTCGGGAGTTCCAGACTAGCCTGGCCAACATGGTGAAACCCCATCTCTACTAAAAATTAAAAAAAAAAAATTCTTAATTAGCCAGGCATGGTGGTGGGTGCCTGTAATCCCAGCTCTTTAGGAAGCCAAGGCAGAAGAATCACTTGAACCCAGGAGGCAAAGGTTGCAGTGAGCCGAGACTGTGCCACTGCACTGCAGCCTGGGCAACAGAGCAAGACTCTCTCTCAAAAATAAATAAATAAATAAATAAATCATGCAATGGGCAGGGCACAGTGTCTCAGGCCTGTAATCCTAGCACTTTGGGAGGCTGAGTTGGGTGGATTCCTTGAGATCAGCAGTACAAGACCAGCCTGGGCAATATGGTGAAACCCCGTCTCTACAAAAAAGGCAAAAAATGGCCAGGCCTGGTGGCTCACACCTGTAATCCCAGCACTTTGGGAGGCCAAAGCGGGTGGATCACCTGAGGTCAGGAGTTCGAGACCAGGAGCTTGGCCAACATGGTGAAATCTCGTTTTTACTAAATAATAGAAAAGTTAGCCAGGCATGGTGGCAAGCACCTGTAGTCCCGGCTACTTGGGAGGCTGAGGCAGGAGAATCGCTTGAACCCAGGAGGCGGAGGTTACAGGGTTGTAGTCACCCGGTATCCCACCACTGCACTCCCGCCTGGGCAACAGAGCGGGACTCTGTCTCAAAATAATAAAAAAAAAAAAAAAAAAAAAAGGGAAACAAACCAAAAAAACGAAACCATGCAATGAATATTTCCCCTTACCTTGCTTTAATTCTCTCCATATTTCTTATCACCATCTGTCTCACTATATATTGTGTTTTCCCCCAGCCCCACCCCAGAATGTAAGACTTTACCCCCTCCATCACTCTATTGGTAAACTCCTGACTTGAAAATGTAACAGATGTCCACACTCCAGCCATCTTAGTCAACAGGAAAGGGTGTCTGCAATACGGATGCAAAGCAGAGGACATCAGGTTTGAACGCAGAAAACAGCATAAGCCTCGACTCTGCAACTACTAGTGGTATATCTTTAGAGAATCACTTAACTTCTCTGAACCTCTGAAGCTATAGACTGGAAGCACTTACACTTCCTCAAGTACAGGGTTATTGGGGTTTATAGGAATTGTGGGAGGAAAAAAAAAGCACTTCGTAAACTAGAAAACGCCAAGGAAATGATACGAATTATTTCTGATTCTGGACCGCAGCTCTAGGTTCAGCATTTGTCCCAACCTCCCCAGACACCAAAACCTCCTTAGACCCCAAGAAGGCGACAGTTGCGTTCCTGCCCTTTTTTAACTCACCAGGAGCCCAACAGGCAAACCCAGAACGTCCTGCCGTGCAGAACTTAAACCAAACTACAAGCGGTTCTTCTCCGTACCCACGCCGGAAACAAACGCAGTTCCGCACTCGCGCTGTGAAACGACACGCGATAGCGCGCTGCCCCTTGGGACGTGTAGTTTTCCGGAACAACCGGGAGCGCGGGGGCGCTCTCTCGGCCGCTCGGCCTTCCGGGAGTTGCAGTCAAAGGATTGTTTTGAATGTGACGCCAAAGGTGGGAGGGGCGGCGGCCGACTTTGTTCGTGAAGCCGGCGGGAGGGGTGAGGGGGCGTGACGGTTGCGCCCCCGCGTTGGGCGGAGACAGAGCCGGGGAGCCGGCTTCGGCAGTGAGCGTCAAGCGGCGGGATCTCGCCCCAGAGTTCCTGCTCCCCTGCAGCCCAGGACAGGGAAGGGCGGCCCGGAAGAGAGGGGCACTCACCATCTGGGTCCCGCGAAGGCCTGCTTGCCTGGACAAGCCACGAAGCACAAAGTCTTGTTTGGGCACGGGGAAACCTAGGGGTGGGGAAAGCGGAGGAAAACAGCCGGACAGAGGCTGCACGGGGCTGGCATTTCCCACCTGACACAGCGCTTGTCACATGGAAGGCATTTAAACATTTTTTTCTTTAATAAATAAGAATCCGATGATTTCTTCCAGCTGCAAGTCAGTCATTACCCAACAATCTCTCTCCCACAAAACGAGGATTTTCGTTGGAGACTCATTTGCCTCCATAAATCCCTGACGGTTACAGAAGGTCAGTCATTTACTCCGCAGCCAACAGGTTCCACCACGTCTATAATCCTCTTTTTACTAAACTAGGCTTTGGAATCTTGTATTATTTTCTATACTGCTTACATCACTGTGTGACTTTGAGCAAATTACAGGCTTCATCTCACTGAGATCGTTGTTTTCTTTTTGTTTTAGAGACAGGGCCTCGCTCTCTCGCCCAGGCTGGAGTACAGTGCGACGAACATGGCTCACTGCAGCCTCGACCTCCTGGGCTCAAGCCTGACATCGTTTTTTGTCTGCAAAGTGGGGATAACAACAGTGCCCAACCTCTTAAAGTTGTTTTGACCATTGCAGGATTGTGCCTGTAAAGTACCAACTATAATGCCTGTAATACAGAAAAAAATGCGATCTTGGCTTTTACGTTATTTTTATTTTATTTTATTTTATTATATTATTATTATTATTATTTTTTGAGACGGAGTTTCGCTCTTGTTACCCAGGCTGGAGTGCAATGGTGCGATCTCGGCTCACTGCAACCTCCACCTCCTGGGTTCAGGCAATTCTCCTGCCTCAGCCTCCTGAGTAGCTGGGATTACAGGCATGTGCCACCATGCCCAGCTAATTTTTTTTTGTATTTTTAGTAGAGACGGGGTTTCACCATGTTGACCAGGATGGTCTCGATCTCTTGACCTCGTGATCCACCCGTCTCGGCCTCCCAAAGTGATGGGATTACAGGCTTGAGCCACCGAGCCCGGCCTTTTACGTTATTTTTTATAGGCTAGGGGGAAGGGGCTATAATACCATTCATTGGTGCAATACTTAAGGGTTTTCAAACCCTTTCAGGTATCTTCTTTCACAGCCACCCTGTAAAGTCAGCTTTCTTGTATACAATTTCAGACGGGGGAGGAGACTAAGATAGGTGCAGGGATTGGCCAAACATTCAGTCATTAGTAGAGCTAGGACTCAAACCCAGAGTTTCTGAGTCTGAGTCCAGTTATAATAATAGCAAACAAAAAAAAAAAAAAAAAAGGAAAAGAATAGTAAACATTTAGGCTGGGCATGGTGGCTCACACCTGTAATCCTAGAGTGAGACTCTGTCTCACAAAAACACACACACACATTTATTATTGTTAGACCTTTTTCGGGTGTAAATTCATTTAATCATCACCAGAATCCTATGCAGTAGGTACTGCAATTGTCATCTCCACTTTACAGGTGAGTACTTTTTTCAGTCCGTCTCATGTAGTTAATTGATATTGAGGAGACTGGGAAGATTTTTCTGGTTCGCCAGGAAGATTTTCTTCTGCTGGCCCTACTTAGCGGCACTCCCCAAGCAGTGCTATCCTCACGTCACTTCTGAGTTTTCTTTGATGGTTTGCTTTAATTATTTCATTCGTTCAACATGTATGCATTAGGTTTTGTTGTTGTTGTTGTTGTTGTTGTTTGAGATGGAGTTTTGCTCTGTTGCCCAGCCTAGAGTGCTGTGGCACCATCTCGGCTCACTGCAATTCCGCCTCCAGGGTTCAAGCGATTCTCCTGCCTCCGCCTCCCGAGTAGCGGGATGATAGGTGTGCATCACCATGCCTGGCTAATTTTTGTATTTTTAGTAGAGACGAGGTTTCACCATATTGGCCAGGCTGACCTCAAACTCCTGACCTCAAGTGATCCACCCACCTTGGCATCCCAAAGTGCTGGGATTACAGGCGTGAGCCTCCGCATCCAGCTCTTTTTTTCACTTTTTTTTTTTTTTTTTTTTTTTTAGATAGAGTTTCGCTCTTGCTACCCAGGCTGGAGTGCAATGGCACGATCTCGGCTCACCACAACCTCCACCTCCTGGGTTCAGGCAATTCTCCTGCCTCAGCCTCCTGAGTAGCTGGGACTACAGGCACGCGCCACCATGCCCAGCTAATTTTTTTGTATTTTTAGTAGAGACGGGGTTTCACCATGTAGACCAGGATGGTCTCGATCTCTTGACCTCATGATCCACCTGTCTTGGCCTCCCAAAGTGCTGGGATTACAAGCTTGAGCCACCGTGCCCGGCCTCAGATTTTATTTTTTAAGACATAGTTTTGCTCTTGTTGCCCGGGCTGGAGTGAAGTGGCTCAATCTCGGCTCACTACAGGCTGTGCCTCCCAGGTTCAAGCAATTCTCCAGCCTCAGCCTCCTGAGTAGCTGGGATTACAGGTGCCTGCCACCAGGCCCAGATAATTTTTGTATTTTAGTAGAGACGGGGTTTTTTCATGTTAGCTGGGCCTGTCTGGAACTCCTTACCTCAGGTGATCTGCCTGCCTCAGCCTCCCAAAGTGCTGGGATTACAGGCCTGAGCTACCGCACCCAGCCTGCTTCCAAACTTTCAATCCCAGCTGGGCCCTGTGGCTCCACCTATAATCCCAGCACATGGGGAAGCCAAGGCAGGTGGGTCACTTGAGGTCAGGAATTTGAGACTGGCCTGACCAACATGTTGAAACCCCATCTCTACTAAAAATACAAAAATTACCAGGGCGTGATGGTGCATGCTTGTAATCCCAGCTACTTGGGAGGCTGAGGCGGGAGACTCGCTTAAACCTGGGAGACGTTGCAGTGATTTGAGATCCCGCCATTGCACTCCAGCCTGGGCAACAGAGGGAGACTCCATTTCAAGAAAAAAAAAAGAGAGAGAGAGAGAACTTTCAATCTATGCCCTGAAAACTAATCATCTGCCTTTTCCCATTTCTCATTGTTCTCTTCAACAATGACTCTTCAAATTTCTACTTTTATTTCCCTTCTCTTCTGCTGCCCAGACAAGAGAGCACTTCTCTCTGCTTTCTTTACCTAGCTTTTTCTCTCAGTTTCACACCTCTGGTGCTATCCCTCAAGATACCCACGTTGTCTTTTCAGAATTTACTTTAAACCCTAGAATCTTCCGTGATTAAATGTTTAGAATTCCTTTTTATTTTCATGCTCAACCAGCAATGTCTCCCATTACCCACATTTCCCTGCCTTACATGTCAGAAGAAAAACCACCCACAAGCACTGCTTTCTACAAGTCCCTATCTTTGTCTCATTTCACTTGCTAAATGCTAGCCTCTGTTAGAAATCAGGGATTTTGTCTTAGGGGATGTGTTCTGTGTTCACATACTTTAGTAACATGCACAGGACAGCACCCCATGAGAAATGAATTCTGAGTCAAATGAAATTTAACTGGAAGCGACCAGAAAAATAGCAACAAAAGATGTCATTTCTTCATAAGACAAAAATTTGGCATGCGTCTCTTGAGATATCAGAATTTAATAATAAATCCTCCCTGAGTTTTGGGGGTCATACATTGAGAATGCTGTTTGGTTTCTTTCTTTCTTTTGTGTCATCTGGCTGGAGTGCAGTGGCACAATCTCGGCTCACTGCAACCTCAGCCTCCCAGGTTCAAGAGATTCTCCTGCCTCAGCCTCCCAAGTAGTAGTAGCTGGGACCACAGGTGCACGCCACCACACCCGGCTGATGTTTGTATTTTTAGTAGAGACGGGGTTTTACCATGTTAACCAGGATGCACCCAGCCAGTTTTTGTTTTTGTTTTTGAGGGAGTCTCTCTTTGTTGCAACCTCTGCCTCCTGGGTTCAAGTGATTCTGCTGCTTCAGCCTCCTGAGTAGCTAGGATTATAGGCACATGCCATCACACCTGGCTAATTTTTTTGTATTTTTAGTAGAGGCGGGGAGGGTTTCACCATGTTAGCCAGGCTGGTCTTGAACTCCTGACCTCAGGCAATCTGCCCGATTCAGCCTCCCAAAGTGCTGGGATTACAGTCGTAAGCCACCCAAGAACGCTGTTTGAAATGACACTACTGTTTTGAAATGACACTACTGTTTACTGCCTATCATGCGCCAGAGGCTTTTCAGGCATTTAAATGTTATCTCACTTTAGGTGGCATCTCCATGAGGTAAATATTATTAGCTTCATTTAGGAGAAGAGGAAGACTGAGGCACAAAGATTATCAGTAATTTGCCTAGTGGTTCCTGCTGAGTAATTAGCAGAGCTAAGATCCCAATTCAGTCTCTTTGAGACCAAAGCCAGACACTTGGTTCATGTCTGAAGATGCAACTCAACTGCTGTATTAATCAGGGTTCTCCAGAGGGACAGAACTAATAGGATAGATGTATATATAAATGTGAGTTATTAAGGAATATTGACTCATATGATCACAAGGTGGGGTTCCACAACAGTCCGCCTGGAAGCTGAGGAGCAAGGAAGCCAGTCTGAATCCCAAAGCCCAAGAACTTGGAGTCCGATGTTCGAGGGCAGGAAGTTTCCAGCACGGGAGAAAGATGTAGGCTCGGAGGCTAAGTCAGTCTAGTCTTTCCACGTTCTTCTCTCTGCTTTTATTCTAGCCAAGCTGGCAGTTGATTAGGTTGTGCCCATGCAAATTGAGGATGGGTCTGCCTTTCCCAGTCCATTAAAATGTTAGTCTCCTTTGGCAGTACCCTCCTAGACGCACCCTGGAACAATACAACAACCCAGTCGACAGTATTAACCAGCACAAGTCCGCCTCTTGACAACTTAAACTCATACACGTCTCCTGAAATCGTAGATAATCTTCAAATAAAGACAATAAATAAGGTCATAATTCACTTAACATAATACAGCTATCCTTCATACAACCGGAAACATACCAGTCCCCAACCCAAATACTATTACATAGAGATAACAACACTTAAATGTTGATATGAAGTCAGTAAGTCCTATCATGATAAAGGCAAAAAAGAAAGGCAATAAAATGAAGATATTTTCTTAGTACAAGTGTATATATGCACAAACATGTTCTTAACACAAGGAGGAGGAAATATTCATGACAATTACAGTCCTCGGTTCTGCAACTGGTCACACGGTCGTAGCTGGTATCGATGACTACTTCCTTTGACAACCCATTCTGTATTCCCTTTGCCTTCCGCAAGCACCTCAGCAGGTTGTGGGGTTTTTTCCTGGTAGAGTGACCCAAACCTTCATTCCTGAAGGGTCTGGATCGTTTGTAGTCCTGCCTGGATTGGGCTGTTGTAGTTTCCATTGACCTTACTCACAGGGCATGGTAATATTAAGAGACGTCCTAATGGATCTCCTGTATTCCACGCATGCTCGTGCTTCCCTCCATTGTGGAGTAGTAGACTGATTTCATCTTGATAGTCTGGGTCAGTCACTTCAACCAACACTGTAATTCCCTTACTAGCCTGTTGACTTAAAGGTAAGAAGAGCTCACAGTGTCCAGATGGCAATCTTACCTTCCAGTTTAATGGAATCGTTGTTGTGTCTCCTGGTGGCAGCATTCCTCCCTCTGGAACTAAGACCTCTAGGCCAGCAGAAAATAATGTCGTGGGAAGAACTGCTATTTTGGAAACATCTATATGCAAGGGTCTGTAGTAGGCATTGCAGTCCTGGAATGCAGAGAGTGATTTCCCGGAAGACCTGTCTTAGAAAGTTTACAGCCCAGAAGAGAACTTCATATAACGTAGGTGTCTCCATTCATGAAGCACTCACAATTTGGAGGTAGCTAATAAGAGGTTCCTGCATGCAAAATGTCACATTGGGTCTATGACTCCTTTAAGAGTATTAAAACCGAAGCTTTGAGGCTTGGTACAAGTTTGGGGGCACAGTTTGCCATCCATGACAATTAGTACATCTGTCTTTTCCCTGCTTCAGGGCTGGTGTCCAAGCTGAAATGGGAAAGTGTATCATCTTAAATGTGTGTGTGCTGCCTCCCTCTGCATCCATCTCTTGCTTCGCCAGCCTTGCCACCTCCTTTCCTCCAGCCCTGCCTCCCTCCCTGCATCCTTGCCCAGCCCTGTCCTTTTCCCAGGTTCTTCCTATCTCCTTGGCCACACTGCCTTCCTCCCTAACAACCTGCCTCTCCCCTTTCCCACCATTGAAGCCACATCCCTCTGTCCCCACTCCTCTAGCCCCGTCCCTCGAAGCCTGCCCCCTCCCTCCCTTCCTTCCGACCCGCCTCCTGTGTCTCCCAGCCCTGCTCTGACGTGGGAGGTGAGGGGGGGTGGGGGGATGGATGACTCACAGTGTTATGATGCAGTTCCACAACACACAGCCACATTCACCCACAGACCGAGGTACAGAACGAGAGACAACCTCTGCCCCCCCCAGCAGCTGGCCAGCTTTGCAGCCCCAGTCTTGAGCCCCCAACTACCCTCCCCCTACCTGCCCCCATCCCCTTCCCAATTGAAGGAGCGGAAAGAGAAGAGAGAAGAGTGAGCAGAGAGATTGAGAGATTGAGAGAGAGAGAGAGATAGACGGAGATCTCTGGAGCAGACCTCAAGGTGAGGGGGCAGCCCTTCTCCAAATGAATTTTTTTTCCTTTTGCAAATTTCCTCCTCCTGCTGCGTGTTGCTTTCTCCCCTTTGCAAAAGCATTATTCATCCACCCTTTGTCCTCCCTTCCCCCTCCCCGCTGCCTCCGCTCCTCTCTGTCGGTTCCTCCATCCCTCTCCAAGCCCTCTCCAAGCTCTGACGATTCCCGCACTTATTTCCCGGCAACTCTGTCTGCACCATCAGGCATCACTGTTTATTGTTTTGCTGCTGGTGCAGACCCCCAAAGCCCGCCCTGGGAGCTGGCGGTGCTGCTAATTATTTGGAACATACCATACTGAGAATACCAGCCTGGGGGGTGCCAAAACCTCAGAGCAGATGAGAAAATCCATTGTGAGCAGGTGTCCCCCTCCCTTCCCCATCCCCCGCCCTTCCGAGAGGCACGAGATTCGCACCTGGTTCCTCCAGCCTCCGCCTCGGTGCCTCTGCTGTCAGCTGTCAGTTGCCCCCGCCAGCCCTCCCTCTCCCCTTCCTCCCACGGTCCAGCCCCGTCTCATTTCAGGGGAACATCCTCTCCCCAGCCCTCGGCTTGCCTTTGTTTTTTCTCCAGTCATTTGCCCAACTTGCTTCTCCCTGTGATCTGAGACGGGCGAGAAAATGACCCCTACTCCCCTTTCTGTGATTTTCTGGCCTTCCGCGCAGCCTCTCCTTGGCTCGACTGGGAAGTAGGGGAGAGGGAGGGAGGCGTGACGGCCGGAGGCTGGAGGAGTCCAAGCTTGGGGACTCGCGCTGCCCCGTTCCCCATGCCCCTTGAAGAAGGTATTTCAAGGTGGTGCATGTCAGAGGGGAACCCGCAGGCAAAGTTGGAGGCAGACCTGTGAAGCAGACTGAAGGATGGTCTCCTGGCGAGGAGAGCCCGTTTGCTGCAGCTGGAGCCCAATGTCACCCCGAACTCAGCCCAAGGTGTCTTCCTGGGGCCCAGCCAGGAGGAGAGGACCCGGAACTGAAGATAGTCTCTATGGAGGTTTTGCGGAGAGACTGCCTGGCGGCCTTCAGAGAGAGAGGAACAGCTGGGTGCTTGTGGCCACTGCAGAGGACAGGGCGAGGAGAGCCTGTATGCCCTGGCTAACCGGAGCCAACGCTGCCTCTTTTCTGCTTGGTGCCCTGGCATTGCCAGAGTGCCCAGCTGGCATCTCTGAACCAGACTTAACCTAACCAGCCACAGCGGGCTGGGAAGCCCCATGGAGAAAGCAGCAGCTCACCTGCTTATCAGAGCCGACAGGGGCCACCTCCCTCCTTATCCTCTGCCTCCAGCACCCTCAGCCACTCGGAGGCTGGTGCGTGGGCAGAACGCAATCTTCCTCAAGATTCCTAATCAGAACCCAGCAATTACTTCATCTTCAGTCACCCAGAGTCACTGCTGTTTGTCCCTGCCTCGGTCGAGGAGAAGGTAGAAAGAAACATTTTCTGCCTCACACTCCAAAGCGCAGCTGTTTAAGGGCCCCCCTTCTGCCGTGGGTTGTGGCTGTTGCTCTCTCACTACCATGCAGCCCTGCCCAGCCCAGGAATCAGGCTTCTCCCACACGCTACTCGTTTCCCATTGGTTCCAGCTGTCAGACTGCCCGAAGGAAATGTATTTTCTGCCTAAGTCTTTAACCAAGGGCGAAGGCCACAAGTTAATAAAGAATAGGAGAAAGACCTAGGGGTCCAGAGGCTGGGAAGATGGCCAAGTGCTCATTCTGGGCCAGAATGAATGAACTAAGGTGTGGGAATGGGCGGCCACATGTGAGGTCTTTGGGACTTTTGGAAACATCTATAAAGTTCTAGTGAAGAGTCCCAGAGTGCAGGACCCTGACCTTGGGAGAGAGCTGAATTAGGGTTTGTATACCTGCCTGCATGCTCCCCCTCCCTCAACTTACCCCAGCCTCCCACACACAATGTATAAAGGACCCACTGTACTGTAAACGAAGCCCAAGGAAAAGAAAGACCTTCAGGCATCCCCAACTCTTAAAAGGCTCTGATCCCAAGACGCGGTGCCTACTGATGCCGGTGCGACGCAGAGCCTCACGAAGAACTGAAAAGCAAGGAGAGGCCACTGGCAGATGACGTTGCTCCCATGGCAGCGTTTATGCCCGTGGGCTGCTCTCTGTGGAAAATGGTGGAGGCTGCTTCTGCCCCTGGAGGGAAAAACACCGATTCCCTGGCTTTGGCGCCAGAAGCCTGAACTGGCTGCCAGGTTTGCCAGAGCAGAATGGGGATCCAGGGGACAGGGCGACAATGCAACTGGATGCCGAGGGGGGTTGATGGCAATGGGGGACGTAGAGGTATGGGGGAGTTGAGCCCCTTTTCCTCCAGTCCCTCAGGAGGGGTCCTCATGAGGTCACAGCTCCCCTGATGTACCTTTCCCTCTTCCCAGGTGATTTCTATTTCTATCTGGTTCTCGTCTGGGGGGGCCCTGGCCGGGCAGCCCCCCAACATTTCTCCTGCCCTGAAACACGGCTCTAGCCAACCTGCTCCGCTGCTTCACCTGCGACCGTCTCTGCGGGGGCTGCACAGCGCCAGCCCCTCCAGCCCGCCAGGGCATTGTCCTCCAGCCCGTCATGCCCAGCTGTGACCCCGGTCCGGGCCCTGCCTGCCTCCCCACCAAGACTTTCCGCAGCTACCTGCCCCGCTGTCACCGAACTTACAGCTGTGTCCACTGCCGCGCACACCTGGCCAAACACGATGAGCTTATTTCCAAGGTACGCTAAGTGGGGGCCTGCCATTCCCCTCTTCTTGAGCACCAAGCTAACCTGATAGTCACCCAGGGGTGGGGCAGCAAAGCTCTTCCTCTCTCCCTCACGCCCCTGCTGGGATTCAGGCAGTGGGGCTGAGGGCTGCTTGGTAGTCACTGTCTGTCCCGTGTCTCCACAGTCGTTCCAAGGGAGCCATGGCCGCGCCTACCTGTTTAACTCCGTGTGAGTCTACCCCTTTCCTTGTGCGTGTGCTTATGTGTGAGTGAGTAATTTCCCTCTGCAGAGAAAGGGGGGAGTCCATCAGGGGATCTTGTGCCTTCAGTCTTTGCCTCCCCTTTGGCAAAGGGGTTCAGTCTGAAGTTCTCTTATGGGGAGCCTGGGAAGCATTGAAATCCTAACACTGGAAAAAGAAGGTCCAGGTTCTAGTCTTAAAGGGGTGGATTATGGAAGGCAGGGGCTGTCCAGTTCTCTACAGATGGAAGTTCCTTTGGGCTGTCTGGGGACCGGACTGACAGGGCAACCCCACTGGGTGCTGGGTCCTTCCTGTTTCCTGAGACAGGGTCAACGTGGGCTGTGGGCCGGCTGAACAGCGCCTCTTGCTCACGGGGCTCCACTCGGTAGCTGACATTTTCTGTGAGAGCTGCAAAACCACACTGGGCTGGAAATATGTGAGTACCTCTGGAAGAGGGTCACCCTCTAAAGTGGCAGTTCCCGGGGCCCTCCAAGCCCCAGTGACCACATCAGGTCCTTGGACGGTCCAAAGAAGAAAGTAAGAACTAGTCACTGGGTTGGGCTAGTGGAGGACCCTTGAGGTGGGGACCTGTGAGGTGGTGGTGGGGCCTGGAACGACACTGCCTTGTCCTACAATCGCTGCTTTCTCCTGCCCCAGGAACAAGCTTTTGAGACGAGCCAGAAGTACAAGGAAGGGAAATACATCATTGAAATGTCACACATGGTGAAGGACAACGGCTGGGACTGAGGGGCTCAGGCAGGGTGTGCCCTTCCTCCGCATGCCCCTCCCTCCCCATGGCCCTGCCAAGCAGTCCATACCAGCATGAGTACTGCCCCACCCCTGGGGGAAACCTGGCTCCAACCAACCCCTCCCCTGCCTCCACCATATCCACTACCAGGCACCCTTTGGAACAGGGGTCTGGGGGTACCCCAGGGGTGTTAAGGCTCAGGAGTGGGCAGCAGTCAGGGAGAGACAAAACTGGGGGAAAGGGATAGTTGTGGGTCCTTCTGTTCCCAAGATCCTGAAGGTCAAGGCGAAGGCAGGGTGTAGATTCCGGCAGAAAGGATTGTGGAGGAATCCATTTTTGCCCCACCTCTTTTTGAGTGAGCAGAGGACAACCTTGGGTCATAGGGCTAGTAGACCGTGGGCCACAGAATAGCAGAGGAGAAAAGGCTTGGGTTAGAGTGAAATTTTGGTCTTAGACACCAGGAGAGACCAGAGTCTCTGAGGATGAAGTTTCCCACCCCTATTTATAGGGGAAAGGGCTCAGGGGTACAGGGAAATCTCAAATCCCAGGCCCTGGGAAATAGTACAAGAATCAAAGGGGTTTCCATTTCACTCTACTTGTTAGTTTATCTTGGCACTGAAGAGGCACTTTCGAGTATCTAACTTTTGCCATTGGGTGGGGTGAGGACAGCTGCACCCGGAATAGCCCCCACCCACATTCGGCTGCTTCCAGAGCAAGCAGTCTTTATGGGCTTTCTGAGGCCCAGTCACTGCTCCTGGGACCCAGTCCCCTGGAGGGGAGGTGGAAAATCAGTGCTACGGGGCCAGTCTTTCCCGTGGCTGCCACCAGCGAATGAAACTTTTGTATGATACATAAAGTGCTTGGGTCTATTTTTAATAAAAAGGGAAAAAGCAACTGGAGGCCACCTGTCCTCTGACTTTCTTTCCCGGTGCATGTGCCATAAGCTACCCCCGTCACACACACACACACACACATCCACCCACCCACCCCACCCACTCACCCGGGCCTGTCCCTTCAGACCACAAGGGGGCAGCAGTTGCCTCGTCCATGGCAAGGCTGCCACTTGAGCCTTGACCAGGGGATAAGCCTTCAAGTGAAGTTTCGCCTAGTAAGAGGGATGGGTTTTGCGGGCTCTTCCAGCTAGAGCATCCCAAACCACTTGTGTCTGTTGGCATCCCTGACAGTAAGTCCATTTTTGCCTGGATCCAGGATTAGGCAACTGAAAGGGGCTCATGTCAGAATAAGGATTTTCTCGAGTCCCAACGGTTTTTTCAGCCTGGTTTTGTAATGTTCTGGTCAGCTCATGGATACACTTAAGGCTGAAAGGAAAACCAATCAGCCAAAGGGCTGCCCTGGCAGTTGACGGGAAGTGAAACAAAGTAGATCAAAAATTAGGCCGGGCGCAGTGGCTCACGCCTGTAATTCCAACACTTTGGGAGGCCAAGGCTGGTGGATCACCTGAGGTCAGGAGTTTCAGACCAGCTTGGCCAACATGGCAAGCTGGACATGATAGTGGGTGCCTGTAATCCCCGTCTCTACTAAATATACAAAAATTAGCTGGACAGGATAGTGGGTGCCTGTAATCCCACCTACTCTGGAGGCTGAGACAGGAGAGTCGCTTGAACCTGGGGCATGGAGGTTGCAGTGAGCTGAGATCGCACCATTGTACTCCAGTCTGGGCAACAACAGTGAAACTCCATCTCAAAAAAAAAAAAAAAAAAAGAAAGAAAGAAGAAAGCATCTCAAAATTGCAGCATCAATGCTACCTGTGAGCCAAGGGGCATTTAATTGGCAGTGATATGAAATGCCTACTGTTGTCAGGTGCCTAACAGTTACAGGGGAGACCATATACATCATAAACATCATTGTTTTGGTAAACTATATTATTTCCAAATCCATTCATTAATATTCCAAATATTTATAAAGCACCTATTACTTGCCAGACGTTGTGTGAAGTACTGGATGTTAAGCACAGGGTGAAGATGAGGCAGCTGTGGGCTGAGGCTTTCTGTCTAGTAGGAAGGGATGAAATAACCAGGCAATCCCAGTAGAAGATGATAATAAGGGCTCTGAGCAGGGATGTAGAGGAAACTTGGGAGCTCATAGGAAAGGAACTCAGCCTAGAATTGAGGAGTCAAGGAAGGCTTCACAGAATTGATGACTATGATGGCATCTGAAAGATGAGAAGTCGGGTAGGCAAAGGACAAAAGTAATGGAGGTATTTCAGAGGGAACTGTATGTGTCAAGTAACTGAAGTTTAGTTAGTTGGAGGAAATAAAAGTTTCTTGTGGGCTGAAAGCAGTGACTCACGCCTGTAGCACTTTAGGAAGCTGAGGCTGGAGCTTGCTTGAGGCCAAAGTTTGAGGCTAGCCTGGGCAACATAGCAAGATCTTGTCTGAAAGAAAAAAAAAAAAAAAAAAGCCATACCTGCACCTGTAGTCCCAGCTACTCAGGTGACTGAGCAGGAGGATCACTTGAGCTCAGGAGGCTGAGGTTGCAGTGAGCCATGATCACGCCACTGCACTCCAGCCTGGGTGACAGAGCAAAACCTTGTCTTCTTAAAAGAATGTTTCTTGACTGGGTGTGGTGGCTCACACCTGTAATCCCAGCACTTTGGGAGGCCGAGGCAGGTGGATTACCTGAGGTCAGGAGTTTGAGACCAGCCTGACCAACATGGTGAAACCCTATCTCTACTAAAAAAAAAAAAAAAAGTACAAAAACTAGCTGGCCGTGGTGGTGGGTGCCTATAATCCCAGCTACTTGGGAGGCTGAGGCAGGAGAACCGCTTGAATCTGGGAGGTGGAAGTTGCAGTGAGCTGAGATTGCACCATTGCACTCCAGCCTGGGCAAGTAAAACCAGTCCCGTCTCAAAAAAAAAAAAAAAGTTTCCTGTGGCTGGAGTATAGGCATTAAGTAGATGAAAGGAGATGAAAGGAAAGACAAGTAGGAGCCATAAACTATTTAGGGAATCTAGATTTCATCCCAATAGTACTAGGGAAATATGGAAAAATTGTTTTTTAGAATGGAGTGGCATTATCGAATGGCTATTTGTGCCCAGACAAGAGGCTCAAATAGAAATTTTAATAGACCGGAGAAAGTAAGGAACATACAGCCAGGTGCAGTGGCTCATGCCTGTAATCCCAGCACTTTGGGAGGCTGGGGGTGGATCACTTGAGGCCAAGAGTTTGAGACTAAGTTGGGCAAAAAAAATTAGCCAGGCGTGGTGGTGCACACCTGTAATCCCACCTGCTCAGTAGGCCGAGGCAGGAAAATCACTTGAACTAGGGAGGCTGAGGTTGAAGTGAGCCGAGATCGCACCACTGCACTCCAGCTTGGGTGAGAGACTGTGTCTTAAAAAAAAAAAAGTAAAAGACATAAAGCTAGCCGGGCGCGGTGGCTCAAGCCTGTAATCCCAGCACTTTGGGAGGCCAAGGTGGGTGGATCACGAGGTCAAGAGATCGAGACCATCCTGGTCAACATGGTGAAACCCCGTCTCTACTAAAAATACTAAAAATTTGCTGGGCATAGCCTGTAATCCCAGCTACTCAGGAGGCTGAGGCAGGAGAACTGCCTGAACCCAGGAGGCGGAGGTTGCGGTGAGCCGAGGGCGCGCCATTGCATTCCAGCCTGGGTAACAGGAGTGGAACTCCGCCTCAAAAAAAAAAAAAAAAAAAAAAAAGAAGACATAAAGCTAATTGTACCAATTCAAATACTATTGTGATCAGAACACAGAGGCTGTCTGGGTAGGAGAAAGGATGACTTTCAGAACTGGAAGGCACAGAGGTCAATGGACAAGGGAAAAAGGCAAGCCATGGAGAAATGACTTCCAGCATCCGCCAATCGAGGCGTCAGGGGAGTGTGACCCAACATTCAGTTTCTGCATACCTAGTGATGCCAAGATCCCTCTTGGGGTCCAGCAGAGGACTCCAAAACCCGACCCATTTCTTGCACCAAAGTTTAGGAAGATTTCTCCATTCCCAAACTCTGCTCTTGAAAATCAGGAACAAATTAGCTGCCTTCTTAGAGAAGCTCCCCAAATATTCCTCTCGTTCAATTTATTTTAACAAGTTCTCATTAAGGCTACTAGGTGCTGTGGGATACAGAGAAGTAAATGGCAGAGTTGTTGTTCTCAAATTCTTTTTTTTTTTTTAATTGAGAGAGAGAGAGTATAGCTCTGTTGCCCAGGCTGGAGTACAGTGGTACAATCTCAGCTCACTGCAACCTCTGCCTCACAGATTCATTCAAGTGCTTCTCCTGCCTCAGCCTCCCAAGTAGCTGGGATTACAGGTGCACCAGCTAATTTTTTAGTAGAGGTGGGCCTTCACCATGTTGGCCAGGCTGGTCTTGAATGCTTGACCTCAGGTGATCAGTCGGCCTCAGCCTCCCAAAGTGTTGGGATTACAGGAGTGAGCCACTGCGACCGGCCTCAAATTCTTTGTAATCAGTCCTGGAAGAATCATTCTGTGGGTTGATTCGATGAATGCTGTTAGTCTCTAAGATTAAGTCATGCGCAATGCTGTCCAAATCTTGGATGCCCAGACAGGTGTGCCCTCAAGCAGCATTATTTTTTAAAGTTATTTTATTATTATTATTATTTTTGAGACAGAGTTTTGCTCTTGTTGCCCAGGTTGGAGTGCAATGGTGCAATCTCAGCTCACTGCAACTCCGCCTCCCGAGTAGCTGGGATTATAGGCATGTGCCACCACACCAGGCCAATTTTTTGTATTTTTAGTACAGACAGGGTTTCTCCATGTTGGTCAGCTGGTCTTGAACTCCTGACCTCAGGTGATCCACCTGCCTTGGCCTTTCAAAGTGCTGGGATTACAGGTGTGAGCCACCACCCCTGGCCTCAAGCAGCATTATTACCAAACACCCCGTGACCAAGAGGGAGTGGTGCTGAGAAAGGCAAGAAGATTGAGGGAAGGAGCTGCAGGTATGGTGGGATGCCAGGAGCACACAGGTTTTCTTTGGGGTGCAATCCTTTCAAGTTAACCCCTTTTCTTTTCTGGTACATTCCTTTATTTCTCTCTCAAGGAGGCCTACTCTGTACTAATAGTGATTCTCCTAATCTTTTCCCACTCACTTTCCATCCCAGGCTGAGTCTGGGAACCCTCAGCCTTCTTAGCCTAGGCGCTGCCACCACTTTGAGTCCTTAAAAGCTTTAGGCTCTGGAAGATACCCTCATACAACCAGTAGATGGCATCAAAACCTTCCACCCCCTCAGCTCAGGAACTCTCCTAAAGAACCTACTCAGATCTCTCCAGATGGGTCTACAAAAAGATATGTGAGCCGTCAACACTGAAGACAGGGTTGTGTCTTGGCTTTGCAACCCTAAGAGCTACACCATCTTAGCCAAACCGTTTAAACCTTTCTGACCCTCAGTTTTTTCATCCATAGAATGGGGCTGTTACCTCCTAAGAAGTTATTAGGGCTCACAGTCACAGAGGCGGTGTGTATCACAAGCACTGCACACAGAAGTAGCTCCATAAATGTGAGCTATTAGTAGAACTACTAAGTGAGGCTTCCCAGATTCCCACCAGGGTAGCTGATTGGTGTCCAGATAGGAGAGGGAACTGCAATGCTGAGGAGGCAGCCAGCGCTGGGTAGCACTACCCGGCCAATGCCCTTTTAACATTGCACTGCTAGTGACAGGTGCAGACAGTAGCACAATGTGAAAAGAGCTCTGGCCAGCAGCAGAGGCACGCCGGCCCTGCCTCCTCACCTTCTCCCAGTCCCTGGCCCACTCAGCTCACGGACTCCCTCTGCCCCTTCTTTACTTCAGTACAGCTCTTTCCCCCTTTTATTCTATTCTTAACTGTTAATTCTATTCCCCCCCCCCAACTCTTCCTTTTGCCTTCTTCCTCACCCCCTCCCCAGCACAGAGACCACCTTTTTCTTGGAGGTTTTGGGATTGTGAACAGGGCCCACTAAGGCAGCTGCAGGGATGCTTCAAGCTTGATGCTCAGTCCTCTAGGAAGATGAGTATTAGCAAGCCCCAGAGTCTGGAGGTCACTCACTTGAGGCTGTGTTCATCTGGGTTTGCACTTCTGCCAGCTTCCCTTCTAGAGAGGAGCCTGCTGCCCAAGACTCTTCTCTAAGATTCTATCTCCTTTTTAATTTAGATAAATGGGTGCTCTAGGCCTCAAGGCAATACTCTCAAGATGACCTTTCAGGACCAGAAAGGTGGGAGCCTGTAGTCACAGCTCCCCAGGCAGTAGAGAGAAGCTCCCAGGTGGGGAGGTGGAAGCTGCTGGTGAAGCCCCACCCCGGCATCTCGTTCTGGAGGTCCCGAAGGCACTAGGCAGATTCAGCATTAAAAGGGTGAGGGCGATTCCCTCTCAGCTGCGGGGTTAGGGATAGGCTTTCACTGGCAGTGGGATTCGAATCTGAGTTATTTCCGGTCTTATCCAGTGGCCCTTGGTTGGGGAGTCTTCAAGTGCATCCCAGCATTTCCCCAACCAATCCCAGCCTAAGGGGGCTTAAATCCAGGACAAATAGTCCCAGGAGGATGAACACCCAAAGCCAGAAGGCTGCCCTGGAAGGACACCTGGAGAGCTGAAGCCTCAGACCCAGGCAGGCTCTAGTGTGGCACATTCCAGCTGGGGCCACAGCCCAGCTCCAGGTCTGACCCAGTAAACTCTGTGCAGCCCAGAGAAACAGAGGCTGGAGGATGATTCCTGCAGTGCCCTGATCAACAAAGGCCTCCTAGGCGACGGTGCGGCCTCTGGGAGATGCCTTCTTCCCTGCTCCACAGCCACCACGGGGATAGAGGACAGAATTCCAGTTGGGAGCGCTTCCTCTGGGCTTCCCCTCCAGCCTCCTCCCATCCCCTCAGGAAGCAGGAGAGAGGATCCCTCCCCCCTCCCAGGCGGAGGTTGTTCCCGTAATCTGCAAACCGTGGGGCCCTGCCCCACAGTTTGTAGTTTTAATGGACGGGAACCAAGACCCCTCGAGGGTCAGTCGCCAGGCCTCTCGGTTCTGGGGTTGGGCAAACCAGGTCCAGCTGGGAGGTGGATGACACCAACAGGGGGCAGAAGGGCAAAGATAAGGCTGCGCAGCGAGCTTCAGGGAGGCGGGGGGAAGACGGTTCCCCAAGAAGTTCCCAGGTCTCTCCTTAGGGAGTGCAGGGAGAGGGGGCTGTGGCCAAGAGCCCCTCTGCTCCCACACACCCAACTCATTCCACAGGAGCAGGCCCTGCGCCTCGGCAGCCAGCAGGACCCCTCCCCCACCTTGGGCCCTGGAGCCAGCCCCCAGCTCCTTCCAGAAGCGCTGTAGAGACCGAGGAGGAAATGGGGGAGGGGAGGCCCCGGCTCCAGTTCTCTCCTCTCCCCCTCCTCATTGGCCACCATCTTCCGGCCCCCGCCCCCCAGAGCAGCAGGGGATGGGGCCCAGCCTGTGGAAGGGAGAGAAAGGGCAGGTGGGGGGTTAGCTGGAGCAGCAGGGGCAGGGGGCTGGCCCCAACTGTCTCCTCCCACCCCCTCCCCGCAGCCATGGCGACGGGAGGAGGAGACCAGGAGGGTCCCGAAAGCCATGTTCTGTGAATGGGATGAGAGAGGCAGCTGGGAAGTGGGGGGTGAGGGGCGCTCTCCTTCAACACCCGACTGTGCTCCCCCCACAACACACACATCTCGGGGCTGGACCACACAGGCGCGCGTACACACCGCACAAACACACACACACACACACACACACACACACACACACACACACACAAACTCTCAGCCATACTTGCTGCACAACTCAGCCCTCACTACACACCCAAACAACAAGAACAGGAGTGTGAGCGCACGCCCCCCCACACCCACCTCCCCGCACCCCTCAACACCCCACAACTATCAGTTCGTAAGCCGGCCTCACACCCCCGCAGCGCCCCTGGCTCACCCTGCAACTTCTGGAGGTGCAGAACTCCCTGCCCTGCTCCAGCCCTTCGGTCCCCGGTTCCCCTCGGAACACCCCCACGCCCTCGCACACAGCCCAGGTGGAGACAGATGGCCCAGCTCGGCCGTGCCCAGCGGAGCCCCCCATCCCTTCCCCACCACGCCCCCCACTGGAAAATGACAGTGAGGCCACCTCCGAAAGACACGCCTGGTGCTTCCCAGTTACAGTATTTTGAAAGGAAAAAATAGAAAAGATGCCCACGAGTTGAGAACGAGGAGGGAAAAAGGAAGACGAAAGAAGAGTCCAGACCGCCCCCTCCCCTCCCCAAGAGAGAATAAAACCGAAAATCGGTGGCGTTACCCTTCGGGGAGCTCTCGATACCTACACATTGCTCTTCGTTAGGATCCTCTGCCTGCCACCTCCTTCTTCCCGGGCTCTTTCTCTGCCCTTCCCTCCCTCTTGGCTCCCCTCCCTGGCCTCGCTCCCCCTCGCTCACGCCCTCTCGCACCCCGCCAGCCCCTCTCCCGGGCCGGGTTCGGATCCCCCGCGGCCGCCCCGCCACCCGCTGGCCGGGACCGAGGTTGCGAAGCCGGCCGGCCGCGGAGCCCCTCGCCTCTGCTGATCTCGCTCTTCCCCCCTCGCCCCCTTTCTCCTTCCACACTCCCTGCCGTCCATCTTGAATACTTGGGATTCTTGAATGGAGTGAGCAGGATCCGCTCCCCCAGGCTCCCATTGGCTGTGGGTTAACCCTTTTGAAACGAGATCCTCCCTCCCATTGGCTGCCAGGCTCCCCTCTTCTCCCCCAACCCCCATCCCCTCCGCCTCCCAACAGCCCGCGAGGTCAGGGCGCTCCCGGCGCCCCCTCCCCTGGCCTCTCACCCCCACAACCCCCGCTCCAGAACGCCCCTCTCCCCGCTCTTTCCGTCACGCCCCCAACAGGGCTGCAGGTGACGGCAGATCCAGTTCCCGCCAAATGCAGCCCCAAGGTGGGGCTGGCAGAAACCCTGTTCCCAGATGCCCCCTGTGCTGGATTTGGAGACCTTGGAAGATACCAGGGGTGCAATTTCCTGCCCGTCTCCAGCCCCTCCTGGGCCAGAAGTACTTCGCCAACAGGGATCCACTCAGCCTTTCAGCCTCGCCCAGGGCGATGGGAGCGCGCTTCCTAACGCCCGCGCCCCCTGGGCTGGGCAGGAAGAGGGCAGCTCTGGAAAGAAGATCTGGGGCTCTTCACGGGAGCTAATTCCCCGAGTGCCGCAGGGCAGGCCTGACCCGATCAGGAATGTGCAGCATCTGGAGCTCGGCTCGGTCAAAAACATCCCCTCAGACCAGCCCTGCCCGGCCTGGGCCAACGTGCTGTGCGCCCACAAAGGGGCTCTGAGGTGGGGCAGCCCAGAGAGGAAGGCGGCGGCGGCAAGGAGAAGGGCGATAAGTCAGGCCTTGGAGTAAGGTCGGGGGTTTTAGGCCTAGATCTGCCTTTAAAATGCATGTCGAGGCTGCGCGAGGTGGCAGACGCCTGTAATCCCAGTACTTTGGGAGGCTTGGGTGGGAGAACTGCTTGAGCCCAGGAGTTCCAGACCAGCCTGAGCAACGCAATGAGACACCATCTCTACAAAAAAATTTAAAAAACAGCAAGGCGTCGTGGTGTGGCCTGCGGTCCCAGCTACAAGAAAGGCTGAGATGGGAGGATTGCTTCAGCCTAGGAGTTCCGGATTGCAGTGAGCTAATGATCTCTCACGTTGGCTCACACCAGTAATCACAGTGCTTTGGGAGGCCGAGGCAGGTGGATCTCCTGAGGGCAGCAGTTCCAGACCAGCCTGGCCAACATGGTGAAACCCTGTGCGTTTCTACTAAAACGCAAAAGTTAACCGGGCATGCTGGCGATCACCTGTAATTCCAGCTACTTGGGAGGCGGAGGCAGGAGAATTGCTTAAACCCAGGAGGCAGAGGTTGCAGTGAACCGAGATCACATCATTGCACTCAAGCCTGTGTGATACGGGCAAAACTCGATCTCAAAAAAAAAAAAAAAAAAAAAAAAAACCAGAAAACTTGATGAGGTCATGTTCCTTCTCTAGCTTCAGTTTCCTCGTTAGCAAAGCATTGGTCTAGAACAGCACAGTCCTGATAGAAGTTTCTGTGAGAAAATGAAAATGTTCTATATCTATGTCATCATAGAAAATGACATATATGGTGGTCCATTTCCAAAATAAAATATCTCATAAAATATCTCAGATAGGCTTGACCCCGCAAACCACAGGAGAACAAGATCTAGTAAGCCCCTGCCTTAATATCTGGCGTCTGCTGGTTGGAGCCCCTTAGTTGACCTCGCCCAAACCAAAGAGTTTAGTTTAGCTTGAAAGATAGCTAACTTTATCAGCTTGCTTAACTACTATTGATTCATAAGTCAGATACTTGAAGATGTACCCCAAGATGACTGCAGTGCATTATGGGCTACAGCAAAATGCAGCAGGACAACCCTAAAGAAAACAACCAATAGGCGATGTCGGGGAAGATTGTGAGCCCATAGTACTCGACCTATGAGGAACAGGGGAGGGACTTGTGCATGAGGGGTAAATTGCTTGTTGTAACTGTCCTGGGTGTGCCTGGCTACCAGACACCTGATCTTGCAAGACTGTCATTAAAAATCTCACTTTTGCTGTTCCTCATGCCTCTAAGTCCATTCTTTGGGTTTAGATGGGTGAGCATGTTTCTCACAATCATCAAACAATATGGTAGCCACTAGCTACATGTGACTATTGAGCACTTACACGTGCTACAGTGACTGAGGAAGTGGCTTTTAAATTTTATTTCATTTTAATTACTTTTATACAGCCACATGAGGCAAGAGGCTACTGTATACAGTCTAGAATCTTTGTGGTATTGCTAATGAGAATAATACTCGATGATTCTGTGATCTTTTTTTTTTTTTTGGAGACAGGGTCTTGATGTGTTGCCCAGGCTGGAGTTCAGTGGCACCATCGCAGCTCACTGCAGTCTAGACCTCTCGGGCTCAAGTGATTTTCCTGCCTCAGTCTCACAAGTAGCTGAGACTATAGGTACGTGCCACCACACCCAACTAATTTTTTTCTTTCTTTTTTTTAGAAACTCTTGCTGTTACCCAGACTGGTCTTGAACTCCTGGACTCAAGCAATCCTCCCATCTTGGCCTCCAAAAGTGCTGGGATTACAGACATGTGCCAACACACCTACTGGCCCATTCTACGATTCTTGTCGGAAGAAAAAAATCCTTTCTCTTCATCCTTAGGCATGAACTCCTCCAGATCCAAATCGCAAATCATAAAAGGCGTCAGTTCCCTGGAAATGAGGTTCAAATTCCTGTCACCTTTGTCAGGAACCCTTTCCTTATGAATGTCAGCCACTTTTCTGACAAGGGAGCTGAGATACACCCACCCCACTACACAACGGAAGATTGTGACTAAAAGGGAATGTGCAGGTTCGCCCAACCTTCTTGTTTTTTCAAAAACGGCAACCAAGACGTTAACGGGGGTGGGGTAGGGCTGTCACTTGCCCAAGGGCAGTCAGGGCATTGGGTTGATGTGTTCGCTCATGAGTTAACATGCACCTGTAAGCTTAGTCCATCTCTTTGTGGCTCTTGTGGGAGCACACACATACGCCTACATCATTAAGTTCATTCAACAAATGTGCTTCTCTGACCTTGGCCAAATGAGAGCTGAGATTTAAATCAGCCAGTGTGGCTGATACTAAGAGATAGTCAGCTCCATGAGAGGGCTACATGGGTCCTCCAACTGCCATGTGGAACTCCAGAGCTCCTGGGTATGCCGGGGTTACAAGAAGATGGACGGCCCAGAGCCCACTCCCTGAATATGGTTGAGGGACCCCCCTGTGGCGTTGCCACCATGAGAAGAGGAAGCTGAGGGGCGGTAGAAGAATGACTCTGAGTTTATCCTTGGACTGACCGAGAAATAGAATGAGCTGGGGCTTCTGGAGGATGAGGAGGGCAAGGTGCCCAGGGTTTTGGTAGCTACAGGCTATGACTTGTGCATATGGACCCCTAATCTAGCAGAGAGATCACCGCTGCAGGGAGCTGACAAAGGAGATGTCTGCGCTGGCCTGACCTTGGACAGTGTTTGTCCAGTCTTGCTTCTAGAGAGCCTTTGCTTGGGTAATGTGCATGAGGGGAAACACAGAGCTTCTTGGGAAATGTCTCCTGTCTTCGACATTTCCTTATGACTAGGAGACATTGCTAAATGACTGCTGTGGTTGAGACAGATAAGGAGTTCAGAGAAAAGAAGAATTGTTCCCAATGGGGAATGGAATCCAAGAAGGCTTCCTGGAGGAAGCAGCATCCGAGTCTTGAAGGATAGAAAGTATTTAGACACAAGAAGATGGGAGGAAGGAAGACAAATGCCGAGGAGAGAGAACACCACAAAGGCTGAGAGATGGGGAAATGGTGGGATGTATTCAGGATTGCTGGGACGTTCAGTGGGAACCTAGGGTGTATGACCGGAACTAGAAAGGAAGAAGAGGCAGCTGGGACAGATCATGGAAGTCTTGACGCATCTCTCCAGCTGCTACTCTGCTTCAAAGACATCAAGTTCCTCGAACATGCTCTTATCCTTTTCCTCACCAAGACACACGCCTCAGCTACTCATTCAGCTGCCCCAGGGCCTCCACGTTCAGCTCCCTGCTGCTTCTGCCTTAGTCTACCGGTCCCTGCCTGTGTTCCACAAACATCTTTCCCTGGGCAAAATGGGTTCCAATAGCCTGATAGAGAATGGAACCTCGCTGGTGCCTCTCATTTAGTCTCCTGTCTCTGGATGTCCAGTGTGTAGGTATGAGCTGCCTGAGGGGCCTTCCTTCTTCACTCGCCATCTTCCAAACCCCTGCCTGGCCCCACCCCTTCTCAGGAGAGTCAAACATGGAGGCCAGGAACAGCTAGACATGGTCCAACCTGTTACAGGAGTGTGAAAAATGCACCCAGGAGCGACTTGGCTCCTAGCCACCCTACCCCACCTCCACATTCTTCACTCCTCTTATGGGAGTTTCAGAATGCACCTGGGCTTTGCAGGAGCCTCCCTTTCCCACCATCCCCACAGCAATCTAAGACTATTCTGGAGTTGCCTCCTTTGCCTTCCTCCCTAACCTCCATGGTCCTATACAGGTATGGGTCCCTCCATGCCTATTTGAGTACCTAACATAGAATACTATAAATGTGAGACAGGGAGACCATCTACCCTGTGCCTCTCCCTCTTGGAAGGACAGAATCTGAAACGCTGGAGAAAGAGTTGCCTCTGCAGGGCGCAGTGGCTCACGCCTGTAATCCCAGCACTTTGGGAGGCCAAGACCAGTGGATCACGAGGTCAGGAGTTCGAGACCAGCCTGACCAACATGGAGAAACCCCGTCTCTACTAAAAATACAAAAAATTATCCAGGCTTGGTGATGCATGCCCATAATCCCATCTACTCAGGAGGCTGAAGCAGAGACTCACTTGAACCCAGGAGGCAGAGGTTGCAGTGAGCCAATACCACATCACTGCACTCCAATCTGGGCAACAGAGAGAGACTCCATCTCAAAAAAATATATATATATATTATCCAGGAGTGGTGGTGCATGCCTGTAATCCCAGCTACTCAGAAGGCTGAGGTAGGAGAATCGCTTGAACCTGGGAGGTAGAGGTTGCAGTGAGCCGAGATCATGCCATTGCTGGGTAACAAGAGCAAAACTCCGTCTCATAAAAAAAAAAAAAAAAAAAAGGAAGTCATACTGTGGCAGGGGCCCAGATAGATACAAGAATCTTCTTTCTGAGGTAAGCCCCTTTCCTTGACGTCTTGCTCTCATCTTGTATGCCATCAGTTGCCCCGTTTATTGCATCTCCAATCTCTTTCCGTAAGCCTAGGGAAAGGGTCAGCCAACTACAGCCCACGGGGCTAAATCCTGCTTCTGCCTGTTTTTTGGTAAAGAAAGTTCACTGGAACACAGCTGTGCTCGCTTGTTTACACATTGTCTATGGCTGCTTCCCACAACCAGGACAATGGCAGAGTTGAGTGGTTGCAACAGAAACCATGTGAGCAACAAAAGCCGGGCACATTTACTGTCCAACTCTTTACAACAGAAGTTTGCCAACTCCTATATTTATGGGCAGTTTTGGACCTTGTCATCTCAGAAAGATGTAACAGAACTCAAGAAAGGCAACAGCAATTACTCCGAGATGGGAGTGGAAGGCCACAGCCCAGACCTCTCATCCGAGCCTATACGTATACTCAAGTCTTCCCTCAACCTGTCACGAAATGCTAGTTGGCTTTATTATCTCTCCTTCACGGGTCACTCATTTTTTTTTTGTTTGTTTGTTTTGAGACAGAGTCTTGCTCTGTTACCCAGGCTGGAGTGCAGTGGCGTGATCTTGGCTCACTGCAAGCTCTGCCTCCTGGGTTCAAGCGATTCTCCTGCCTCAGCCTCCCGAGTAGCTGGGATTACAGGTGTGTGCTTCCATGCCCAGCTAATTTTTTGTATTTTTAGTAGACACGGGGTTTCGCTGTGTTAGCCAGGATGGTCTCCATCTCCTCGCCTTGTGATCTGCCTGCCTCAGCCTCCCAAAGTGCTGGATTACAGGCGTGAGCTACCGCTCCCAGCCTAAACATGTGTTGTTTTAAGCCACCATGTTTTGGACTAATTTGTTATGCAGCAATAGACAACTAATACATCTGGATTGTGTGACTGTCCCTGAAGGGGCAGATGAAGTCAGTCTCATGTGAACCACGTGGACTGAGGTCAGAGAAGAGGTGTCTCTCCAAAGGAAAACTAAGGTGTCGTTGCCAGAAGGGGGATGGAATATCTGGGCAGGCAGAACACCGGCTGCCCACCTCACATATCTCTTTGGGAATGTAAGGAGCTGGCAACTAGAGATACAGATTTGTCAGTGATTCATGTACAGGTGATTGTTAAAACTATCAGAATGGATGAAATTTCCCCTAAAGAGATGAGAGTCAAGGGCAGATCTCTCGAGAATAGCAACAATTAAGGAGCAGATGGAAGAAGAGACAAAGGTGATTAGATTAAGGCAGAGGTGTAGGAAGGCATGTGCTTGATGTTGCCCAAATTCAACTTGTTGGCTGGTAAGACACACATCAGCGGAATCGCAGCCTCCTATTAGAAATCTGGGTCTATGTGAATAACTGTGGAAATCAGGCATGTGGATGACTTTGTTTACCAAGCGAGTAGAGATGGAAAAGAAGACCAAGGACTAATCCACATGGAATCTGTATATTTAGGCAACAAGGGAGTTAAGAGGACTCACAGGAAGGGAGCTGAGAAGGAACAGCTGGAGGCTGAGGCGGGTGGATCATGAGGTCAGGAGTTCGAGACCAGCCTGACCAACATAGTGAAACCCCGTCTCTACCAAACATACAAAAATAAGCAGGGCATGTTGGCAGGTGCCTGTAATCCCAGCTACTCAGGAGGCTGAGGCAGGAGAATCTCTTGAACCCAGGAGGCAGAGGTTGCAGTGAGCTGAGATCATGCCGCTACACTCCAGCCTGGGCAACAGAGTGAAACTCCATCTCAAAAAACAAAACAAAAAACCCCACATATTTGTTTTCTCTGTTTTTGTGGATCAGGAATCTGAGCAGAGCTTAGCTGGGTCCCCTGATTATGTCATCCAGGGGTTCAGTCTAATCTGAAGGTTCGATGGGGAATAGATCTGCTTCCAAGCTCACTCTCACAGGTTTTGGGAAGATCCAGTTCCTCGAGGGCTGTTGGACTGTGGACCTCAGTTCTTTTTTCACTGTTGGCTGGAGGCCATGCTAGGTTACTTGCCATGTGGGCCTCTCCAACATAAAAGCTTACATGGTAAAAGCCAGCAAAAGAGAGAGTCTGCTAGCAAGATGAAATCCAGTCTTTTGTTACCTAATGACAGAAGTGACAACCTCTCCACATTTGCCATATTCTACTGGTTAGAAGTAAGTTACCACAGGGCACGGTGGCTCACGCCTGTAATCCCAGCACTTTGGGAGGCCGAGGTGGGCAGATCACAAGATCAGGAGTTCAAGACCAGCCTGGCCAATATGGTGAAACCCCGTCTCTACTAAAAATACAAAAATTAGCTGGGTGTGGTGGCGTGTGCCTTTAGTCCCAGCTGCTTGGGAGGCTGAGGCAGGAGAATCACTTGAATCTGGGAGGCAGAAGTTGCAGTGAGCCGAGATTGCACCACTGCACTCCAGTCTGGGTGATAGAGCAAGACTCTGTCTCAAAAAAAAAAAAGTAAGTTACTCAAGAGGAGAGGATTACACAAAGGCATGATTACTAGGAGGTAAGATGACTGGGAGCTGTCTTAGAGGCTGTCACCCACACCAGACTTAGCCAATTAAGTCATAATAATTGGATCAAGGATGGGTATCCAATCAGAGTCAATCACAATTAGGCCTAAGGTGTTGGCTGTAATCTTTGGGAAAGTGATATTGCCAGCACTGTTATGCTGATAGACAAAGCTTGAAACTGCTGATGGCCATAACTGCTGCCAAATGGGGGAAGATCCGCTGAAAATGAGAACATAACAGAGCAAAGCAGCAACAAGAGATGGAGAGAGACAGGTGCCTGGGAACCGGATACAGCCATGTCTACAGGTGAACCTCTTGAGTTTTTAATGATGTAAGCCACAACATTTCCTCTTCTCCTTTTGTTAGTTTCAGTTGGCGTCTGTCACCCATAACCAAAACAGTTCCACCTGATAAAATGTCACAGTGATGTCTTGGATGCAGTTTGCACGAACCCAGTTTCATTGTCTTACCTTCACCCTCCCCACAAACCTGCTTTTCTTCTTAGGTTCTATTTCACAGTTAAAAGGGTAACACAGTTGTTTAGGCTGAAAACCGTCACAGAGTCATCTTTACCCTTCTTCACTGGTTGTGCCAATAAGGAGGAGTAGCCCATGCAACCTGGATTGCAAATTGGAGTGGCCCATGAAACATGATCTTAAATACAGGTAAACAGGTTACTCTAAGCCATTAGAATCTTACGGAATTTCTGGTTGTGAGCCACATGATTTAGAGGATGATAATGTATCTGACTCTCTTATCTGAACACGCCATGGACTAAAATGAAATTCTGACAAACTGCCTGGTGAGCTTGTGGATCAGAAGACACCTGGGTTCGATTTGTGAAACTATTCTATCTCCAGGCAGATTAAAAGAATTGGTGTAGTTTGAAAGTCAATCATAATTTCTTTTACATCTTTTATCTTAGGGTTGCAATCATAATTCTAATCCTTATCTTTCTTATTCTCTGCCACCTTCACCCAAATTGCCCTAAATCCTATGCATTCTGCTTCTTAGACAAGTCCTTTTCTCTCCATTCCCCTGCCCCTTGGGGGTTTGTATCATCCTCTGAATAATTTTCCTTTCAACCCCCATTCCATCAGAATGGGAGTCTACAACACAAACCTGAGATCATTCGTGCATCCCGAATTATGATGGTTCCCTAATATTTATTATTTTAATTTATTTTATATTTTGAGACAGAGTCTCACTCTGGTGCCCAGGCTGGAGTGCAGTGATGCAATCTTGGCTCACTGCAACTTCTGCCTCCTGAGTTCAAGTGATTTTCCTGCCTCACCCTCTGGAGTAGCTGGGACTACAGGAGCCTGGCACCATGCCCAGCTAATTTTTGTATTTTTATAGAGCCGGAGTTTCACCAGGTTGGCCAGGCTGGTCTCCAACTCCTGGCCTCAAGTGATCTGCCCGCCTTGGCCTCCCAAAGTGCTGGGATTGCAAGTGTGAGCGACTGCACCCTGCCTAATTTTTGTATATTTTTAGTAAAGACAGGGCTTCACCATGTTGGCCAGGCTGAAATCCTGACCTCAGGCAATCTACCCGCCTTGGCCTCCAAAGTGCTGGGATTACAGGCATGAGCCAAACGCCTGGCCCTTAGTATTTAGATAATGCTTCCTAAACATTATTGGATCACAGACACTTAAAAAAAAAAAAAAACTGATGAAAGCTATAGGTGACTCTTTCTAGAAAAATCTGTTTTTTTGTACTGTGGTATTGATATGGTTTGGCTCTGTGTCCCCACCCAAATCTCATGTTGAATTGTAATTCCCATTGTTGGGGGAGGGACCTGGTGGGAAGTGATTGGATTATAGGGGCAGAATTCCCCCTTGCTGTTCTGGTGATAGTGAGTTCTTGAAAGATCTGATGGTTTAAAAGTGTGTAGCATCTCCCGCCTCGCTCTCTCCCTCTCCTGCCACCATGTGAAGAAGGAGCTTGCTTCCCCTTCACCTTCCACCATCATTGTAGGTTAACTGAGGCCTCCCAGTCATTCTTGCTATTAAGCCTGTGGAACTGTGAGTCAATTAAACCTCTTTCCTTCATAAATTACCAAGTCTTAGGTAGTTCCTTATGGCAGCATGAGAATGGACTAATACAGGTATACATGTCAAGGGGATCAGGAACCCTCTGGAGTTCATTCACGTACCACTCCCCACAACACACCTTCTAATCTCCTCCAGATCAGAACTTCTTCAAGAGGATACATTCCAAACTTCTTAGCATGGCACTCAAGGCCTTCCAAACTTATTCCGAGTTGCCTGTCTAGCTGCTCCTACTACCTATGCTGTTAGTTTATGTCTAATTCCTCATCAGACCAAGGGGCTCCATGAGAACAGAGATTGTGCCCTTTCATTTCTTCTTCTCCTTCTTCCTCTTCTTCTTCTTCTTCCTCTTCTTCTTCTCCTTCTTCTTTGAACGAAGTTTCACTCTTGTCACCCAGGCTGGAGTGCAATGTCAAGATCTCGGCTCACTGTGACCTCTGCCTCTGAGGTTCAAGCGATTCTCTTGCCTCAGCCTCAAGAGTAGCTGGGATTACAGGCACCTGCCACCAGGCCCGGCTAAATTTTTGAATTTTTAGTAGAGACGGGGTTTCACCATGTTGGGCAAGCTGGTCTCAAATTCCTGACCTCAGGTGATCCGCCCACCTCAGCCTCCCAGAGTGCTGGGATTATAGGCCTGAGCCACAGCACCCAACCTCATGTTTCCTTCTCACATCTCCCCAGATGGAATGAAAGTTTTTCAGGAGCAGTGATGCGAACCCATGGCCTCGCTAGAGAAACTGTTGATTGACTGCTAGATATTACTAATTTCCAGGCAGCAAAAGGGTTTTAGGGTCATGAGCCTACTGAATATAACTACAATGTTCTATTCTCCAAATATATTTGGAGAGAGCTTTGATTCAAACTTCTCAGTTTCAGTGGATTCCATAAATATGGGGACTTCTCAGACCTTGTGCCATGATTTTTGTTTAGAAAATACAGGTCCTCAGTGGTGAACTTACCACATTTGCCAGTTAATTAGTGCTAGGAATCTTTTTGGTGGCTAAGGCTCTTTGGACCCTGGAGAAACCGAAAGATCTAGTCTGGTTGGTGGATTCTTAGGAGAGTTTACTGATTTCATAACGTAGCCCTGACTTAACCCCAAACCCCAAGACAAGCCAGGGCAGGACTGTCTCCCACATTACTCCCAAATGGAGGTCCTAGGGAAATCTTAGGCAAGAGAAAATCATTCTTCCATGGCCACATTTCACACATTTCTCCACATTTCAGTGTTTTTTCCACATCCCCCACACACACTGGGACACTTCATATCACATGGAGAGAAGGGAAGGAAGACATTACCAGTCCATTACGGTTTGGAGAGCAAGAGCTCCGCCTGTCTTGTTGAACTTGTCCACTGTCACAACAGTGCCTAGCACAAGTAAGTACTCAATTAAAACTTGAATAAGCCGGGCACGGTGGCTCAAGCCTGTAATCCCAGCACTTTGGGAGGCCGAGGCGGGTGGATCACGAGGTCAAGAGATCGAGACCACCCTGGTCAACATGGTGAAACCCCGTCTCTACTAAGAATACAAAAAAAATAGCTGGGCGTGGTGGCGCGTGCCTGTAATCCCAGCTACTCAGGAGGCTGAGGCAGGAGAATTGCCTGAACCCGGGAGGCGGAGGTTGCGGTGAGCCGAGATCGCGCCATTGCACTCCAGCCTGGGTAACAAGAGCGAAACTCCGTCTCAAAAACAAACAAACAAACAAACAAACAAACAAACAAAAAAACAAAAAAAACTTGAATAAATGGGCCGGGTGCGGTGGCTCAAGCCTGTAATCCCAGCACTTTGGGAGGCCGAGGCGGGTGGATCACGAGGTCAAGAGATCGAGACCAACCTGGTCAACATGGTGAAACCCCGTCTCTACTAAAAAAAATACAAAAAATTAGCTGGGCATGGTGGCGCCTGCCTGTAATCCCAGCTCCTCAGGAGGCTGAGGCAGGAGAATTGCCTGAACCCAGGAGGCGGAGGTTGTGGTGAGCCGAGATCGCGCCATTGTACTCCAGCCTGGATAACAAGAGCGAAACTCCGTCTCAAAAACAAAAAACAAAAAACAAAAAACAAAAAAAAAAAAACTTGAATAAATGAATGGGAAAATGGGAGAAGTCCTGACTTCAGGTGATCCACCTGCCTCGACCTCCCAGAGTGCTGGGATTACAGGCCTGAGCCACTGCGCCTGGCCTCTAAAAAAAAAAAAATTTTTTTTTCTGAGACAGAGTCTCGCTCTCTCACCAGGCTGGAGTGCAGTGGCACGATCTTGGCTCACTGCAACCTCTGATTCCCTGGTTCAAGCGATTCTCCAGCCTCAGCCTCCCGAATAGCTGGAATTACAGGCATGCGCCAGCACACACAGCTGAGTTTTATATTTTTAGTAGAGATGAGGTTTCACCATGTTGGCCAGGATGTTGGCCAGGATGGTCTCTATCTCCTGACCTCGTGATCCGCCCACCTCAGCCTCAAAAAGTGCTAGGATTACAGGTGTGAGCCACCACACCTGGCCAAAAAAATAATTTTTTAAAATTATAGACCGGGTGCAGTGGCTCATGCCTGTAATCCCAGCACTTTAGGAGGCCGAGGTGGGTGGATCACGAGGTCAAGAAATCGAGACCATCCTGGTCAACATGGTGAAACCCCGTCTCTACTAAAAATACAAAAAATTAGCTGGGCATGGTGGCATGTGCCTGTAATCCCAGCTACTCAGGAGGCTGAGGCAGGAGAATTGCCTGAACCCAGGAAGCGGAGGTTGCGGTGAGCCGAGATCGCGCCATTGCACTCCAGCCTGGGTAACAAGAGCAAAACTCCGTCTCAAAAAAAAAAAAAAAAAATTATACTTTAAGTTCTGGGGTACATGTGCAGATCTTGTAGGATTGTTACATAGGTATACACATGCCACAATGGTTTGCTGCCTCCATCCTCCCTTCACCTGCGTTAGATAATTCTCCTAATGTTATCCCTCCCCAACCTCCCCACCCCCTGCTATCACTCCCCAACCCCCCACTCACCAGCAGACCCCAGTGTGTGATGTTCCCCTCCCTGTGTTCATGTGTTCTCATTGTTCAACACTCACTTACGAGTAAGAACATGTGGTGTTTGATTTTCTGTTGTTGTGTCAGTTTGCTGAGAATGATAGTTTCCAGCTTCATCCATGTCCCTGCAAAGGACATGAACTCATCCTTTTTTATGACTGCATAGTATTGCATGATATATATGTGCCACATTTTCTTTATCCAGTCTATCCTTGATGGGCATTTGGGTTGGTTCCAAGTCTTTGCTATTGTAAACAGTGTCACAATGAAAATACGTGTGCATGTCTTTATAATAGAATTATTTATAATCCTTTGGATATATACTCAGTAACAGGATTGCTAAGTCAAATGGAATTTCTATTTCTAGATCCTTGAGGAATTGCCACACTGTCTTTCACGATGGTTGGATTAATTTACACTCCCACCAACAATGTAAGTGTTCCTATTTCTCCACATCTTCTCCAGCATCTGTTGTCTCCAGATTTTTTAATAATCACCATTCTAATTGGCGTGAGATGGTATCTCAATGTAGTTTTAATTTGCATTTCTCTAATGACCAGTGATGATGAGCATTTTTTCATATGTTGGCCACATAAATGTCTTCTTTTGAAAAGTGCCTGTTCATATCCTTCAACCGCTTTTTGATGGGGTTGTTTTTTTCTTGTAAATCTGTTTTAGTTCTTTGTAGATTCTGGATATTAGCCTTTTGTCAGATGGGTAGCTTGCAAAAATTTTTTCCCATTCCGTTGGTTGCTGGTTCACTCTAATAATTGTTTCTTTTGCTGTGCAGAAGCTCTGGAGTTTAATTAGATCCCATTTGTCTATTTTGGCTCGGTGCTCTACACGTTCAGAGAAATGTCTCTAGTAACAAACTATAGAAATTATCCCTGAAAGTACAGTCTTCAAAAGATTTTTTAAAAAATAGCTGGGCATGGTGGTGTGGGCCTATGATCCCAGCTACTCAGGAAGCTGAGGTGGGACCTGAGCTTGAGCCCAGGACCTCAAGGCTGCAGCGATCTGTGATTGAGGTAGGATAATAGGACCTGGAGGCAGAGAACCTAAGGACTTCCTAGAACTAAATCAAACAAAAACACTTCAGCTGTGATAGGAAAATCCTCTTCTTTTTACTACCAATTTTTTTTTTTGAGATGGAGTCTCATTCTTGTCACCCAGCCTGGAGTGCAGTGGCATGATCTCAGCTCACTGCAACCTCCACTCCTACGTTCAGGCGATTCTCCTTCCTCACCCTCCCGAGTAGCTGGGACTACAGGCGTGTGCCACCACGCCTGGCTGATTTTTTGTATTTTTAGTAGGGACAGGGTTTCACTATGTTAGCCAGGATGGTTTCGATCTCCTGACTTTGTGATCCGCCTATCTTGTGGATCAAGTGCTGGGATTACAGGCATGAGCCACTGTGCCCAGCCGGCTGTGGCATTGTTTAATCCTACAGCAATTCTAGACTCCAGGTGCTTACTTACTTAAAAGGTAAGAATCATCTTCATCTCTTCTGACTAAAGCCATGGAGTCCTAACTCCTGATCCGAAGAATCAAAGATATGGGGCAGCAGGGAGGAGGAAAGACCATCCAGACCCAGAGATATACTTCCTCTAGTTGAAAGATAACTGGTAAGGCAAAACCCTAGCTGATAATGACTATGAGAAGCTGTGCTTTCATATTCTGTCCTTTACCCTTCTCTGGACAAAATACACGAAAGAAGAACAACATTGATGAAGTCAGGCATGGAGGCTCACGCCCATAATCCCAATACTTTGGGAGGCTGAGGTGGGTGGATCACCTGAGGTCAGGAGTTCAAGACCAGCCTGGCCAATATGGTGAAAATCCGTCTCTACTAAAAATACAAAAACTAGCTGAGCGTGGTGGCGTGCTCCTGTAATCCCAGCTACTCAGGAGACTAAGGCAGGAGAATTGCTTAAACCCGGGAGGCGGAGGTTGCCGTGAGCTGAGATGGTGCCAATTCCAGCCTGGGAAAAAGACTGTGTCTCAAAACAAAACAAAACTTTGCTCAAATATAGACATTGCACTCTTTGAATCAAAAGTGTGACCATTTCTAGGCATAGGTGGGACCAGAGAAGCGTGTCCTGAATCAGATTCACAAGGAGTTCCCTAGTGGTTGGAGTGAAAAGCCAAATATTCGTGTATATGCTACTGATTTTATATGGTGGTTTAAGTTCAGCACTGTGTCTAAAGATGGAGGAGGTGCTCTTGGCTGGGAAAAACAGAAAACACTATTGGAAAATAGGAATTTGCACTGGACTTGGAAGAATGGCAGCATTTAAATGAACAGAATCTATACAGACCCAGCTGGTGGCTCACGCCTGTAATCCCAGCATTTTGGGAGACCAAGGCAGGCAGATCACTTGATGTCAGGAGTTTGAGACCAGCCTGGCCAATGTGGTGAAACCCCACCTCCACTAAAAATGCAAAAATTAGCCGGGCAAGGTGGTGTGTGTCTCTAATACCAGCTATTTGGGAGGCTGAGTTAGAATTACTTGAACCCAGGAGGCAGAGGTTGTAGTGAGCTAAGATCGTTTTTTTTTTTTTTTGAGATGGAGTTCCGCTCCTGTTGCCCAGGCTGGAGTGCAATGGCGCGATCTTGGCTCACTGCAACCTCCACCTCCCGGGTTCAGGCAATTCTCCTGCCTCAGCCTCCTGAGTAGCTGGGATTACAGGCACCCGCTACCATGCCCAGCTAATTTTTTGTATTTTTAGTAGAGACGGGGTTTCACCATGTTGACCAGGATGGTCTTGATCTCTTGACCTCGTGATCCGCCTGCCTCGGCCTCCCAAAGTGATGGGATTGCAGGTGTGAGCCACCGCGCCCGGCGCTAAGATCGTGCCGCTGCACTCCAGCTTGGGCAACAGAGCAAAACTCCATCTCAAATAATAATAATAATAAATAGGATCTGAAAATGCATTTTTGTTTTGTTTTGTTTTAGCCAATGCATACTGAGTGCCAACTCTGTAGGTTCCAGGCTCCATCCTCAGAGTGGAGGACAATGACACAAAGATATGGTCCCTGCCTTCCAGGAGATTTTCAAAATTATTTCAGCATGAGGGCAAGTTTTCTAGTGAGGTTCACTCTGGGCCCCAGAGGAATCTCCAGGAAACTCAGTTCTGATGAAGCAGAGCTAGATGGCCAGGGACGGGGGCTCCAGGCTGGACAATCTGGCTGTAGCCGCAGAGTAGGAATTGGCTCTGATGCTGCACCCCAGAGCCGGCCGGCAGACAGCGCCCTTGGACCATGACCACACCATTGTGGTTCATGGGTAGGAATCATCCTCGCCCTGGTGGTCCTGTTGCCATGCATTTTCTGCTCAGTCCCTGAACCATAGCCCTTGGGAATGGTATTTGATCTACTATATTAGTCTACCCTGGGACTAATATAGATTGGTTCTCTTTATTTATTTATGTTTTGAGACAAGATCTCACTCTGTTATCCAGGCTGGAGTGCAGTGGTGTGATCTCGGCTCACTGCAATCTCCACCCCTTGAGGCTCAGGTGATCTTCCCACCTCAGCCTCCTGAGTACCTGGGACCACAGGTGTGCACCACCACACCCATCTAATTTTTATACTTTTTGTAGAGATGGGTTTTTGCCATGTGGCCCAGGCTGGCCTCAAACTCCTAGGCTCAAGCAATCTGCCCACCTCAGCCTCTTAAAGTGCTGGGATTATACGTGTGAGCCACCACACCTGGCTAACTTTGACTTTTAAAAAAATTATTATTATAAGAGACACATTCTGCCTTTGTTGCCCACGCTGGAGGGCAGTAGCTATTCATAGGCACAATCCTCCGACTGATCAGCGAGAAGGTTTTGAAAGACTTTGACTTTTAAGTTGACTTAGGAGAGAAGATGAGAAAGAGTACCTATGGGACTTCCAAGAGGAAATGCCCAGTTGCAGAGCAGGCCCTTTAAACCTGAAACAGTGAATCCCTAAGACAGTGAATTGGGGTGTCCTGGGGTAGGAGAAGGACTGGAGAAGACCCAGGGGTGGAGTATGCAAATAGCAGACCTTGGTTTGAATGTTGCCTCTGCCCTTCCCAGCTGGGACACCCTGGGCAATTTCTTTCCCTTTCTTTCTTTTTCTCTTTCTTTCTTTCTTTCTTTCTTAGTTTCTTCCTTTCTCTTTCTTCATTTCTTTCTTTTTTCTTCCTCCCTTCCTTCCTCCCTCCCTTTGTTTCCTTCTTTCCTTCCTCCTTCCCTCCCTGGCTCCCTCCCTTCTTTTTCTTCCTTCCTTCCTTCCTCCTTCCCTCCCTCCCTCTCTTCTTTTTCTTCCTTCCTTCCTTCCTTCTTTTTTTGAGACAGGATCTTTCTTTGTCACCCAGGTTAGATAGAGTGCAGTAGTGTGAACACAGCTCACTGCAGCCTTGACCTCCCAGGCTCTGGTGACCCTCCCAACTGAGCCTCCTTAGTACTTGGGACCACAAGTGTGTGCCACCACACCCAGCTAATTTTTGTATTATTTTGGTAGAGGCAGGATTTTGCCATGTTGCCCAGGCTGATCTCAAACTCCTGGGCTCAAGTGATCCTTCTGCCTTGGCCTCTCAAAATGCTGGGATTACAGGCATGAGCCACTGTGCCCAGCCCAAATTATTTCTTACACGCTCCTTTTCTTCATTTACAAATCTGGCAAAACAATACCAATAATGGGATTATTGAAAAGTTTCAGCAAAATACTGAAAATAAAGGCTAGTGTGGGGCACACATAAAAGCATAGCATGGGGAGAAATGCCAGATATAGGTGAAGGGGAGAAAGGCAGGAAATCACACTGCCATGTGTGTACCTATGCAACAATCTTGCATGTTCTTCACATGTACCCCCAAACCTAAAATGCAATAAAAAAAAAGCCAACTGAAAGTGGGCTCACGCGCAGGTGGGGGATACTGGGGAGCTTCACAGGGGCTCTCAGGGTGTGTAGAGCGATGAGCAGAAGACATCCAGCTGAGCCTGGGCAAGCCTATATTTATGTTTTTGGAGTGGATTGAATACTTGGCCAAAATGCTTTTCAGATCTGCGGCCACTCAAGGAGAAATGGGTTGGAATGGGGAGGGGGCTGGGGGCCAAGAGGCAGGCTGCATGGCCAGACTGTTGCTCCAGGATGATGGATGGGCCCATTTCAAGGCTTGTAATTAGTGATGACTAGCTCTAAGATCCTTCCCATGAAGACGTATTCCTTGCTCCTCTGTGCCCAGGAGGCCCTCCTCAGGGATTGGGTCTGGGACTGGGGTATAAAGTTTGCCCCCAAACTCTGGCACAGACTTCCAGAGGATGGTGCTTTTGTACATGTGCATGAATACAAGTACATGTATATTTTTGATACTTCTATCAGTGTATGTGTACATGTATGTACATGTGTGTTGTGTGTAGTATGTATTTACATGTACGTGAGTGCACATATGTGCTAAATTGCTGGTCAAGATAAAGTTTTTAGGTTTTGTTTTTTTTTTTGAGATGGACTCTCACTCTGTTGCCCAGGCTGGAGTGCAGTGACATGATCTAGGCTCACTGTAGCCTCCACCTCCCAGGTTCAAGTGATTCTCCTACCTCAGCCTCCTGAGTAGGTGGGATTACAGGCACCCACCACCACACTTGGCTAATTTTTGTATTTTAAGTAGAGACAGGGTTTCGCTATGTTAGCCAGGCTGGTCTCAAACTCCTGACATCAAGTGATCCACCCACCTTGGCCTCCCAAAGTGCTGGGATTACAGGCATGAGCCACCCTGCCTGGCCCAAGAGAAACATTAAATAGAGTCAGAAATGAGAAGAATGCTTAAAATCTACACTTTTGTCTGGGTCACGTGAAGGAGACTCTCAGTTTCAGAGAAGTTACTTGGCTATGACTAGCCCGTGTCAATACGCAAATGGTAGGCAGACCCTGTTCCAGTGGAGGAAATAATAGAAGCTTCTGTGCTTCTCTGGAAGCTGCCACTTGCCACTATCCCTGGTAGCCAAAGCAGGTCAGGGGAGAGGAGGTGTCCCAATTTGCAAAAGGTTTTGTTTTGTTTTTTTGTTTGTTTTTATAACGGGGAATCCATATTTCACCAACATTTCTTCCTAAGATTCAAAATTGTGGAGAGCATTTGGGTTGGATAGATACAATGTCAACAAAAGCTTAGGAAAAGGAACATCACTGAATTCTCTAACATGAAATCATCTTTTGAGCAATGAAAGCTTGGTTACCGAGCATAAGTTCTAGAGTCAGACACTGGGGTCTACTCCTACTTCCAGTATTTATCATTTTTGAGATTTTTTTTTTTTTTTTTTGAGACAGAGTCTCGCTTTGTCACCCAGGCTGGAGTGCAGTGGCGCGATCTTGGCTCACTGCAACCTCTGCTTCCTGGGTTCAAGCAATTCTCCTGCCTTAACCTCCCAGGTGGCTGGGACTACAGACACCCACCACCACGCCTGGCTAATTTTTTGTATTTTTAGTAGAGATGGGATTTCACTGTGTTAGCCAGGATAGTCTTGATCTCCTGACCTCGTGATCTGCCTGCCTCAGCCTCTCAAAGTGCTGGGATTACAGGCATGAGCCACTGCGCGTGGCCTCTGAGATCTTTTTTTTGAGACAGAATCTCACTCCATCACCCAGGCTGGAGTGCAGTGGTGCTTCTCAGTTCACTGCAACCTTTGCCTCCTGGGTTTTAGCGATTCTCTTGCCTCAGCCTCCCAAGTAACTGGGATTACAGGTGCCCACCACCACGCCCGGCTAATTTTCATCTTTGGTAGAGAAGTGGTTTCACCATGTTGGCCAGGCTGGTGTCACACTCCTGAACTCAAGCGATCTGCGCACCTCAGCCTCCCAAAGTGCTGAGATTACAAGTGTGAGCCACCTCTCCTGGCCTTCTGAGATCTTGAATGAGTAGATCAATTGCACTCTAAGGTTTAATTATTTAATCTATAAAAGGGGATAATAATGATGTGGTGCTACTATGTGTTATATAAATTTGAATTACACAAGCTTGAAAAACTGAAAATCTCCCTAAATTAAAAAAAAAATCAAGGGTTGTATAATTTCACAATTGGTGGGCTGAGTGGATTGTCAACTGTACTCATAACTATTGGCATGATAGCGACACTTGAGCTGGCAAAAGTAAATAACAGGCATCCACGCTCATGTTGTGTGAATCAGTTGTTGCTTATGTACATCGTAAATTCTGAGAGTGACATTTATGACTAATGTGCTGTTATTTTAACATTCAGCATTATCATTTAAAATATTTCCTGTATTCTACAGTGATGTTATCTCAGAGTTCATTTATTAAGTGATGGCATTAGTGCTAAAAACACTCTCCAAAATCAATAACTTTGTAATGGAAGTTAGATATGATAAAACACTCAAAAAAGCCCAAATAGCTGTCATGACATGCCAAGCAGTTAATTTAAGAGTGCCCACTCTGAAAAATATTAGAGATTTCGTATTTAGAAAATAAACAATAGTATGAAGACAAGACATTCTACATATGGTTGAATATTTTCTCCCTACCTTTTACAGTCATTTTTCTGGAAAACTGAGTGTCAAATTACCTAAATTTTGAACTATCTAACATATTCAATAACACGTCCTTTTCCTAAGGTGTGATCTCTCGTAAATGAAATAACGTCATCTATGTAAAATTCTTAGCGCAGTGCCTGACAGCATGGCAAATGGTTAATGCGTGTAAGGTAGACATGCAGCTGATGTAGTTGTCAACCATGGGTCAAAACAATGTCCTAAGGGATAATAGGGATGAGGCTGATTCTGACATATAGCTCATGTCAGAAGCCTTCCAGAATCCAGACAGAACCTGCAGGTATTGATCTTTGAGGAAAGGTGGCTGAACAAGTATTAACTGTAAACTTTGGAATCAAAGTTTAAATCCCCACATCAGCTGTTTAAGAAATCTGGAATTGGCCAGGTGCAGTGGCTCATGCCTGTAATCCCAAACACTTTAGGAGGCTAAGGAGAGGGGATCACTTGAGGTCAGGAGTTTGAGACCAGCCTGGCCAACATGGTGAAACCCCATCTGTACTAAAAATACAAATAGTAACTGGATGGGTGGTAGGTGCCTATAATCCCTGCCACTCAGGAAGCTGAGGCAGGAGAATCCCTTGAACTCTGGAAACGGAGGCTGCAGTGAGCCAAGATCATACCATTGCACTCCAGCCTGGGCAACAGAGAGAGATTCTGTCTCAAAATAAAAAAAAAGAATCTGTAACAGCAAAAACACCTCCCTGAAAAGGCAGTGTCCATGGAGCTATGCAGGACAAGGCTTCAACAGTGACATCGAGTGGCGGCAAGGACTCATTGCAATGGAACCCTAATCCCATGTCAAGGTGCTTCCTAGAACTGCCCCAAGCCTATCCACGTGTGGAGGAGTCTACAGTTGGGGATGGGAAACAAATCACTGAAAATGAATCTGCGGACAGACAGGCCTTTGTCTATCCCAGAGTACAATTGCAGGGCAGGGCAGAAAGGTAGCAGTTGTAGGGGTGTGTGTGTGTGTGTGTGTGTGTCTATGAGTGCATAGCCCTTTGTCCATTTTTCTCAAGGGAAATGGAAATGAAGATAATATATTTATTTATTATTATGAATACACAGGTAGCTGTATATTTTTATTTATTTATTTATTTATTTATTTACTTTTTATTTTTTGAAACAGTCTCACTCTGTCGCTAGGCTGGCATACAATGGCACAAACTTGCCTCACTGCAACCTCTGCCTCCCAGGTTCAAGCATTTCTCCTCCCTCAGCCTCCCGAGTGTATCTGGGACTACAGGTGCACACCAGCACGCCCAGCTAATTTTTGTGTTTTTAGTGGAGATGGGGTTTTACCATGTTGGCCAGGCTGGTCTCAAACTCCTTGATCCGCCTGCCTTGGCCTTCCAAAGTGCTGGGATTACAGGCGCAAGATACCATGCCCAGCACAGCTGTGTATTTATAATAATGTATTATATATTAAGGCATAGCAACAGAAGATTCAATTTATGTGCAAGCAACTTGAAACTTCATAATATTATAATGATAATATTATGATAATATTATAATATTATAAACTTCTAATATTATAATGATCTCGACAAAAGCTCTTGATTCTTTTTATTTTTTATTTTTATTTCAATATTTTTTATTCAATATTTTTTCAATATTTTATTTTATTTTATTTTATTCAATATTTTTATTTCAATATTTTTTATTTTATTTCAATTGAAACAAGAGTTTCAATCTTGTTGCCCAGGCTGGAGTGCAATGGCACGATCTCGGCTCACCGCAACCTCCGCCTCCTGGGTTCAAGCAATTCTCCTGTATCAGCCTCCCAAGTAGCTGGGATTACAGGCATGTGCCACCACGTCTGGCTAATTTTTTGCATTTTTAGTAGAGACGGGGTTTCACCATGTTGGCCAAGATGGTCTCGATCTCTTGACCTCGTGATCCACCCCCCTCGGCCTCCCAAAGTGCTGGGATTACAGGCGTGAGCCACCGCGTCCGGCCCAAGCTCTGGATTCCTTTTTTTTTTTTTTTTTTTTGAGATGGAGTTTCGCTCTTGTTACCCAGGCTGGAGTGCAATGGCGCGATCTCGGCTCACCGCAACCTCCGCCTCCTGGGTTCGGGCAATTCTCCTGCCTCAGCCTCCTGAGTAGCTGGGATTACAGGCAGGCGCCACCATGCCCAGCTAATGTTTTGTATTTTTAGTAGAGACGGGGTTTCACCATGTTGACCAGGTTGGTCTCGATCTCTCGACCTCGTGATCCACCCACCTCGGCCTCCCAAAGTGCTGGGATTACAGGCTTGAGCCACCGCGCCCGGCCCAAAGTTCTGGATTCTTTAGGGAAAAACAGAGCAGCAGGTTGCTGGGGAAAGTTGCTAATAGTTGTCTGCAACTAATAGTTGTCTGTAAGACCACGTATGGTATACTGGAAAAGTGGCCAGAATTATTCACATTTCCTTATATTAATGCCCTTAGCAGAACGACTTTCCAGGTCTTTTCTTTAACAGGTAGCGATTCTTTCCTTACTTTGAATCTGAACTGATCTGGTGACTTGCTTTGGCTGTTAGAATGAGACATAAGTGATGTTCTATTACTTCATAGTTTCAGATTCAAGAGGCCTTGCATGCATCTGCTTGCTTTCTTGGACTTTTGCAACCTCCATATGAATACGCCAGACTACCCTCCTGGAAGACCAGAGATCACTTGGACCAGAATCGGGCGGTCAGCTAATTGATCCCAGCCAAAGTCCAAAACATGTGAAAGAGACTATGCAAGCTCAGAGAAATCAAACCTCATCAAACCTTCAGTTAACCCCCAGCTGACTGCAGCAGGTATGTAACCATAGCCGAGGCTACCCTAGATCTGATCTGCCAACCCCACACTGACTCAATGACTCATTAGCAAAATAAATGTTCAGGCCAGGCGCAGTGGCTCATGTCTATCATCCCAGCATTTTGGGAGGCTGAGGTGAGTGGATCACCTGAGGTCAGGAGTTCGAGATCAGCCTGGCCAACATAGTGAAACTCCATCTCTACTAAAGATACAAAAATTAGCCAGGCACGGTGGCACACACTTGTAGTCCCAGCTACTCAGGAAGCTGAGACAGGAGAATCGCTTGAACCCAGGAGACAGAGACTGCAGTGAGCCAAGATCATGCCACTGCACTCCAGCCTGGGCAAGACAGAGAGAAACTCCATCTCGAAAAAACAAAAACAAAAACAAAAACAAAACAAAACAAAAACAAACCAAAATAAATGTTCATTGTTTTAAACAAAAAAAGTGACACATCCCCTCTTATAAGAAAAGCCTCAGAAAAGAAAATATTTCAATTATCTTGGGTGTGGTGGCTCATACCAGTAATCCCAACATTTCGGGAGGCCAAGGCTAGAGGATTGCTTGAGCCCAGGAGTTCCAGACCAGCTTGGCAACATGGTGAGGGTGAGTCCCTTTTTTTTTTTTTTTTTTTTTTTTTTTTATTTGAGACAGAGTCTTGCTCTATCCTCTAGGTTGGCATTCAGTGGTGTAATCTCAGCTCACTGAAATCTCCGTCTCTCAGGTTCAAACAATTCTCTTTCCTCAGCCTGCAAGTAGCTGGAATTACAGGTGTCTGCCACCATGCCTTGTTAATTTTTGTATTTTTAATAGAGACGGGGTTTCACTATGTTGTCTAGGTTGGTCTCCAACTCCTTACCCCAAAGTGTTGGGATTACAGGCATGAGCCACCGTGCCCAGCCAAGACCCTGTCTTTTTAAAAAGCAGGATCAATCAGCTGACGGATTCTGCTTCCCGCTACTCAGAAGGCTGAAGTGAAAGGATCACCTGAGCCCAGGAGTGAAGGCTGCCGTGAGCCATGTTCGAGCTGCTTCACTCCCGCCTGGGCGATAGAGCAAGACCCTGTCTCAAAAAATAAAATAAAATAAAATAAATAAATAAATTTTCTTCATTTCCAGATTTTTCTGTGCTTTCCAGATGAGTAAGAATCTCCTCTTTCCTGCTCTGGATATGATGACTCATTCATTTAATCATTCATTACATAGATTTTTTTTTTTTTTTTTTGAGACAGAATCTCACTGTCACCCAGGAGTATAGTGGCACAATCTTGGCTCACTACAACCTCTGCCTCCTGGGTTCAAGTGATTTTCATGCCTCAGTCTCCTCAGTAGCTGGGATTACAGGCATATGCCACAATGCCCGGCTCATTTTTGTATTTTTTAGTAGAGACAGGATTTTGCCATGTTGCCCAGGCTGGTCTCGAACCCCTGGCCTCAAGTGATCCACCCACCTTGGCCTCCCAAAGTGCTGGCATTACAGGCATGAGCCATCACACCCGGGCCTCCACAGTTTTTTTGTTTTTGCTTTTCTTTTTAGTGCAAGATACTTTGATGGGCACTGTGGGGTCACATGGTGCAGGGAGTAAGAAGATAGAGATTTAAGTTACAGTCGAGTTTGGGCAAAAAGGAAATAAGACTGCCTAAATAAGTAACCTACCACACTTGAATTTGGACAATGTGGGATCGATTTGCAGCAGTCTGACCTTTGGATAGTTACTTAACCTCTCTGAGTTTTGGCTTCTTAATTTCACAAATGGGAAGATTACTTGGCTCAGCATGATTGGAAGGGTCAAAGGAATTTGCAAGGTCCTGTGCCCCCAGAATCATCTTCCACTTCCTGACTTTGTGGGTTCACATTTCAGATTGGTACTAAGCACCACCTTCATCACGTCAGGATCTCCCCAAGAAGAGGGGAGTGTTCCTGTATTTGGGCGGTGTCTTTGTTTTTTTTTTTTTTTTTTTTGAGACGGAGTTTCACTCTTGTTACCCAGGCTGGAGTGCAATGGCACGATCTTGGCTCACCACAACCTCCGCCTCCTGGGCTCAAGCAATTCTCCTGCCTCAGCCTCCTGAGTAGCTGGGATTACAGGCACGCGCCACCATGCCCAGCTAATTCTTTGTATTTTTAGTAGAGACGGGGTTTCACCATGGTGACCAGGATGGTCTCGATCTCTTGACCTCGTGATCCACCCGCCTCGGCCCCCCCAAAGTGCTGGGATTACAGGCTTGAGCCACCGTGCCCGGCCCTGGTGCCTTTGCTTTTAACAGCTCCTCACATAAGAATCAAAGCATGACTCACCCAGACAGGAATGCGGGGTCTTCCCAGCATCCTAAGAGATTGACTTTGGGAAACTGAGAAAGGAAGATATGGTGTGGTTGAATGTATGTGTGAACTTTATTGGGATAAGGGATACCCAGAAAACTAATAAAATATCATTTCTGGGTGTTCTCAGTGAGATTGTTTCCTGAAAAGACTGGCATTTGAGTTGGTGGCCTGAGTAAAGAAGATTGTTCTCACTAGGCCAGGTGCAGTGGCTCACACCTGTAATCCCAGCACTTTGGGAGGCCGAGGTGGGCAGATCACGTGAAGTCAGAAGTTCGAGATCAGCCTGGCCAACATGGTGAAACCCCGTCTCTACTAAAAATACAAAACATTAGCCGGGCATAGTGGCACGTGCTTATAGTCCCAGCTACTCAGGAGGCTGAGGCAGAACTGCTTGAACCTGGGAGGCAGAGGTTGTAGCATCCTGAGGTTTGGCCTAGCTAGCCTGCGCCAGAAACAGTTCACACAGCAAGACATGGGCTGAAGTACAGTCTGAAAATCAGAAATAAGCAACAGTCATTGCATGACAAGGGATGAACCATAAACATCCACCATGTCATCTTTCTTCCTCCCTCAGAACCCTCGACCCCAAAGAGAACATGCATGAAACAGGAAGAGCGTAAGGACCCAAGTTTAGACTTTGGGGAATGAACGTCCTTGGTAATCAGTGTCTATGATGCACTTGCCTTACCAAGTCTTACTGGAAGCCTGGGTGGCCTCACATCTTGCATTCAGCCCTGAGTTTGGCACCCCTAGCCGAGGGCCACTGAGAAGAGAACCAGCTCAAAGGGCTGAGAGTTGCAAGCCTGGCTGTGGTACCCAGTTCAGCCAGTTACCACACTGCCTCCCATCCCTGTTTCTCCTTATCATCAGGCTATTCTGTGAGAGAGAGATGAGGAAGCTAGATTTTGCCCGCGGCAGAAGTTCCCAGAGTATGGGGCAGCAGTGATGTGAGCATACATGCTGGTGGCTTTCACGGCCTTAAGGAAGACACTCACCCTACAGAAATACCTGAGGAAAGACTAGCTTGACCTGAGATCCTATGTGAAAATAAAATCTTCACCAGATCAGGCAGACACTTGATAAATGTCTGTGGACCGACAGCTGAATCTCCACGTGTAGCTGTGGGAAAGCACACATCTCTGGGCTGTTTGGGGTTGGGAACCTGAATGTCAGAAATGGAATATTACGCAGCCATCAAAAACGATGAGTTCACGTCCTTTGTAGGGACATGGATGAACCTGGAAACCATCATTCTCAGCAAACTGACACAAGAGCAGAAAATCAAACACCGTATATTCTCACTCATAGGCGGGTGTTGAACAATGAGAACACATGGACACAGGGAGGGGAGCACTACACACTGGGGTCCGTTGGGGGGAAATGGGGGAGGGGCGGGGCGGTGGGGAGGTGGGAAGAGATAGCATGGGGAGAAATGACAGATACAGGTGAGGGGACGGAAGGCAGCAAACCACACTGCCAAGTGTGTACCTATGCAACAATCTTGCATGTTCATCACATGTACCCCAAAACCTAAAATGCAATAAAAAAAAAAAAAGAAAAAAAAGAAAGAAAGAAATGTGGATGAAAGAGCTGGAGAGGGGGTGAGGATGACAGGCTGGAGGGTCTGGATCTGTTTCCTTATCAGCCTGAGAAGCCAAGGGGCTAAGGCCAGAAACCACAGTCAGTGTGTTTGGGTGGACAATGCTGTGACGAGGAGAGAAGGAAAGGAAGGGAGGGGAGATGGAGAGACACAGAGGCAGAGAAACAGGGGAGGGGGACAGAGACAAAGACATGGGATGGGAAGGAAAGAGAAAGGAAGAAAGGGAGAGTTAAGGAAGATGTAAGAGCTAGAGTATCAGTGAGTCTAACCTAGAAATGAGAGAAATGCAGAGACATCTTCAGAGATGAAATGAATTCTTTGGTTAGAGTCTGTCTTCTATCTGTCTCTCTCATCAGACTGTAGATTTTGAAGGCAGGCACTAGGTATAAGTCACGTTTACATTCTCAGAGCTTAGCATAGTGTCTAAATGCTAGACATTCAATAAACGATTTTCTTTCTTTCTTTTTTTTTTTTTTTTGAGACGGAGTTTCACTCTTGTTACCCAGGCTGGAGTGCAATGGCGCGATCTCAGCTCACTGCAACCTCTGCCTCCTGGGCTCAGGCAATTCTCCTGCCTCAGCCTCCTAAGTAGCTGGGATTACAGGCACGCGCCACCACGCCCAGCTAGTTTTTTGCATTTTTTAGTAGAGACGGGGTTTCACCATGTTGACCAGGATGGTCTCGATCTCTTGACCTCGTGATCCACCCGCCTCGGCCTCCCAAAGTGCTGGGATTACAGGCTTGAGCCACCGCACCCGGCCTCAATAAACGATTTTCAAACAAATAATATATTAAGACAGGCAGACTTTTAAGACAGAAGGTCAAAAACACAGAAGATAGTGGCTATGAGCATAGTCTTTTTTTTTTTTTTTTTTTTTTTGAGATAGAGTTTCGCTCTCGTTGCCCAAGCTGAAGTGCAATGGCACGATCTTGGCTTATCACAACCTCCACCTCCCGGCTTCAAGTGATTCTCCTGCCTCAGCCTCATGAGTAGCTGGGATTATAGGCATGTGCCACCATACCCAACTAATTTTGTATTTTTAGTAAAGATGGGGTTTCTCCATGTTGATCGGGCTGGTCTCGAACTCCCGATCTCAGGCAATTTGCCTGCCTTAGCCACCCAAAGTGCTGGGATTACAGGCATGAGCCACCATGCTCAGTCTTTTTTTTTTTTTTTTAAGACTCAGTCTTGCTCTTGTCCACCAGGCTGAAGTGCAATGGTGTGATCTTGGCTCACTGCAACCTCCACCTCCTGGGTTTAAGCCATTCTTCTGCCTCAGGCTCCCGAGTAGCTGGGACTACAGATTTGTACGACCACACCCAGCTAATTTTTGTACTTTTAGTAGAGACAGGGTTTCACCATATTGGCCAGGCTGGTCTCAAACTCCTGACCTCATGATCTGCCTGCCTTAGCCTCCCAAAGTGCTGGGATTACAGGCATGAGCCACCATGCCTGGCCAACCATAGTCTCAAGAGTCATAAGAGGTGCTATTAAATCTCAGTTTCATCATTACCTAACTACATTGCCTTTGAACAAGACTTAGCCTGAGTTTACCATATACAGTTACTGTGAGAATTAAATGCCTGCAAAACTCTTAGCAGACTGCCTATGTTCCCAATTATGTTAGCTACTGTCATTATTGTTGTCAGAGTTGTTGCAGACAAAAAAGCAAGATAGAGGCTTTGAATACCAGTTGCTTCAATATTAAGGGACAAGAGCTCCCATGGCTCCTGTATCAGCCAGCTATTGCTGTATAAGTGACGTTAAACTTAGCAGCTTCAAACAGCAACCCTTTGTTATTTCATGTAAGTTTCAGGGTTCGCTGGGTGATACATGGATTGCACGAATAGTCCCCAGTTAATGGCTCTTTGCCCTATAACTTTGTAGTGCTTTTCCAGTCTAACTCTAGGTTTGGTCCTGTGATTTGCTTTGGCTGCTAGGACAATGGTAAACTTGATGCAAGCAGAGGTGTGAGAAAGAGACTGCCCGTTTGACCCTTTTCCATTACAGGTTAGCCTGCTAGATGGACATACAAGACATGTAGAAGAACCAAGTTGTCTTGGTGTCCTGGCTGAGGCCACAAAAGACCAGTCATCCCCTAACCAACCCAACTATACCTTACAGAGGTATGAATGCACCCAGGAGAAGATCAGCCAGGTCCAGCCCAGATCAGCAAATCCACCTAGCCAACTCTGAAACTTTACATGAAATAACAAAGGGTTGCTTTTGAAGCTGCTGAGTTTAATGTGACCTGTTATACAGCAATAGTTGGCTGATACAGGAGCCACGGAGTTCCTGTCCTTTAATAATGAAGCAGCTGATATTCAAAAGCAAAGGAAAAGTTTGGTATGGTGGCTCATGTCTACAATCCCAGCACTTTGGGAGGCTGTGTTAGGAGGACTGCTTGAGCCCAGGAGTTAGAGACCAGTCTAGGCAACATAGTAAGATTGTCTCTATAAAAAATTTAAAAATTAGCTGGGCATGGTGCCAAGCACATGCAGTCCCACCTACTTAGGAGGCTGGGGTGGGAGGATCGCTTGAGCTCAGGAGGTTAAGGCTGCAGTGAGCCTTGATCTCAACACTGTACTCCAGTCTGGGTGACAGAGTGAGACCCTGCCTAAAAAAAAATAAAAACCAACAACAAAGGCAAAGCAGAGAAAGTCGTGGTCTGCCAGGTTTTATTTGTAGAGTCTGGTGAACTTGAACTAGAGAAAGCTGCAAAAAGTGGCTTGGAGAGCATGGCAGGGCCATGGAGAAGAGCTAACAGAAGTAGGTCCGTCGGCCAGACCCTGAGGGAGCCCTTTTGGTGGAGAGCGGACACCTGAGGCAGGAGGTGGCTGGGGCCAAGTCCAGGAAGACAGCAGCAGGGCTGCAACTGAGAGCTGAGGCTGGAGAGGTAGCGCTCGCCCTAACCTGACCCTGCAGATTTCAGGCCCTGGGATCATAAACTCGTCCCATGAAGATGGGGAATTTGTGCTGCTGGTCCCAGAGCACAAAGAGGAAGGGCTGCTGCACTTCAAAGATCAGCAAGGTGCGGGCCACAGAGATGGCAGAGGCTGCAGCCGCCTCCACCCCAGTCTCCGTCAGTTCCAGCACTGTCTGGTGCTGCATCGCAGAAACCTGAAGATCTGGGTCCTCTGTCAGCCCACACAGGTTGAGGTCATAAGAAAAGTCGAAGAATTCTAGGGCAAAACCAGAGAAAAACAGAATCAGAGGCCAGCATGAAACCCTCAGCGGATGGAGGGTCCTGAATTCTCTGGGTTCATCCTGAATCCCGATGCTCTCTTCCTCCTCCTCCCTTGTTTGCCAGATTACATACTGTACCCTCTGCCCAGTTCGTGGGATCCTCTATTAGTGGGTCCTACACTGCCACTCTGTCTCAAGAGGTGAGGGGCCTTGTCCCCCCGCCTCAAAACAACCCTGAAAAATGATGCCATTGCTTCCTTGTCTCCCAGGACCTTGGAAGTGAAGTAATGTATCAGAGATAGGTCATATGTTAAAAAATGAGATTATATGCAATGCTATGATGCTGTGAAAAATGGGAAAATACGCCAGGAGCATCTTTAGCTCCAAATATTAGACCATTTAATATTTGGTCTTGGATCCCAGTTCCTGATACAGAGCTACTAGATCCCCTGGAATTTCTTGGGTCATAAGAATGCCTTTTGTGCTAATGAGGCTACTCCTGCTGGCTTCCAGATGGGGACTGGTCACCAGGAAGACCAAGCCAGGATTAGAAGCTTCAGACTTTCAGACCCACTCTCCATCCTCTGGGGATAGGAGAGGAGCTGGAGACTGAGTAATAATCAATCAAGCCTACATGATGAGCCTCCTAAAGTACAGGGTTCTGAGAGTTTCCAGTTGGTGAACACGTACTTGCACCAGGAAGGCAGCAAACCAAACTCCACAGGATAGATGCTCCTGCGCCTAGGACCCTTCCAGATTTTGCCCTATGTATCTCTTCACCTGGCTGTTCATCTGTATCCTTTACTTAATCCTTTATATAATAAACTGGTAAACATAAGGGTCTCCTGAGTTTTGTCAGCTATTCTAGCAAATGATGAAACCCTAGCAGGGAGTGGGAATCTCCAAATTATAAATGGTTGGTCTGACGCACAAGTGACAACCCTGTCTTGTAACTGACATCGAAAATGGGAGGAAATCTGGCGGGCTTGAGCCCTTAAACTGTGGGATCTGATGTTATTTCCAGGTAGAGAACGTTAGAATTGGATTCAATTGTAGGACACGCAGTTTGCGTCCCCCGAGAACTACAGAATTGCTTGGAAAACACTCCCACACCTATTTGGTGGCCAGAAGTGTTGAATGAAAATAAAAAAGAGGGTTTTTTTTTCCTATACAGATGGCATATACAAGGAAATGACATCTCTAACAGGAAGTGAAGTGACAGGGCTGAACATGAGATAAAAGGTTAAAAAATGAGGCTGGGCACGGTAGCTCATGCCTGTAATCCCAGCAATTTGGGAAGGTGAGGTGGGCAGATCACTTGAGGCCAGGAGTTCAAGACCAGCCTGGCCAATTAGTGAAACCCTGTCTCTACTAAAAAAACAAAAAAATTAGCTGGGCATGGTGGTGGGTGCCTGTAATCCCTGTTACTTGGGAGGCTGAGGCAGGAGGATTGCTTGAACCTGGGAGGTGGAGGCTGCAGTGAGCCAAGATCATGCCATTGGACACCTGCCTGGGTGACAGAGTGAGACTCTGTCTCAAAAACAAAGAAAAAAGCCAAAAAAACAAAAACAAAGTTTAGAAAATGGAGTCTCTCTTGCCTCTCGTAAACTCAGAAGCCTCCAGACCTGTACTTCCTAACAGCTTCTTGCATATGCCATGGCGTAGTTGACTGTCATGAAACGTCTCTGGGGAAAGAGTATCCATGATTCACCTTGGTTACCTGTCCCACTGTCCCACTGCTTATGTCACAAGGAACCACTGAAAAAACTCAGGAGAGGCTGAGCATGGTGGTTTACACTTATAATCCCAGCACTTTGGGAGGCCGAGGTGGGCGGATCATGAGTCAGGAGTTCGAGACCGGCCTGACCAACACAATGAAACCCTGTCTCTACTAAAAATACAGAAATTTGCTGGGTGTGGTACAGGCACCTGTAATCCCAGCTACTCGGGAGGCTGGGGCAGGAGAATCACTTGAACCCGGGAGGTGGAGGTTGCAGTGATCACGCCCCTGCACTCCAGCCTGGGCAACAGAGTGTAAAAAAAAAAAAAAAAGAAAATACTCAGGAGAGCTGGAGACCTGCACCGGTGTTCTGGTTTGCCTCTGACTAGCTCAAGGATAAATCATGGAATCTTTGAGTAAGTCACATAAAGCTTTTGAGCCTCCATTTCCACGATGATCCAATGGGATAATAGTACCTACCCCTCTAACTTGCAGGATTTCAGGACAAACTGAGATTATGAATGTAAAAAATACTCTAGAGAATGCTAACTGCATCTGAGGGATCCCTGCTTTCTCCTCTGATTGCCTGGGTATAATCCTAAGCTACCAGAGCTCACCCAATTTCTCCATGATTGACAGCATATCCTGGCTGGTCGTCACTTTGATGCGGGGCAGAGATAGGAGAGTTGGCTGGAACTTGGACATCTCCAGCTTCTTCATGATGGCCTTGAAAACAGAGGGGCTGAGAGCCTGTTCCACATCTTCAAGACGATGTTTCAGGTTCTGGGGTACCAGGATCACCAAACTCATATTGTGGGAGAGCTGCAGTTGCCCCACCTAGAAAATAAGAGATGCACCTTAACAGTCTTCCTACTGCAGCTCTTTCGGCCTCCACCCTCTGTGTTACAAAGCCATCCTGCAGTCTGCTGCCACAGTCTGTATTTCAACAAGCAGCAGTCAGACCGAGGCTTCCAGGCTTTGCCACGAAATGGGGATGCCAGCTGGGTGAACAGTGCTGCTCTAACTCTGTGCTGGGGAGAAGCAGAAGAAGGAGCATGAGTTTCTGATCATACCCTGACTCTACCACTGATAAGCTATGTAATATGGGCAAGTGATGTGACTTCTCTGAGCCCTGTTCCCTTCCTCCCAAATGCGTTGTGCACGTAGTATAGAGCATGCATAATGAACTGCCAGAGTTAGCAGGTCAGCCCCTTTAAAAACTATCCGTGGCTCTTCACGGCCTATGATATTAAGTACAAATCTTAGCATGGCATTCAAGATAATTCACAGGATGATCTTAGTCTACCTTTCTGCTTTGCCATTAGAAAGACTTTCAACTGGTGGCCAGACAAAAGTATGTAAGAAGTACAGGACCCATGGGTTTAATACAGGGATTGTCAACTCAGAGTGAATTTGCCTCTCAGTAGACATTTGGTAATGTCCGGAGACATTTTGGTTGTCACAGCTGGCAGGGGGCAGGGAGGATGTGCACAAAGCCAGTGCTACTGGCTTCTAGTAGGTAGAACTAAGGATGGTGCTAAATTCTACAACACATGAGGCAGCCCCCTACAAGAAAGAATTATCTGACCCAATACATCAATAGTGCCAAGGCTCAGAAACCCTAGTCTAATAGGATAGGAGACTGTCATGAAATGGTATTATAATTAAGGCTGAAAGAACAAAACGAACCTAGAAGAATGTAGAATTCAACTGGGCAATAAAGAAATTAACTGAGGCCAGGCACGGTGGCTCACGCCTACAATACTAGCCACTTTGGGAGGCTGAGGTGGGTGAATCACGAGGTCAGGAGTTCAAGACCAGCCTGGCCAACATGGTGAAACCCCACCTCTACTAAAAACTATAAAAATTAGCCAGGCACGGTTACGGCAGGCGCCTGTAATACCAGGAACTTGGGAGGCTGAGGCAGAATAGTCACTTGACCTGGGAGGCCGAGGCTGCAGTGAGCTGAGATTGCACCGCTACACTCCAGCCTGGGTGACAGAGAGACTCCATCTCAAAAAAAAAAAAAAAAAAAAAAAGAGAGAAAGAAATTAACTGAAAGCAATCAATTGTTGGAACCTGAAAAATGGCCCAGAAGAAGTAAGTTGTAAGCCAGTTTTGACTGAAGAGGATGGACATGGGCTCCCTGTTGACATAGGACTCAAGTTGGATTTACTCATTTGAGTAGCATATGCCTTTCAAGTCCTATGTATGAACATTGAATCTCTGACCAAAAATGTACCATGCTGTGGTCTTGATTTGCAAGCCAGTAACCTCAGGGTACCTGAGCTGGTAAACCTCACCCCCTTTCTTGGGTAAATATTCTTAAGTACCAGGAAGATTTAGAATTTAGTATGAGAATGACAAAGGAAACCAACTTCATCATGTTAAAACCAGGTGTTAAGTTCAGGGTAACTTATATGTTTGTTATTTAAAATAGTGACTGTAATTTTTAAGAGAATCTAATATACTAGTTTTATGCTTTTAAGCAAAGTTGTAGGATAATTTCAATAAGTATGAGAATGACATTGGAATGTTGGCTAGAAGTCAAAAAAAATTAAAAGGCATAAGTAAATTTTTAATTTTGCATGTCAGCACATTAAATTAATTATCTGTTTAAACCTCAAGGAACTCTAAATAGTAGCTTTTGTGCACAAAACTACTCTTCTTACTTCGGCTTTAAAAAAAAACAACCTCAAGCTGGGCACAGTGACTCATGCCTGTAATCCCAGCACTTTGGGAGGCCGAGGTGGGTGGATCATTTGAGGTCAGGAGTTCGAGACCTGCCTGGCCAACATGGCTAAACCCTGTCTCCACTAAAAATACAAAAATTAGCTGAGCGTGATGGCGGGCGCCTGTAATCCCAGCTACCTGGGAGGCTAAGGCAGGAGAATCACATGAACCTGTGAGACAGAGGCTGCAGTGAGCTGGGATTGTGCCACTGCACTACAGCCTGGGTGACAGAATGAGACTCTGTTTCAAAAGAAAAACAAACAAAACTCAAAATTGGCTTAGGGAGATGGAAATTACTCTTAATATGATACCTCCTTTGTGCTTTGAATATTTATTATCTATATTATATGTCCAGAATGCTCACCTCAACCTGTTACCTCACCTCAATGGCTACGACAATCTATTCCCAAGGAACTTTTACAATGATTTTTGGTTTAGAGTTTTGTGTGAGACTTTAAACATATTTTTAGAGGGGAAACACTTGTTCTTATAAATTCAAATAGTTACATTTAAACCTAACTTGTTAAATTCTTTTTTAAATTTTTTAATTATCTTTTTATTTTATTTTATTTTTATAGCAGAGATGGGGTTTCTCCATGTTGGTCAGGCTGGTCTTGAACTTCCAACCTCAGGTGATCCACCCGCCTTAGCCTCCCAAAGTACTGAGATTATAGGCGTGAGCCACCTCGCCCAGTCCACTTAAGATTCCTACTTTCTACCTAACATATATGGCTTTAATTAACTAACTATTCCAATTGATTTTTTTTTTTTTTTTTTGAGATGGAGTTTTGCTCTTGTTACCCAGGCTGGAGTGCAATGGCGCGATCTCGGCTCACCGTAACCTCCGCCTCCTGGGTTCAGGCAATTCTCCTGCCTCAGCCTCCTGAGTAGCTGGGATTACAGGCATGCGCCACCACACCCAGCTAATTTTTTGTATTTTTAGTAGAGACGGGGTTTCACCTTGTTGACCAGGATGGTCTTGATCCCTTGACCTCGTGATCCACCCGCCTCGGCCTCCCAAAGTGCTAGGATTACAGGCTTGAGCCACTGCGCCTGGCCCTCCAATTGATTTTTAAAACTCCTATTTATACCTACCCCCACATATCTCGAATTTGAACAATGCTCTGGACCTGTCACATATATTCACTCTTCTGTGCCTTATTCACGCTATTCTGGTTCTGCTAAATGAGTCATGAATGAACAAATACATTAGATAGGGATAGATGGATGGGTAGATAAATACATGAGTGAATAAATAAGTGAGCAAAGAATGGTCAAAAATAAACTCCTTGGCCGGGCACTGTGGTTCACGCCTGTAATCCCAGCACTTTGGTAGGCCGAGGGTGTGGATCACTTGATGTCAGGAGTTAGAGACCAGCTTGGCTAACATGGTGAAACCCCATCTCTACTAAAAATACAAAAATTAGCTAAGTGTGGTGGCAGGTGCCTGTAGTCCCAGCTACTTGGGAAGCTGAGACATGAGAATTGTTTAAACCTGGGAGGCAGAGGTTGCAGTAAGCTGAGATCGTGCCACTGCACTCCAGCCTGAGTTAGAGACCCTGTCTCGAAAAAAAAAACCCTCTATGAAGTCTTCCAGCCACTTTTACTAAGTGAGTAGCTCCCTTTGGCACCCTCTATTTCATCCATTCATTGATTCAGCAAACACTGAATGAGCACCTATTACAGGTGGCATTGTTCTAGGCACTCCAGATACAGAAAGAAACAAGACAGGTCCCTGTATTCAAGTAGAGAGATAATATCTTAGTGAGACACACAATATCCTAAGCAAATAAGAAAATAAATGATATAATTTCAGATGGTGATGGGTATCATGAATATAATAAAACAGCACTGATATCACAGGGTGAGGAGGAGGCTACTTTAAAGGTGAAAAGACTTTTCCACGAAGGTGACCTCTGAGCTGACACCAAAATGATCACAAGGAACAAGCTACGTGAAGATCTGAGTCAAGAGGGATCCAGGCAGAGAGGAAAGCTAAGGAAAGCTCCCAGCGTGGAACCAACCTGGCACGTTCCAAGAACAGATCCCTTGTTTCTTGGCCAGGTCCTGAGACATTGTCTCTCATTGTTTTCTACCTCATAGGTCTGTGTTTTGTCATCCTAACAAGGTGGAAACAGCTGGAAACTGGGCATGAGGTAAACTACTAATTGGAATCCGCTGGGTTCCATATTCCATCTTCTCTCCCTCCCCACTCATCAATTTCTATTGTTCTATTTCTGCTAAGGCACTTAAGCCATTTAACACATGTGCCCACACGCACTTACCACATATATGCGTGTACAAGGATATACTTATACATGTGTACATATGTATATTGTGCTATACAAGGTACACGCATACACACAGGACTTGTTAAACCATCAGGGTCTTCTGAAGAGTTGACTGGAAAAAGAAACAGATGTGTAGAATAGGAACACGACTCACATTTTGCCATTTAATGTAGGAGAGGTACATGAAGAAACTTGAGAATCCTGTTTCCAGCCTAAAATATACAATGCCTGCCTTGGCCAAGGCTAGAGAAAGGAGAAGGAGAAAAGATAGAGTGAAAATACAGATGGAAGGGGTAGAAATGATGATTTTGTAAGCGTGTGCCCCAAAATGATGGGTCCACAGCAAAAAAAAAAAAAAAAGTCAGGAGACTCAAGTGGGTTTCACACAGGAGAAGGAAAGGTTAAGAACTTACGTTGGCCTTCAAAGTTTGGTCAATGAAATGGGCCACAGGGTACTTCTTGCTGTTCATCGTGAGCACTTTTATAATTGAGTTTTTGAAGTGAAAGGGTTCCATCCTGGTTTTGGTGGGATCAAATGTTGTCTTCCACTTGGCTAGAGGGAAGAGGTGGGGAGGGTTGCTCTAATGCAGGTAGGAGAAGGATGAAGAGGAGCTAAAAGCCTTGTTAGCAAAGTGTGGGGCAGGGACATTGCGATCAGATTGTAGAACTTGGGGTTAGGCGGGGCTTTGAAGCCAGGAGGGAAGAAGGACCCAAAATGGGAAGACCAACTGGCCAAGGGCCCCCTTACCACTCAGGTAGACAGCATTGAGGAGGACAAGGCGGGTGTCGACGGGCAGGCTGTCTAGCAGCTGGCTGATCTTGTTGTTGGTATTCTGGGCCACCCAGGTGTTGATGAGCTCCAAGTTGGCATCACTGTTGTTGCCCAGGACTCTGGGGCTGCTGCTGTACAGGCTCTGAGAGGCATTCACAAAGGTGTCCCTTATGGCCAGGTCTGGGGGTATGTTAAGAAAGGGAGGCATGAGTCTCCTGAACATGTCGTTCCCTCCCAGGAGCAAGATTTGAGAGTGAGCGTGCCCCCCATGGTTCTGTCTGCTCACACTAGTGAACACAGCATGGCGGAGCAGGGTCCTGTCCACTCCTCTTACAGATGTGGCAATGAAGCCCAAAGAAGGCAAACCCGGAATCAAGAACAGGAGAAGTAGCCCTAGGCCCCTGCTGCCTCTGCTTGCTATGTGACTATGGCTCAGCAAGATAATCTTTTTGAGATATTAACTTCTGGCTGGGCACGGTGGCTCACGCCTGTAATCCCAACACTTTGGGAGGCCAAGGTAGGCAGATCATGAGGTCAGGAGTTCCAGACCAGCCTGACCAACGTAATGAAACCCCATCTCTACTAGAAATACAAAAATTAGCCAGGCATAGTGGTGCATGCCAGTAAACCCAGCTACTTGGGAGACTGAGGCAGGAGAATCGCTTGAATCTGGGAGACAGAGGTTGCAGTAAGCCAGATTGTGCCATTGCAGTTCTAGCCTGGGCAAGAAGAGCAAGAGACCATCTCAAAAAAAAAAAAAAAGAGAGAGAGAGAGCGATATTAACTTCCATTTGCCTCACTGTTCCCTCTTTTTGTCCTTAATTCAGCATGGGATAGACTCTGTTTCCTGACCTTCGTAGAAATTTGTGACAAAACTTCCTGACTTTTGCTCTCCAAAAACCTTTGGTCCACTGAAAAAAAAAAAGCATTCGGCCGGGCGAGGTGGCTCACGCCTATAAACTCAGCACTTTGGAGGCCAAGGTGGGCAAATCACCTGAGGTTGGGAGTTCAAGACCAGCCTGACCAACATGGCGAAACCCCATCTTTAAAAAAAAAAAGCATTCAAAAGATAATTTTTCCAGGACTAAATAGATTAAAGATATATTCCCAGCTGGGCATGGTGGCTCACACCTGTAATCTCAGCATTTTGGGAGGCCATGGTGGGGGATCATTTGAGGCCAGGAGTTCAAGACCAGCCTGGCCAACATAGTGAAACCCCATCTCTTCTAAAAACAGAGAAATTGGCTGGGTGTGCTGGCAGGTAATCCCAGCTATAATAATCCCAGCACTTGTAATCCCAGCTATTTGGGAGGCTGAGGCAGGAGAATCACTTGAACCTGGGAGGCTGAGGTTGCAGTGAGCTGAGATTGTGCCACCGCATTCCAACCCTGGGTGACAGAGAGAGTTTCCGTCTCAAACAAACAAACAAAAAAGATATTTTCTCAGGCTTTGCTGATGCCTAAGTTCAACATAAGACCAAGAGCCCTCCTTGGCACAGCTCCAGGGTGCAGCTAGACGGGGATAGATGCCATAACATATTGAATGCTGTTACCTTTTTCACCAACCTAGCCAGACAGCAGATAAAGCTGACTTATAGCTTTGTAAGTAATAATAAGTGTGCCATTGCTTGAACACCTCTGAGTCATATTTTTCCCACATCTAGAAGAGGGTATTTTTTAGATGATGGAGTGAGAGGTGAATTTTTAAATTTTATTTTTGTTATTTATTTTTATTTTTTAAGAGACAGGGTCTTACTCTGTCACCCAGGCTGGAGTACAGTGGCATAAACATAGCTCACTCTAACTTCGAATTCCTTGGCTCAAGCAATCCTTCTGCCTCAGTCCTTAGTAGCTGGAACTACAGGCATGCACCACCACCACATCCAGGTAATTTTGAACATTTTTTGCAGACATGAGGTCTCTCTATGTTGCCCAGAGGCTAGTCTCAAAATTCTAGCCTCAAGCAATCCTCCTACTGCAGCCTCTCAGTGTTGGAATTACAGGCACGAGCCACTGCACCAGACCTGAGTATGGCTTTTGTAGCTTTAAAAAACAACAAAAGCCGCATATTAAAAGATGTTTTCCTTTATTTAAAAAGGGAGGTAGGTAGATTAGTTCAATGGTTATCAAACATTTTAAAGTAGGAGATGTGTGGGGGATTTTTTGTTTTGTTTTGGTTTTGGTTTTTTTTTTTGAGATGGAGTCTTGCTCTGTCACCTGGGCTGGAGTGCAGTGGTGAGATCTCAGCTCACTGCAGCCTTGGTCTCCCAGGTTCAAGCAATTCTTCTGCCTTAGCCTCCTGGGTAGCTAGGATTACAGGCACATGCTACCACAGCTGGCTAATTTTTGTATTTTTAGTAGAGACAGGGTTTCATTATGTTGGCCATGCTGGTCTCGAACTCCTGACCTTAGGTGATCTGCCCGCTTCTGACTCCCAAAGTGCTGGGATTACAGGCTTGAGCCACCACACCTGGCCAGAACAGTGTTTAAACAAGGGCATGTCCGAGGGCCATACTATAAAATGGGCTCTGGCTGAGGCTGAGTGGGAGCTCAGAGCCCAGCTGGTCCGTCTCCCTCTCACAGAAGTGGTGCACCCCTCCCCACCACTTAGGCTCCCCACACTCCACTTCCACCATGACTCCAGAAACAGCTCTGCAGAGCCCTAGGGCTCTAAGGAACCACGTCTGAACACAACTACACTAGATGGTTTTGTAAGTTTATTATTACTATTTATTACCACTCTTACCTACTTAATAACATAATACATGTAAATGATAACAAGTTCACATAACACAAAAATAGAGTCCCAAGACTCCTTTGACCCAAAAATTAGCAAAAAAATTTTTTGTTTATGTCTATAGCTCTCTAGCCCTTTAGCCCTATCTATTAATGAATGCATATGGGTAATCTTTTTATTTTTTTTTTTTGAGACATAGTCTCAGTCTGTCACCCAGGCCGGAGTGCAGTGGTGCAATCTTGGCTCACTGCAACCTCTGCCAGGTTCAAGCAATTCTCCTGCCTCAGCTTCCTAAATAGCTGGGACTATAGGCACATGCCATCACACTTGGCTAATTTGTGTATTTTTAGCAGAGACAGGTTTTCCTTGTGTTGGCCAGAGTGGTCTCAAACTCCTGACCTCAAGTAATCTGCTCACCTCAGCCTCCCAAAGTGCCACCATGCCCAGCCCCACCCTGTACCCAACTTTTTTTATTTTTAAATAGAGACTGGGTTTTGCCATGTTGCCCAGGCTGATCTTGAAGGCCTTGGTCTCCCAAAGTGCTTAGCATTACAGACGTGAACCACCGCACCTGCCCAGTTATTTTTATTCGAAAGGAGTTGATGAATGCAAGGGACTTGCCCAAGGTCTCACTAGAAGAACAATCCAGTTCCTGGAGTCACCTGATGCTCCTGCCAAGGTCTTCACCTGCTCTGCAGTCCATCCCTGATACTCGAGCTCTAACATTCCCTCTGTCCTTTCCCCAGTGCTGGGACCCCCTTCAGAGTCCTCTCAGGACCTTTCTCTGCAGACACTGCCCCTTCCTGGGCACTCACCTGGGCTGTGGAAGATCTGAGAGACTGAGGTGACTCCTTTGGTTGTAAAGGCCTTCAGGGCCTGGTGGACACAGGTGAAGTCCTTGGGGTAGGAGAGGACGTTCTCCAGGTTTGTTCTGGTGTTGTCCCCAGCCCCTGTAATAAAGGGCAGAGATTAAGGGGAACTGCAGGATGAGTTGGGGACGTTTCTTGGGAATGAGGTTTGGGGACCAGGCTGGAATGGAGGGTGTTCCATGCTTTAGAGGGAATCACAGATCATCTGAGCTGGAAGGGTTTCTTTTTTTTTTAGACAGTCTTGCTCTGTTGCCCAGGCTGGAGTGCAGTGGTGCAATCTCAGCTCACTGCAACCTCTATCTTCCAGGTTCAAAGGATCCTCCCACCTCTGCCTCCCAAGTAGCTGAGACTACAGGCATACACCACCATGCCTGGCTAATTTTTGTATTTTTAGTAGAGACAGGGTTTCAACGCGTTGGCCAGGCTGGTCTTAAACTCCTGCCTTGGCCTCCCAAAGTGCCAGCATTACAGGTGTGAGTCACCGTGCCTGGCCAAGAAAGATTCTGTAGCTTTCTTAGGATTCCCCCTGGGGAGTCATAGCTCACTCTCCACTGCTTGTAGTAATTTGTTTGTGCCATTCCTAGGGTAATTACCCAATGGGACTTGACAGTAATCCCTCAGGATGGCAGAGGATCCACATTTTTTTGACCTCCCACTAAGTCAGGCACTAGGCTATCTGCTTCTTAATCTTTTGAGGTAGATAGCATCATCACTATTTCACACAAGAGGAGTCAAGGCTCAGCGTGCTTACAGTGATCTGCCTAAGGTCACAGAGCTAGAAAGCCGTAGTACCACAATCTATTCTAGGTCTATCGCTGATTATTTCATCTTTGTATTTTTTTTTCTTTTTTTTTGAGACAGTCTCACTCTGTTGCCCAGGCTGGATTGCAGTGATGTGATCTCAGCTCATGGCAACCTCCACCTCCTGGGTTCAAACAATTCTCCTGCCTCAGCTGCCCAAGTAGCTGGGATTACAGGTATGCACCAGCACACCCCACTGATTTTTGTATTTTTAGTAGAGATGGGGTTTCACCATGTTGACCAGGCTGGTCTCAAACTCTTGACCTCAGGTGATCCACCCACCTTGGCCTCCCAGTGCTGAGATTACAGGCATGAGCTACAGCACCCGATTTCATCTTTCTTATCACCTCTCCTTGCTGTGAAACATGGTTAGTCGCTGGGACCTTATTTTATATGTTCTTGTACAGTCATAGGGTTTTACAAGCAATCGTGCCTATTAAATCTTTGTTAAATGATGGAATGTTCAAGAATCAAAGGATACATCCCTCTACCCCACCACTATATATAACCCATTTTTACAGCTCTTCCCAGAGGCATGGTTTTATAAGTGTCTGGGTTGGTGACCATCTTGGGAGTATCGAACAAATGACGTGGAAAGAATTCAGTCAGGGTCTTACCGAGCAGGACCTGGGTGAGGAGGCTGGCGATGCTGAATGGGGAGAAAACCATGTTGGTCTCTGCCTTCTTCATTGCTGAGAAGGCGTGGTAGAGCTTCAGGGAGAAATCTATCAAAGCATCCCCCAACATGGCCTCTGCTGAATGACTCTCCACATCAGAGCAGAGAGTAACAGGTCCTGGGCAGAGGGGCCCAGTAGTGGGCTGGATAGGAGAATCTGTGGGAAGCTGGGTAGTTGATAGGGTGGGGGGTTGGGTTGTGGTGGTGGGTTCATCAGTGGTATTAGCTGTTATGTTGGTGGCTGAATTGGTTGTTGAGTTGGTTGTTGACGGGCTGGAAGTCGCCAGGATGGGTTCAATTAATAGACCCTCGGAGATATCTGCCATTGTTTTCTTCCCTTCCCTTCTCTCTTGTGAACTCTCTGGATCCCTGGAGCTGGAGCTGGCAGCAGTTTGATTTGAGGAGGCTGTATCCTGTGGTTCAAGAAACTGAGTTTCATTTTTTCTTTCTATGAGCCACAGTCCCCTAAAATACTCAAAGCAAGAAGAGAAGGGGATGTGGAAAATATCCTGTACCAGAGAGTAATTTCTGAGACAGTGTGGTGGGTGAGGAGCCTATCTTAGAACCACCACCACTAATTCCTCAGAGAAGGGGCAATCCGTGGTGACAGTGGGGGGTGCACAGGAATGTGCTCTGTAGAAGAGGAGGGACAGTCAGGGACTCTGTAATCTCTGACCAATTACTGACCTGTAGGAAGTTGTTTTCCAAGGCAGTGAAGCTGAGTGTCAGTTGCCATTTATCTATGTTCTTGCAATTTCCTGTAAATATCTACCTGTTCGACTCACTTGCTTGGCTAATACAGACATTAGAACTTGCAGCCCTTGCTTTAGAACAGTAAATTTTCGAATTGTGGGTTGTAACCCACTGGTGGGTGTGGAAAAACAATACACATTAGAAAGGGAAAGAAGGAAGGGAGGGAGAGAGAAGTAGCATAGGCCAGCGGCTCTGAAACAATTTTGACTCCCAGGGGTATTTAGCAATGTCTGGAGGCATTCTTGATTGTCATAGGGAGACAGTAGGGAAAATGCTACCAGAATCTAGCATACTACAAAATATCCTAAGATGCAAAGGGTAGCCCATCAGCAGTGAATTATCCGTCCCCAATGTCAACAGATCCTCAGCTCAGAAACCATGCATTAGCCCCATTTCAGAGGCAGAGAAACCGATGCTGACACTTTTTTTTTTTTTTTTTTTTTTTTTTTTTTTTTTTGAGACAGAGTTTTGCTCTGTTGCCCAGGCTGGAATGCAGTGGTGCGATCTCAGCTCTCTGCAACCTTCGCCTCCCGGGTTCAAGCGATTGTCCTGCCTCAGCCTCCCAAGTAGCTGGGACTACAGGTACATGCCACTGCGCCCAGCCAATTTTTGTATTTTTAGTAGAGACGGGGTTTCACCATGTTGGCCAGGATGCTCTCGAACTCTGACCTTGTGATCTGCCCACCTCGGCCTCCCAAAGTGCTGGGATTACAGGTGTGAGTCACTAACTAGTCCAGGGTCTCACAGAAATGGGAGAAACAGCTAGGGGTCAAAATGAGGTGTCTGATTTCAAACTCTCTGCTCATAGCTACATCATCTGCTGAGTATGTGATGCCAGCTTGCACACGTCCCGTACTTCTTAGCCTTATTTCTAGTCCACGACCTCCCAGACCACTGGGACCTCTCACTGCTATTGACGCCCACCCAGACCGAGGTACCTTTGCTACCATTTCTCCCTGTCTTCACAGGCCCTGGCCTGGGACCTCAGCCTGTGTCACAACAGCGAAACCTCCCACAGCTCTTTTCTACAGCAAACTCTTGCTTTGATATCACAAAATGCTCCCCATCTCTTTGCCCTGTGTGATCCTCCTGCCAAGCCCGCTTGGGATCAGAGTGGATCAGAGTGGGATCTGTTTATTCAACATTTTACAAATCAGGAGGAGCAGGCTGGGAAAAGTGACTTGCTCAAGACCACGCAGCGCAGCTCCTGCGTGGACCGCCAAGATTAGAACCTGCATCTGTCTGAGTCCTGAGCTCTTTCCACCATCTACGAGTGCGGGTGCAAGGATCACACTCGCTGATCCCAAGAGGAGGGCTCCTCATTCTCCGGAGCCTGAAGGGTTAATCCTCAGCCACCGCCCCCCCCCACCCTGTCTCCACCCCCATCCCCTATCCCACAAGGGACCACATACCCCAGCCAGCAGCAGCAGCAGGAGGGTCAGCAGGGTCAGCCTGGAGGCCATCTGGGCGGCGACGTCAGCGGACCTGCGGAGCCAGCCAGCATCGGAGCCGGCTCCGAGCCGGGGAGCCCAGGGAGCCCGGAGGGGCCCCCACTCCGACCCCACCGAGGCCCGCCCCCATTCCATCCCAAGCCCCAGCCCCTCTCAGCGAATTCCCTCCTCCTCCCTCTCGGGGCCACCTCCTCCCTGGCTCCTCCCTCTGTTTTGTTTTCCCCAAACCGCTTCCCTTTCCCGGCACCGGCTGGCCCTTCCTCTCCCCGCGGGCCCGGGTCTCCGTCCATCTGTTCAGTCGGAGGGGAGGTTTGGCGGGGCGGAGGGGCGGGGGGTCCTGCTTTAACCAAACAATGAGGCCAGAGGCGTGGGGGAGGGGAAGTCCAGAGGGGCTGAGCACAGCAGGCCTGAGGCGGGAGGGGTTGGGGGAGGAGGAGGAGGCAGAAGTCCCAAGTGGAAGCAAACCTATAGAGACCACCAAGATCCAAAGGGACAGGAAGGCGGGGGTGAGGAGACCCCCTCCTGGACCTCTTCACCCCACGCTTTCCACCCTACTCCCCACCTTTGCCCAGCACCAAACCTACTCCAAACTCCTGGTCACCAGGCAGCTCCAGTGCAGACTGACTAAAGAGCCCAGCAGGGTCAAGGAGGGTGGGGTATGGGGGGGCAGTCTTAGCTATTGGCTGGCCCAGGACACTGCCCAGTTACAAATTAAGGATGATTGATCGCTGGTGTGATTTCCTGTAAATCAGGATGGGACGGGATGGGGCTGAGTGGTTGGTCCTCTTTGTGCCTCAGGCCAGGAATTTAGCCGAAATCCCCTGGTGGGTGGGGTTAATGGGAAAGCTTGGTGCAGCTCTCAGCTCTCCGCATCCAAAGCTTCCCCGGGGTCTTCATGGGTAACAGTAAAAACAGCACGTACACAAAATGTGCTCCGCAATTTTTTAGGGAATGAGCATTTTGGAAATTGCTCATCTCCGTTGATCCTCAAAGTGACCCTTTGGAAATAGGCCCCGTTGTGCCCATTTGATAGTTCAGAAACTGAGCCTTAGAGCAGTGAAATGTCCCGCCCTGGTCACCCTCATTTGGAGAAGCATCCCGAAGCTGAATCCCTGCTTCCATCTCTTCTGTGCGCTGCAGGTGTTCTGCCAGTCTTTGCTCTTAAGAGACCCACAATCTGTAGTTCTGCCTTGTATAATAGACAAGGGATGAGAGGCACCCGGCTCAGAAAGCATTCACCTTAATTAAAAATTAAAAACTGGCCGGTTGTGGTGGCTTATGCCTGTAATCCCAGCACTTTGGGAGGCCAAGGTCGGGGGATCACTTGAGGCCAGGAGGTTGAGACCAGCCTGGCCAACATGGGGAAACCCTGTCTCTACTAAAAATGCAAAAATTAGCTGGGCAGTGCTGGCACACACATGCAGTCCCAGCTACTCGAGAGGCAGAGGTTGCAGTGAGCTGAGATTGCGCCACTGCACTCCAGCCTGGGTGACAGGGCAAGATGTCTCAAAAAACAAATAAATATTTAAAAACCTAAAAGCTGGGGTGTATGTGTTTGTGACTAGGGCACCACAGTAGACCTAGCTGGCCGTGTGAGCGAGCAAGTTACTTTCCCGCTTGACATCTAGTTGTCCTCTCAGGGCTGTCAGATAAAATCAGGAAGTAGGCAGGCTTGGTGGTTCATACCTGTAATACTGTTGTATTGGACCGAGCATAAAAAGTCAACACCAAGACAAAAGTATGTCAAATTGCAGGGTCATTTATTGCCGGCGACCACGGAGGACTCGCGTCTCTCCAACCCGTGGTCCCAAGTTCAGGGGGAGCGGGGTTTTTAAGCTGAAAAACACATCCAGGTTTCAGGGTGGGGGGACGCAGGGCAAGCAAATTTTCAGCACTTATTGATAAGCAGAAGCAAGCACTTTTCATAGAAGCCAAGGTCAGCAGTTATTGCAAAGAGAATGGGGAAGCCATTACAACTTATTTTAAGAACAGTTTTGTCTTTTACAAAATGGCATTTCTCAGGTTCTAACTTTTAGGCTAGCCATGTTACGAGTCCTTTGGGAGGCTGAGGCCGGAGGATCGCTTGAGCCTACAAGTTTGAGGCTGCAGTTAGCGTTGATCACGCCACTGCACTCCAGCCTCGGCAACAGAGTGAGATGCTTGCTGTCTCTAAAAAAAAAAAAAAAAAAAGCTCACATTGGGATACACTTATGGTAAAAACGTTTTGTTGTTGTTGTGTATTCGAAATTCAAATATAATTGGCATTCTGTATTTTTGTTAAACCTGATAACCCTGCCTCCTCTGTGAAACAAAGGAGTTGTCTCTGATGACCTAATATGGCTATAATGTTCCATCACTGTCTCACTTCAGGCTAGCACCAGAACTGCTAGCATGAGAACTACTACTCAAAGGGACTGACCAAGGACAGAAACAGGAGAATATTTGTGTGTCTTCTCGGGGGTCCTTGGACAAGACCCAGAAAGAGTCTTCCCCACCTTTGTGCTTTATTCTCTGTAGCCTCTGAAACCATGGGAAAGTTATATAATATGAGAGCCACCGTTTGAACAGCTGCACACAAAACAACACTTCTCCATCTGTAGTGCGCACGCTGGTGGCCTCAAAGGGACCATGAGCTTGTGGATTCTGGGAAATGGGTCAGCCAAAGGAAAAGAAGGTCGGAAAGCAACCTCATTCACTGAATGCTCACCATGTGCTTGCATTCATCAGCTCATTAATTCTCATCACCTATGAAGTGGGTGCTATATGAATTCCATCTTAAGCAAGTTAACAAAATGAGGCTCAGGAAAATTAATTGCTCCACCTAATATCACAAACCCAGTAGGCAACAGAGCCAGGATGCCAACCAAGTCTGTTTGACCCTGAAATTCTTTATTAAACCTTACAGATAATTGACACACACCAGGGGCTAACCTGAAGCAGACAGCAAAGGGAATAATCTGGGTCCAGCTGTAAGAATCTGATGCTTTGAGGGCCAAAGTTCCAGGATGAAAACGTCCCAATGGAGAGATTTTCCCGGCTTGTGGGTCTACCTCCTTCAGCCATCTATAGTAGCCCTCTGGCCAGCGCCATCCCTGCCTTCTGGACATTTAAAGGATGTCTGCTTTGTGAAGTGTCCCCTGACTGCTGAAACTGGAGCTGAAACTGACTTAATCAGGATGTTTGCAGAATTTCTTCCTAGTGTGGGTGTTGAGATATTCAATCAGTGTAAGGTTGTGAATTCAGTCTTCTTACCACTGGGAGCAGGTCTAGGATTTCTCTGCAACAAGGACCTTTCCTTCTAGTGACTGAGGAGTGTTGAGCCCACAGAAACCCTCTTCCCGCATGTTGTAGGTGCACATGGCTTCTCCCCACCGTGAATTTCCTGATATTGGATGAGGTTCAAATTCTCACTAAAGCTCTTCCTGTACTCAGAGCATTTTTATCAGGTTTTTCTACCAGGTGAGACCTCTAATACTGAAAGTACAAGTTGCTGTGGCTGAACTCTTTCTCACATTTTAGAGTGTGAAAAACTAAACACCTTTAGTTTTTCTTTTCTTTCTTTCTTTTTTTTTTTTTTAGACAGAGTCTTACTCTGTCACCTGGGCTGGAGTGCAGTGGCTCACTGCAACCTATGCCTCCCGAGTTCAAGTGATTCTCTGCCCTCAGCCTCCCGAGTAGCTGGGTATGCCACCACGCCTGGCTAATTTTTGTATTTTTAGTAGAGATGGGGTTTCATCAGGTTGGCCAGGCTGGTCTTGATATCCTGACCTTGTGAGCTGCCTGCCTCAGCCTCCCAAAGTGCTGGTTAGTATTTCTTCTTAAGAAAATTTTTCGGTGGGCACTGTGGCTCATGCTTGTAATTCCAGCACTTTGGGAGGTGGGTGGATCACATGAGGTCAGGAGTTCAAGACCAGCCTAGCCAATATAGCAAAACCCAGTCTCTACTAAAAATACAAAAATGAGCCAGGCGTGGTGCCACATGCCTATGATTCCAGCTACTTGGGAGGCTGAAGTGGGAGGATTGCTTGAACTCAGGAGGCAGAGGTTGTGGTGAGCTGAGATCGTGCCACTGCACTCCAGCCTGGGCCAAGGTGTGAGACTGTCTCAAAAAAAAAAAAAAGAAAAGAAAAAAAGAAAGAAAGAAAAGAAAGAAAAGAAAATTATTCAAAACTTGGAAACAGGGCAAAACACTTCTGAAAAATCAGGGTCACTTGATTCTTGGAACACAGAAAATGGTTGGAGGGAGTATTTTCTCAATTCTCCCACAGATACTACACAACTTGCCCCACTCTAGTTGCAGAGGAGAGAAGTTGATTATCAACAAAGAATGCACTGGGCATTAGGGCTTAGTCTGTTCTTTGGTTTCTTCGTTGAGAAATGCCATTCTAGAGGAATAGAATTTTCTCTCATTTCTTATTTTTCTAGATTAGGGCCAAGAGTCTGTAATGTCAGATGCTGACCTATCACAAATGGGTAAGACGCAAATGGTTTTTGTCTGGTAGAGATGTGAATGAGATGATAATGATAACCCCAAAGGTAATGGTCTTGATGCCGGACAGGTAAGCCCCAGAGTGAGGATTAGCTGGTGAGGGTTCTTAGCTTTGCGCAGGAAAGAATTCAAGGGCAAGCCCGAGGTAGAAGAAAACAGTTTTATTGAAGAGGCAGTGTCATAACTCTGTAACTGCTCCTGCAAAGCAAGGCTACTCTGTAGGCAGAGATAGCAGCAGCTCAGGGCACTTCTGCAGCCGTATTTATACCCACTTTTCACTATATGCAGATTAAAAAGCAGTTTGGGGTCTGGCGCGGTGGCTCACGCCTGTAATCCCAGCACTTTGGGAAGCTTAGGCGAGTGAATCACCTGAGGTCCGGAGCTCCAGACTGGCCTGGCCAACATGGTGAAACCCCGTCTCTACTAAAAATACAAAAAGTTAGCCAGGCGTGGTGGCGGGTGTCTGTAAACCCAGCTAATCAGGAGGCTGAAGCAGTGAGGCGGAGGTTGCAGTGAGTGCGATGGTGCCATTGCATTGCACTCCAGCCAGGGCGACAAGAGTGAAACTCCATCTCAAAAAAAAGAAGCAGTTTATGCAGAAATTTCTAGGGCAGGGAAAGGAAATTTCGGGTCATGAGGTCTTTGCAGTGGAAAGGGGCAGTGACTCCCAGGTGCTTCCATGACAATGGTAAACTGACTTGGCACACGGGCCGACAAATCTTACGGAAAACTGCTTCCGCCCCGGCCTTGTTTTGGCTAGTCCTCAATTCGGTCGGTATCTGAGCCGCACCCCTCAAGTCGAGTCCTACCTCCTATCTCAGTCTTGTTGTCCTACAGGGCAACTGCCAGTTTTGTAGCTAAGTTATCTGTGTTATTCCAGCATTCTCTTTTTCACTGAACACACACACACACACACACACACACACACACAGACGCACACACACGCACACACCAGTTTCTCCAATCATTCTTTGAGGCAACTTTGTCTTCCTGCTGGTGATCTTGTGAAGGTTCTCACTGTGTATTGGTGAGAGAATGACGTTTCTAGCATTTCGGGAATTACGTTGCGGCACACCCTTTCGTGGGGCTATTGATGCTTTGTAAGTAACAACGGACCCAAGACTGAAGTTTGTCCCTTATTTCCTACAAATACCGTAGTCCTCTCTGGGGAAGGGCACAGGTTTCGCAGCCACAAGTGAGTTCCTGCTCCCACTGTATCCCCAACCTCTCCACCGATTCCCTTTCTCGCCAGCCCTGACTCATTCACCTGAGCTGTTGCCTGCCCAACTCTCCAGGGACTGGACCTTCCTGGGAACCTCACTAGAGAGTCCTCACGCACAGTACCCTTCTGCTAGCGACTCTCTTCTCTTCCTCTTCCCTTCAGTCTTTAACTGGTATGAGGAGGTGGATGGGGATTAGAGATGAAGACAGGGCTGAGATAGAAATAAGTGTTGAGATACAAACACCCCAAACCCCAGACTTATACACCCTATTTGCAGACCCTGGAGGGCCTAGGAATAAAAAGCTTTTCAGAGTAGAGCAGAAACGTGTGATGAGTCCTAACAGATGTTCTAATTTGGTTCATTTAATCATTTTTCTTTTTTTTTTTCTTTTTTGTGAGAGAGTTTTGCTTTTGTTGCCTAGGCTGGAGTGCAATGGTGCAATCTTGGTTACACTGCAACCTCCCCCTGCCTCCGTCTCCCAAGTAGCTGGGATCACAGGCTTGCGCCACCGCACCTGGCTAATTCTGTATTTTTAGCAGAGATGAGGTTTCTCCATGTTGGTCAGGCTGGTCTCCAACTCCCGACCTTAGGTGATCTGCCCACCTCGGCCTCCCAAAGTGCTGGGATTACAGGTGTGAGCCACTACACCCAGCTCTCATTTAATCATTTTTCTAAGGATATTTTGAAAATTATTCTTTTCCTCCGTGTGGTGAAGGTCACTGAGGTCAGGAGTTCGAGACTAGCCTGGCCAACATGGTGAAACCCTGTCTTTAATAAAAATACAAAAGTTAGCTGGGCGTGGTGGTGAGCCCCTGTAATCCCAGCTGAGGAGGAGACTGAGGCAGGAGAATCACTTGAACCCAGGAGGCGAAGGTTGCAGTGAGCTTAGATGGTGCCATTGCATTCTAGCCTGGGCAACAAGAGCAAAACTCCATCTCAAAAAACAAAACAAAACAAAGAAAACTTTCCTATCAATTTGGACACTTATAAAATTAAAAGTTACCACAGACAAACTGCTGTTAATAATTCTGAGTGTTTGCTTCCAGATTTGCCTCTCTATTTATAAATCATATATACTTCACGTCTCCCCATACACGTAATAGTTACTCTTCCACAATTTCTTATTAAAGTAGCATGAGCATTGTTTTATGTCATTACAGCCAGCTCTAGATCCTTCTTTCTCACAGCTGCACAGTATTCCACTGTGTGGATGTATTATAAACTATTTCTTTGATCTCAGCCTGAGAGAGACATTTGGATTGACTCCCAAACCAACCCCCTTAACTGCATGCTGGTTCCAGAAGTTTCCCACTCGCTTACTACCTTTTCCACTTTTTTGCGCAGCAGCTTACCTGCTTTCTCTGCCCTCTTTCTGTTTCTGACCTTTGTTTCCGATTCTCCATTGCCACCTCTGTAGATAGAAACGTCAGGATTGGACTATTTACTCAGCTGTGAATTTGGCTCCTTTCGGATTGTGGTCTCTTGCTTTGACCTGCGGCTTCTGCTTCCATGCCCCTCTTCTGAGGGTGAAAATGCCTGCCCCCCTTCCAGGAAGGCCAAAATTCACCCTGCACTCCTCAGTGCCTACCGGGGAACAGGGAGCACCCTCCTTGCTCTGCTCAATTTAAACATGAAGCACCCATGGTCACTTCTCCAGTTACAGACATTTCTTTGCTTCAACCTATAAAATGCAACCACCCTTGCCTTACAAACTATGTATGTACCACATTATCTAAATATTTCTGTGCCTCAAATGGTAACATTTTCAGACAGAAGAGTGGCTGTATTCCCCGTCTCCACCCGTAGCATTATATGTGATTAGATGCAGTGCAAAAAGGGGAAAGGGTGTGTGTCTTTTTATTTTTGTTTTATTTATTTTTATTTTTTGAGACAGAGTCTCACGCTGTCGCCCAGGCTGGAGTGCAGTGACACAGTTTTGACTCACTGCCATCTCTGCCTCCCAGGCTCAAGTGATTCTCCTGCCTCAGCCTCCCAAATAGGTGGGATCACAGGTGCCTGCCACCACGCCCAGCTAATTTTTTTTGTATTTTTAGTAGCAATGGGGTTTCACCATGTTGGTCTCATAGTCCTGACTTTAAATGATCTGCCTTCTTTGGCCTCCCAAAGTGCTGGGATTACAGGCGTGAGCCACTGCACCCAGCTGATTTAGGAATTCTTGTCCTCCTCTCTCTTTCCCTCCTTCTTTTCCTCCTCCCTCCCCCCTTGTATTAGTTCATTATTGTGCTGCTACTGTGTATCTGAGACTGGGTAATTTTTTTTTTTTTTTTTTTTTTTTTGAGATTGAATCTTGTTCTGTCACCTAGGCTTAAGTGCAGTGGCATGATCACGGCTCACTGCCTCACTATAACCTCTGTCTCCTGGGTTCAAGCGATTCTTCTGCCTCAGCCTCCCTAGTAACTGGAACTACAGGTGTGTGCCACTACGCCTGTCTAACTTTTGTATTTTTGGTAAAGATGGAGTTTCACCATATTGGCCAGATTGGTCTTGCAATCCAGACCTCAGGTGATTCACAAGACTGGGTAATTTATAAAGGAAAGAGGTTTAATTGACTCATAGCTCCATATGGCTGTGATGTCTCACAATCATGGTGGAAGGCAAATGAGAAGCAAAGTCATGTCTCACATAGTGGCAGGCAAGAGAGCTTGTGCGGGGGAACCATCAGATCTCATGAGACTTACTCGCTATCACAAGAACAGCGTGGGGGAAATTGCCCCCATGATTCAATTATCTTCACCTGGCCCCACCCTTGAGACATAGGGATTATTACAACTCAAGGTGATTTTTGGGTGGGGACACAGCCAAACCATATGACCCTCCTCGTTTTCCTTTTCTCTTTCCTTTCCTCCTTTTTCTTTCCTTCAGAGCATATCACTCTGTTGCCCAGGCTGGAGTACAGTGATGTGATCATAGCTCACTGCAACCTTGAAGTCCTGGGCTCAAGCCACTCTTCTGCCTCAGGACTCAAGTAGCTGAGACTACAGGTGCACACTGTCATGTCTGACAATGTTTTAAAAAATTTTTTTGTAGAGATGAGATCTCACTATGTTGCCCAAACTCTGGAGCTCAAACTTTCCTCCTGCCTTGGCCTCCCAAAGTGTTGGAATTAGAAGCATGAGCTGCCACACCCAACCAGTTCTTTCCGATTACAAGCTTTTTGTAAGGTTATATATGTTGCAAATATAGTCTATCCTATGTCTATCTATTCCATTATATTACTATTGCATTTTGAAAAACAAAGATTATCCATTGTAATATGGACAAATTTATCACTTATCTTCTTTATGGTTAGTATGACTTTGCATTGCATCATAAAACTTTCCCATCTATTCATACACCTACTCAGCCATTTGTGCTGTAACTGAGTCAGGAATCTCTTCCAGGGGAAGGACCACATCTCAATTTGCTATGTTGAAACTGCAGCTACTTTGTGTGCACCTAAAGAGTGATGATCTAAGTCAGTACCTTTAGTGAACACCACTCTGGAAGCCTCACCTCCAAGGGCCAATGGGGCACCTGCCTCAGCTCAGAGACTTGGCTCCACAGCCACCTCGTCTGGGTCTTGCAGTGTGTATTAATAGGAACACTTACCTCTAAGTGCCACTAAGTGTTGAAATAAAGATGGTTAAAGACTGAAAAAAATACCCCAAACCTTTCCTATCTATGATAAAAAATGTGTTCTCTTACCATTTAAACTTTTTTTTGACCTTTCACATTCAGATTTACAATCTGCCTGACACTGATTTTTTTTTTGGTATGGTATAAAGTAGGAGGATAACGTTATGTTTTAATATGTGGATATCAAATTGTGATAGCAGGCTTGGCACACAGTGGCTCATGCCGGTAATCTCACACTTTGGGAGGCTGAGGCAGGTGGATCACCTGAATTCAGGAGTTCGAGACTAACCTGACCAACATGGTGAAACCCCCATCTCTACTAAAAATACAAAATTAGCTGGACCTGGTGGTGCATGCCTGTAATCCCAGCTACTTGGGAGACTGAGGCAGGAGAATTGCTTGAACTTGGGAGGTGGAGGTTGCAGTGCAGTGAGATCAAATCATTGCACTCCAGCCTGGGCAACAAGAGCAAAACTCCATCTCAAAACAACAGCAACAACAATGAAATTGTGACAGCCCATGTTTAAGTTCTGATATACAGTAGACCAAGTCCTCACATTTTATTATTCTTCAAGAAGATCTCTGCTACTCTTAATCCCTGAATTTCCATATATATTTATAATCAGCTTGCCAGTTTCCACAAAATAAAAGACAAAAATATTTTGGGATTTTGACTGGTATTACCTTACATCTACAGATCATTTTGGAGTGAATTGACATATTTATAACGGTAAGTCTTCTAATCCATGGACATGTTATAGCTTTCCAACTATATGGATCTTCCTTAATGTTTCTCAATATAGTTGTTGATATGGTCAGGCTCTGTGTCCCCACCCAAATCTCATCTTGAATTGTCATCCCTATAATCCCCACCTGGCAAGGGAGTGACCAGGTGGAAGTAACTGAATCATGGAGGTGGTTTCCCTCATGCTGTTCTCCTGATAGTGAGTGAATTCACCAGATCTGATGGTGTTATAAGGGACTCTCCCCGCTTCGCTCAGCACTTTTTCTTCCTGCCACCTTTTGAAGGTGGTGCCATACTTCCCCTTCACCTTCTGCCATAACTCTAAGTTTCCTGAGGCTTCCCCAGCCAGGCACAACTGTGAGTCAACTAAACCTCTTTCCTTGTTAAATTACCCAGTCCTGAACAGTTCTTTATGGCAGCGTGAAAATAGTCTAATGCAGTTATATAGTTTGCTCTGAAGATGTATTCCATCTATTTTTATCACTTTATTCCCAGGATCTTGGTTTTTTTTTTTTTTTCTGCCACCGAACACGGTATTGTACAATTCTGCTATTGAACATGGGGGTTCACATGGTGAAACCTCATTTCTACTAAAAATACAAAAGATTCTACTAAAAAATTATCTGGGCATGGTGGCATGTGCCTATGGTCTCACCTATTCAAAGGCTGAGGCAGGACAACTGCTTGAACTCGGGAGGTGGATCACACCACTGCACTCCAGTCTGGACAACGGAACAAGACTCCATCTTGAAAAAAATATTTTTTGGGGGGTCCTCATTTTCTCTCTCCTTTGTTTATGTAACAAGGCCTAGTTTTATCATTGGCCTAAAAGTCTCAGATTTTGTATTTACTTTTCAGTTCCAGGTTCCTCGAACTTGGTTGGGTTTAGGTCTTCAGTCTTGGGTCCTAATTTGAATGTTTTATCTCCACCTCAGGTCACTATAGGAGGTGATAGAAGATGAACTAGCCTCTCACCCAGAGGGACTAGAGGAGATTGCTCTTTCCCTACATCCAGCCCATCACCAAACCTTCCGGTAGTATCTTCAGAATGTATTCTGAATCCACTCAGTTCTCTCCATCGCTGGGGCCACAACCCCAATTTAGCCACAGCCATGACTTGTCTGGACAACTGAATAGCCTCCTAACTGGTTTCCATGCTTCCATTCTGTCCCTTCCAAAAATTCTTCAATCCACAGAGAGAATTATAATAGCTAATATAATATACTATATGATAATCAATATATATTGGCTTTCCATGGGAGACCATTCTTTTTTTTTTGAGACAGGGTCTCACTCTGTTGCCCAGGCTGGAGTGCAGTGGCACAATCTCAGCTCACTGCAACCTCTGCCTCCCAAGTTCAAGCGATTCTCATGCCTCAGCCTCCCAAGTAGCTGGGATTACAGGTACCCACCACCAAACCAGGCTAAGTTTTTCTTTTTTAGTAAGAGACAGGGTTGGCCAGGCTGGCCTTGAACTCTTGACCTCAGCTGATCCACCCACCTTGGCCTCCCAAAGTGCTGGGATTACAGGAATGAGCCACTGCACCTCTCTGGCAGACCATTCTTATGAGAAGTCACTCACGAGCCTTTCTCTTCACTCGTATAATAAAATCTAAACTTCTGACACTGGCCTACAAGATAGGTCCAAGCTGACCTCTGCCTCCCTGTCCAACCTTTGCCTGTATTACTCAACTCCCCCTATTACGTCTAGTGCCTGGCCCTCTGAAAGTTTCTAGAATTTACCTGTATTAGTTCATTCTCACATTACTGTAGAGAACTACCTGAGACTGGGCAATTTATAAAGAAAAGAGGTTTAAGTGACTCAGTTCCACAGGCTATACAGGAGGCATTGACTGGGGATGCCTCAAAAAACTTACAATCTTGGTGGAAGGGTAGAGGGGAGGCACTCATGTCTTCACATTGCAGCAGGAGAGAGAGCAAGTGAAGGGGGAAGTACCACACACTTTTAAATCATCAGCTCTCATGAGAACTCACTCATTATCATGAGAACAGCAAGGGGGAAATCTGCCTCCATGATCCAATCACCTCTTACCAGGTCCCTCCCCCAACATTGGGGATTGTATTCAACACACAGAACCGAAGCATATCATTCTGCCTCTGACGCCTCCCAAATCTCATGTCCTTCTCATAGTTCAAAATACAATCAATCATGTCTTCCCAACAGTCCCTTGAAGTCTTAACTCATTCCAGCCTTAACTCAAATGTCCAAGTCTTCTGCAGGGTTTGAGAAAATTCAAATAAAAAACAAAATAAAACAAAAAAGTCCAAGTCCAAAGTCTCATCTGAGACGAGGCAAGTCCCTTCCACTTATGAGCATGTAAAATCAAAAACAAGTTAGTTACTTCCAAAATACAATGGGGGTACAGGTATAGGTTTAATGCTTCCATTCCAAATGAGATAAATTGACCAAAACAAAGAGGCTACAGGCCCCATGCACATTCAAAACCCAGCAGGATCATTATTAAATCTTAAAGCTCCAAAATATTCTCCTTTGACACCATGTCTCACATCCAGGGCATGCTGATACAAGGGGTGGGCTCCCAAAGCCTTGGGCAGTTCCACCTTTGTGGCCCTGCAGGGTATAGCCCCCATGGCTGCTTTCACAGGCTGATGTTGAGTGCCTGTGGCTTTTCTAGGTGCACAGTGCAAGCTGTTGGTGGGTCTACCATTCTGGAGTCTGGAAGACACTGGTCCTCTTGTCACAGCTCCACTAGTCAGTGCCCTAGTGGGGAGTCAATGTGGGTGCTCCAACCCCACATTTGCCCTCCACACTGCCCTAGTAGCGGTTCTCCATGAGGGCTGTGCCCCTGCAGCATACTTCTGCTGGGACCCCAGGCATTTCCATACATCCTCTGAAATCCAAGTGGAGTCTCCCAAACAGCAACTCTTGCCTTCTGCGCATCCCCAGGCCCAATACCATGTGGAAGCTGCCAAGGCTTGGGGCTTGCACCCTCTGAAGAAATGGCCTGAGCTAAAGCCCTTCATGGCAGAAAGGCAAGGGGGAGGCAAGCCTGTTTTCCCACGGTGGCAGGAGAGAAAGCTAGAGAAGGGGGAAGTGACACACACTTTTAAACTATCAGATCTTGTGAGAACTCACTATCATGAGATCAGCAAGGCAAAAATCCGCAGCCATGATCCAATCACCTCCCACCAGTTCCTCCCCCAACATAGAAGATTACAATTCAACATGAGATTTGGGCAGGGACACAGAGCCAAACCATATCAATACCTTTGCTGTTCTCTGTGCCAGGACTGCTCTTTTGGCAACTTTCTACCTGGCTGCTTCATCCTTCAGGTTGGGATTTTTTTTTTTTTTTTTTTTTTTGAGACAGGGTCTCCTCTATCCCCCAGGTTGGAGTGCAGTGACAGCATCTAGGCTCACTGCCACCTCCACCGCCCAGGCTCAAGCGATCCTCCCACCTCAGCCCCCTGAGTAGCTGAGACTACAGGCATGCACCATCATGCCTGGCTAATTTTTAAAATTTTTGTAGACGTGGGGTTTCGCCATGTTGCCCAGGCTGCTCTCAAAGTCCTGGGCTCAAGCAATACACCCGCCTCAGACTCTCAAAGCACTGGGATTACAGGCATGAGCCACTGTGCCAGGCCCAGGTTGGGACCTTTAAAAGTTTCTCTGCAGAGAAAACTTCTGACCACCCTCCTTATTTCCTACCATAGCATCTCTTTGGTTTTCTAAGTCACATTTATCATAAGAGGGACAATCATTTCATTTGCTCTTTGATTGCTGGATATTTTTTGTCTTCCTCATCAGACTGTGAAGCACAGAAGAGCAGGGACCCCGTCTGTTTTATTCACCATTGTATCTTTGGCACATGGTACTGTGCTCACCATCTAGAAAAGATATATATTAGACAGGGTCTTGCTCTGTTACCCAGGCTGGAGTGCAATGGTGCAATCTTGGCTCACTACAGCCTCAACCTCCCAGGTTCAAATGATCCTCCCACCTCAGCCTCCGGAGTAGCTGGGACTACAGGCACACACCACTACACCTGGCCAATATTTGTTTGTTTGTTTGTTTCTGTGTGTGTGTGTTTCTGAGATGAAGTCTCACATTGTCGCCTGGGCTGGAGTGCAGTGGGGTGGTCTCAGCTCACTGCAACCTCCGCCTCCTGGGTTCACGTGATTCCCCTGCCTCAGCCTCCTGAGTAGCTGGGATTACAGGCGCACACCACTATACCCGGCTAATTTTTTGTGTGTTTTTAGTAGACACAGGGTTTCACTATGTTGGCCAGACTGGTCTCAAACTCCTGACTTCGTGATCTGCCCACCTCAGCCTCCCAAAGTGCTGCGATTACAGGAGTGAGCCACTGCACCCCTATCAGATATTTTGTAAATGTTTGTTGAATGAATGTACACACCTTGCTTAAGCTAGAAGACAGAAGTTGGAGCACAAGGATCCCTGACAAAAGCCACGAGAAACTTCCCAGAGTCTCAAGTGATGGTGCATAATGATTAGCAATGATGACGTGTATGCCTGGGAGAGGAGATGGGTGAATTAATTGAGAATGAATCCAGTACAAAAGTTCTTCACCTAGTTAGAGGCCACTTGAGAGTCCCATCTGTTGGCCCCTTAACAATTCCATCTTTCTGATATGTCTCCCTCCTTCATCTGAATGAGTGAAAGGAAGAAGAATACCAAAAACCAGGAAGAGTGGGGTGTTAAAAGAAGCAGACTGTTTGCACACTGGTGCCACCTGCTAGCTTCTGCTGTGGCTGGGGGCCACTGTGGGGCACTCATGGGGATGTCCATTGTGGTTCAGGGTCAGAATTCTCGCCTGCCTTGTGGGAGGCTCAGATTCCATTTCTGGTCTGTGCGACTTCCTTTCAGCCCACCACCTGGCACACAGCAGAAACTCAATAGATATTTGTTGAATGATTGAATGAGCAAAGTCCTTTGATATTGGCTATCAAGGACACAGATTAAATGGTCCAACTGTGCCTTCTAGCAGTTGTTTTCTCCTATACACTGCCCATATCTACAGCCTCTTCTAGCAGCTGCTACCGAGAGACTGGTGGTGCTTGTTACCTCCTCTCGGTAACTGATAAGAAAAAGAGAGAAGAGATGCAAAAATATTGCCTGGAGATGGGAGTGGAGGCGGGAGAGCAGGACCTCCCCCAAATTCCAGAGAAACAGCTGCGCCAGGAGAATATTAACACTTCAGGGTGAAGGCATGTTTGGTACTCCACGGCCCCCACCCCAATATACTTCTGTCCTCTGTTCATTATGACTTCTAGTTTTGGGTTATTTTCATTTTCCACACCAGTTTATCAAATAGATACAGAAAACATAAACACATTAGTTGCCTACCTTTACGTGGGTGCTACCACAAAATGATCACTTGGCAAAAATTGTTTTAAAAACCACCATGACACACAGAGCCAGACCGACCCGTGCTCTCCAGCCCCCAGCAGTATTCTGTCATCGCTTAACTTCATCCTGGGTTTACTTGCTCAGCTTAGTGTTAATTTTGGATTCCAACCTGGCTGAGGCTTTTCATGTAGTCAGAAGCTTCCTAGGGTCTTTCTGGGCTCTGCTTCAGGCTACAGAACAGCTGAGCCTAGTGGCAAAGCTCCTAACTCACAGGACTCTTTCTCTGTCTGCATTTTCAAAGAGGACACTTTCATCTCCCACTGCCATTCTGATTTGCCATCCACATAGCTGACCTGGAAAGCTGACCCGGAAAGCACACCCATTGGTGGATTCCGGCTCTCCCGCTACGCCTCTGGACTTTCTCTTCAGCCTCTTCTCCATGAGGTTAAAATAGAAGGGTAGGTGAGAACAAAAACCCTGGTTGGGGGGGGGGATGGGAAAGTCAGGGGCCCTGGTATCTACCTCATGGATGTGTCCTCTGAGCAGGATGCGGTTACCTGGGTGACGGGAGTCACTCTTCAGGCCTTTGAAGAAGCCCCCTAGTTTGAATGCTAATTTACACTTCTTCAAAATGTCATTTTTTTTTTTTTTTTTTTTTAACAAGGTGAGGCAGCTTGGATTTAAAGGGATGTTGTCCTTTGTCGGCCTTTGAATGGTTTTAAAGCATGTTCTGATGGAAGCAAAACCCAATTCTGAAGTAGTTTTCTCCAAGGGTGCTCCAGGAAGCCGACTCCCCAGGCCCTAGGTCTTGGCAACGGCAGGCTGTGGGGTAACTCGAGAGCTTCCCACTTTCTTGTGGCATTGGTCCCTGGCTGATGGGGACAGATTTCTCATTCCCAGGAATGTGCTGGGGGAGCTGCAAAGTGTCCTGAAGAGTCTGGACAGCCTGGGAATTTCTGTCTTGCCTCCCTTCACAAGGTGTTATATTCTTAGACCTCGGTCTCTTCTCTTCTGTAAAATAAAGGGCTTTCACTTTTGCCATATGACCTCCACCGATTGTACTATTATTTAGTTTCATTTTGTTTAATGGACTCATTTTTGTTTACTTGAATACACACATAGAAAGGAAACGACATCTCCAGTTCTCTGTAAATGGAGAACTGGCAGCTACATTAATAGAATGAATCAGGGCCAACCAGGCACAGGACCTAGAGTCTATTGGTTTTTCAGGGGCCAATGGAAATGCTTTTTTTTTTTTTTTTGAGACGGAGTTTCGCTCTTGTTACCCAGGCTGGAGTGCAATGGCGCGACCTCGGCTCACTGCAACCTCCGCCTCCTGGGTTCAGGCAATTCTCCTGCCTCAGCCTCCTGAGTAGCTGGGATTACAGGCACGTGCCACCATGCCCAGCTAATTTTTTGTATTTTTAGTAGAGACGGGGTTTCACCATGTTGACCAGGATGGTCTCGATCTCTCGACCTCGTGATCCACCCGCCTCGGCCTCCCAAAGTGCTGGGATTACAGGCTTGAGCCACCACGCCCGGCCTGGAAATGCTTTAATTGTAATTTCTTTCTTTCTTTCTTTCTTTTTTTTTTTTTTTTTTTTTTTTTTTTTGAGATGGAGTCTCACTCTGTCGCCCAGGCTGGAATGCAGTGGCGCGATCTCAGCTCACTACAACTTCTGCCTCCTGAGTTCAAGAAATTCTCTGCCTCAGCTTCTCTAGTAGCTGGGATTACAGGCACACACCACCACACCCAGCTAATTTTTGTATTTTTAGTAGAGATGGGGGTTTCACCATCTTGGCCAGGCTGGTCTGAACTCCTGACCTGATGATCCACCCGCCTCGGCCTCCCAAAGTGCTGGGATCACAGCCATGAGCCACTGCACCTGACCACTGTAATTTCTTTTAAAATTAGGAGAAAAAATAAATATAATAGCAATGCATAAATAATGAGGCCTGGTGTGGTGGCTCATGCCTATAGTCCCAGCACTTTGGGAGGCCAAGGCAGGCGGATCACTTGAGGTCAGGAGTTTGAGACCAGCCTGGCCAACATGGTGAAACCTGTCTCTACTGAAAATAGAAAACTTAGCCAGGCATGGCGGCGGGCGCCTGTAATCTTGTCTCAAAAAAAAAAAAAAAAAGCCAAGTGTGGTAGCTGACGCCTGTGATCCTAGGACTTTGGCAGGTCAAGACCAGTGGATCACTTGAGGTCAGGAGTTCAAAATCAGCCTGGCCAACATGGTGAAGCCCTGTCTCTACTAAAAATACAAAAAACTATCAGAGTATTGGTGGCAGGTACCTGTAATCCCAGCTACTGGGGAGGCTGAGGCAGGAGAATCACTTGAACCTAAGAGGTGCAGGTTGCAGTGAGCCAAGACTGTACCACTGCCCTCCAGCCTGGGCAACAGAGCAAGACTCTGTGTAAAATAATAATGACAGTAATGAGAATGAATCTAGCCAGGATTATATTCTTATTTATAACAATGCAATCATAAGATATAATTTTTTAAAACCATTTTGGCCAGGTGTGGTGGCTTACACCTGTAATCCCAGCACTTTGGGAGGCGGAGGCAAGCGGATCACAGAGGTCAAGAGTTTGAGACCACTCTGTCTCTACTAAAAATAAAAAAATTAGCCGGGTGTGGTGGCAAGAGCCTGCAGTCCCAGCTACTCGGAAGGCTGAGGTGGGAGAATCGCTTGAAACACTTGAATCCGGGAGGCAGAGGTTGTGGTGAGCTAAGATGGCACCACTGCCTTCCAGCCTGGGCAACAGAGCAAGACTCCATGTCAAAAAAACAAAAATAAAAATAACATTTCTATTTAAATTTTATAATATGAAAAATTTCTACAGTGCAAAGCAGTAGAAAATAAGTCTCCTTCCTGCTCCATCCCTAGCCACCTGGCTTCCCCCTTCAAACTGATAAATCACTCTTATCCATTTCTTAAGCATCCATCAAGGTTAGTCTATAATTGTTCAAAGATAAGTTTCAGAAAAAGGTAAAATAATAACTCTTTTACAGATATAATATGAACACATGTTAAAGATTTCATTCTACTCTTTTATCAATGAGAGAATCAGGCAAATGTTAGAATCAAAGAGATGTTAGAATCAAAGGAGAATCTGAAAACAGACACATCTATAGATCAAGAGTATTGAAATGAATACATAAATAAAGGCAAACGGGCTCTTCCATGGGGCGAGGGGAAGGAATCAATTAAGCCTCTGTAATAACTCAGACAGTAAAAGGTAGACAATGTGAAAGAATATGCTGTATGTAGAAAAAATTGGTTTCCTCCCAAATTGATAACCACTCTATCAGGTGTTCAGGTATCTTCCCATGTTAGTCTCTAACATGCAAACATAAATGTATATATTGTAGGGTTTTGTTTTGTTTTGTTTTTTGAGACAAGCTCTAGCTCTGTCACCCAGGCTGGAGTACAGTGGTACGATTATGGCAGACTGCAGCCTCAACCTCCCAGGATCAAGCGATCCTCTCACCTCAGCCTCTCAAGTAGTTGTGATTATAGGCACATGCCACTATACCTGGCTAACTTTTAATTATTTTTTAGAGATGGAGTCTCACCATGTTGCTCAGGCTGGTCTGGAACTCCTGGCCTCAAGCAATCCTCCTGCCTCCACCTCTCAAAGTGCTGGGATTATAGGCATAAGCCATTGTGCCCAGCTTATGCTGCTGTCTTTAAACACACAGGTATGGTGCCATGCCATATTCAGTGTCTGAAAAGCCTTTTACCCTCCCCCCCCATGTATTAATATATTTCTCGACTTTTTTAGAAAGTCTCTAAGATCCTCTCCAACTCTGTAATTGGGCCTCCTCCAATCCAGACAAGGCTGTTAAAAATGTTTATAGCCAGGAACTGTGACCCACACTTGTAGTCCCAGTTATTCTGGAGGCTAAGGCAGGAGGATTGCCTGAAGCCAGGAGTTCAATGCTGTAGGGTGCTCTGATTGTGCCTGTGAATAGCTGCTGTACTCCAGCCTGGGCAACACGTGAGACCCCACCTCAAAAAAAAAAAAAAAAAAAAAAAGAAGTTGCTGCCTTATTCAAGGGTGGTAGATGACAACCCTCCCCCATGAAGTACCTGGGAGAGACCTGAGCAGCAACCAGGCACTGCCATACCTTCTACGACAGGAGCACATCTATGCCTGCAAAGGTCACAGATGTCATGGAGCCTAAGAAACCCTGACCCTCTGCCAGACACAATGGCTCACACCTGTAATCCCAGCACTTTGGGAGGATGAGTGGGGCGGATCACCTGAGGTCAGGAAATGGAGACCAGCTTGACCAACATGGAGAAACCTGATCTCTACTAAAAATATAAAGTTCACCAGGCGTGGTGACACATGCCTGTAATCCCAGCTACTCGGGAGGCTGAGGCAGGAGAATTGCTTGAACCCAGGAGAGGCAGAGGTTGCGGTGAGCCAAGATCACACCATTGCACTCCAGCCTGGGCAACAAGAGCAAAACACTGTCTCAATAAATAAATAAATAAATAAATAAATAAACCCTGACCCTAAGGAAAGGAAAGAATCAGAGGCAGGAGATTAACAAGTGAAAACAGACTGTAAAGCACTTGTTATCTTACAAGGCTAAATGGCTAAAAAACCACCCAGGTGATGCTGGCCAGGCCAGGAAAAATAGGAGGTGATGAAGAGTGTGGCATACAAGGGTATGCGTTCCTGGTGTAGAGGGATGGGATTTTGATCTGTCCTCCAGGCTGGTGTGCAGTGGCACAATCACAGCTCACTGCAACCTCCAACTCCTGGGCTGAAGCTGTCCTTCTACCTCAGCCTCCCAAGTAGGTAGAAATACAGGCATGTGCCTGGATAAATTTTTTTTTTTTTTTTTTTTTTTTTTTTTTAGATGCAGTTTTGCTCTGTTGCCCAAGCTGGAGTGCAATGGTGCCATCTCGGCCCACTGCAACCTCCACCTCCTGGGTTCAAGTGATTCTCCTGCCTCAGCCTCCTGAGTACGGAAGATTACAGGTGCCTGACACCATAACTGGCTAATTTTTTTTTTTTTTTTTTTGAGACGGAGTTTCGCTCTTGTTACCCAGGCTGGAGTGCAATGGCGCGATCTCGGCTCACCGCAACCTCCGCCTCCTGGGTTCAGGCAATTCTCCTGCCTCAGCCTCCTGAGTAGCTGGGATTACAGGCACGCACCACCATGCCCAGCTAATTTTTTGTATTTTTAGTAGAGACGGGGTTTCACCATGTTGACCAGGATGGTCTCGATCTCTTGACCTCGTGATCCACCTGCCTCGGCCTCCCAAAGTGCTGGGATTACAGGCTTGAGCCACCGCGCCCGGCCATAATTTTTATATCTTTAGTAGAGATAGGGTTTCACCATGTTGGCCAGGCTGGTCTTGAAATCCTGACCTCAGGTGATTCTCCTGCCTCAGCCTCCCAAAGTGCTGGGATTACAGGTGTGAGTCATTGAACCCGGCCATTTTTTTTTTTTTTTTTTTTTTTTTGGTAGAAACAGGGTTTCCCTATATTGCCCAGGCTGGTCTCAAACTCCTAGCCTCAAGCCATTTCCATCTTCCTGCCTTGGCCTCCCAAAGTGTTGGGAATATAGATAGGTATCAGCCACTATGCCTGGACTTCATTTTTCAAGAGAAGCCAGAAATAAATATTTTACTTTATTTTAAAAAATGTTTTTCTTGGCCGGGCGTGGTGGCTCAAGCCTGTAATCCCAGCACTTTGGGAGGCCGAGGCGGGTGGATCACGAGGTCAAGAGATCGAGACCATCCTGGTCAACACGGTGAAACCCCATCTCTACTAAAAATACAAAAAATTAGCTGGGCATGGTGGCGCGTGCCTGTAATCCCAGCTACTCAGGAGGCTGAGGCAGGGGAATTGCCGGAACCCAGGAGGCGGAGGTTGTGGTGAGCCGAGATCGCGCCATTGCACTCCAGCCTGGGTAACAAGAGCGAAACTCCGTCTCAGAAAAAAAAAAAAAAAAAAAAAAAAAAAAGTTTTTCTTGTTAGGATAGCAAAGAAATAAACATTTTACTGCAAAAACCTTCTGTATTAAAAAGAGAGTATTATTTAATTGGTTATCTTTTTTTTTTTTTTGAGATAGAGTCTTAGTTTCTTGCTCAGACTACAGTGCAGTGGTGCAATCTCTGCTCACAACAACCTCTGCCTCGCAGGCTCAAGTAATTCTCCTGCCTCTCCCTCCCGAGTAGTGGGAATTACAGGCATATGTCACTACTGCCTGGCTAATTTTTGTATTTCTGTAGAGATGGGGTTTCACCATGTTGGTCAGGCTGGTCTCAAACTTCTGACCTCAAATAATCCACCCACCTCGGCCTCCCAAAGTGTTGGGATTACAGGCATGAGCCACCGAGCCTGACCAAAATGTTATCAATTTTTGAAGAGGTAGTTTATTCATATTGTTCCAAAAATTAAAGGAAATAGGCTGTAAAGTAAAAAACCCCCTCTATCTCCTCCAACCTAATCACCGAGTTACCCTCTCCAGAGATCATCACCGTCACCAGTATCTTGTATTTTTCCAGAAATGTTCTAAGCTTATGAGGCAAATGTTATTTTCCCTTTATTCACACAGATTATAACATACTTTTCACAGGATACTATATTTTGTCTTTTCCCTGTAAAGAGCCTTCTCTATCAATGCATACACAGCTTCCTCATTCTTGCTTACAACTGCCTGATTTTTTTTTAATTTTAAAAAATAGAAAAAATAAAATAAATAGACACAGAGTCTCCCTATGTGGCTCAAGCTGGCCTTGAACTCCTGGGCTTAAGAGATCCTCCTGCCTCAGACTCCCAAAGTGCTGGGATTATCCGCTTAAGCCACCACTGGCATGCCTGATATTTCTCTGTATGTATCATTATTTAGCCAGACCCCTTTTGATAGATGTAGAGATTGCTTCCAAACTTTTGCTATAATAAACAAGCCTATATTTGTATTATTTCACACATTGATAATAAATCTATTGGGTAAAATGCCTAGAGGCAAAACTGATAGATCAAAGGAATGCATATTTATAATTTTGAAAGATAACAACAATTTACTCATTATAGAGATGGTACACATTTACTTTTTTTTTTTTTTTTGAGACAGAGTCTGGCTCTGTCACCCAGGCTGGGGTGCAATGGTGCAATCACATTTACATTTCTTCAGTAATACATGACAGTGACTATTTTCCCATACTCTCCCAAAGATATGCATGATCAAACTTAAAAAACAAATTCCTTTTTTTTCTTTCCATGTCTAATGCAGCCATGGCTTGTGGTCCCAAGAAGCATCTGAAGCAGCTCCAAAACACTGGATGTTGGATAAATTGATCAGTGTGTTTGCTCCCCATCCATCCACTGGTTCCCACAGGTTGAGAGAGTGTCTCCTCCTCATTATTTTCCTAAGGAACAGACTTAAGGATGTCCTGACAGGAGACGATGCAAAGAAGACCTGCATTAAGATCGATGGCAGGGTCCAAACTGATATAACCCATTCTGGATTGATTCATGGATGTCATCGGTATTGACAAGACAGGAGAGAATTTCTGTGTGACCTATGACACCAAGGGTTGCTTTGCCGTACATCACGTTACACCTGAGGAGGCCAAGTACAAGTGATGCAAAGCGAGACAAATCTTTGTGGGCACAAAAGGAATCCCTCATCTGGTGACTCGTGATGCCCACACCATCCGCTACCCTGATCCTCTCATCAAGTTGAATGATCCCATTCAGATTGATTCGGAAACTGGCAAGATTACTAATTTCATCAAGTTCAACGCTGAAAACCTGCGTATGGTGACTGGAGGTGCTAACCTGGGAAGAATTGGTGTGATGACCAACAGAGAGAGGCACCCTGGATCTTTTGACATAGTTCCCCTGAAAGATGCCAATGGCAACAGTTTTGCCACTCGACTTTCCAACATTTTTGTTACTGGCAAGGGCAACAAACCATGGATTTCTCTTCCCCAGGGAAGGGGTGTCTGCCTCGCCGTTGCCAAAGAAACAGACAAGAGGCTGGTGGCCAAACAGAGCAGTGGGTGAAATGGTCCCTGGGTGACATGTTGGATCTTTGTACGTAATTTAAAATAATGTGGCATGATTAATTAAAATAATATTTTTGTCAATCTGGTGAAAATGGCACTTTGGTGTGATTTTCATGTGTATTTCTCCTATTATGAGCATAGTTTATTATCTTTTCTCATATTTAGGAACAATTCATATGTTCTTTTTATTGAATTATCTTTTACATGCTTTGTTTTCAACTAGTTTTTTTTTTTTTTTTTTTTTTTTTTTTTTTTTTTTTTTGAGACGGAGTGTTGCTCTGTTGCCCAAGCTGGAGTGCAATGGCATGATCATGGCTCACTGCAACCTCTGCCTCCCGGGTTCAAGTGATTCTATTGCCTCAGCCTCTCGAGTAGCTTACAGGCATGCACCTCCACACCTGGTTAATTTTGTATTTTTAGTAGAGATGGGGTCTCACTATGTTAGCCAGGATGGTCTTGATCTCTTGACCTGATGATCCACCCGCCTCAGCCTCCCAAAGTGCTGGGATTATAGGTGTGAGCCACCTCGCCTGGCCGACTTATTTTTATTTTTATTTTTTTAAGAGATGTGGTTTCACTTTGTCACTGAGGCTGGAGTGCAGTGGCATGATCAAGGCTTACTGCAGTCTTAACCTCCCAGGCTCAAATGATCCTCCCAAGTCAGCCTCCAGAATAGCTAGGACTATAGGCATGCACCACTGGGGAAGGATAGTTTTTTTTAAAACGGAGTCTTGCTCTGTCCCCCAGGCTGTAGCACAGAGACACAATCTCAGCTTGCAGCATCCTCCGCTGACCAGGTTCAAGCGATTCCCCTGCCTCAGCCTCCTGAGTAGCTGGGACTATAGTCGCGTGCCTCTATACCTGGCTAATTTTTTTGTATTTTAGTAGAGACAGGTTTCACCATGTTGGCCAGGATGGTCTGGATCTCCTGACCTCATGATCCACCCGCCACAGCCGCTCAAAGTGCTGGGATTACAGGCATGAGCCACTGCACCTGGCCTTTTTTTTTTTTTTTTTTTTTTTGAGATGGAGTCTCACTTTGTCACCCAGGCTGGAGTGCAGTGGCACGATCTCGGCTCACTGCAACCTCTGCCTCCAAGGTTCAAGCGATTCTCCTGCCTCAGTCTTTTGAATAGCTGGGATTACAGATATGTGCCACCACACCCAGCTAGTTTTTGTATTTTTAGTAGAGACAGGGTTTCACTGTGTTGCCCAGGCTGGTCTCAACCTCCTGAACTCAAGTGATCCAGTCACCTCGACCTCCCAAAGTGCTTGGATTACAGGTGTGAGCCACCGCATCCAGCCAAATTTTTAAAATAAATTTCTGGTGGCCCGGTGTGGTGGCTCACATCTGTAATCCCAGCACTTTGGGAGGCCAAGGTGCGTAAATCACAAGGTCAGGAGTTCAAGACCAGCTTGGCCAACATGGTGAAACCCTGTCTCTACTAAAAGTACAGAATTAGCTGGGAGTGGTGGCACATGCCTGTAATCCCAGCTACTCGGGAGGCCGAGGCAGGAGAATCACTTGAACTTGGGAGACAGAGGTTGCAGTGAGCCGAGACTGCACCACTGCACTCCAGCCTAGGCGACAGAGCAAGGCTCCATCTCAAAAAAAAAAAAAAGAAAAAGAAAAAGAAATTTTTGTAGAGCTAGGTTTCCAAACATGAGCTGCCATGCCTGGCCATGTCTCTCATTTTTAAAAACATTGCATTGATGGGGTTCAAGATATACTACTCTAATATGGCCAGAATATGTCATCCCAAAATTCGCATCTATCACTGAAAACTCTTGTGAAGGGAAAAAGCAGGGACTGCACTCTGCATAACAAATCTTACCCGTGTTTGTGGTGTTTTTCCTGGCATCCTCACTTTTCTTCTTTGCTTCAGCAGGTAGGAGTATTTAGAGTACTTCTTGGAGATGTACTCATATTCCTGAGTATCTCTCACATATTCATAAGGTGTATATGTTAATAAAATTGTTTGCCTCTTAATTTGTCTTTGGTTAGAGGGGTCTGCCCCAACGAAGAATGATGAAGGGCAGAGAAAAAGGTATTTTTGTTCCCCTGCGACGTCATAGCGTAAAACACGTGTAAGCCACATAAAGCCTGCAAAATCAAACTCGTTTCTGAGTCACCAGTTTGCCTAATCGTAGGGAAATGGGTGGGAAAACCAAGGTAGGGAGGCTATGAATTGCACGGGCCAGAGTCATGCAGCAGTAACCATGGACCTCACCATATCCTGGTTCCGGACAAGGGGATGCTTCTTGAATACCAGCTGTCCCCGATGACAATCCAACAGTGAGGTGGAACCCCTCTGCTCCCACCAAATGGCCCAATTTGGAAAAACTCATGAACAAGACTGAGGCTGAGCCTGTGGGGGAGAAGCTGCACAGCCGGAAGTAGACCAGGACCAAGTATCCCTGAGCTCTAATCCATGACCTGGGCAAGGCCTTTCCCCTATCTGGGCCCCTGTTTTCTTATCCAACCCAGTGGGATGTGGTGGGGAGTGGTTATATAATACTGCAGTTGACCCTTGAACATGGGTTTGAGCCGCACAGGTCCACTTACAGGTAGATTTCCTTCTGCCTCTGCCACTCCTGAGACTGTAAGACCAAACCCTCCTCTTCCTCCTCCTCCTGAGCTTACTCAGCATGAAGACAACAAACATGAAAATCATTGTGATAATCCACTTAACAAATAGTAGATATATTTCCTCTTCCCTATGATTTCCTTAATAACATTTTCTTTTCTCCAGCTTACTTTAAGAATACAGTATATAATATCTATAACGTACAAAATATACAATATATGTGAATCAACTTGACGTTCTCAGTAAGGCTTCTGTTCAACAGTAGGCTATTAGTAGTTAAATTCTGGGGCAGTGAGAAGTTGTATGTGAATTTTCAACTGAGCAGGGGGATTAATGCCCCTAACCCCTGTGTTGTTCAAGCATCAACTGTAGATGATCTCAAAGCTCCCTTCCAGTTCTGAGATTAAGTGGGGGCTAATTGGAATGTCCTGGGAAAGCCACATTTGAGAACATGTCTATCACTGGGCATTTTGTGGTTAAGGAAAACAACATATAGGTGCACATCAAGTCTTCCAGGTAAAACCACATTAAGTAGACAGGGCAGAGATTCTCACTCTGTTTTTTGTTTTTTTTTTTTTCGAGATGGAGTCTTGCTCTGTCTCCCAGGCTAGACTGCAGTGATGTGACCTCTGCTTCCCAGGTTCAAGTGATTCTCTTGCCTCAGCCTCCTGTGTAGCTGGGATTATAGGTGCCCGAAATCATGCTTGGCTAATTTTTGCATTTTTAGTAGAGATGGGGTTTCACCATATTGGCCAGGCTAGTCTCGAACTCCTAACCTCATGATCCACCTGCCTCAGCTTCCCAAAGTGCTGGGATTACAGGGGTGAGCCACCTCGCCCAGCCCTCAGCCTCATTTTTAACATGAAGAATTTAAGGCCCAGACAGATGTAGCAGTTAATAAGCAGGAAGTCAGTAGTTCTGGGTTTAAGTTCCATCTTAGAGAGCGAACAGCTGTGTGACCTTGAGATAATAGTCACCTAGCCTCAGAATTTCTTTGCCTATAAAATGGAGACAAGGCTGGGTACAGTGGCTCATGCCTGGAATCCCAGAACTTTGGGAGGCTGAGGCGGGAGGATCAATAAAGCCCAGGAGTTACAGACCAGCCTGAGCAACACGCTGAAACTCTGTCTCTACAAAAAATACAAAAATTAGCCAGGCAGGTGTGGTGGTACACGCCTGTAGTCCTAGCTACTTGGGGAAGCTGAGCTGGAAGGATCGCTTAAGGCTTCAAGGTTGAGGCTGTGGAGACTGGTGATCATGTCACTGCACTCCAGCCCGAGTGACAGAATGAGACTCTTTCAAAAAATAAAAAAAATCTGTTAACAATAAAATAACCTATTTTAGGAAGTCAGAGAAAATTAAGCAAGCATTATTGAATGGATCAATTATGACACTGCATGTCAAGCACTTAGTAGAACATTTGTGTCCCTCAAAATTCACATCTTGAAGCTGTAACCTCCAATGTGGTTGTCTTTGGACATGGCACCTCTAAAGAGTACTTAGGATTAAATGAAGTCATGAGGGTGAGACTCTAATCTGACAGAATTCATGTCCGTATGAGAAGAGACACTGGAGAGCTCACTTTCTCTAATACCCACATTGCCTGCACAAGCACCCAAGGAAAGGCCATGTGAGGACACAGCAAGAAGGCAGCCGTCTGCAAGCTGGGAAGAGAGCCCTCATCAGAAATCGAATCATCTGGAATCATAATCTTGGACTTCCAGCCTCCAGAACTGTGACAAAGTAAATCCTGTTGTTAAAGCTATTTGGCTGGTGGCACTTTGTGATATCAGCCCAAGCTGCTACTACACCCTTGTACATCCAATATACATTAGTTATTGTGGTTATCTGTTATTACGGCTACTTTTCATGTCCAAAGTCCCACAACAAGGAAGCCAGTGAGTGAGTGGCTCAGCCCAGCTGAGGAAGCGGGTCCTTGACTCACCAGGTCACCTTCCTGCTCTTGTGGCAGGAATGCCCCCAGCCCCTATCCTGGGACCCCCTGTCTCCATGACTGTCTCTATCCATCCCTCCACCTCAACCACAAGGGCAGGACTCATGGTGCAGGAGGGGTGTGTGTGTATGAGACTAACCCAGGGGAACTGGGGGTGTGGGGTAAGCAGGAGGCGGTACCTTCCCTGATCAAAAGAAGCAGGAAATTCTCTTCTGTCTCTGGTTCTTGGGAACTTCTTTAAGCTCTAGGAAGATGGGGAGAGGTGGGGTAGTTCTGAGATTAACCCTCCCTACTCCAAATAGGAACAAGCCCAAGGAATGGGCATGAAAAGAAATCAACTGATCCTTCCTGATCCAAATTCTCCCCTTGAAGATGCACTGAAGAAGGTTGTTGGAGACTTCTGAATAACCTGAAACTCGTTTTTTGTTTTTTGAGACTGGAGTTTCACTCTTGTTGCCCAGGCTGCAGTGCAATGGCACAATCTCAGCTCACTGCAACCTCCACCTCCCACGTTCAAGTGATTCTACTGCCTCAGCCTCCCAAGTAGCTGGGATTATAGGCATGCACCACCACGCCCAGCTAATTTTGTATTTTTAGTAGAGATGGGGTTTCTCTATGTTGCCCAGGCTGCTCTCAAACTCCCGACCTCAGGTGATCCTCCTGCCTTGGCCTCCCAAAGTGCTGGGATTACAGGCATGAGCCACTGCCCCCGGCAACTTGAACCTCTTGCCCAGAACTCTAGAGGCATTATAAATAGATAACATACTTTTGCATCTACAAGGTGTCCCCTTGCATACACCATCTCATTTTATCCTCATAAGACTGGCAGAGCTGAGTCTTGGAAGAGACATACCTCATATGTGCACATCACTTAAGAGGCCTTCCTCTGACCACCTTTTGTCATCACACAGATGTGTGTCTCTTCCCCTCAATGGTGAAGACAGAGCCAGCCTAACCCATGCCTGAGTCCCAGAGAGTGCCCCATACAAGGCCTTGTATAAGTAGGTGCTCAATAAATTTCGTAGATAGATGAGTAACTGCCAGTGACCCAATCAGAGAGAAGTAAAACAGGGTCTCCTATTGGGGAAGATAGTGCTGCATTGTTCTAAGGGAGCAAGCTCAGGCATCTCTGTTCCTATAGCCTGGTACATTCACTCCTGGGCAGGCACCTGACATCATTTTAATACGTATTTATTTATTTATGTATTTATTTTTATTTTTTGAGACGGAGTCTTGTTCTGTTGCCCAGGCTAGAGTGCAGAGGTGGGATCTCAGCTCACCACAACCTCTGCCTCCCAGGTTCAAGTGATTCTCCTGCCTCAGCCTCCTGAGTATCTGGGACTACAGGCACATGCCACCATACTAGGCTAATTTTTGGTATTTTTAGTAGAGGTGGGGTTTCACTATGTTGGCCAGGCTGGTCTCGAACTCCTGACCTCATGATCCACCCACCTTAACCTCCCAAAGTGCTGGGATTACAGGCATGAGCCACCGTGACCAGCCCATTTTAATATTTACTGTTACCATTATTATAACTGTCACTTATTGTCCACCATTCAAAGTTAAGTTCTTTTTAAATATCCACTCATTATTCCTCACATGCACTATCATGAGCCCCATTTAACAGATGAGAAAATGGAGGCAGAGACAGGTCAAGTAGTTTGCCCAAGGTTATATAGCCAAGAATGGTGGAGCTGGGATTCAAACCTGATTGTTTATGTCTTGGACTTAGAATTTTCAAACTTCCTCCACTTCCCTCAGATTAGCCTCACAATGGTCCTGGGAAGCAGAAAGGAGTTTCCACCATCCACCGAAGGCCATACTGCACATGGGACAGATGTGGAACTAGAACCCAGATCTCCCTGGGGCTTGTTCTGACACACAAAGGTCTGCATTGTGAAAGGACATGAAGGTCACACCTGTGGGCTGCCCCACTGTGTGGGCTTAGGACCCAGCTAATTCCATGACTATGAATTTGCCTCAGGATGCAGGGTTTCTGTAAGAAAAAAAAAAAAGAGCTACAGAGCGTGGGCGTGGACAGAGGCGTTTGCTCCTGTTTCCAAAGACACTACCCCCTTTGCTCATGCTATTCCTTCTTGTTAGAACATCTTCATCCCACTCACTTACTCTCGCTGACTCATCATGTTTCACAACACGCTTGGATTTTTCTCTCTTCCGGGAAACGTCTGCCCCTCTCTGAAGGGAGATCAAGTGACCTTCCTCATATTCCCGGACTACCAGGTGATTCTCTATATCATTATCATTAAAAATCAGGGGCTGCATTCTCTCCCTCTGTCCCAGTAGTCTGAGAGCGCCTCAGGGGCGGGGACTCCCCTTTTTCATCCTGGTGTTTTCTGCTGGCAACGCCTGCCCCTCAGTAGTTAAGTACTTGTTTTTTTGTTTTTTGTTTTGTTTGTGTGGTTGGTTGGTTTTCTTGAGACGGAGTCTGGCTCTGTCGCCCAGTCCGGAGTGCAATGGAGCAATCTCGGCTCACTGCAACCTCCGCCTCACGGGTTCAAGCAATTCTCCTGCCTCAGCCTCCGGAGTAGATGGGACTATAGGCGCGTGCCACCCGGCTAATTTTTAGTAGAGATGGGGTTTTAGTATTTTTAGTAGAGATGGGGTTTCCACCCTATTTGTCAGGCTGGTCTCCATTTCCTGACCTCGTGATCCGCCGGCCTCTGCCTCCCAAAGTGCTGGGATGTTAAGTGCTTGTTGACTGAGACTACTGATCAGAGGCAGGTTCGAATGTCTTTGTTCCCTCATCTCTACCCCTGTTCAGGGGTTACGGACAATGTCCTATTCATTTCCGGCATATAAGGAGATGCTGTTAAAGTTTACTGAATTGAATGCAACAATCGTTCTGCAAAATCTGAGCAAAGTCATTGGGAATCAAAATACTTAGATAAAAACTATGGGCCGGGCACGGTGGCTCACGCCTGCAATCCCAGCACTTTGGGAGGCCGAGCTGGGCGAGTTACTTGAAACCACGAGTTCGAGACTCTGTCTCTACTAAAAATACAAAAATGATCCGGTCGTGGCGGTGCGGGTCTGTAAATCTCAGCTATTCAGGAGGTTGCGGGGAGAACAGCTTGAGCGGGAAGGCTGAAGGCGGGAGGTTGCAGTAGCCGGTATCGCCACTGAACTTTAGGGCGACAGTGAGACTTTCAGAAAAAAAAAAAAACAAAACTGGGACGCGGTGGCTCACGCGTGTAATCCTAGCATTTTGGGAGGCCGAGGCGAGCGGATCGCTAGGTCAGGAGTTCGAGACCAGCTTGACCAACATGGTTAAATCCCATCTCTCCTAAAAATACAAACAAACACACAAGCAAACAAACAACAACAACAAAACTGTGAGTTACTGAGATCACAAACTGGTGCTCAAAATCTACTGATTTCCTTTCTCGTCTGGACTAAAGTTGGGTAGGGAAGGGGGAGAAGGGGGAATCGGCCCTCCCAACAAGTCTCATCTTCCCCAGATGCTGCTTGGTGCTCAGGGGCTGCAAGTACTCCGTCCTTGCACAGAGGGGTGGGAACCCCAGCTGTGCATGGGGGCACACGCTAGGCCCACGGCTTGTAATGGACCGGCAGCAGTAAAATAAGGGAGGCGGACTCTTGGAGAGGAGGCTCCGGAGTCCGTCTAGGGGCATCTCCCACCCAACCGTTTCCCAAACCAGCATACAGTAGGCACTTAGTGAATACTAAGCCTAGTGAAGGACTGAACGACGGTCGACCGAACCCCCAGAGCAAAAGAGAAAGGGTCTAACAGCGCCTCCTTGCGGTGCTCCTCTCCAAGCCACGGGGAGAAACGTTTCGGCCCGCGCGCAACGCCAGACAGCACAAAGGATCTGGGACAGCCGGGGAGCGGCGCTCGCAGGGCTCGGGTCTACGCCGTCCGCCACGCCGTTTCGGAGATGGAGCGCTGCGCCCGCGGAGGGCAGGCGGCAGGCCCGGGGGCTGCGGAAGCTCGCGGGGGCAGGGGCTCAGGGCGGCGGTCCGATGGTGGAGGCCGCCGAGAACTGTCAGGGAGCTGCGTTTGCACAGCAAGCACCCCTCATTTACTCAGGGCGAGCGTTTATTTGGGACGGCGCGCAGGGGGCTGACCGAGACCCGAGAGCTTCCAGCCGAGGGGACCGGAACCCGGATGAGCGCCCCCCAGCGCCCCTGCGCGCTCGCGGCCGGTGCACGCGCCCCCCGCAGGACTCACGATCCTCAGAGCCGCGCGCCCGGAGGCCCACGCCCCCCCCGTCTCCCCACAAAGACCGTGAGTCCCGGGTCCGAGCCCTCCACGCGGGGATCGGGCGTGCACCCGGCGGGTCGTCCCTTGGCGGCCTCCGGGCCTCGCCAGAGCGGGTGCGGGGAGGTCCACGCACCGACCGCGGTAGGAGGGGTGGGCGGGGCTGCCGGGGGTGGGGTCCTCCGGGCGGGCGTGGCGGGGAGCGCGGTGTCGCGGGTCGGGGCTCGGTCCTGCTGGAGGCTGCTGGTGTCACACACTCGGTCCCGAGATGACGGCGAGCGTGCGAGTGGCGAAGGTAACCGCTTGTAGGATGACCCCTTTCTCTTGCCTCCCCTTGCCCACCGCCCCCCTTCCCCCCGTATTCCCGCCTCCCTCCATTCCCTCCGCGGTTCTCCGAGCGCATTTATTTATTTGTCTGGGCACCTGCGCTGGCCGAATCCCTGCCCTCCCCGCCCTCTACTCAGAGGAGGAGACTGGTCTGCACGAGTGGCCAGAGCTGGAGTTTTGGGGGCTTGGAGGGCCTATGGGGCGGGGATGTTGCTGGCTCCTTGAGCTGTGTGCCTGGTGAGGATGAGCCGGCTCCCACCAAACTGGTTTCAATTTCGATTTTCCTGCCTGAAACTTGTGATAAGGATGGAGTGCTGGATGGAGACTTGTGATAAGTCTCCAGTGCTGGAAGCGTTCTTGGCGTCTTGGTGCCAGGCATTCTGCTACTGCTGGGTGGGTTATGAACACGAATGACCAGGATGAAGTCCTTGCCTTGGAATAAGCCCATGGCCCATCCCACAATTTGACGCCTGCATTACTAGAGTACTGAGAAACAGGGAATGCTGATTAGAATTTGGGGCAAAGTTCCCTGGGTATTCTCTGGAGGAAAAGAAGGCCTCCTGGAGTAGGTGGCTTGCATTCGTGAGTTCTGCCAGTGTCGAATGCCTACATGTGCTGGCCCTGTTCTAGGAGGTGGGGGTGGGGCGGGCAGAGATGAACACAAATCCAGTCCTTGTTGAATTTTATTCCGATCAGGGACACAATTTAAAACAAGACCTGGAAGGATGGGGAGGGGGCAATTTCCTCCAGAAGGTGGAAAAACCCAGGGTGTTACCCTCAGCCTCTGAGAAGAAAATGGCCTCAGACTGCGATGCCCAGAGCAGGCTTGGCCCAGAACCTACATCTGGAGGTTGGCAGCAAAATGAGGCAGAGGGCCTTTCCAGCCAAGTGGGAGAGAGATGGGAGCCAGAATTTATTGCACTGGAACCATTAAATGCCAAACAGCTTACGCAGTTACTTCATCTAATTCTCACAGCAGTTCTGTGAGATAAGTAATATACATCCGTGTTTTACAAATGAGGAAATTGAGGTGCAGAAAAAAATAACTTGGTTGTCCAGAGTCTTTCAGTAAGGAGCAGTGGGACTGGTATATGAAGCCAGGTCTGCAGGCCCTTTTAATGGCCTCTCTACTTTCATTTTCTGTTCCTCTGAGTCAGGTGATTTCCTAATGGGCAGTAGGAAAGAACTGTGTGTTTTAAGTTGGGTTTCAACTTCCTCAGTCTTTGGGAAAGTTTTGTCAGAACTCACCCTAAATGGATAAAGTCCAAGGGTGCCCATTTATAGTCAAGTCAGGAAAATGTCTATTCCAGATCTTCTCTGGTCAACCTGCGACTTCGTTCTTGCCAAGGAATCACAGATGATAGTGAAACTTTTCTGAAATGCAGATGCTTCTAGTTTGGGGTAAAGATAAATGAGGGGTAAAGATAAATAGACCCTGGGTGGAAGGCACCAGAAGCAGCTTATTGGTTGAATAGCGATGGAACACAGACTGGAGATAGGAGGGGGCATGGGATGTGTTTAATATTATATGTTGGGGGTGGGAGGAAGGCAGAGAAAGTTCAAAGGTTCTACAGTGTTAAAGGACCCTTCTCCAACTGTGGACTGGGTTTGGAGAGCTTCAGCTTCTCAAACTCATCACTATTGACACTTCCGGTCAGATAACTCTTATGTATCCATTGTATGTTTTTAGATTTGAGGTTACCGGAGGTTTGCAAATAATATCTTATAACCTGTTATTTTATTTTATTTTATTTTTATAAAGATGGGGTTTTACCATGATGGCCAGGCTGGTCTTGAACTCCTGACCTCAGGTGATCCACCCACCTCGGCCTCCCAAAGTGCTAGGATTACAGGCGTGAGCCACCGCACCTGGCCAACCTGTTATTTTAAACTGATGACAGGTTAACACTGATTGCATAAACAAACAAGCAAAAAGAAAACTAATAAAGGCTAGGCATGGCATCTTACTCCTGTAATACCAGTGCTTTGGAAGATTGAGGTGGGCAGATCGCTTGAGCCCAGGAGTTCGAGACCAGCCTGGGTAACATGGCTAAACCCCATCTCTATGAAAAGTACAAAAATTAGCCAGTATGGTAGCACACTGCTGTGGTCCCAGCTACTCGGGAAGCTCAGGTGGCAGGATCACCTGAGCCCAGGAGGTCGAGACTGCAGTGAGCTGTGATTGTGCCACTGGACTCCAGTCTGGGTAATAGAGTAAACTCTGTCTCAAAAAAGAAAGAGAGAGAGAAAGAGAAAGGAAGGAAGGAAAAAGAAAGAAAGGAGGAAGGGAAGGAAGGAAAGAAAGAAAGAAAGAAACTAATAAAAACTGTATACTTTAACTTTGTCTTTCTGCCTTTTAACTTTTTGTTTTCTATTTATTTTTTATTGTACTATCTCTTGAAAAATTGTTGTAGTTATTATATTTAATTGGTTCATCTTTTCCTCTTTCTACTTAAGATATGAGCAATGTACACACTGTAAAAACAGTGTTATACTAACCTATGTTTTTCTTTTTTCTTTTTTTTTTTTTGAGACGGAGTTTTGCTCTTGCTGCCCAGGCTGGAGTGCAATGGCGTGATCTCGGCTCCCTGCAACCTCTGCCTCCTGGGTTCAAGTGATTCTCCTACCTCAGCCTCCCAAGTAGCTGGGATTACAGGCGCCCATCACCACACCCAACTAATTTTTGTATTTTTAGTAGAGATGAGGTTTCTCCATATTGGCCAGGCTGGTCTCAAACTCCTGACCTCAAGTGATCCACCCACCTCAGCCTCCCAAAATGCTGGTATTCTGTACAGGCATGAGCCACTGCGCCCGGCCTCAATTGCAATTTTCAACTCGAGAATTTCTGCTTGATTCCTTTTAACTATTTCAATTTCTTTGTTAAATTTGTTGATGGGATTTTGAACTCCTTCTCTGTGGAGGAAATATAGAATTTCTTTGAGTTTCCTCAAAACAGCTATTTTGAATTCTCTGTCTGAAAGATCACATATCTCTGTTTCTGTGGAATTGGCCCCTTGTACCTCACTTAGTTCATTTGGTGAGGCTGTGTTTTCCTGGATCGTCTTGAAGCTTGTGGATGTTTGTTGGTGTCTGGGCACTGAGGAGTTAGGTATTTATTACAGTCCGTAGTCTGGGCTTGTTAGTACTCATCCTTCTTGGAAAGGCTTTCTAGGTATTCGAAGAGGGTTCAGTGCTGTGATCTAAGTTTTGGTCATCACAGCCATGTCTGCATTGCGGGGACTCCAAGCCTGGTAACACTGTAGTTCTTGTAGACTCTTAGAGGGTACTACCTTGGTGGTTTTGGATAAGATCAGGAAGAATTCTCTGGATTATCAGGCAGAGGCTCTTGTTTTCTTCCCTTCCTTTCTCCCAGACAAATGGAGTCTTTCTGTCTGTGCTGAGTTTCCCGGAGTTGGGTGAGGTGACATAAGCATCCTTACAGTCACCAGAACTGGGAGTGCACTGGGTCAGGCCTGAAGCTGGCACCACACTGGGTCTTGCCCAAGGCCTCCTGTAATCACTATCTGGCTATGCACTGTGTTCACTCAAGGCCCTAGGGCTCTACACTCAGCAGGTGGTGAAACCAGCCAGGCTTGTGTCCTTCCCTTTAAGGTGGTTAGTTCGCTGCCGGGCCCCAGACAGGTCCAGAGTTGCTGTCCACGGGCCAAGGCCTGGAGTTTGAAATTTTAGAAATCTACCTGATGCTACTGCAGTTACGCTGGCACCGAAACCTCAAGACAAAGTCCTTCCCACTCTTCTCTCCCCTTTCCCCAGACATGGGAGGCTCTCCCCGTGTCCACCACCACCACAGGTCTATAAGGAGTAGTGCCAGGGTACCGCTGATGTTCGCCTAAGGCCCAAAGGCCCTTCAATGAGCTTGTGGTGAATGTGACCAAGCCTGAGGCTCACCCTTCGGGGCAGCAGTCTCTGCTCTTGTTGGGCCAGATAATTCTTTGTTAGGATGTTTATTAGCATCTCTGGCCTCTACCCACTAGATGCTAGTAGCACTCCCCCAGTTTGTGACAATGGAAAAATGTTCTTGGATATTACCAGGTGTCCCTGGTTGGGTAAAATCGCCCCTGGTTGAGAACCACTGGTTTGTACCAATTCACTATTCCAGAGAAATGTGACCTGCCCTTGAGTGTCTTTGTATCTTCCCCAACAAGAAAAGGCCTGTAGCCCCACAAGATGGACCCTAAAAGACGGGCAGCATTTCTTCATCAAATACAGTTGAGAAGTACTGCATGCTGTGGGCTCACATCTTGGGCAATTACCACACACAATAGCATGTTAAAGGCTCTGAGAGGCCAGGCGCAGTGGCTCACACTTGTAATCCCGGCATTTTGGGAAGCTGAGGCAGGCAGATCATGAGGTCAAAAGATCGAGACTATCCTGGCCAACATGGTGAAACCCCCTCTCTGCTAAAAAATACAAAAATTGTCTGGACATGGTGGCTCATGCCTATAATCCCAGCACTTTGGGAGGCTGAGGTGGGTGGATCACCTAAGGTCAGGAATTCAAGACCAGCCTGGCCAACAGGGTGAAACCCCATCTCTACTAAAAATACAAAGAATTAGCCGGGCATGGTGGCGGGTGCCGGTAATCCCAGCTATTTGGGAGACTGAGGCAGGAGAATAGCTTGAACCTGGGAGGAGGAGATTTCAATGAGCCGAGATTGCACCATTGCACTCCAGCCTGGCGACAGAGTGAGACTCCTAAATAAATAAATAAATAAATAAATAAATAGCTCTGGGAAGTCCTACAGTGAAGAAACCTCTTTAGCTTAGATTTCCCAAATGTACTTGACCTTGGAACTCTTTTCCGGTACTACCTATTAACCTCCTGCAGGATATACTGTACACAGTTGCCCCGTCTGGGTCCTCTGCCCTGGCGCCTCTCCCCTTCTCTGCATTATGGACTCCTATTCATTGTGCACGGCCCAGCTCACGGTGTGCACCCTCTGTGAAGCCTTCCTTCTCCCCTTTCATCTCCTTCCCTTCTGTATGTCTATACATGTTCATATAAAATCACATTCATGTTTTGTCCATTATGCTACTGAAATTCCTGAGGACTAGGTCCTATCTGAGTTAAATGTCAGTAGAGGATGCTCAGTAATGGCTGTTGGGAGAATTCAGGGATGTTCAGGTGCTTGGGCCATAGTTCTGGGAAGGTGAGTGACTCCTCCCCCCTTGTTTCTCTGCATGGTGTGTAGAGTTCTCCGCTGCGGTCTCCCGGAGTCATTTCCCTTCCCCAGCCCTGATCTGGCCAAGTTTGAAGGGGTGGGTGATGTCTTTGCTGCAGATGCTCAGTGGATGCTTATGGAAGGAAGAAAGGAAGAGAGGAAGGGAATGAGAACCTAATGAATTTCTAGGAAGAAAGCTAGAGAGCAGACAGAGGTTAAGTACCCTGCTTTCAGGAGAAAAGCCCCCCAGAGCACTTACTCCCAAGTTTTAATATCTGGGAGAAGTGATCTGCTTTTCCCTGCACCTGGTACCTACATGTAGCAGAGGTTGTGGTGAGTCCACAATCAGAGAATTCACTTAAAGCACCAGCACCACGCCCAATACATACTAAGTGCTCACTAAATGTAGGCTCTGACTTTACTGGATTCTGTTTCTAGGATGTCCAGTTTTGGGCTTGGGACAGCTTGCTGCTGGGGCAGGGGGAGGGCACTGAAATAGGAAGGACAAGGACAGCTGCCCACTCACTTGTACCCCCTGCAGGAGCTGGAGGATCTTCAGAGCAAGCTTCCCCCGTACCTGCGGAACCTGTCCAGCGATGATGCCAATGTTCTGGTGTGGCATGCTCTCCTCCTACCTGTAAGTATCTGCGGGGATCATGGCTTTGGATTGGGGACAACTTAGGTGAGGGGCATGGGCAGGGAGGGTTAGGACCAGGCAAGAATTTTCCCTGCCTTAGGGTCCTTTGACCGGAGGTTATCATTGCTGGAGGGGTCCTCTCTCTGAATTGACTGCTTCTGAGGTCCAGGTACTTCTGAGGTTCATCTTCTGATGAAGATGCTAAAGGACTTTTCGACTTAGTAGGAGACCCCTTCCTCAAACCAGTGGCCACCAAGCTCACCACAGAACTTCAGGAGACAAGCAGCATCAAAAAGAAGTAAAGAAATCTTGGACCTTTGTCAAGGGGTAGGGGTAAGCTTCCAGGTTCCCACTGTTGGTAGAATTTGTTCCTGCAAACCTAAATTGTTTTTTGCTTTTCTTTATTCTTATTTCAGAAAGTTGTTACATATGAAAACACAAATAGCCCATTTCTACTGTTCTTATTTTTCTCTGTTTATTATTTGGTATTTTCTTTTTTTGTTTTGTTTTGTTTTTGAGATGGAGTCTTGCTCTGTCACCCAGGCTGGAATGCTGTGGCATGATCTCAGCTCACTGCAACCTCTGCCTCCTGGTACGAGCGATTCTCCTGCCTCAGCCTCCTGAGTAGCTGGGACAGGCGCCCGCCACCACGTCCAGCTAATTTTTGTATTTTTAGTAGAGACGAGGTTTCACCATGTTAGCCAGGCTGGTCTCAAACTCCTGACTTCAGGTGATCCACCTGCCTCAGCCTCCCAAAGTGCTGAGATTACAGGCGTGAGCCACCGTGCTCAGACTATTTGGTATTTTCTTGATAAAGTTTCTCTGAAAGCAGTATTCCAAAATACCTATCAGAGTGCAAGATCTCTCTTTCTTTTGTCTGATTATTCGTGACTAAAGCTACTTTGAGAAATTAATCTACACTTCTGGTTACTTGGAAATAAAATTTAAGACATTGAACTTTTTGTTAGTCAAAGCTCTTTGGAATATCATGGGAACAGTTCATCTTATTGTTTAGGATTTGGACCTTTTTTTTTTCTTTTTGAGGCAGAGTCTTGCTGTGCCACCCAGGCTGGAGTGCAGTGGCGTGGTGTTGGCTCCCTGCAACCTCCACCTCCTGGGTTCAAGTGATTCTCCTGCCTCAGCCTCCTGAGTAGCTGTGACTACAGGCATGTGGCACCATGCCTGGCTAACTTTTGTATTATTAGTGGAGACAGGGTTTTGCCATGTTGGCCAGGCTGGTCTTGAACTCCTGACCTCAAGTGATCCACCTGCCGTGGCCTCCCAAAGTGTTGGAATTACAGGCGTGAGCCACCACACTCAGCAGGATTTATATTTTTATTGACAATGCAGTGTCCTAGGTTGTGTTATCTTCTCTTTAAACTGACCTGTAATCCAGAAAGATGGACAAAAGCTTGAGTCAGGTCAACATTGGAACCTCTGTCAAGTCCCTTGGGTTACTGTATTGAAATGATTCCCCTTACCTGGCTTAGAGTGAGGACACCTGTTCTAGGCCGCAGGTGCCAGGAGAAGATGCTCAAAGGAGTGCCAGGGACTGATTATATCTCCAAGGAGACCAACTTTGAGATGATGAAAGTGAAGTGGGGATGACAGGAAAACCTAGGAAAGGTCTGGTTTGGCAGAATTCTATAAAGTCAGAAGACCTCAATGGCTGGCAAGACCAAGGTGGCTAAGTGTGCCCCAGACACCGGCCACAGATTTTCCAGCCATATGGGGGTCCTGAAGCATGATAGTTGGGAAGAATACCAGAGCTGGAGGACCAGAGGCTGATGTAAGTAATGAGCTAAGGGGGCCTGAAGGTGCCTGGTGAGGCCGAAAAGGAGGGAATGATTGACTGGCAGAGGAAGGAGAGCCAGGAAAGGTCTTTGGGAATAGTAGACAAATTCCCCCTCAAAGGCTCAGTCTCAATTTACATGTTCACCAAAGTGGCCCCACTTGTCATATCTTGGTCATAGAAGGTTTCAGCTTGATGAATCTTTTTTTTTTTTTTTTTTTTTTTGATACAGAGTCTTGCTCTGTCACCCAGGCTGGAGTGCAATGGAGCAATCTCAGCTCACTGCAACCTCCATCTTTCAGGTTCAAGCAATTCTTCTGCCTCAGTCTCCCGAGTAGCTGGGACTATAGGTGCCCACCACCACACCTGGCTAACTTTTATATTTTTAGTAGAGACAGGGTTTCACCATATTGGCCAGGCTGGTTTCAAACTCCTGACTTTGTGATCTGCCCTCCTTGGCCTCCGAAGTGCTGGGATTACAGGTGTGAGCCACCGCACCCGGCCTCGATGAGTCTTTTGAAGCAAATAGTAAGGGTGCTCATTCCTTGAGAGTCTCCTGTGGACCAAGTGCTGTTTTATCCTCTCAGCCATCCAATGAGGAAGGTTGTCTTCCTTTTAAAATTGCAGAGATTGAAACCAAGGAGGTTAAGTAACTGGTCTGTGTTCACTCAGAATAAGGTAGTAGGAGTGGAATTCAGCGGACTCCAGGGTCTTCTCTCTTAACCACTCCATGAAAAATGAATAGTTTTCAAAAATGTTTAAAAAGCAGCAGGCTGGGTGCAGTGGCTTATGCCTGAAATCCCAGCACTCTGAGAGGCTGAGGTGAGTAGGTCACCGGAGGTCAGGAGTTTGAGACTAGCCTGGCCAAAACTCTTTTTCTTTAGTAGAGACAAAAATCCTGTATCTACTAAAAGTACGAAAATTAGCTGTGCATGGTTGTGGGCTCCTGTAATCCCAGCTACTCAGAAAGCTGAGGCACAAGAATCGCTTGAACCTAGGAGGCAGAGGTTGCAGTGAGCAAGATTGCATCATCACACTCCAGTCTGGGTGATAAGAGTGAAACTCTCTCAAAAAAAAAAAAAAAGGAGCAAAACACCATATTTAACCTAGTTCTTAGAAGGTAGTAGGACTTTCTCAACTGACTGTAAGATACAGTATGGAATCCTCTGGTCCAACTTCTCCATTTTACAAATGAGGCAACTGATCCTCAGAGAAAGCTCAGTCACATAACAAGTCCAAGGCAGAGCTGGGACAGGTCCCCAGAGCTCTCAGCTCCAGGACTCTGCTACCTCCTTCCTCTGTTAAGACCTACGAAGCCCAGAAAGAAGCCCCTTCAGACAGGACACACCGATACTCTCCCTTAGTCTGTTTGTGTTGCTGTAAAGGAATACCTGAGGTGATGTAATATACAAAGAAAAGAGGTTTATTTGGCTCAAGCTTCTGCAGGCTGTACAAGAAACATAGCACCAGTATCTGCTTCTGGTGAGGCCTCAGGAAGCTTCCATTCATGGTGGAAGGCAAAGGGGAGCTGCGCGTACAGATCACACGGCAAGAGAAGTGAGAGAGAGAGAGGAGAGAGGGCAGATGCCAGGACCTTGTAAACAACCAGCTCTCTCAGGAAGTATTAGAGTAAGAACTGTCTTATTACTGTGAGGATGGCATTGAGCCATTCATGAGAGACCTGCCCCCATGACCCATACACTTCCACAAGGCCCCACCTCCAACATTGGGGATCCGATTTTTCTTTTCTTTTCTTCTTTTCTTTGGAGACAGAGTCTTGCTCTGGAGCACAGAGTGAGACTCACTGCAACCTCTGCCTCCTGGTTTTAAGCAATTCTCCTGCCTCAGCCTCCTGAGTAGCTGGGACTACAGACACACACTACCATGCCTGGTTAATTTTTTGTATTTTAATAGAGATGGGGTTTCATCATGTTGCCCAGGCTGATCTTGAACTCCTGAACTCCGCCTGCCTCAGCCTCCCAAAGTGCTGAGATTACAGGCCTCAGCCACCGCGCTGGCCTTGGGGAGCAAATTTCATGAGATTTGAACATGAGATTTGCGGAGACAAACATCCAACCACAGCACCTTCCCATCCTGCTCTGAGGCCTCTGCCCTTGGCCTTCTCTGACTGATAGGTCCAGCGTTTTCTTCTTATGTTCTTACTGAGCCCATAAGAGCTGAGGTATTTTCATTATCTTCCTACTAGTTACTCCGTCTCTTATCTGAACGCGCTCAAGATCACCGTGGTTTCTATTTTGCCCATTAAGGAGGAGAAGCTCTGAAAATCTTCACTCTGCTTAACCACATATGCCATTCTTGCTGTCTTTTCTCTGTCCTTTCAATAACAAAGGCTCTGAAAAGATTTGGTAATTTGGAATCAGCCTGAAGGCCCTTGTGTTCTGCACTGGGGTCACCCAAGTTCTGGGGTTTCTCTCTCCTAGGGAGGTGGCTCACGCCTGTAATCCCAGCACTTTGTTTAGCTTATTTCCCTCAGTAATAGTGTCTTCAGGTTTCATCTGTGTTGTAGCATACATCAGAATTTCATTCCTTTTAAGGCCAGTAATATTCCATTACCTGTATATGGCACGTTTTGTTGACTGGTCCATTGATGGACACTCGGTTTGCTTTCAGCTTTTGCCTATTGTGAATAATGCTGCTGTAAACATTGGTATACAAATACCTGTTTACTTTCAGTTCTTTGAGTACGTACCCAGAAGTAGAATTGCTGCATCATGTGGTAGTTCTGTGTATAATCTTTTGAGAAACTGCTATACTGTTTGTTTGTTTTTCGTTTGCTCTTGACACAGAGTCTTGCTCTGTCACCAGGCTGGAGTGCAGTGGTGTGATCTCAGCTCACTGCAACCTCTGCCACCCAGGTTCAAGCAATTCTCCCACCTCAGCCTCCCGAGTAGCTGGGACTACAGGTGCCGGGCTAATTTTTGTATTTTTAGTAGGGACAGGGTTTCACCATGTTGGCAAGGATGGTCTCGATCTCTTGACCTTGTGATCCGCCTGCCTTGACCTCCCAAAGTGCTGAGATTACAGGCGTGAGCCACTGCACCTGGCCTGCTATACTGTCTTCCATCGCAGCTGCACCATTTTATTTTCCCAAGCTCTTGAGTTCTTAGGATTTTCTCATTTTCTTAATTTCCTCACCCCCATTCTACTGTTCTAAGAAAGAATGTTCCATCCTTTTCTTCCATAATCTCAGAAAGCCTTGAAAGCTGAAATGGTTGTTAGAGCTCATCTAGGCCATCTTTATCCACTTTTCAAATGAGGAAACTGAGGCCTAGAGGTGGGAAGTGGCTCACCTGTGGTCACACAGCACATGCCAGGATCGGACTTCTTTGCCTCCCAGGCCAGTGCCCTTTGGTGATTCCACACTTTGAGTAATCCATAACTCAATTGTCAAATGAACGCAGGTGCCGTGCGTACCCTGGGCCATGATTCCTCCTGGCAGTGAAGCAGACGATACCTAGGACCCTCGGATGGGGGCAGGAAGGGAGAAAAACCAAACCAGGGCTTGATCCTTTTTCTCTCTGCACAGGACCAACCTCCCTACCACCTCAAGGCCTTCAATGTGCGCATCAGCTTCCCCCAGGAGTATCCGTTCAAGCCTCCCGCGATCAAATTCACAACCAAGATCTACCACCCCAATGTGGATGAGGACGGACAGGTCTGCCTGCCCATCATCAGCAACGAGAACTGGAAGCCTTGCACCAAGACTTGTCAAGGTGGGGCTGGGCTTTGCCTGGAGGAGGGACTGCTGTTGGAGGAGGAGAGATTACTGGAGAGGGGGTTCACAGACTTACTCTGAGCTTAAAAAGCCCAAAAAAGAGGAGATAAAAACTGTGAGTCTTGGCTGAAGTTACTGTGAGATAGAAGGGGTGCTTCCTGGACAGGCTGACCTCCTGCCTCTGTTTCTATTCCTGGGCAGTACTGACAGAAGAACTGTGCTGTGGTACATGGGAGAGGCAGCTTGGCTGGCTGCAATGGGAAGGGCTCGGGATAAGAAAGCCCCTGTTCCCTCTGTGGACTTTGGGCAAGTCTTCAATCCTTTCTGGGACTCTGTGTCCTAAATGACAGTGGAGGGAACTGGCCTAATAAGGATAACACCCGTCACTTGACTGAGCACTGTGCAAAGAGCCTCTCAGGCCGACTTCATTTGTATTTCCCCCACAACCCCGTGAGGTAGTGTTGTCATGTTTAATAGACCCGGACACTGAAGCGTGTGAGAGGTGAAGTGATCGCCTGAGCTCATACAGATAGCAAATGGCAGCCCCTGGCTGGCTCACTAGCCATGTGTGGCCGTTGCAACAGAGGAACTCAATTCTTTTTTTTTTTTTTTTTTTTTTAAGACAGAGAGTCTTGTTCTGTCGCCCAGGCTGGAGTGCAGTGATATGATCTCGGCTCACTGCAACCTCTGTCTCCCAGGTTCAAGCGATTCTCCTGCCTCAGCCGCATGAGTAGCTGGCATTACAGGTGTGTGCCACCATACCTGGCTAATTTTTGTATTTTTGGTAGAGATGGGGTTTTGCCCTGTTGGCCAGGCTGGTCTCAAACTCCTGACCTCAGGCGAACTCAATTCTTTTTTTTTTTTTGAGACGGAGTTTCACTCTTGTTACCCAGGCTGGAGTGCAATGGCGCGATCTCGGCTCACCGCAACCTCCGCCTCCTGGGTTCAGGCAATTCTCCTGCCTCAGCCTCCCGAGTAGCTGGAATTACAGGCACACGCCACCATGCCCAGCTAATTTTTTGTATTTTTTTTAGTAGAGACGGGGTTTCACCGTGTTGACCAGGATGGTCTCGATCTTTTAACCTCGTGATCCACCCGCCTCGGCCTCCCAAAGTGCTGGGATTACAGGCTTGAGCCACCGCGTCCGGCTCTCAATTCTTAATTGTACTTAATTTTAATTCTTTTTTTTTTCTTTTGACCCAAAGTCTGTCTCTATTGCCCAGGCAGTTTAGTGGCGAGATATTGGCTTACTGCAACCTCCACCTCCTGGGCTTAAGCCATCCTCCTGCCTCAGCCTCCCAAGTAACTGAGACTACAGGAGCATGCCACTATGCCTGGCTAATTTTGTATTTTTTGCAGACACCACGTTTCACCATGTGGCACCGGCTGGTCTTGAACTTGTGAGTTCAAGCCATCCATCCGTCTTGGCCTCCCAAAGTGTTGGGATTACAGGTGTGAGCCACTGCGCCTGGCCTGATTTTAATTCATTTAAATTTAGATGCCCGTGTGTGGCTAGTGGCTACCATATTGGACAATGCAGCTCTAGAGCCTGTGGCTGAATCAGTGGGCTATTCTCCACCTGGATTAGTTTAGTTATTATCTCAAGAAACAAAAGTCCTTAGGTTGGTGGGAGTGGGAGCAAGGAGAGGAGTGGTTCTTGGATTAGCTTCAGGGGATGCAGGAAGCACTCTAAGTCAGCACTGTCTGTGTTGCATGTGGATGTGTGCGTCTGTCTAGGGAGGTGGGCTGCTACCTTCACCAGGTTCCCAAAGGCATCTGTTGAAAGATGAAGAGCCAAGGGCAGTGGCGGTTTTCAGTCTTCAGCCTTAGACCCCTTTTGCCCAAGTAAAAGTTTATTTGTACTCTCAATATACTGGAGGAAAACAGAGTGGTTTTTGTTGAAATGGGGATAAGACCCAGAAACCTCACTTATCTCAGTGGTCCCCGTAATGAGGAGCTTCTTTGAAGCTGTGGGATGTAGCTGTTTGAAAACCACTGATGTTTGGCTGGGCACGGTGGCTCACATCTGTAATCCCAGCACTTTGGGAGGCCGAGGCGGGCAGATCACGAGGTCAGGAGTTTGAGACCAGCCTGGCCAAGATGGTGAAACTGTGTCTCTAAAAAAAAAAAAAAAAATTAGCTGGGTGTGGTGGCACACGCCTGTTGTCGCAGTTACTCAGGAGGCTGAGGCAGGAGAATTTCTTAGAACCTGGGTGGCGGAGGTTGCAGTGAGTCGAGATCCTGCCACTGCACACCAGCCTGGGCAACGAAGAGAGACTCTGTCTCAAAAAATAAAACCACTGATGTAATCAGTCAGGGCCTTGGGTGTCAACAACCAAGGATGGGCGGGGCATTTGATCTGGTCATAGAGTCATCTTAAGCTATGGAATCTTTCCCCCAAGGAGTGGGTGTGGAGTGTCAGGGCACTGGGAGTGAGCAGCCGTGACCCCCTTCCCTCTGCCCTGATGTCCTGATCTGGCCTGTCTCTCCGCAGTGCTGGAGGCCCTCAATGTGCTGGTGAATAGACCGAATGTGGCAGAGCCCCTGCGGGTGGACGTCGCTGACCTGCTGACGCAGAATCCAGAGCTGTTCAGGAAGAATGCTGAAGAGTTCACCCTCCGATTCGGAATGGACCGGCCCTCCTAACTCATGTTCTGACCCTCTGCGTTGTGGATGGACGCACCTCACAGACTGGGGCCGGAGCCCCTTGATGATCCATTCCCCCACTCATTTTTCTCTTCTTAGGTTGTTAGTCATTAGTTCGTGTGTGTGTGCGGTGGACGGAGGGGAGCTGTGAGTGTGTGTGTTGTGTGTGGACTCACTCTCGGGTTCGCCTGGCCACATCCTTTGCATCCCCCAGAGCCAAGGGAGTTGAAGTTTGCAGAGTTACAGGCCAGTTCTCCACCTTAGAAAGACCGGTAACCCGGCAGGCCAGCTTGCAGGAAATGAGCCCAGCCGCCCACTCAGATCCCCCTAGGGCTCAAGCACTCAGGGCCTGGGGACAGTGGCGTATATGGGTGGGAGGCACATAGAAGGTACCCTGTTTACAACTGAGTCAGCCAAGCCACTGATGGGAGTGTACAGATGTAGGCGCTAAGCCTTTTATTTTCCACGGGTGAGTCACAGTAGGAAGAATCAAACCTCCATCCTGAAAATCTGACCGTATGTTTCGAAACCACTGGCTGTTGTGTTCGGTTGCCAGTTCCTGGGACCAGGCCTCAGACTGTGAAGTGTGTGTCCTCCAGCATCCAGTCCAGGGGGAGCCACAGAAACCATGTTCTTGCTTAAGTCATTAAAGTCAGAGATGAATTCTGGAGCGCAGCTGAGTCTGATGAGGGGATGGGGTGGTTTCATCAGGACCAGAGAGGACTGGAGATTTAAGCTGAAATTTCTCACTCTGCTTCCCTTGGATGTTCCGCAAACATCATAAGGAGTGTTGGCCATGGAAAAGTAGGCCATCCTTGGACAGAAGAGCTTTTAGAAGGTCCACAGGGATGACATCTCCGTTTCCTTTCCTTCCTTTCCCTTCCTCCCTCCCTCCCTTCCTTCCTTTTTCGTTCTTCTTTTCTCTCTCTTTCTTTCTTTCCTTTCTTATGAGTGAGACAGCATCTCACTCCAGCACCCAGGCTGGAGTGCAGTGGCACAATCTCTGCTCGCTACAACGTCCACCTCCTGAGTTCAGGTGATTCTCCTGCCTCGGTCTCTCCAGTAGCCGGGATTACAGGCACCTGCCACCACGCCCGGCTAATTTTTGTATTTTTAGTAAACATGGGGTTTCACCATATGGGCCAGGCTGGCCTTGACCTCCTGACCTCAGATCAGCCACAGGCCTCGGCCTCCCAAAGTGCTGGGATTACAGGGGTGCTCCACTGTGCCCGGCCAACATCTCCATTTTAAAGACGAGGCAATGAAGGAGGCACAGAGCACTTCAGTGGATTGCTTGGCTTCCCTCTGCCAGTCCACACCCCTGCAGGCGAGCCAGGGTTATGGCTGGGGTGTGTTTTGCGTTTTGTTTTTCTTTTTTCATGAGCTGCTTTCATCAGCACACATGCCCCAAATGGCTGATAAAGCCAAACTGGATAGTTAGCAGGAAATTGTCATCAGCCCAGGGGTTCGTAGCTCATGAGCAATGGAAAAATAAAAACAAGTCAAAGCTTTGGCCAGATAGAGGGATTAACTTAACCCAGAGGAAGAACTTTCTGGTCACAATTGTTGTAAGCTCCTGGAATACTGCTGGCTTTTCAGAGACAGAATATGGGGTGTCTTTGAGTTAAGAAAATTACCCAGATCCCACTGGTTTCTAGAGAATCTTCTCTAGCTCCTGACCTGGAGTCCCCTAACCTGAGAAGAAGTGTAGAAAGAGGGGAAGATAACCAGGAGAAGTGCCACCGGAGTCAAAATGTAAGTTTGGCTTTTATTTTTGGCCACCAATTATTGGCCGCTTAAGTGGCAGGACTGGGCAAAGGTTTTTGCCCATTTCATCATCTCATTTAACTCTCACAACACCTTCATAAGGTTGGAACTCTCATTATTCCCTTTCAGACTGTTAACTGAGGCCCAGAGAGGTTAATTGTATGTCCCAGTGTCACACAGCTTGTTAGTGGTGGGACCCAGGCCATTGTCCTTTCGCAAACACCTTGCACAATTACTGAGATCTCAGCAGGTGAGGAAACCCCTATGGCAAGAGTTGATTATCCCAGAGTGCAGAGGTTCCTGGGCCAAGTATGGAGAGAGCACTGAGGGGCCAGACAGTGTTTTACAAAAGCACTTTTAATGCAGTTAAAACCAGCGTCACACATCCTTGCTGGAGCCCCTGGCTCTGGTGCCTCCCTGGAGCAGAAGGGAGCCTCCCGGCCACGGCTGGTGAGCTAGGCGCCCTGCCCATCTCTGCCCACAGAGCCAGCTACCTCCTCATTTCTTCTTGGTCTTCACCAGTCCTTTCTGCACGAGGCTGCGGTACAGTTCCTGGATGTAGGTGTAGACACACTTGGAGTCGGGCACGGCCAACCGCACCATGTCATCCACGTCCAACAGCTGAGCACAATCAGCCAGTTTCCTAAGGTATGGGGTGGGATGAGGAGCAGAGGTCAAAGGTGGAGGCAATGGGAGCCAAGGAGACGGGTGCGGGTAGCCCAGCAAGGCTGAAGCCCATAGGATGGGCTAGGATGTTGGAGCTGGGAAATCCGCTAAGCCAACTGTCCCATTATACAGATGAGATAACTGAGGCCCCAACATAGTCAAAACAAACCCAGGCCAGGTACTGTGGCTTCCTTTAGCTGTGATATAGGTAAGTCAGAGGATATAGACAGACAGGTAACCCCAGAGCCAACATCAGTGAATTCTTCAATAATGAGTTTTAGGCCAGGCGCAGTGGCTCACATCTGTAATCTCAGCACCTGGGGAGGCCAAGGTGGGAGGATCCCCTGAGCTCAGTAATTCGAGACCAGCCTGGGCAACCTAGTGAGAACTTTTTGGAGAATGGGAGCTTCTCAAAAAAAAAATAATAATAAAAAAAAAAAAATTAAAGACTCAAACCCAGCTGGGACTGATTCCAAAGCCGCATTTTCATTGCACTTCTTGTCCTTACATGGGAGCAGGACCCTCTGGTCTCTAGTTCTGAATTAACCCACCACTTTCACATGCATGTGTATCTGTCCTCTGGAACTGGGGAGCTTCTGTTAGGCCAGGCCCCTCGAAAAGAACTGGAAGGGGCCGAACGTGGTGGCTCAATCCCAGCTTGTAATCCCAGCACTTCGGGACGCCGAGGCAGGTGGATCACCTGAGGTCAGGAGTTTGAAACCAGCCTGGCCAACATGGTGACACCTTGTCTCTACTAAAAATACAAAATTGGCTGGGCATGGTGGCAGGCGCCTGTCATCCCAGCTACTCAGGAGACTGAATCAGGGGAATCACTCAAACCCAGGAGGCAGAGGTTGCAGCGAGCTGAGATCACACCCAGGCACTCCAGCCTGGGCGACAGAGTGAGACTCTTTCTCAAAAACAAACAAACAGGCAAAAAGACAGAAACCAAATCCTAGCCAGAGTCCTGTCTTGCAGCTGCCGTATCTCCAGAAGTGTCATTCGTTCAGTCTCTGTGTATTTATCGGGAGCCTATTATGTGCCAGGCCCTCTTCTAGGCTCTAAGAATTCACCAGTGAATAAAACCAAAACTTCCCCATTCTCATGGCATGGAAATTCTTGTGGCAGGCAACAGTAATCAGCACACATAGTAGATGATACATCAGATGGTGAGAGGTGCCAAGGAGGAAAATAAGGCAGGAAGGGAGACAGGACATGTTCTTATGTTGGAGGAGATCTGGCATTTTTATTTATTTTTTGTAGATGTATTTATTTATTTTTGAGATGGAGTCTTGCTCTGTTGCTCAGGTTGGAGTGCAGTGGCATGATGTCAGCTCACTGCAACCTCTGCTTCCCGGGTTCAAGCAATTCTCCTGCCTCAGCCTCCCAAGTTGCTGGGATTACAGGCATGTACCACCACACCTGGCTAATTTTTGTACTTTTAGTAGAGATGGGGTTTCACCATGTTGGCCAGGCTGATCTTGAACTCCTGACCTCAGGTGATCCACCCACCTCAGCCTCCCAAGGTGCTGGGATTACAGGTGTGAGCCACCGCGCCCAGCTGTGGTATTCTTTATAGGGTGTTCAGGGTAGGTCTCTTAAAGAGAGTAAGTCATATGCACATCTGAGGAAAGGAAAGAGCTTGTGCAAAGGACCTGAGGCAGGAGCTTGGTGTTTCAGTAGCTGCTGGCACTTGGAGCAAGTCCTCTTTTTCTAGCTTTGCAGCTGCCCTTTCGGGCTCTGTGACATCACAGGCTTTGCGGAGGCCGATAAGCTGAGCTAATCAGTGTTGGGGCCTCACACCAACCTCCTGCTTTATCAGATGCTTCCCCTTGGACGTTCTCATAGACTCCTTCCCTCCATCCTCAGCCAGCAGAAGAGGAACTGGAGACTCAGTGTGTTTTTGGTGGCTTGGCCAAGGCCAAAGTGAGCGACGCAGCTGGGCCTCAACCCGGGGGCCTGACGCCTCTGGCATCCTTACTCTGGAGCTGGGTCTCAGCAGTCCCTGCCCTCCAAAGCCAGCCATAGGTGCTGGCAGAGGAGAAACCAGGGCCCCAGTGGAAATCCTCCTTTGGGGCTGAGACTGCCAAAATCCATGCCAGACTGGGAGCCGGGGGAAGAAGCACACACACTGGAGGATTTTGGAGAACTGGACAAGCTCCCTGCAGCCAAGGCAGTGCCCCACGGTTGTGGGTTAGGGTGCTGTCCTTCTGTATGGCAGAGGCAAAACCTTCATTCCCATTGAGCCTGGGGAGTGAGTGGGGAAGGGCCCCACCACTGAGGGCTTTGGCACTGGCCACTCCCTGCCCTCACCCCCGGACTCCGTGGGAATCTGAGGAGAGTTATAGAACGGGCAGTGGGGTGTGATGGTTGTGGCAGACACTCACTCCTCTGCACACTTAATCTTCACAACAAGCCCTGTGATGTGAGGTCAGCTGGAGAGGGTCACAGAGCCAGGGAGGAGGAGGCGGGGTTCAAACCCAGGCACCTCAGCTTCTATTCTCCTCCCTCTTTCTCCACACATCCCCACGGCCTCCTGGCCTTTCAGCTGCCTGATGCCTCCTGTCGGCCTGTCATTGTCATCTGATTTCTCCTCCCACCTTCCAATGGCTCTGCCTGGCTTGGAACCAGAGTCCAAGCAGCTGCAGGACACTGGTTCACACTCTCCAGGTCAGGAGCACTCGGTCAGGGCAGAGCTGCCTGACCTCCTGATATTCACTTAGTGCTGTAAGTCCAGATGTCCAATTTCCCTTTCATTTTTAAAAATAATAACTTTTTTTGTTTTTTTGAGACAAAGTCTTGCTCTGTCACCCAAGCTGGAGTGTAGTGGTTCAATGACTCACCGCAGCCTTGACCTCCCGGGCCCAAGTGATCCTCCCATCTCAGCCTCCCTAGTAGTTGGGACCACAGGTACCCACCATCATGCCCTGATAATTTTTTGATTTTTTATAGAGATGGGAGGGTCTCACTACATTGCCCAGGCTGGTCTTGAACTCCTGGCCTCAAGCGATCCTCCTGGCTTGGCCTCCCAAAGTGCTGAGATTATAGGTGTGAGCCACTGCACTTGACCCAAGCAGAGATTCTTGTCTGTTTCACCCACTGGTGTATCCCCAGGGCCTGAAACAGTGCCTGGCCCTCTAAAAAAAAAAAAAAAAAAAAAAGTGTCTGTTTGACCAGGTACAGTGGCTCACAACTGTAATCCCAACACTTCGGGGGCTAAGGGGAGTGGATCATGAGGTCAGGAGTTCAAGACCAGCCTGACCAACATGGTGCAACCCCATCTCTACTAAAAAAAATACAAAAATTAGTCAGGCATGGGGTCATGCACCTGTAATCCCAGCTACTCAGGAGGCTGAGTCAAGAGACTCTCTTGAACCTGGGAGTT